>NC_139219.1:60865362-61600362 GCF_055691185.1 Crinia signifera | reverse complement strand
ATATCTAAGTTCAGCAATATGGAATACATAGAAGCCATATTGCTACACCGAATACACACTAAGGTGGACAAAGATGGCCGCATAAAGCACATTTGTCACGGAACTTATAAACACAGTCTCCGAATACTGCACGGACACTCGGCGCGCAACTTCTGGAAGTGAAACTGAGAAAAGACGCCGGGTCCCTGCACATGGCTAAGACGCCGGACAAACAGGAAACACTCCAGCAGCCATATTGCTATACGTTTTAAGGTGTAAAGAACAATAAGGACACCTTTGTTTCGGTTAAATGCCTAAATGAATTAATTTTTACAATGTCAAAACTAATGATGTGTAAAGTAAATATAGGAATAGACCCGTTTTAGCTAGAGAATGAGATTTTAGGAACACAGGAAGTGATGCATAGACAGGAAGAAGAAACAACTCCATCTTGGATGTCACAGACCATAAATAGCAGCCCCACAGGCAAGTCCTCCATGCCTTGATAAAGAGATATACATCTCAAAACGCGTCGGCAGGAGGACCTGCTATTCCATGTTGTGACACTCTCTGCTGGAGGCTTCGGAGTTAGTGACACCCTTCTGGGATTAAGGTAGGATTGAAGCTTTGTACACGGTAACTGCGATACCTGTCCGCGGCCCCGTTGTACCCTGCCTTATCCACGAAGGACGGAGCGGTCACTCCAGCAACAGACAGCCTTTTTTTAAATTAAATTTTATATTGTTTTTTTAAAAGATTTTTTGAATAAAATACGAATTTTAAAGAAGCATTTTCGAGTGGAGAAAGAAACCTTTATGAATGTGACACTGCACACTTTATCGTGAGTACCAGTACGCATTCTCGCATGTCAGATACCCCCATAAGAAGAATCTTCACATACAGATGGGGCCGGTTTTATCTTTGCTGGCGAACTGCCAGCAGCATGCTGCTGGCGATCCGCCAGCAACACGGCGCTCCATCTGACTGAGACGCATGTGCGTCACCCACGCACGCACGTCTCAGTATCCGGGCGGCAGGGCGGCGAGGCGGACGCAATACTGTCCGCCTCCCGCTCGAGGGGGCTGGGGGGGACCCGAGGAGGCTGCGGGGGGTGCGGTCACCCGGTGTGGGCACCGGGCGACCGAGGGCAGCACCGTCGGAAGGGGACGCGCGCGCACCTCGTGCGCGCGCGTACCCTTCCGGCATACAGATGGCGGCGGGGCAGGGGATGGCGATGGCGATGCCATCGCCATCACCTGCAAAGATGAATCCCGCTACATCTGTATGAGGAAGATATCTATACATGAGATTCTTTCACCAAAAGAAACCCAGATGAGTTTACTCTCACTACATGTCTATGAAAGTGAGGTATGAACATCTAGACACTGGGACACCTCTTCCTTCCCTAGGGACGTTTACAGTGACGTTCCCTCATCACTAAACAATTGTTTTCCCTTTATCTCTTCCATCCATATATTAAACAACAACGAGGACCATTCTAATATAAGAAGAAGCACAGGAGAAGAAAATTGATCACCACCAACCATAAGAAGCTAAGTATTCAAACTATCTATGATTAATCTGATGTAGCGCCTTATTCCTTACCAAACAAAAACCTATTTGCACTGCTTCTATTGGGGCGAAGAAGGAACAGACCTCTCAGGTTAAGGCAAGGCAGCATAACACCACTAAGAAGCGCCCAGGACTCTGTTTGTAACCCTCTTTTTTTCAAGCTGCTAAGCATGATGGTGCACATATATTGGGCTCCGTGGTATCTTCTATGATGTCGAATTCCACTATTGGGGTATTAAAAGAAAAAGTTTTTGAATGCCCTTTTAGGATGATATGGTACTCTGTTGGGGTGCGCGACAGCCATGGACCAGAGATGTGGATAAGGGTTAGTTCCGCCCCTCTTGCTACAAAAGCCAGGGCTAATAAGGATGATAATTTATGTGAAAGCAAGCTGATATCATTAACTGTTTCCTGGGAAGCCCAGAAAGTTAAAAATTAACGTTTGTTATCTGTTAGGTTAGGAATCATAATGGCCAAAGCTGAACCGTATGACCTTTTGGTAGCTGAGGCTAGTCCTGATTGGTATTTGGATGCTAGAAAATACAGGGCTAGGTGGAGTGGTGAACCCCGGGTGTGCAAATTTCATTGGCAGTATCTGGATCTAGTGTGGGGTCTTAAGGAAGCATTAATTAGTGCTCTTGTGGGTGATGCTAGAGTGAGGTCAGTTAGCAACCCAGTAATTTTGCCATCCACATGCACTGGGACCCTTCGTCTCCAGTATGTCTGGAGTTCCCTGGAAGCATTCCCTGGATAATCCCAGAAGAATCTTGGGGCCTATCCGTAATTGGTTGACTTGGGGAAACCACACTCTGGATGGCCAAACAGGGTATACCAATACTATTTGGGATACCCGGTGTTCCCTGATCTTCTAAAGGATTTTCAGGAGGAGGGCTGGGGGAGGAAAGGCATATGGGTGAGGAAGCTCCATCCAGGGGAAGGACATTGCATCCATCCTCCACACTCCTTCGGTCCATATTCTGGATATGAAGTGTGGCGACTGGCGAAGATAGATCTCTTATTTTTTGGAAGAGTTGGCTTGTTAGTGCCACTGAGTCTAGGGAATTTTTTTAAGCTCGTTTAGCTGGCCTGGGATGTAGGATGCCACCAGGATGATATCCCTTTGGGTTGCCCCTTCCCAAATCTCTAGGGCTTCCCGGCAGAGGGAAATTGATTTTGTGCCTTCCATTCTGTTTATGTATGACATCGCTGTCATGTCTAGGCATAGTTGTATGCAAGAGTTTGTTATGTGTTTGGGAACTAAGGCTTTTAAAGCTAGTTTCACTGTCCGTAATTCCAAGATGTTTATAAACATCTGGGCTGCTTTGGCTGACCAGACTCCCTGGACTGCTTTTTCTCATGAGAAGCACCCCCCCCCCATCCTGTTAGAGATGCATCTGTAGTTATTGTTATTGATGGTGGGGGATCTATAAGAGGACGAGGAGGAGGGATAGGAAGAGTTTTCCACTGGGGCAGTTCGGTCTTTGCTCTCCTGGACAAGAATATTGTATCTGTCCAAATATAATGTGCATGGATTAAAGACCTGAGGAGTCCCTACATCTCTCTGCACATAAGGGGGACATGACGAAAGCCTGGGGACATGGCGATCATCTTCCCAATGATTTTTGATAAATCCCATAGGGTTAGTCTGCATTTGTTTATTGTGTTGTGAATGTAGGTCTGTGTATCTAACCATTTCTCTGGAGGGACCGCCAGGGAGAAAGAATGGGTATCCAGATTGAACCCCAGAAATGTTAACATTTTGGTAGGGTTGAGGTTGGACTTCTGGTTGTTTAGAGTGAAGCCCAAGGTGGATAGTAGAGAGATAGCTATGTCTCTGTGTTTTAGTATGGTATTGATGTCCTGGTGCATCAGTAATATGTAATCTAGATAGACAATGCACAGGATGCTCTGCTGATGCAGGTGGGATATACAGTAATTGCCTTCATGACTCATGTAAATGTATAGGGTGCACATGAGAGGCCAAATACCATGACAGTCCACTGATATATACTGTCTTTCCAGGTGAATCTGAGAAACCGTCTGTGGTTGGGGTGAACCGATATAGAGTTGAAAGCCTCTTTCAGGTCTATTTTTATGTAGTCCCTCGTGAGAATGTATGAAATGTTCGCTATGCTTTCCATACAAAATATTTTGGTTTTTAGGAATCTGTTTAGACCTTTGACGTTCAGTACTGCTCTTACAGAGCCATTGTGTTTTGATATAGGGAACAACGGACTTATCCAGCCCGAAAGTGCTGGGTTCTATTTTCCCCTGAATCAGGGCTAATGCGAGGACCTCGTCTAGTTGGGGATTGCAATTCCTTGAACAAGAAAAGCAATGGAACTGGTGTGGGAACCGAATTAGGGGAAGGTTCAGCCCAAGCCAAAATGTTTTCAGCAACCTTTTGTCTGAGGAAATGTTTTCCCATTCTGCATAAGCTTGGCCTAGTGTCTTGTGAGTTGAAGGGTGTGTGGGTACACTTAACATAATTGTGGACTCTTTTGGAGATTTTCCAGTTGTTTGCTGATGATGCTCTGGGGGTATCACTGGATCTGTTGCCGAAGCCTCCAATCTGGGATCTTCTTGGGCCAGGGAATTCTCGTATCATATCTTTTGACTCTCAAAGTCCGGCCCCCTTGGGGAAAGGGCCTTCTGGTGAATTTTTACCTCCTCTATAAAAGGGATGAAAAAGGTCAGCGTTATCTAGGTTTGGGAATTCTAGCGACTTTGGAGCCAAGTCTGCTAGGCCCGCACTAGTGAGCCATCTGAATCTGCGGGTATTAGTGATGTGATTAAAGGTCTGGCCTATAATCAGCATTGCTCTGATAATGGTTTTAAGTAGAGCAAGATTGGATGCTACCAATGCATCTAGGGAGATGCTAGATTCCCCTTCTCTTTCTGCTTTGTCCAACACATATAAAAGGGCTCTGGCTGCGTCCACTATTTTATATAGTATCTTTTTTAAAGTACGGTCAGTGGGGACATTTTGTCTCTTTTCACCCACTATGGACGTTAAAGCTGGGTCGATACCAGACGCGAATAGCAAGGGTACATCTGGTAACCATATATAAGAGCACAACACTACTGTAGTTCATCTTCTTTAATCAGTGTTGCCATAAATTCCAGCTGTGCAAACTTCTGGACCTCAGAATACTGTTTAAGTGCCCAGTGGGTAGCATATAGCTTAAGTGGAGGGGTTTTCCCCGCAAGGGCTACTCTAGCCATTTGTACAGATGGGTCTTTTCCCATCTTGGCAGGGGATGGCGCTGGCGTCGCCAGCCGCCATCCCCCGCCAGCGCCATGGCGATCGTGAGAAGGGGACGCGCGCGCACGAGAGGCGCGCGCGTCCCCTTCCGACGGCGCTTCCATACGTTTCCCCGGGTCCCCGCCGGCTTGCCGGCGGTAACCCGGGGTCCCCGCCGACTGCCCGCACCCCCCCTAACCCCCCCCTAACCCTGTCCGTCTCCCTGAGGCGGAGACGGACAGGGTTTCCGTCGCGCTAGCGACGGAGACTGAGACGCGCGTGCGCGTGAGACGCACGCGCGTCTCAGTCTCCTTGCTGGCGTGGCTGCTGGTGGGTCGCCAGCGCAGATGCCATGGCGACCCGCCAGCAAGGATGGGACAAGACCCATCTGTATGTCACTATATTAGCCACGCTGGGAAGAAGCTAATGTTACTTTTTCTGACTCCCAATCCACTGAGGGAGGGGACTATGTTCCCTATGGGAATGATGTGGCTGTTTAATAGATGACCCTCTCTACTGGGAGCGGGTACCTTTGGGCTGCCTGCTACGGGCAGGGAAATTTGGACAGCTATGGGCCGGAAAGGTTGGCTTGCTCCGAGCACTATTAGGTTGTCTGCTATGTACAATGCCAGGAAAGAGGGGTATATCACCTGAACAGGTCCCTTTGTTATAAGACTTGCTTTTCTCTGTCTTTTTTAACTTCTTCCTGTGAGGAATGGGGCTCCCTGGGGTGGAGGGTGACCCTGCCTTTTTCTGAGGAAATTCCTTTACCTCAAAGTCAGATGAGTCAGTCTGTATCACACTCCTGACTGACCTCTTCCTCTCTTTTGTAGTAATAATATCCTCAGAAGAGGATGAATTGGTGGGGGATCGAGGTAGTGCCCTTTTGTGGGCTCTCTTCCCCTTAATACTGTCAGTCATTGAGTACATGTATAGTGAATCTGTAGCTGACACAGAGTCACTGTCCTCCATGTCTGCTGACAGAAAAAATCTGACCAGCACTGAGGGGGGGGGGGGGGGGGGGGGGCTCTCACGTGTAAGCGCACGTGCACATGACTTGCCGTGCCCTCCAGCGCGCTGGAGCTGTGCAGGGAGAGGTGAGTGAGTTTTTTTTCACTTTCCTCTCCCTCAGCAATTCGGGAGGCTTGCTGCCTACACCACCTGCTGTTGCTTTCACCACCACATGGTATCCATGGATGGCTTACAAAGAAACAGACCTTTACAATTCTCTGATTGAAAAGTGAAGGATTCTCTTCTCTTTGCATTTGATATTATTGTTAGCGCATAATTAATTTGATTCCAGGCTAAGGGGGAGTCTGATGTTTTTTACTGTCTTTTTTCCTTTTCTCTGTCGTTTCCCTTTTCTTCACTTTCCTTTCTTTCCACTATTTCATTTAATATATCCAGTTTGCATAAGTTCTTGGAATCAGTATTATTACATACAATTTATTTGACTGACATACATAGTTAATTTTAGCAATCGTTAATTTTGCTTGTTTAAGACTGTTTACCTTTACTGTACTACTTTACGCTGTCACCTGGAAAAAAAAATTGTATTGCCTTATTTTTTCTGTCTGTGTTTTGCAATATAAAAATAATTTGCAAATAAAATTGCATCAATGACCGGTACGTCTGGGTCAGACTAACAAAATCAGCATTTTATTTCCCATTCCAGCAGGAGCGGTGGGTGCACAGTTCCTTGCAGGTACGGTAGGAGCCATCCTTTCTCCTATTCCAGGTGTTAGCAGGGTACCTGGTATAGCACCAATTAACTCAGCAGGTGCACCGCAAAGCTCCATTGGAAGATGTGATCACACCTGTAAATGCAGGTGCCCCCTCACCTAAATGCAGGTGACTCCATTGCCTTTGGGTATTATGCACCTGCCCCTGTATGAGAAGGTTTTGTGACCCACAACAATCAAAAAAAATTTTGGTACTTGTGTATTATCACGGCGCCCATCGCATCGCATCGCATACCACTAATTAAGGTATGCGATGGCATGCGATGGGACCCGATTTGAGCCTTTCCCCGGGCTGAGTGTACAATTTTATAATGGCATGCGATGCGATGTGACGCAATCGAGCCCGAAGCATGGCGAGCACAGCGAGCCCCGCGAGGGGACGCGCATTACTTCACAAGTATTACGTGTCCCCTCACGGGGCTCGCCACACTTCGGGCTCGGTGGCTCGCTGCGCTCGCCACACTATATAAAATCAACTCCACGCCGACGTGGATAGTGGGGGTATGAAAAGGTCGGAGGACGCATACCGCCGCCCCTCGTGGGCTCGCTGCGCTCACCACGCTTCGGGTTGGTGTTGATAGTGGGGTGGTGTTAACAATTGGGGGACATTTAACATAGTCATTACCCATCAGGGTGGGTGTACAATCTAAAATCGGGTCTGGGGGGGCATTAAACATAGGAATCAGGCATCTGGGTACCTGTACAATTAAAAATCTGGGACAATCGCGTTGCATCGCATGCGATCATATCGCATGCGATGCGACGCGATTTTTGGGTTGTACAATGCCCTGCGATGGAAATCGGGGGCGCCATGATAATACACAAGTACCTTTTTTATATTAAAATTATGTAACTACAAGCAAATTATTAATCTAATTCCTCTAATGACTTCTCGCTTTCAGGCATTGTCATTTACAATAAATATTTACTTGATTTGAAGTATTGGGGTTATAAATGTCAAATGCTTCTGAACTTTTGTTTTTATTGTAGATTACTTTAAATCCCATTAGGGATACCAAATAAAATCATACAACATGAACCGATCAGTTTTACATTTTTTACTTTATGAAAACTGTTTTCTTCCCCATCGGTTTACTGTAGACTGCCTTGCAGCTGTTAAATTATATGTTCGGTTTACAATGGAAATTCATGATTAACCAGGATTGTGCAAGGAACGCAATGCTAGGTTGTAATATAAATTAATTTTCAACAAAGAAATAATTTCAGACATAGCTGAACTATTACCTAAAGTCCATCATTATTTTGTGCTACTTAACGCCCAAGTTAATGAGCCAGAATTTTAGAACGCGCAAAAACAATGATCATTTTTAAGATGGAAAATCAGGGCCTTTTGAGTAGTGCTTTTCAATGACAAATATGGATGGTTACACAATAAAACAAAACATCTGTTTGCATTGATGCATTCATTATGCATCCTTGTATCTAAGGCTAACCTTTGTCCCTCAGAAAGGTGAAGAAAAGGAGTCACGTATGGCATTCCACAATTGGATTGTTACTGGAAGACCTTGGCAATTGACATCAATTGTTTTGATACAGTAGATACATCATGCCATTGTTATTTCATCCTGGTTTTTCCTGTTTTAGACACCATGTATCTGCTAAACATGTTACAACCATTGTGCTAAGGTTATTTTGTAAGCAGTATACTAAATAACTTTTCTGGTACAGAAAAGAGCATAGATACAAATAAATTATCATTTCTATCATTTAAGAGCAAGTTTATTAGCATGTAAAACACAATTAAAACCACTTGTTAGATCGTACATATTTGAACAAAAATAGTAATCAAGATTTGATTTTACATTCCAAGTTAAATCACAGTGGATACATATTTATTGACAATTATGAAACAGACTCTACTAAGAAGTAAACCGAATCTGTGCACTTAAATTTTCGGATAGGTTGCCTTCATGTCCTTAACTGTGCATTTTCAAAAATGTCCCTGTGCTTGCGCACATTTTCTCCAAGTACTCCGGTTTCCTTCCACAACCCAACCACTACCATTGCCTCAGTGTGAACTGATTGAAGGGTTGAAAGTGGCACTCTCAGGAGAATTTGCAAAGTCACACTATGAGCTGATCTACAGACTAGATAAAGGATGAAACACTTGGTCCAAGTTACCCAGCCAATGACCTACTATTGTGCTGTCACTGTGTTACATCCATCATCAGATAGAACAAGCCACCTGTGTTGGGTGCATGTTCTGTCTCACATAGAGGTGACACATCATATAGTATTTCTTACCAATTGTAATATGCTGGTATTTTGAATCAACTTTATTTGTCTTTATATGAATATGTCTACAGTATTGACGTGCTAATAGTAAATGTGTTATTTATATTTAATATTTAAATCATTTTCATCATTGCAGTCAACTGGGGAAGAAGATTAGATAGAAATTATATATCTCATTATGAATGAAAACATAAAAATGTCAAATCATTATAATATAACAAACTGCCGAAATTGGCAATGGCTGTATGCAGAGACTGGCAGCAGAATGATTTCCTACCAGAGAAAGCCTGTTTCATATTTTATGAAAATAGAAGGATTTGGAATAACTGTAGCATGCCTAAAGCTGCCAACCTAGACCACTCTTGAAAAAATATGTCACCTTAGATATGCATAGAAATCTGTATCACACAATGTATCAAAAGGGTCACTAGGCGCTTCACAGAACGCCTGATCTCTACCAACCAATCTTAGACCAGCGATGCAATTTTCTTACAGATGATAACCATAAAATATATAGAACAAAGCTCCAATGGTATAATAAAGTTAAACAATATATAATTTAGTGTTTGGAACCGTACCCCTATGTCCTGTCTACCAAAATAATAGACGATTGTCATTCACCGGAGAAGGAAAAGACCTCTAATGGTTTACACAGTTGCAATGATGAGTATGTCCTCTTAAGGAATTTTCCACTGGACATTTTGGACACTATCCTTTGCAGTGGTGTATCCTTTGCAGTTTTTCCAAAAATAGAAAAGAAAAACCACACCAGTGTCACACCTTACTTATTCAGTAACCCACACATCAATTTCTTATATGGATAACATGTTATGGTCCATACCCTGTGAAAAGGTCTATCTCTGAACAGCAGACACTTTTGCATGGGGAGAGAAGGTGCTCATATCAACCCAGCTGCAGACAATCGTCATCATGTAATGAAATAGGGCTCCCAATAGTGTAATAAATGTTATTATACAATAAGGTCAAATACATCAAAATATATCAATGGACTCTCACTGCGTGGGATGGTCTACATTAACAATGCAGCATTCTAAGGTTAAAGTTCTAATTCCCGGGCATCCCGTGAGTCCCACCAAATCCTGTCCAGAATATAAGTCTCCCACCAACTTGTTTTGATGTCTCAATATCTATGTCTCAATATCTTTGTTTGAGTGTCTGTTCCTGGATGCAGTATTTATACCCCTCCTTTCCTATACTATAATAAGACCTATTTCCAGACATGGATCTCTCTTCTAATAAAACCACTGATACTGTGCAAATAATTCCAGACTTCCACTCATAGTTTTATATGGTGAGAAGTTTCCACTTCTGTGCTGTCTTATCACCATATTACCGGTGCCACATCAAAACAGGAAGTGGCATGTGTTCCATTTGCATTACACAGGTGCCACTTTCCGGTTCTGGGATTTTGCTGTGATAACCTTTGTTCCATGTCCCCAATTGTGTGTCCACCATTTTGAAATAGTCCCGGCATATATATCAAGGGGAATTTGATAAGCCATTCTGTTAATTTAATCCCAAAATGATTGGGTATATTTCTGCAGACAATTGTATGGTTCCTAACACTACCAACATAATACATTCTATATTGTTTAACTGTATTACACAATTGTAGCTTTGGTTGGTATTAGGAGTTCTGTGAAGTGCCCAGTGACCCTTTTGTTTCCTATTTTAAGATTGATACTTGTGTTGTTCTTTATCAGACATCAATTTAATTTAACAGGACACTATTAGGTTATCATTGTGGACTCGTTTTTCCTGTTGTCTATTAAAAGTGGTATTTATGAGACATCATATTAAATCAGATAACTGATTTATACTTAATTACAACCATGTAATACAGTTTGATTATATAATATGTATGCCAAATGGAGTACAGCTTATTGTAGCAATTTGGTCACCATGGTACAGTTTTTTTTTGCAATTAACATGAATATCCAAATTGCACATGCAGCTATAGTTGTAAGCACTATTTAAAAATAATAGCTGGGTTGGTTTGGCATATCTACTGATGTACTGTAGACAGTACTATTTTTCTGGAAAAATAGGTGCAGGAACTCCAGGTCTGGGGGTGGATCAATTAAATAAAAAATAATATATATAATAAAGAGAGGGAGGGACAGATAGATGTATATATTGTATTTAGGAACAAAGGCACTCACAGGTGACTTTAAAATAAAACTTATCTTATGGAAAGTACATTTTTAGTTACTGATTATGTCATATTTAATTAGAGGTTCAGGAACTGAGTTCCTGCTGGTTCCTGCTGAAAAATAGCACTGACTGTAGAACATAATGTGTTACTTGTGGGTGTTCAGAATATATATATATATATATATATATATAGAAAAACAGAATATCCAGAGGATATAAATGGCAGCACTCCTGGTAATACTTGTAAAAAAGAGTTTTATTTCACATGTCACCTGACATGAAGTTTAGCATATAATGCTGGGGTACATCTGCAACTGATGGAACTAAGCAGGTACAATAAGACATGGGTCTCAATTCAATGAATGGAACATATTCACCATTATGGCAGTCAACGGAGCCCGTTTCGGCTTATCCAGCCTTCATCCTGGACTGACCGGATACTCCATATTTGGAGATCCGGTGGGTGGCGATATGCATGTGCATGGTAACGGAGTAGCGCAATTGGCCCGAGTAAATTACACAGTGTGGTGTGAATTAACCTAATTGTTGTTGGCTATATATACGAGTCTGGGACACTGATTTAGTGTGGGTCAGTCCAGGATGAAGGCTGGATAAGCCGAAACGGGCTCCGTTGACTGCCATAATGGTGAATATGTTCCATTCATTGAATTGAGACCCATGTCTTATTGTACCTGCTTAGTTCCATCAGTTGCAGATGTACCCCAGCATTATATGCTAAACTTCATGTCAGGTGACATGTGAAATAAAACTCTTTTTTACAAGTATTACCAGGAGTGCTGCCATTTATATCCTCTGGATATTCTGTTTTTCTATAAATACTTCAGGCTGATTTGCACCCACTATATCACCAAATGTAATGAGTGCTTGTTCCCTCAAGGTTTCTCTATATAAAAATCTTCTCGCTGGATTTTTTGGAGTGGCACCGTACCAATTGTCTATGTGAGATCAAATTCTCACTCCTTGTTGCTTTTTCTGTCTTTTTTATTTTTTTTCAAATTTTTTTCTTCTTTCTCTCACTGCTTAACCTTAAACGTTATATAGTTGTATAACTTGGTTGGTGACTCACTGTAAATACTGTGTGTTGTTATGGAGGCAAGCATTGGTGACCTTACAGGCACCAAAAGATTCCTGGAAAAGGATATTTCTAAAATCCTCTTCACAGACACATCATCGCTCGCATTTGATGTCGACAACCCCGAAGAGATCTACACAGACCTCCTGAAACTTAATAAAAGATTGGTAGAGTTGGAACTCCATGGGAGAACTCTCTCCCAATATCACAAGGATAAACTAATCCCCAGGGGGTTCCGCATCAAGAATCAGCCCACTATTGGCAGGGGTAGTGTCGACTTTTGCAAACAGTGGTGTATGATCCTGAACCAGTGCAGTTTGGATCTACTGGTACTGGTAGTACAACAAGTAAACACCGAGATTGAAGTCATTAAGACCGATATTGAGGACTGTGAGAGAAGTGGGTTGGATATTCTGAGGGCTGACGAAGGTGGTAACTGGGTGACTAAAATTACTGACGACGTTGAGAAATTTAAGACCGAATTGTTATCCTTCAAGAAAACAAAATACAAAAAAGTGAAGGAGGATTACAAAGAGCTTAGGGTCTATCCCTGGCTCAATTCCCAAAGTAACAGACGCCCCTGGCGGACAGCAGAGGGCACTAGAAAACGAGGGGGTGGGAGGGACTATACGGACGTTGAATCCCACACCTCCCAAAGCGACTCGGACCAACCCTCTAGAGGTAGACGGCGTCCTTTTTTTCGGGAGCGTGTACATACACGGAGCCGGAATCGAAAGGGCGACGTCCCACTAGACGAGGGGGTAGGAGACACAAGAGGAAAGGGGTTAAATCCCAAACCACGGAACTAGTGGTATTCAACCTTTCTAAATATACACCCACTCCCGCCGAAATGACCATTTTATCAAAGGGTTTGACATTTGTGCAGACGCATTCACCTAAGCCTATAGATACTGAAGTAGAGCTTTACAGGTTCCAGCGGAAGCTTAATATCATGGATTTTTTCAAAAAGCATAAAACGGGAGGTACCTGTGAGAGAGGTCCTTTCCGAGGGGAGAGTACATTTGATCCCCCAACCACGAATTCCTCTATTGACACCTTTTTTAGGATGGTGAAACATGAAATTGCCAATTCCAAGAACGAGTATGTCAGGAATAATCTTTCAAAATCTGAATCCCAGGCAATCCGCTCACTCCATGATAACACCAGTATAATAATCCGCCCCGCCGACAAAGGCGGGGGTATTGTTATCTTGGATAAGGATCAGTATATAACTGAGGTGATGAAACAGTTAAATGTACAGGATTGTTACAAACGTTTAACATTTGACCCTACGTCTGCTTATAAATTGGAAATTGATTCTGTAATCAAAATGGGATTGTCCAATAGATGGATCAATGAGGACACCAGTAAATTCCTTACGCAGGACTATCCAAAAATCCCTTTAATCTACATATTGCCAAAGATTCATAAAGACCCAGTGGCACCCCCAGGCAGACCTATTATCTCTGCTAGGGGGTCACTGGGTCAACCACTGTCGCAATATGTAGATTTTCATTTACAACCGGTGGTGGTTGAAACACCATACTTTACTCGTGATACAACTGATTTTCTCCTTAAACTAAAAGGAGTGGGAAAACCCCCCAAAAACAGTCTCCTAGTTACAATGGACGTCGGCAGTCTGTACACTAACATCTCTAACGAGGAAGGTACAGCTGCCGTGCGGACCATTTTAACCGAAAGCCCACACTATATGGGCCCCCCCATCGATTACCTGATTTTGCTTATGAATATCATTTTACGGAAAAATTACTTTATGTTTAACAACGCCTTTTATTTGCAGCTTTCTGGGACAGCGATGGGGTCTAACATGGCCCCATCTTACGCTAATTTATTTATGTACAGCTACGAAAGGCAACATATTATGTCAAATCCCATCTTTTCCAAATTCATAATTTTTTATTGCAGGTATATTGACGATTTATTTTTGATTTGGTCGGGTAGCCACTCCCTTTTGCAACAATTTGTCGAATTTCTAAACAACATCCCAGGACGAATCCGTTTTACATACAACTGGCACCCCATGACAATGGACTTCCTCGATGTGACGGTGTCAGTACAAGATGATAAATATGTAACAAAAGTGTTTACAAAAAAGACGGACAAAAATACTTTATTAGATTTTTCAAGTTTTCACCCGGCACCCCTTAAGAGGGGTCTACCTTTCTCCCAACTTGTTCGAGTAACCCGGATTACATCCGAGAGAGATGATCTTCAAAAAGACCTGCAACTGATGGCTAAAAAATTTCTAGACCGTGGGTACAATGAGATGGAAGTGTCGGCGGCTGTAGAAAAGTGTTTGGACCTTGACAGAGAGACTCTACTACACCCTGGGTCAAATCCTAAAAATGTCAACAGAGTTGTGTTTCCAACAACCTATTCTACAAAATCTAATTTGATCAAAGCGGCAGTCACTAAATACTGGCATATCATAAGTACAGACCCAGTCATTGGACCTGACTGTACCCAGTTACCGCTCTTTAGCTTCAGACGCAGTCCTAATCTCAAACAGCGGATCACATATTCCGATATTAGCCCTTCGGTGAGCTCTAATAATACATGGCTAAGAAGACCAACCGGATCATACAAGTGTACTGGATGTGCGAACTGTCCCTTTGTCATCACGGGAGTACATTTTACACATCCAAATACGGGTGTACAATATAAAATATTTCACCGGTTGAATTGTGAATCCAAGTTCGTTATTTACGCCATTGTATGCCCGTGTAAGAAGATCTACATCGGCAAGACCATCAGAATGGTCAAAGAGAGGATCTCAATGCATAGGTCCTCAATTAAAAAAGCTTTAATTAGTATTGACCAGGCCACCCCACCAGTGGCCCGTCACTACCATGAAGCAGGACACTCCCTACGTGATTTTTTCTACATCCCGGTAGACCATATACCGCCGTTGCGGAGGGGGGGTGATAGACATAAAATTCTTCTCCAAAGAGAATGCCAATGGATAAAGAAACTTGCATCCCTATCACCATCTGGCCTAAATGAAGAGTTTCCATTGTCATCCTTCCTATAGTCCCTCCACTTACTCTCATACTATAGATGGTCCTCAGTCTATATGTTTAAAATCATTGCCCCTGAGCCAAAGACATCACTGAATTGATGTAGCACAAGTTGGTTGTCATACATTTCTTGTCTCTCTTTTAAGAGATATGGCGATGAGATATATTGCTTCCATACAGATATCTACAATTTTTTTGAAATATATCCAGTAATTTCTGCTGATTGTTCTCCTTTCTCTTCCCCTTTTTTTCTGGTTTGCACTTGATTATTTATATGTATGTTTTCTTGGTTATAGATTGCGTGACTCCTTAACTATTGTAATGCATATGCCTCCCAAATTACCCCTACCCTTCTTTATGTACACTTGACGCTCATGTAGAGGATCCCGAGGTGGTCCCTAAAGGTTACAGACCGCGGTCCTGATTCCTGATGAGACTCGGCACGGTGGTCGACACTGTCTGGTGTTGACTGACTGTTGCGACGAGATACCAGGCTATAGTTATTCAATGTGTACTTGAACCGTTGTCCTCCTGTAGCAAGTATACACCTGATACAACCCGGCCCCGATGGCTTTGCTTTTTGCAGCGTACATTGGTGACAGCGGGTTACCAGGGCAACGCTGCTGAGTTGTACTGATAGTACGTCAGGAGGACACGGCCGGATGGGAGGAGTAACCTTCCTCACTACGGAGGCTGTCCCGGCTTATAGCTGACTGGGCGGATGCGCGATGACGCTAGGACGCATCGGACGCACGCCCCTGTCACTCTGATTGAACTCCGTGATACGTACGGAGGTGTGTACGTCCTGCACTCTCTGATTGGATGAAAACCGGATACTCCATATTTGGAGATCCGGTGGGTGGCGATATGCATGTGCATGGTAACGGAGTAGCGCAATTGGCCCGAGTAAATTACACAGTGTGGTGTGAATTAACCTAATTGTTGTTGGCTATATATACGAGTCTGGGACACTGATTTAGTGTGGGTCAGTCCAGGATGAAGGCTGGATAAGCCGAAACGGGCTCCGTTGACTGCCATAATGGTGAATATGTTCCATTCATTGAATTGAGACCCATGTCTTATTGTACCTGCTTAGTTCCATCAGTTGCAGATGTACCCCAGCATTATATGCTAAACTTCATGTCAGGTGACATGTGAAATAAAACTCTTTTTTACAAGTATTACCAGGAGTGCTGCCATTTATATCCTCTGGATATTCTGTTTTTCTATAAATACTTCAGGCTGATTTGCACCCACTATATCACCAAATGTAATGAGTGCTTGTTCCCTCAAGGTTTCTCTCTCTATATATATATATATATATATATATATATATATATATATATATATATATATATATATATATATATTTGTCCAGGAGGACCGGCACTCGCCGCTCAAAAGCAACTGTCCTGGTGCCTTTCCAAAAGAAGAATAATATAAGTCCAGTAGAGGGATGGCACTCAGAAATAATTTCAACATGAGTCAGATGATAGTCAACGTTTCAGGGATCTGGTCCCTTTTATCAAGACATGAAAAAGTGATACAAACGTGCATGTATATATACAAGACAGAGTACTTACAGAAAGTGGTGCCCTTCACCCAGCCACGCTCACTCCCGGAGGCAGGTGACGTCATCTCAGCGCATCAGCGCCGACGGCCTGACAGATCAGGGGGCGTGGACTCACCGGAGAGCATTGTAACCATGGGGATGACAGCTTGTCAACGGAGCCAGTACTCGCAACGAAGTGCTCTGGCCGCCGGCGGTATAGGCATCGATCATCACTCTGTCTGCACCAGAGGAGAATGCGCTGTGGGAGATACAGGGTTACAATGAACAAGTGATAATGCAAATAAGTGAAAAAAACATATTAAAAAGAACGACATGGACTATGTCGGCAACGATGTCGACACTAACTGTGTGTCAGGTAGTGAAAAATTCACTGGAAGACTGCTGAATTACCTAGCGGCACGTCATGGGCAGATAAATAATGTACTTCAGAGGTAACCATGTTGCCACAGAGGGTGAATGGGGGGGGGGGGTGGAAGGGAAAGGAGATGGGGAAATGACAGAGAAGGGAAGACCACAGACCAACATGAGAGCAATCTTAATGCGGGACCAATAATTACTCATTAAAGAAATGGAGTGAATGATAGCTGCTCATTAAGTCCCGAAGGGTGGATGGTTTGCAATTTGTAAATCCACAGTGTCAAGCGAGACCGAATGTGCCCCCCAGAAAAACTCCAGACGTCCCCCTTTAGGGGTTGCTACCCGGGCCACCCTAGATCTCAGGCACGAGCCCGCACCCGGCGCGGAGGTCAGTGGGCAAGGCAGGCGAGGAAGGAAACACAACCAGAGGACATAGTGTTTAACCTATCCTCACGGGTCCTCACTCCAGCAGAAACTAAAGTTCTGAATTTAGGACTCTCCTTCGTCCCCACACACAATGCCAATGACTTCCAAGATAAAATTGACCTCTTCAAGTTTAATCGCAGACTAAAGTTACGCGAGTTCTATGGTGAGCAGAACAGCATCATCTCTAACAAACCACCCATCATCAGAAAAAAATCGACCTTCACCCCAGCTTCCCAAAGCATGACGATCAAATGTTTTACAGATCACATGGGAAGAACAATCGACAACCTGCGTCAGATGCCGACTACCTCCAGAAACAACCTCAATACAATGGAGCGCCAGGCCATCAAGCACCTAGGCAGTTACAAGGATATAACAATTCGCCCCGCCGATAAGGGGGGTGGAATTGTCGTTCAAGATCTGTCCGCATACACTGCAGAGATCAACAAACAACTATCGGATGACAAAGTTTACAGAAAATTGGATAACGATCCAACATTGACCTTTAAGAAAGAACTTGACGACATTTTGGATGAAGCCGTAAAAAATCAATTGATCTCATCCACTATTAAGGAAGCACTAACCAAAGAGTGGCCCCGCATCCCTGCTTTGTATACCATCCCCAAACTGCATAAAAACGCCACCACGCCACCCGGTCGACCGATAATTGCGGCCAGGGACTCATTATATTACGACATTTCGAAATATTTGGATAATTACTTACAACCCCTGATCCAGTTACATCCCAGATTTCTCAAAGATACCACCACCTTTCTCAATAAACTCATCAGCTGGTCACCCCTACCCTCCAAGTGCCTCTTATGCACAATTGATGTAGCTAGTTTATACACCAGCATCCCCCACCAGGCGGGCATACAATCAGTTAAACGATTCCTCACCAACAACCTGAGTTACTCCGGCCCTGATTTATCCCTGTTCCTACAACTGCTGGAATTAACATTATCCAGAAACTATTTCTTGTTCAACGGCTCCCTGTACATCCAGAGCTCGGGGTGCGCTATGGGATCTTGCGTAGCCCCGAGCTTTGCGAATATCTTCATGTTCGAAACGGAGGAAGACTTCTTCTTTACAGATACTGCCATAGCCAGCAAAATATTGGGGTACACAAGGTACATTGACGATATCTTCCTTTTGTGGTCAGGGACACCCACAGAATTTGAGGATGTGATAAAGAACATTAACTGCCTCGACTCCACCATTAAACTCACCTTCGATTACAGTTATCAATCGGTCCACTACTTGGATGTTCAGGTGACTCAGAGAGAGAATGGTACCCTACACACATCCATGTTTTACAAAACTACAGATCGCAACACGATCTTACAGGGTGAAAGCCATCACCCCCTTCCACTCAAGAAGGCCCTTCCATATTCTCAATTTTTGAGAATTGTGCGCATCTGCAGTGACCCTATTGATAAAGTCACCCAAATTAACACCATGCTGGCCAAATTCCTCAAAAGGGGATATCATTACAAAACCCTGACTACAGCCAAAACCAAAGCGCTAGCCGTCTCCAGAATGGAAGCATTGAACCCCAGCAGCAAAATCCCAGATCATAACAGAATTGTATGGCCACAAGATTTCAGCACCTCCAGCAAATTGTTGATGAATTCCGCCAGAACAACCTGGCCCATTGTAGCGAACGATCCGGCTCTTAAATCTTTAAAGAACACTCGAATCCTGCCTTCGTACCGCAGAGGCAAAAATCTCAAGGACGTTCTTGTTCACAATGATGTGACTGGCATGGATACTATCACACCAAGCCATTTCTTATCTCGCAAACCCGGTAATTATCGCTGCACGGGTTGCGCTACATGCAGCACCATGGAGACAGGTGATACTTTCAGACACCCGGCATCAGGCAAACTTTTCAAGATTAAATACCCACTCACATGTACTAGCCGCTACGTGGTCTATCAAATCCGCTGCCCGTGCGGATTATTATATATAGGCAAAACCACCCGCCAACTTAAAGAAAGAATTGCCCTACATCGCTCCCACATCAGAGCCGCACTTGAAGGGAAATCGATGGATCAACCAGTTGCAAGACATTACAAAGAATTCAATCATTCAATTACCAACTTTAAATGCAAAATGATTGACTGGATACCCCCCAATCGTAGAGGAGGGGATAGAGGGAAGACTCTATTACAGCGAGAGACACTGTGGATTTACAAATTGCAAACCATCCACCCTTCGGGACTTAATGAGCAGCTATCATTCACTCCATTTCTTTAATGAGTAATTATTGGTCCCGCATTAAGATTGCTCTCATGTTGGTCTGTGGTCTTCCCTTCTCTGTCATTTCCCCATCTCCTTTCCCTTCCACCCCCCCCCCCATTCACCCTCTGTGGCAACATGGTTACCTCTGAAGTACATTATTTATCTGCCCATGACGTGCCGCTAGGTAATTCAGCAGTCTTCCAGTGAATTTTTCACTACCTGACACACAGTTAGTGTCGACATCGTTGCCGACATAGTCCATGTCGTTCTTTTTAATATGTTTTTTTCACTTATTTGCATTATCACTTGTTCATTGTAACCCTGTATCTCCCACAGCGCATTCTCCTCTGGTGCAGACAGAGTGATGATCGATGCCTATACCGCCGGCGGCCAGAGCACTTCGTTGCGAGTACTGGCTCCGTTGACAAGCTGTCATCCCCATGGTTACAATGCTCTCCGGTGAGTCCACGCCCCCTGATCTGTCAGGCCGTCGGCGCTGATGCGCTGAGATGACGTCACCTGCCTCCGGGAGTGAGCGTGGCTGGGTGAAGGGCACCACTTTCTGTAAGTACTCTGTCTTGTATATATACATGCACGTTTGTATCACTTTTTCATGTCTTGATAAAAGGGACCAGATCCCTGAAACGTTGACTATCATCTGACTCATGTTGAAATTATTTCTGAGTGCCATCCCTCTACTGGACTTATATATATATATATATATATATATATATATATATAGCATATTGGTACACATTAACCCTGGTTTAATATGTGTTAAGTGTTGTATTTTCTTAAATTATCTTTGTGTGGGTATATTATATTTAAAGAATATACCACTGATACAATTTAATTTATAGTACAATATTTACCATGTCCATGCAGTGTGAGCATGAGTTCCATAATGTTTGATACCCTTTAAATCTCCCAATAGATATATAAGAATAAAATCCTGGGAAATCTCTGTCAATGGCGACTATCTCAAAACTCATCCCTGATATGAATATATAAATTTGAAATCAGAAGGTTATTAAAAGTTTTAAGGACTTGTATACTGATGAGGAGCTTATGTCCTTCTCCCAATTATGTGAAAGGTTTAAGATACCAAAGTATGATTTCAAAAAATATCTCCAAATTAGGTATTGGATAGATTCCTTTCCCAATAAGGGCACTAGAGAGTATTCCAGAAAAGATCTATAATAATCTCAATGCCATGGCTGTGATGTTAGTGTATCAGAATGCTTAATATTTGAAGACACTCCCTTACTAATATGTTTAAGCCTGAATCTTCGGTGATGGTCCCTAGGACCAGGGGAATGCTGGGTAGTGGGTGGTCCTGAGGCAGTGTGTCTGGAGTTGGATGGAATAAAAGAGCACGGCAGTGAACTCACATGTCTCTGTGTCCTTATGACTGGATTTACAAACAAATGAACAAAACATGGTGTCAGAAGAAGATTAACTTAGACTGCTAGGGATCTCAGAGTGTGAAAGATCCTGCAGCAGTTTGTAAGGCTGTGATACTCAGTGTCTGCAAAGCCTGCCGTGTGCTCCTCTCTTCAAACAGTCAGTAACCATGGATAAACTGGCTCCTCCAACTGGCATGCTGATGTCTGGTAACTTGTCTGAGAACTGGACAAGATTTAAGCAATGATTTAATACAGTATATATCTTGCTGCATGTGGAACTGATACAGAGGCTGACAAAACAAAGGAATCCATTGTCCTCCATGTGATAGGAAAGGATGTGCTGGACATTTATAATAGTTTTCAGTTTGCTGAGGGGCAGAATATGGTGCTATCTTCTATAATGCAAAAGTTTGAAGATTACTTTGTGCCAAGGAAAAATGTGACAAATGTGACAAATGAAAGATTCATCCAGCCAAAGTGAAAGTTACAGGGTACACTGGGGAGGAAAATCCTGTGAAAGGTACGTGCTTAGTGACACTGAAATATAAGGGACAACAATTTGAAACATCTCTACTGATTGTGGATAAAAATGTGCAACCGATTCTAGGATTAAGTTCCTACGAGGAACAAACCCGACGTCAGAAGATTCCTAGGAATGATTACTTACTTAGGAAAGTTTATTTCTCAACTCCCTGAACGACCAGCCTCTCTGGTGGTTGTTGGACAAAGATAACAAGTGGATGTGGTCACATGAACAAGAAGAAAGTTGGCAAAACTGATCATTACAGAGCAAACAGTGCTAAAATTCTTTGATCCTACAAAACGAATAAGAATTTCAAAAGATGCTTAGGCAATTTGGCCGAGGCTCAGTGTTGTTACAAGAACATGAGGCTACATGGCAACCAGTAATCTATGCATCAAAAGCACTGACAAGTGCTGAAGCAAGGTACCGTATGCTCAGATAGATAAAGAACTTCTAGCGATAACATATGCATGTGAACAATTTCATCAATTTGTGTATGGTCAAACATTAATAGTGGAAACTGACCACAAGCCATTGGTAGCTATCATGACTACATTGTTGCATGACTGTTCCATGAGAATTTAACAAATACTTATCAGACTACAGAAATATGATGTGCACTTGCTGTACTGTCCCGGTAAATACATGTACATCGCTGATACACTTTCTCGTGCTGTGGACAAAAGTGAAGGTTCCAAAAGTCTGATGGATGAAGAGATAGAAGCCTATGTTAATTTGATATTAGCTGCTCTACCAGTGTCTCTTGTAAGACAAGAACAGATTAGGAAAGAAACTGAGACAGATGACACAATGAAAGTGTTGAAAGATATCTTTCTGAAAGGTTGTCCAGCAGAAAAACATGCGTGCCCGCTGTCTATTCATGATTATTGGATGTACCGCAGTGACCTTACAGTTTTCGATGGTATTATTTACAAAAGCAATAGGTTTGTCATACCTGCACGACTAAGAAAAACGATGCTGTGCAATATACATGAAGGCCACCTAGGAGAAGAAAAATGTAAGCGGAGAGCACGTGAAGTTATGTATTGGCCAAGAATGAACCAAGACATAACACAGACTACAGCTACATGTGAATTATGTCTTATGTATAGACCAAAAGAACAAGTCGAGCCACTGAGTCCTCATGCAGTGCTAGAGAGACCATACCAGAAAGTTGGCGCAGATTTGTTTGATTGTAATGGGAAAACATAAATAACTAATATGTGTAAGCCTGAATCTTCGGTCATGGTCCCACAGACCAGGGGAATTCTGGAAAGTGGGTGGTCCTGAGGCAGTGTGTCTGGAGTTGGATGGAATAAAACAGCACAGCAGTGAACTCACATGTCTTTGTGTCCTTATGACTGGATTTACAAGCATACAGTATGAACAAAACAATGGGGAAAAAATGAGGAATCTCAATGCTTTATAAAGAAAGCCAAGACATAAAAATCTTGAAGACTAAATGGCAAAAAAAACGGCAGGAGGAGTTAGACTTCCCTATGGACAGGGCAGGATGGGTGCAGATGTTTGAGACAGTTCATAAAATGTTTGAATCCCTCACAAACAGTACATAGAGAGACATATTAGAATTTTTTATCATATGTATCGGACTCCAGCTAAGATACACAAAGCCTGGCCAAACTCGACTGATACTTATTGAAAATGCAGGGAATGCAGAGGCTGGAGATACATTACACGTGTTTTGGTCCTGCAAAAAATGAAGGCCCCTATGCGACGAAGTTAAAGTACTCATATATCAGATCTGAAAGGGAGGAAAGATGATAGATTCACATGGCGAGCTAGGAGGCAGAGGGAGGGAGTTCATAGCATACACATGCACAGGGAGATTTCTGGGTACCTGGGAACCCCCATGCCCACTGATCAGCTGATATTTTATTATTTAATTTTGGAGGTGAGAGGAGGTGGAGTCAGGCAGCTGTGTCAGTAATGCAGAACCTGCCAGCTCTATTCAGCACTGACTCAGAGGCTGGCTGGCTGACTGTTTGGGAGCTTCTTGGGTATTGAGGGGCAGAAGTGATAAAGTGTCTGATTTTTATCACAGGCCAATCATCTCCTAACTGTGAAGTTACAGGCTTGGTTTCAAAAATGACAGGTAAGAGCTGATTGGCCAGTGATAAAAACAAGACACTTTATCACATTTCCATGAGCTTAATCAATCTACCCCTGAGTGAGAGTTGCCACCGGATGACACTATGCCGGAGCTACACTGTTGCAGTTTTTGGGGATGCAGTGTGAGGGGGGTGCTGGTGGAGGAATCTAGTGTGGTGCATTATCTATGTATATGTGTGCAATGTGTGGGGATGTGCTATGTATGTACAATATATACAGTATGTACTGTATGTGCAATGTGTGTGGTGTACTATGTATGTGTGTGAGGTGTGCTGTGTATGGGTGCATGTGTATGCAATGTGTGTATGTGTACAATGTATGTGTATATGTATTTTTTAGTGTGTTATGTGTGTGTTCAATGTAGTGAGCAATGTATGTGGGTGTGTATTGAGGTATATTGGGTGTGCAATATATGTGGTGAGCATATATCTGTGTGGCGTGCCATGTGCATATACATATATATATATATATATATATATCCCAGACCAAGACAAGCAAAAAACTGCGGAGCAGGAGATTACACCCGAGGAGGGGTAGATACAAGAGGAGGTCGATGGGGGAGGTACAGGGGAAATTAATTTTTAATCTTTCTGATCATATGCTGTCTAAACCGGAAGAGTCCTTGCTAACGAAGGGTTTAAGTTTTGTAACCACCTGTATGTTCAATTCATTTGAATGGTCTGTCAACCTTTACAAAATGGGGCGCAAATTACGCCTCAAGGAATTTTTTGCAAACAAGATTGAACAGCCGTTTAATACTCCAATCGTATCAGCCAGACCCAGTACTTTTGACCCACCCTCGATTAATCCAAGTTGAAAAACATATATGAGGATGGTGGATAGGGAGGTGAAGGGGAACAAAACATCAGAATTGAGAGTGTTTGACAACCTTACGAAGGTGGAGCGGAGGGCACTTAATGTGATAGATCCCTGGTAATTAGGAATGCAGATAAGGGGGGCGCAGTGGTCCTGCAAAACTTCACTGACTATGACCGTGAGATCAGAAGGCAGTTGGGTGATGCAGGTACCTATCGTCTGATCCCCTCTAACCCCATGACTTCAATTAAAAAAACAAATTGATGTTACTCTAAAACATGATGTAAGCATGGGGTGGATTGACAGCACTGTGTTTAAATTGCTGCAAGTAGAACATCCAAAATGCCCTATATTTTATACTCTGCCCAAGATCCATAAGTCGCTTGAGGCTGCTCCAGGAAGACCAATTATATCTGCATGTGGCTCACTACTACAGCCTTTAGCTGAGTTTGTGGACCACTACTTGCAGCCATGCGTGAAGGCCGGTGTTAGCTATATCAAGGATACTGGTAACTTCCTGGAGCGCCTCAGCGACTTATGTGATTTACCTGAAGACTGCATTCTGGCGTCTCTTGATGTGTCTTCACTCTACACGGTAATCCAGCACGAAGGGGGGATCCAGGTGGTCCGTAAAGCCCTCTGTAAGGGACCTTACGAGGGACCCCCGATTGAATTAATCTGTCAGCTGATTGAACTGGTTCTGACTAAAAAACACTTTCTATACCATGGCGGGTACTATATGCAAATCTCGGGTACCGCCATGGGTTCTAATTTGGGGCCAGGGTTCGCCAATTTGTACATGGCGGCCTATGAGACAGTGCACATCCTCGGCAGATACAGTGCGAACATCCTGCATTACAAACGATTCATTGATGACTTGTTTTTAGTGTGGAGGGGTACTACAGACTCCTTCTTCCTGATGGTCCAAGAGCTAAATACATTGGACTGCCCTATCCGGTTTACGGCAGTGGCAGATCGTGACCGAATGAATTTCCTGGATGTAACAATAATGAGGAATGGCACCCGTTTGAAGCACACATTGTTTCGTAAACCAACGGACAGAAATACACTCTTATGGGCATCCAGCCACCATCCGGATAAATTGAAATTGCCTATATCTCAGCTACTGAGAGTTTTCAGGAACAATTCAGTACCAGAAATAGCGGAACAACAAATACGCGAATGCTGTGAGAGGTTTCGGGCACGAGGCTACCGGGAGAGAGACATTGAATTAAGTCTAAAAAGAGCGAGACAGATCTTTACCTCACCCACGCCACACAAAAAGAGCAGTTCACAACGCAAGACAGTGGTGATGAAATGTGAAACCAAATTTAATCAGATGGAAAGATCCATTAAAAACAACTGGCGAGTTCTGGGCGCAGATCCTGTGTTTACCATAACCAGACAACCACCACTGATCGCAGCACAACGTGGACAGAATTTAAAGGATATCCTGCTGAGACCTGATGTCACCACAAGTCCGACTATGGATAAGAGATGGCTAGTGACTAAGTCTGGCTGCTTCAAGTGTGCAAACTGCACGACGTGTCGAGGGATGATCAGTGGCCCGTCATTTCACCACCCCCACACAGGCCGTAAGGTTATGCTCCGCCATCATCTGACATGTACACTAGACCATGTGGTGTACTTTTTACCATGTGGGCTGTTTTATGTGGGGAAGACGGTGCGAACTTTCCGCGAACGCATGAATCAACACCGGTCATCTATCCGGCTTGCCTATGCCCACAATACCACAGACAAACCAGTGGCGGCGCATTTTTTGAAATGCAAACATCAGATTTCTGCACTGAGTTGTATGATAATTGATTGGGTGCCGCCTTTGCTGAGAGGAGGAAACAGAGGTTTAATCCTTTTAAAAAAGGAAGTTAAGTGGATCCATGAATTGGACACTGTGTCCCCAAGGGGCCTTAACGAAAATAATTCTTTCTCTGTTTTCCTTTAGTCTAGTTTTAAAATGCAGGATGGTCTGAGCAACCAGTAAATAACAGTTTCTTCTTGATGTAATAAATGTATATATTTTTTGTTAGTATATATGTGTCTTGATATTGTATATAACTTTTTTTGTCTTTTTTGTGTTTTTATGACATTTGTACACTAGGTGGCGTTGTGCTAGGTGGGCAGTGGTACATTGGGGAGCTCTGTGTCACATGACCCAGACTTGGAGGATTTCTGTATATAGGGACCGCATGTAAATGATATATAACTATCATCAAATCACCAGAAGATGTCACCATGCTTCAAAATGATCTTGCAATTCTAGATGAGTGGGCAAAAAAATGGAAGATGAGGTTCAATGTAGATAAATGTAAGGTTATGCACCTTGGGAGACACAACCAGTGTGCAAGTTACAACCTTAGCGGAGAGGAACTGGGTAATTCCATACTTGAAAAGGATCTAGGAGTCCAAATAGACAGCAATCTAGGATGTAGTGCCCATTGTAATGTAGCTACAAAAAAGGCCAACAAAATTCTGGCATGTATTAAGAGGGGAATGGAAACTAGGGACTCAAGGGTAATTATGCCACTATATAAAGCATTGGTGAGACCTCACCTAGAGTACGGAGTACAGTTCTGGGCCCCACACTATAAAAAGGACATCATAGAATTAGAAAAAGTCCAAAGGCGAGCAACAAAGCTTATTAGGGGAATGGAGAATTTAAGCTACGGGGAGAGATTAAGCAATTTGGGACTATTTACATTAGAAAAGAGACGTTTAAGGGGGGACATGCTCAACATGTACAAGTATATCAAGGGCCAATATAAGGAACTGTCACACACCCTATTTTCTACTAGAAAGGAATCTAGGACGCGAGGGCATGAGTATAGATTAGAAGAAAAAAGATTTCATTCAGCTAGTAGAAAGAATTTCTTTACGGTCAGAACAGTCAAACTCTGGAACTCTCTTCCCAGAGAGGTGGTAACGGCTGGCTCATTAAATGCGTTCAAGGCAAAGTTGGACAAACATTTACTGGAGAAAAACATCCATGGGTACAAATAAGAAATATAATTTGTCTGTAAAATACCAGAACCAACCAAATCAGCAATGGATATCTATACCAGGTTGAACTAGATGGACGCAAGTCTTTTTTCAGCCTTACCTACTATGTAACTATGTAACTACCACTGGGATGACCAGTCATACGAACTGGATGTGTATATGGAGATGAAAGGGCCGCATCCCGCCGTAAAACGATGTCTTAGTAACCTGCTTATAGCAGGACATGAGAAGCGCAGTGGAACGCAAGCTTCCTGGCTTTGCGTTCCACCAAACCGGAAGTGATGCGTCGAGGTGATGACGCACTTCCGGGAGATGACCCGCATGCCGGGCTGTTAGTGCTGGGAATGGCGGCCGCGGTGTGGCAGGCGAGAGAACACTGGGCAGTCCGCAAATTGCGGATATGGTAGGAATCAATATGTCAATGTTTTATATGTACACATATAGGATAACTGATGCTGTTTGGAGTCCCAGTCCGAATATTATAGCCAACTCCAAGGGGGTGTGGCTTTGAGCTCCTGAATGGTACTTATGCTTTGCTGGCACATTGGGGTTTATGCACTTTAGGAGGAGATAGTGGGGGCCTTGACAAAGGTCTAGGGGCAGACCGAAACGTTGGCCCATGGCCCGCTGTCAAGCACATTGCACTTTATGTTTGTAAACTGCTGAAGATGGATTAAAAGAAAAAATATTTATCCATGCATGAAGCCCGGTGAGTGTCCTCATTTTTTCTCAAATGCTATACTGGTATCTGGATTTATCTGGAAGCACCTGAGCTGGCACCCCAGCAGTTGATACCTAGTTGGAGGAGAGTGTGATCCATACTTGGGAATATATATATATATATATATATATATATATATGTGTGTGTGTGTGTGTTAAGTGTGCATGAGTGTGTGCGCAAGTGTGTGTGGTGTGTCCCTTCTTTCACCAGATAAATGGCTAGAAGTGGTATCTTCTATTGCATTTGATGATACCATCAGTAGAGAGATCTTCATGGAAACTTTCTTACAGGAAGTATTCTCTTAGGCCACCTTGAATAGTGAATATTGTATTAATAGACTTGACTAACTTACATGACTCATTATCATGTTACTACTGACGTATAAGCACCCCAGAGCCATCCTTTGAGGTGTAATAACCTACTGACATTGATAAACATAGTGAACCACCAGATATTCCCTGTTGGGCAAAAAGCCAGTGTTATGATGCCTACTATGGCACAAGGAACTACGGCTGGTAGATGAATGCAGGTGGTCAGGCGTGAGCACGTAGCCGGGACCGCCGGTTAGGATGGCCACAGCGGAAGCTACTCTAACTCTATTGAGTACCTGAGGCAGATGGTAAACCCCTGCAGAGCTATTTATTTTGAATTTCGGGCCGCCTGACGCGTCATCTGCCGCCGGGCGGAAGCTCGAGGACGTTGCCTAGCAACGTCCCAACGCTCCGCTTCAAAGGGAGGCTTGAGACGCTGCCGGGCAACGTCCCCGGCCGCGTCACAGGGAACAACATCCGCCGTCCGTCCGGGTGCATCACAGCCCGGACGGCGGCGTGCAACAGTACCCCCCCCTTGAGGAAGGGTTAACAACCCTTTACCACCGGGTTTATTGGGAAATTGCCGGAAAAAAACCCTTTTCAGGTTGGGAGAATGCAAGTCCCTATCGGAAACCCAAGACCTTTCCTCGGGACCAAACCCCCTCCAGTGTACAAGAAATTGCAGAGAACCTCTTATGAGTCTGGAATCGAGGATTTTTTCCACACAGAACTCCTGCTGCCCCTGCACCATCACCGGAGCGGAGCCATTCCTCAGTCTGCGAGGAAATTTTTATGAAAAGACCACTGGCTTAAGAAGCGAAGCATGGAAGGTACTTGCAATTTTGAGGGACTTAGGTAGGGAAAGACGGAACGCTACCGGATTAACCCTCCTGACAATCTGGAAAGGATCAATGAACTGAGGCCCTAATCTTGCTGATGGTTGGTGAAGCTTTATATTACGGGTGGATAGCCACACCCAGTCACCAACCTTAAAACGGCAAGGACGTCTAGATTTGTCAGCAAATACCTTCTCTCTGAAAGAGGCTTCCTTAAGAGCCAAATGGACCTTTTTCCATATGACTCTGAGTCGAGAGGCAGCTGATGAAGAAGAACCGGGGGTATTAGGTCCCAAGGAGTTGGCTCATGGATGGAATCCGTGGACCATAAAGAAGGGTGAATTTTTTGAGGCTGAATGATATGCGTTATTATACGCAAATTCAGCTAATGGCAGGAAACGGACCCAATCATTCTGCAACTTGGAAACAAAGACCCTTAAGTACTGTTTAAGAGACTGATTGAGACGTTCCGTTTGCCCATTGGCCTGTGGATGAAACGCGGAAGTGAGACTGGTTTTTACTTTCAAGGCTGCACAGAATAGCAGGACTGTGCCACAGAACTGTGCCACAAACTGTGGACCACGGTCGGAAACTATATCACTGGGAAGTCCATGTAACCGAAAAATGTGTTGGAGAAACAAAGTGGCCAATTCCCTAGCTGAAGGTAATTGTCTCAAGGCCACAAAGTGTGCCATCTTGGAAAATCTATCGATGACTACCCAGATGACCTGACACTGGGAAGAGATCGGAAGACCAACAATAAAATCCATGGCCAGATGAGACCAAGGCCTGCAGGGAACGGACAAAGGCAACAATTCTCCTGAGGGTCGAGAACGCGGAACCTTATGTCGGGCACAATCCGGACAAGACAGTACAAACTCCTTGCTGTCCCTGGCCATACCTGGCCACCAGACCACACGAGACAGAAGAGCAAGAGTTTTATAAATTCCTGGATGACCCACAATTTTGGAGTCATGGCATTCTGCCAAGACTCTGCGTCTTAGAGATGGAGGAACGAACAACTTGTTCTCTGGTGTTTGGGCTGGAGCTTGTCCTTGAGCTTGGCGGAGAAGACCCTCCAATGTTTGACTCACTCCAGCATGAATACAGGATGTGGGAACGATGGGCTCTGACTTAATTCTACTCTCCTGTTGAGGGAGGAAACATCTAGAAAGAGCGTCTGCTCTGATGTTTTTAGATCCAGGTCTATATGAGATAATAAAATTAAATCGCATAAAGAAGAGAGCCCACCGGGCTTGGCGAGAATTCAGTCTTTTGGCTTACTCAATGTATTGCAAGTTCTTATGGTCAGTCAAGACAAGAATCTGATGGGCCGCTCCTTCCAGCCACTGTCGCCACTCGTCAAATGCCCACTTAATGGCAAGTAATTCTCTGTTGCCTACGTCATAATTGGACTCTGCTTGAGCAAATTTTCGGGACATATAGGCACAAGGGTGGAACTGTAGTGATTCAGGATCTCTCTGCGAGAGAACAACCCCGGCCCCTACTTCAGAGGCGTCAACTTCTACCACAAATGGTAGATCGGGATTGGGGTGCTTAAGAACTGGAGCAGAAACGAAGGCCTGCTTCAACGTCTCAAAGGCCTGTTCTACTTGAGGACTCCATAATGATGGATCCGCCCCTTTTTTGGTCAGAGCCACCAAGGGTGCCACAATGGATGAAAAGGCATGAATAAAACGCCTATAATAATTTGCGAACCCCAGGAACCGCTGGATCGCTTTTAAATTAGTGGGCCGAACCCAATCCATAATGGCTTGTAATTTCTTAGGGTCCATTTGGAACCCTCGGGAAGAAATTATATACCCCAAAAAAGAAACCTGGGTCACCTCAAATTCGCATTTTTCTAGCTTTGCGAATAACTGATTCTCCCATAACTTCTGCAAAACCTGGCGCACTTGTGCCCTATGTGAGTCCAAGTCTTGGGAAAAAATTAAAATATCGTCCAAATAGACCACTACAAATTTACCCAAGAATTCCCAAAGAACGTCATTGATAAAATCCTGAAAAACGGCTGGGGCATTGGAGAGGCCGAACGGCATTACCAGGTACTCATAGTGCCCCGTCTGAGTACTGAATGCCGTTTTCCACTCGTCCCCTTCCTTGATTCTAATGAGGTTATAAGCCCCCCTAAGGTCGATTTGAAAAAAATGGTAGCAGATCGAAGTTGGTCAAAAAGAACTGTAATCAAAGGAAGGGGATAGGTGTTTTTCACCGTAATCTTGTTGAGAGCACGGAAATCTATGCATGGCCTCAGGGAACCGTCTTTTTTGCCACAAAAAAGAAACCGGCACTGAGAGGTGATTTAGAGGGCTGAAAAAACCCCTTTGAAAGACTCTCTCGGATGTACTCATCCATAGCCTTAGTCTCCGGGACCGATAAGGCATAAAGCCTGCACTTGGGTAGTGGAGCGTTGGGAACCAACTGGATGGCACAGTCGTATGGACGGTGTGGCGGCAAAATGTCGGCCTTGCCCTTTGAGAAAACATCTAAAAAATCTTGGTAGGGTACGGGGACCCCTGCTAAAGAAGTGGATCTTACGGGGAGTGAAATCTGAAGGCACTGTTGCTGACAAGTGGGACTCCAATGGGTAATTTCTCCCAGATGCCAATCAATGATGGGATTGTGTTTTCTCAACCAGGGGTAACCCAACACGATGGGCACAGAAGGACAGGAAGTTATCAGGAAAGTAATCTCCTCCTGGTGAAAAATACCAATGGTCAACTGCAGAGGAGAAGTCTGAAATAAGATGGCCCCATTGGAGAGCACCCCCCCATCTAAACCCTGTAGGGTAATGGGAACAGGAAGCCGAAGTTGGGGAATCCCCAAACTCTGGGCGGTGGCAGCATCTAGGAAGTTACCAGCCGCACCACTGTCAATGAAAACAGAGATACGTTTAGAGGGGGGTTGGGTTAGAGATCTGCACACAAAAAAGAGGAATATTTGGTGCCCTATTGAATCAGGGTGTTAACCGCTATATTGAATCCTATTAGCGGGGGGTGCTATCCTGTCGACTAGATGCGATAGTTACAGTAAAAAGGAGAGAAAGAAAAGTAGTCGTAGCGGATGCACACCATATTCATTTAGGAAAATTATTATCATTAATGATTTGTTATTTATTTTATATCTTGAGTGGGGAATCCTTTTAATCTTTATGAAGGTTGGGAGTCAGGATATACCCACTATAGTTTCTATAGTTTGGCGAAATACAAGAGGTTAAAGGGATTTTTTACATATAACAAATACATACATTAAGTGACAAAAAGATAGAAATAAGTGTATATACTGTAGTTATTTAAAAATATAGGTAGACTGGATTGTATGGTGTGGTGCCTGTTTGTAAGCTTGAGATTAATATCACCAGGATACACAATATAATGGGATTTTTTCCCTGTGGGTATTTATTATTGCCAATGTTGGCTTATTTATACTCCGTTTCGTGTATCTATACTGGACCTCTATTGACCCCTTGTTAATGAAGATTACTCCGAGCTATGTCGGTCTATGGAATATATTGGTCACCTTTATACATATATAAAGTTTTCTCCTGTGGGATGATATTTTTGTGTCGGTTTTATTACACATGTAATTCGTGTTGGTGTTGTTTATTCAGGGGGGGTAATGGCCCCTATCCCAATTTCAACACTTGAACCTGTATTTTAATTTTACGGTTTAATTTGCCACAGAGTGATAGTATATCTTTGTATAAGATGAACTGTGTTGCAACAGTAACGTTTTCAAATATAGCATAAATGAATGGACTGCTAATTTAGCTTTGGCGTCCACTTAATGCTTTTAGGTTCCAGTGTACAATGTAATAATGACACCTGCTGGTGTAGGAACCAATTAGAAAATATTTGTAACAAGGCTGGATCACAGAGTATGTTGCAACAGTAACGTTTTTCAATATAGCATAGATGAATGGACTGCTAATTTAGCTTTAGCGTCCACTTAATGCTCTTAGGTTCTAATATACAGTGTAATACTGCCACCTACTGGTGTAGGAACCAGTTAGAGAATATTGGTAACAAGGCTGGGTCATAGAGTACAAGCTTTTAAAAAAGAAAATTTTTTAAACAGTATAACAAGGGCATAATTCCTCCTCCACACACATACAATTCTATGTCTAGCGCTATATAAACATGTCAGAACACGTGTTTCGCACTGGCTTCTTCAAGCTAACCAGTGATTAGATATATATGTATAAAGGTGACCAATATATTCCATAGACCGACATAGCTCGGAGTAATCTTCATTAACAAGGGGTCAATAGAGGTCCAGTATAGATACACAAAACGGAGTATAAATAAGCCAACATTGGCAATAATAAATACCCACAGGGAAAAAATCCCATTATATTGTGTATCCTGGTGATATTAATCTCAAGCTTACAAACAGGCACCACACCATACAATCCAGTCTACCTATATTTTTAAATAACTATATACACTTATTTCTATCTTTTTGTCACTTAATGTATGTATTTGTTATATGTAAAAAATCCTTTTAACCTCTTGTATTTCGCCAAACTACAGTGGGTTTATCCTGAATCCCAACCTTAATAAAGATTAAAAGGATTCCCCACTCAAGATATAAAATAAATAACAAATCATCAATGATAATAATTTTCCTAAATGAATATGGTGTGCATCCGCTACGACTACTTTTCTTTCTCTCCTTTTTACTGTAATCAATGAAAACAGACCCAGAAAAATTACATCCTTGAAAGGATATGTATCCCGGAACTAATAATGAATCGAGAGAGGAAAATAGCTGAAGGCCAAAGTGAACCCTCTCTTCGTTCACTTGGCCTGGCCTTTTACTGGCCTATTGGGACAATTTCTCAGAATGTGACCCTTGCACCCACAGTATAGGCAAAGTCCTGAACTCAGTCGGCGAGCTCTTTCCTCCGGGGAAATGCGAGCTGCCCCAAGTTGCATTGGCTCTTCACTTTCCTCAGGGGTCACCGAGACATAGGGAACCACCCGGGTGAGAGAGCCCCGTTCAGACCTCCGCTCACGGAGGCGACGGACGATTTTAATGGCTAATTCCATTAATTTGTCCAGAGTTTTAGGCGTTGGTTATTGAATGAGGCAATTCTTAATTTCGTCGGCCAGACCACAACGAAATTGGCTGCGTAATGCTGGATCATTCCATCCGCAGTCATTTGCCCATCGGCGGAACTCTGTACAATAAGCCTCAGCTGGGTCTTTCCCTTGTTTAAGGGCCCTGAGATGAGTCTCTGCTGAGGCTTCACGATCGGGGTCATCATATAACAACCCAAGGGAACTAAAGAAACTGTCTAGCGAGGTCAAAGCTGGGCTGTCAGAAGGCAGTCCAAAGGCCCAGGTCTGGGGGTCACCCTGCTGTAAAGATATTACTAAACCGATACGCTGGGCCTCGGACGTGAAAGAGCACAGTTTGAGCTTAAAATACAGTTTGCAGCTCTCCCTGAAATTAAAGAAAGTTTTGCGATCCCCAGAGAACCGATCAGGTAGGTTCATCTTGGGGTCTGAACCTCCTGACTCTGGGGGCCTCATCCTTTGCTCTTGCGAAGCCACCTTTAAAGATAATTCCCGCACCATCTGAGTAAGCCCCTGGAGCTGATCAGAGAAAGTCTGGGGAGTGGTACTCATAATACAAAATCACCCAAAAAATAACAGAAGGACATATAAGACCAACTATAGCCTGTTGTTTATTTTTATGGCCGGTTATAATGTTATGATGCCTACTATGGCACAAGGAACTACGGCTGGTAGATGAATGCAGGTGGTCAGGCGTGAGCCCGTAGCCGGGACCGCCGGTTAGGACGGCCACAGCGGAAGCTACTCTAACTCTATTGAGTCCCTGAGGCAGATGGTAAACCCCTGCAGAGCTAGGCTTCACCTGTGGCCGCCGTGTCCGAAGGAGCGAGTTAGGCCCGCTCCGACCCCGATGCAGCCAGGTCTTATGTATGGACAAGGGGTAAACGATCGCCACAGGGTACCCAAGAGGACTGCTAACTACAGGGTCTAGCTTAGAGTAGACCCCTGACTGCCAGCACCAGGCCAAACCGGGATGCGACCAAGTCGCAGACACAATGAAATGGGAAGAGGAGTCCCGAGCAGGCTACGACCAGGAACAGCGACTCCTCAAAACCAGGATGGCAAACAGGGAATACTTCCTACCTAAAAAGATGCTAAGAAAGATAAGAAGGGTACAAGAAAGAGGGCAAACAATAAACCCACAGAAGGACACGGCCACGGCGGGCTACAAGAAGTAAAAGGAAGGAGAATACAGAACCCACGGAGGGGTACGGCCACGGGAGGTGTATGGAAAGGGACAACAATGAACCCACGGAGGGGCACGGCCACGGCGGGCCACTGGAGGAAGAAGATAGACCGAGGCTCCACTGGAGCACTTACGTGACCCACGAGAGGATGGAGACAGTGGGCCAAACGCAGGCTCAGACTGAAGCAGGTCTTCTGGTAGAAGCAGGTAGCTGACAGGACACTCCAGGGAAGGCTGGGAGAATAGACACAGAAGACACCAGGAGCTGGAACGCAGGACTTGTGGACTGGAAGCCACGGGGACCGGAAAGCAAGGGCTATGGTAAGCATAAGCTATAACCGGCGTCTGTGCCCAGCAGATGCCGGCTATTTATTTTGAATTTTGCACCGCCTGACTAACGTCAGGCGCGTGCGTCATCTGCCGCCGGGCGGAAGCTCGAGGACGTTGCCTAGCAACGTCCCCACGCTCCGCTTCAAAGGGAGGCTTGAGACGCTGCCGGGCAACGTCCCCGACCGCGTCACAGGGAACAACATCCGCCGTCCGTCCGGGTGCATCGCAGCCCGGACGGCGGCGTGCAACAGCCAGAAGACAATATACAAAGGAATTATGTACTGTATATGCAGAAATATGGAATAATTCATAAAATGATAATAGTAAGTGACAGGTCATTGAGATGCTCGAAAAAATCAGTTGTTCTATTAAACCAGAGACATCTCATTACAATGCTAAAGTCTGTTAAATTATCGTGTTCCTTAGTTATGTTGACACGTGTACACACACTTGATCACAATAACAAGTACCGCACTTGTGGAGTTTGGAAGTTGTTGGGTGAGTTGGGACAATGTTCTCAAGGCTTTTCTTAGTTTACTAGATTTAATGAAATAAGACAAAAGTTTCACGATAAAAACTTGTTCCTACAGTAAAACAGATGGTCCACATTTACTTTAATAGATGCAGAGAAATCTATTTTGTTGCTGTGTCTCAAAAGCATAAAGTGAATTAACATTTTCAGTTTTCCCAAACCTCCTTTATTACTAAAACAAAAACTTTATAACAATGTTTTACACAATAATGTCACTCATTACTTACAGTAGTTGTCCATAATTAATAACAATCTATTATTTTCAACAAAGCAGAGATTACCCAAGGCCGGGATATTGATGAAATTATTTTAGGAAATAAAAACACTCCCTGTTGATTCCAAGTTCTATTGAGCAAACATAAAGGAACTAAGCACAATGAAGCAGTCATTATTATGATCATAAACCCATAAAAGTTGCTTACAGCCATTTCACACTCATTGTTACTAAAGGTATTAAAAACTATTTCAGTTTTTTTTTCTTAAACAATTTTTTTTCTTAAATCACATTTAATCTATTAAACAGTTTTACGAATAAAAACACATTTGTTGGGGTTGAAGAAGAAGAATTGACATGTACCCAGCTTGTGGCATACCTTGCATTAATTTGAAGTGAACAAACAAGTGCAAGAATGTATTGGAATCCAGATTGACAGCCAATAGGACAACATCAAAAGATCAACAGCCATCATGGAAAACGTTGACACATGGAAAGGTCAACATGAGTTTTTTTTACTTTTTCATACATTACCATCCATGTGAACAAATTGGGAATGAAAGTGCCAAGTGCAGCAGTAGAGTCAAAGCACTGCCACTGAAGCTAACCATGTTAGGATACACTAATTAGGGTCCACATGCTCAGTTGGCAACACTGACACCAAAAACCTTTTGTTATTTTGACCATGTGCAAGGCGACATTTTACTGTTGATCTAGACCTGGGGTATACTCAAAAGGGGAGAAACGGCTGACAACAAGAGGAAGGCAGTCGTTCACAAAGGAGATTCCTTGTGGGAGGCACACTTTTATGTTGTTAGAGAATAATGAGTGTAGTAAAACTTAACTTTTATTTCCAATTTACATTAAAATAATGGTCCAATAATTTCACAAAATATGCAATTTGTCATAAATAATATTTAAAATATTTTTGATAATATATGCTTCTAGGATTATAAGCAAAGAAATAATTCCACTGTGTATTAGGTACGTTGACTCTATAGAGTGGTAGTTGGTGGTGTTTTTTTGTTGTTTTTCATACACTGTTGGTGTATGATTGAGTGGTGTCCTCAAATAGGACAAATGCGGACAGGTCCAGTGTGTTGTATAGTAGTAATATTCTTAATAGTTAAATTAAAGGTAAAAAATTATGAAACATATAGTACCCATTAGTGGTAATAAGCTGTTAATTAGTTAAATAAACACTAATTGAAACTTTCAGCAGAGCACGCAAGGTATCTGTAAAGAGTTGGGGAAAGAAAAGTACAGTGTTTTGTAATAAATTCTTTCTGCTGCCCCGCGTCTTCAGAGCTCCGAGCGGACGGAGGGTGAGAGAAGTTGATACACTGATAGAAAATAAGGAATAAGTGTATAGAGGACACTTCTGTGAGTGGTGTTAGGTCAGCCCTGGTGCAAAAGTATTGCAGGGCTGGAATGCGCCACCAGAAAGTCTCTCTTACACAGAATACAGTAAAAAGAGGGTTTTAAAGCATCAGAGACATACAGTATGTATCAAAATGTTACTGATAACTCACTGTTATAAAAAATAGTGATACAATATAAGTTAAATAGGACCTGGGGTAGCCAACTCCAGTCCTCAAGAGCTACCAACAATGGATGTTTTCCAGGTCTCCTCACAGAATCACAAGTGAAGTAATTAGTTCCACCTGTGGATCTTTTAAAATTTGTCAGTCAGTAATGAGTGCACCTTTGCAGTAGGTAGGTTGTCTGGAAAAGGTGAACTGTTGGTAGCTCTCGAGGACTAGAGTTGGCTACCACTGTTTTAGACATTTTCCATGAGCTATACCACATGCAAAATAAATTACATCTACACTGATGAATGGAGTGGCAAAACAGGGAAATGAAGGGGCATTACACATACAGCAATTTTAACAAGACCATGTTAATGCAAATGCAGACCAAAATCTAAATGAAAAGCAAAACCCTAATACAAAACCCACAATACCAAGAAAGAGAGAGATGATTATCCCGATTAGTGCATGGATGATTGTTTTAGTTTTGCAATACCAGGGAAAAAAACAACAACATGGATGGATCAAAAGAAAAACTGAGAAGACTGTAGCATAACAGGATTTTCTGTCTAAGCAATCATCATCTAGATGTATCACAAATAAAACTTCTAAAAACAGATCTTATGTTTGCACAAACCACCAATCTGAATAAATTCAACAAATACAGAAATAAAAAGAATGTGTTAGTAATCTGAATGTAAAGTAATATGTCAGGAAATTCAAAAACAATATACCTAATGAAGGTAGAGAAGATGTAGAGAATTGCAAAACAAAATCAAGGTTTTGATTAAATCAATGGAAAAGTTAATGACACTTTCCAAAGCCAAGCCATATACAGAAGCTAGAGATATGTGGTTAAAAACACAGAAAACTGTAATTATAATCAAGCTACAGTATATAAAATTAAGTTATCATGTCAATACAATGACCACTACTGTATGTTACAAAACAGAAAAGCCACCTAAAAAAACACCACAACAATGTTGAATTTACTGTACTAGAGACAATGCAACTGATCTGACCAAAATTTTTGACCACTCTAGTTTACTTGTGCGCAGTGCCGGCAGTATCTCTGAAGCACCTCTCACCTTGTGCACACACACACACACACACACATAAATATATATATATATATATATATATATATATATATATATATATATATAGTCCCAGCGTGGCAGCACACTCGCATAAAAGGTAAACTTTAGCCGGTGCCTTCACCTGTGACTCTCTCCAGAGAGCACATATGTAGAGACCAAGGTTGCGGCAGTGGCACTCTGCAAATAAATGGACAGGTAGACAAGAGCAGTTTTGCAACGTTTTGATGTCTTTAATACATCCTCGTCAGGCAGAAAAAGATTTTTTTCTGCCTGATGAGGATGTATTAAAGACATCGAACCGTTGCAAAACTGCTCTTGTCTACCTGTCCATTTATTTGCCGAGTGCCGCTCCCGCAACCTTGGTCTCTATACATATATATATATATATATCTCATTGTATGCCGGCACTCTGAATTCTCAACTGCTCCGGTGCCCAATCCATAGCATAAAGTAGTATTCCAAAATAAGGAGGCACTCGGAGACTGTATGATCAAACAATTTCTGTATACAGAAATTGTTTGATCATACAGTCTCCGAGTGCCTCCTTATTTTGGATTACTATATATAACGACGGGAGTTTATGCTCTCGAAACATGTTGGAATAAAATTCTCCAAACTTTATGAAGACTCCTGAGTGCCACATATTTTTTCTCTTCTTATATATATATATATATATATATATATATATATATATATACACATTGGAGAAGGAACCACACTCAGTCCATTAAAGAAGACACAGGGTGGTGCTCCACTTTAGAGCATTATCCATCCCAATAATAGCAGCATTTTAGAGAGAAGTAGGCACTCACCAGCACTGAGATTGTGCAAAAGCAAATAAGTTTTATTCGTCAATACATCGGGACATCAAGGAAGTCTATATATATAGCGATCAATGTTTCAATTGCCTTTATGCAATTTTCATCAGGACAATGAAAATTGCATAAAGGCAATTTAAAAAAGATCCACAGGTGGAGCTACTTCTTTCACTTGTAATTCTGTGTGGAGACATGGAAAACATGCACTGTTGGGGGTACTTGAGGACCGAGTTTGAGAACTACCGATTTAAGTCATTCTGCCCCTTAGTTATTATTTCTATTTCCCCCGGATTCATCTATCAGCTACAGTATACTCTGATATCCCCCGATACTGCCCTATTGCTAAGTCTGCTATCAGCATATCTCTACAGATCTATTCACTATCCTCCACTTCTCACCACTGTCATAACAGGGTCTGCAAAAGCCATGGGCATGACATGGGCTGTGGTTTAAACTTTCAGTGCAAAACACATTTTACCTTCCAGGAATACCTCTATAGAAAAGTGGATTGATTTTCCTTCATGTAATAAAAACATTGGTACTTGTTTCATAGCATGGCGCCCACTAAGCAAATAGCTTAGTGTGCTATTCTGCGTAGTAAAATTGTATGCATCGCATCACGTACCGTGTACAGTGCTGTACGATGCGTGCAATGTCCATATTAACTGCACAGGAGTGCTTATACAATGAAATATCGCATAGTATCACATGGCACCAAATATGATGCGATGCGATATTTCATTGTACAAGCACCCATGCCATGACATGTGATGGGTGCTTACAATGAGATGTGATTGTAAGCACCCGCACCTACGCCATTGTTTAGCGTCAACCTCTGTATCCACGCCACCCCGAAGCGTGGCGAGGGCAGAGAGCCCCGCGAGGGGCGGCGGAACGCGTCCTCCGACCTTTTTATACCCCCACTAACCACGTCGGCGTGGAGTTGAATTTAGTTAGTGTGGCGGGCGGAGCGAGCCACCGAGCCTGAAGCGTCCCCTTTGTGGGGCTCGCTGCACTCGCCACGCTTCGGGCTCGGTGGCTCGCTGCGCTCGACACACAACATTCATACAGTATTGATAGATGTAACATATGTAGTAAATGCAGACAATGTTTGCCCATTTACTCATGAATAATTCTAAAATATAAATCAAGCTAAACTGAAGACAAATATAAACTTTCTCTGTTGAAACTGTAAAACGTGTTTTTTCAAAAACACTAACATGTCGCATGCTGTATTTTATAGAGTATGATTCTATACAAAGTACAAGGTGTTATTTTCTTTAAATAAGCAGCTAAAACAATTATTCCTGTTTGAAGCTGTTTGAACCAGGTGTATGTTTTTTATTCTTTTGGGCTAAGTAATTCTCTAGTAAGTGTAGGTATTCTAGACCTTACACAACTCTAATTAAGAATAATTCTCATTAATGGCTCTTAGCTGCAGGCTCAATAAATAAAAAATTATGCGACAAAAAAGTGTTAATTGAAAATCATCACATCTCTGAAAATTTCATTTATCCCTTTGTTCTTCCTTTATAGCTGCTGTTAACTTCTTTCAGTTAATGACAAGGTCAACACCATTGTCAAAATCAAACAAAATGTCACACTCGAATGAGGCTGAGATTTCTGTATGTCCCAAGGATCCAGGTACAGAAAATTAAACAAGTGTTCCTTTGGTAGTATTTTTCCCAAGTCTGCTACTAATGTATTCTCCATTCACTCATTCTGGGTTTCCTATAATCCCAAAACATATGGAGTCTCTTGACACAATTCTATAACACGAATTCTATTGAGGATGTGAATAACAAATGATGAACTGATTGAAAAGGTCTACTAAATATACACTTGGGAATGTCCATGGAAAAAGTGTTTCTTGTAAATGTTCATGCTCAACTAAAAACAAATAAATATTTAACTATTTTAGATATACTGTACTGTATTTATAATAATGTATTTTGTTTCAGATTATCAAGTGCAGAGACACATTTGTATTTTGAAATATACTATACAAAATAAGTTAGTGTTCATTTAGTTGTTTGCTAAAGTATTTGAGAACACTTGAATTATAACCCATGTGAATATAGATTCTGCCTTATTAAGAAACAATAGAAATTGTTGATATGTTGATATGGTCATAATTTCGATGAAGACCAAGCTGACATTTATCATGTAGACAGTGATGCCGACTAGTTAGAATGTCCACATATCATTCCTGGTGGCCCAGTTAATACTTATTTAAGGTAGCTGGCTGCAGTGGTTCAAGTGGCATCTTCCGAGTCGCAGTGGTCATGTGATCATGATGCAGATTATGTATTCCATATCCATAACCATATATCTAGTGCCTATCCTTCCCCTCCCCTTAGGCACACCTTCACCTTCTCACTGGCAACCTAACCCTAATGTCGACATTCTGACAATGATTATATTACCTGCCAACCTGCTGACAATGTGAACACATTGTGCTGTCAATATTATGAAAGACACATTGTGACTGTCAACATTTTGATTGCATCCATCAAAAAGAATAATATTGCATTAGAGTAGAATTGTTGTAGATTAATCTTCAATTAAGCAAAGATGTCCTTGTGACACGTTGCTCCCTCCACTTTAAACATGCGTGGGATAGGCATATTGATATCCTTACAAAGAAATAAGGATCAAATAGTTTGAGGTAATATTTTTAAAAAGGGAGCATACTAGATAGGCCAAGTGGTTCTTGTCTGCTGTCAAATTCTATGTTTCCACAGGAGTCCTCACCTTGTAGGGGTAGGGAATGATAAATAAGCTATATGCCTATAGACATTGTTGTGGTGTTCAACTACTGTATATCATTTTGTTTTATTACATGAGTGTTGGTTATTTACTTAACAATAGAGTATATACATAGGCGTATAGGGTATATATAGTTATAGGTGCTACAGATGTTCAGATTTTCTGTCAAGTACCATTACAGATGATATATGTGCAGGGATAAATGCCCCTTTGGAAACATTTTGAATGCATAAACTACTTGAGCTTATTTATTACAGGAAACTGCAATGTTTTGAGTATTATAAACACCGAAAAAAGGTGCAATAAATGATTGAATTATGATATCATCATTCCATCATCTCCTCAACTGTCATATACTAGAAATAATAAAAAGATGCAGAACAAATACCTAAAAGAATGCAACAATGTAACAGATAAAATTAATAGTTAGAACAGCAAAGCGACTGTGCCTGATTATACGGAGTGATCTGAGCTTATATATGTTATATATACATATAGGACTTCGGGCGGCAGATAAAAATCTGTAAAGATTGAAACATTGAACTAGAACAAACCTGTGTCCAGGTGTTTTATTTCTTTGAGAAATCCAGAGAGTGCCGCCCAAAGTCCCATATATATTTGGTGGAGTACAAGTCTTGGCCTGGGTGGGCACCAGGGTCATTTATTGAGGAAACGTGGAAGTGACGACCGTACGACATATATAAATAAGTATTTAAATGTGCTGGCATTGTAATGTTGTAATGCATCATAATTATAGAAGAGTCTAATTCTTTTGTCAAGCTTTTCCATGTTGACAGTTAGAGAGGAAGGTTAATGAGTTCTAGGACCCAAACTGTTTTACAGTGTTAATGAGGTCACCTACTTACAGTAAGTACACCAATGTTAAATTAATCCCAAGTTTATATGTCTCAATTAAATGTATCACTTTTGGCAACCAGTTTAGGTAGCATTACATAGGCAAAATTAACAGAGCACTGTTGTTTTTGGATATTTCACATTTTCAACACTAGCTAAATGGTCACGACCAAAGCTCTCCCAACTGCAACAAACAATGCAGGCATTGCAAAGTCATATAAATATTAGGCTTTATGAAAGTCACTCTAATTTAAAGAAAATGGTTTTCTAATACAGAGTGTCATTACATTTTAGTGGGAATGAGCCTCCCTTCAATATAACAAAGCAGAACAGTTAAGTTAAGATCTGTAAGTTTTTGATCAGAACACATAGGGGTATATTCAATGGTCCCGGCGAGCAGTGGTGAGGAGGATTTGTATGACGAAGGGGGTTTGTACCGCAAGGAGACTATTTTTGGCGAGGAAAAGCCATCCTCGCCCTCCAACCCCCTTGATGGCCGATCTCCATATGCAATTTTCCAGCAAAATCCTCGCTGTCCTCTAACGAACCCGAAATGGCAAGGTTTGCCGCAAATTCAGCAAGTCTGATGCATATAGCCATGACCCTCACCATTTTGACAGCTGCACTCACCGTTTCCACCTTGCTTTTTAGAAACAGCGAGGGGGAAATAGCGAGTGAAGGGGGGTGGTTGAATACTGAGGGCAGGCACTGCTCGCCGTCATAGCTCGCCTAAACAGCATTGAATATATCCCATAATGGCAAATTCAATAAATATCTTTATAGAAGTGGAATTGGAATCATTTTGAATTTGGTATACTGTAGTTGGTTTCTATTTTCTGTTAGTTCTTCAGGAAGTACAACATACTGTACTGTAATGTCCCTTTATCCATCTTGGTTGGGTACAGCTTTAATAATTTCTGTACTCCACTCAGTTATCCTATAAATTATATAACAAGAGTGCTTTGATAACAATGGACATGAGATTTATGGAGCCGATTCAAACCTGTTTGTTCAGGTCTGAATTTGGCTCCGATTCCAATGGTGGGGGTTTGCGCATGGTCATGTGCGAATCTGCACATGTGCATACCCCCGGAATGAATGCTTCAGCGAGTATCACACTCGTTGGGGAGTTCGCTCACTGTTGGGCAGGCAGTGGGTGGGCAGGGGGCGTCACTGGGGTCCACCCAGCATTTCATGGGCGTGCCAACAAAAACGATTGGCACGACCATAGAAACATTGGACAGGCCTTTCAGAATGCAGGCATGTCCATGCCTGCTTGGGGGCGGACAGCTGATATTGGGCCGTCCCCATCCCGGCCATCTCTGTCCAGGATAAAAGTAAGCATAGACCTACTTTTTTCTAAGGAGGGAGGAAAAATCATTCGATGGTGAGCGACCATCAAATGATTTTTCCTCCTTGCAGCCGAATGCAAATGGATGGGTAAGCGTACTCATCCGCTCGCATGCTAGTGCAGGATTCGTTTGGTGCGGGCGTACATTTGGCAAGGTGGCATTTATCTGCTCACTTGGCAGCAAATATACACTGCTTAGCCTGCAGGTCTGAATCGGACCCTATGTACTATGCCTTGGATAGAGATAAAGTGAACAGAGATAAAGTACCCACCAACCAGCTGCAGTTATAAGCTGGTTGACTGGTACTTTATCCCTATACACTTTGTCTCTCTCCAATTCATGGTACATAGACCCTTTATTGAGGGTGTGTAGGCAAATAACACATTTTTTTATCAACTCTCAAAAAATCTTATATGGACAGGTCCTGAGTTCTCCACTTCTCTATTTATAGTAGTACTATTTTGAACACTTTACATTCCAATAACTTTTTGTTAACAATTGAATACAGCTATCCGTATCTAAAGGTGCCCATAGACGGTCCGGTCCCGGACCGTCCGTTCTGTACTATGAGATGCGCGCTCCCGCGCATCTCATCGAACAGTACAAAAAGTATGTGCTGCACATACTTTTTGCACTAGCTGTTCATCGCATCGCATTGCATGCACTATGCATGCAATGTGATCTGTACTATTTAAGTCCCGAACAGATCCAATGAACTGACCGTCTATGGGCACCTTAATAGTAATTTGTTTCAGCAGTAGTTCTTACCTGTAGATGTATTAAACCATTGATAGCCTATCACACAATCATTTTACTAACAGAAAGACGGGAGAAAGAATCTTTAGTTAAACCATTGACGTTTAAGTTAACTCTTTCTCTACCACTAGTGGTGACTATGGAGTTACTTTTGGGTTGAAAAGATGGATTTTTATATAAACCAACATCTGCTCAACTACTATATTAAGCAATAGTTTGAGTTCTGTTCTCCTTCCACTACTACAGATAATGATGCAGGATTTAGAATATTGACATACTGTAGGGAGGGATATTACCGTATTTGACAATAAAACTACATTATCTGATATTCAAGACATCTGTCCTTTCCTTTCCTCACCTCATCACTACCACTTACCAATAACCTCACACATCTTTTAAGAATCTGTTTTCTTTGTACAATTTTAATTAGTCATCCTCCTTCTTTGATTCAAATCATACAATATAGAGTGACCTAAACATAAGCGCTTATATGGTAATCATAGGTCTCAACACACTTTGGAGCTAGAAGTTTTGTAACAGCAAATTATAGTTGTTATTATACACAGTTTCAAGATTCGCAATTGATCATTCCTCACTGGTGGTAATTTAATGTTCACAAGCAACATTTCACAATAGTGTTTAAGTGCCTTATTATTGAGCAGTGTGTCTTATATTCTTATGTCTTATATGTATTTCACTGCCAGTATTACCAATGTACATATAGTACAGTATTTTTTTATATTCAATTTACTTATATGTATTTCACTGCCAGTATAACCAATGTACATACAGTATTTTTTATATTCAATTTACTTCCATCTATTGGAAAACTTTACATTTCCAATAAGATACATATTTGTCATTCATTTTAGTTTAATCCTTTTAGTACAGAAAGGGGCATCTTAGAATTTAGAACTTCATATCATTTGCAAATAATACATTTCAGTTCATCTAGATGTAAAATTGAAGCAGCGAGATATTTTATGTTTGAACTGGCTACCAATGAAACAGCTACTTATTTGTCTTTTCATGTGTGTCCCTCTGATGGGAATATTTTTGTTAATTGCAAATATTTGATTGACAAACATAGGATGCAATTAATAAGCAGACACAGTTTGGATGTGCAGTGAACTGGATCTTTAAACCAATGGTTCCTATCTCACTCAGCTTGATCTGAAATAGACTAGAGTATTAAAACCATATGTTTGCTTAAATTATTTTTTTTCCTTTGTCTATAAAAATACCCATTATAAAATATTTTTTTATTATGAAGATATTTTACATCTAATATCATTCTTAAAGGCATAGTTAATACATTTTCTATAGTACTAAAGAGAATACATTACATGTATTAATAAATAATATAGAAAAAATCCAACATGCATTGCTCAAAAGGAATGTACTTTGACAAAACTATGCATATTCACATCTGCTGTGTCCTGGTCCGAGAACTGGGCGGGCGGCTGACATCCAGTTTCGTCAGCCGCCCGCCCCAGGAGCCAGCATTTTCGTGGGTATGACCAGGAAATGCAGGGCCGCTGCCTCCTCCATGCCTACCACCTTTGCGAGTGCCACGGATACTATGCAAGTCTCTGAATGTGCCCGCATAGAAGCCTTGCACATGCGCAACATTGAACTCCCGTGTGAACGCACGGGTACGTCCGTTAATCAGAATGACCTCCAAAGTGTTTATTGTAAAGACTGCTCCACAAAAATGTTCTTTGCCATTATTTTTGAATTTGGTGCTACGGTATGATCATCAGTATCAGCTCATAATGCTTCACGGATCAAAATCAATATTTGTTTTCTATTTTATTTCAATCTCGCTAATCTCTTGTTTCAACTTATAGATCTACAGTGTCCAGGCAGACAAGAAATAGGTCGACACTAAAAGGTCGATAGGGTGAAAAGGTTGACATGCAATAGGAAGCCATGGTCAAAATGTCAACAAGGTAGATATATGAAAAGTTCGACATGAGCTTTTCCCAATTGTAATTGCTTTTTTGGACTTTTTTTATACTTTATCATGCATGTGGATTCTAATTGGGAATTGAGAATGGTAAAGTGTGCTGAATGAAGTTAGGCACCCGGACTGAAGCATGGCAAGCAAAGTGAGCCATAGGAGGGTACGCACTACATTAATTGGGAGTCCATGTCAAGTGATGTCAACATTGACCCTAAAAATTGTAAAAAACCTCCTGTCAACCTATTCATGTGTCCACCTTTTTCATGTCGACCTTTTGACCATGACTACCTTTTTAGAACTTTTGGCCCTGTCGATGCTAACGTAGATCTGCGGTTTCCAGCGCCTAGAACTTGGTGGGCAGCTGACATCAGGTGCCCTCCCGCATTCAGATGGGGACGCCCAGCATTTGATTTCCTGGGCACACCCAGTGTTCTTTAGGGTACAAATGTGAATGCCCCCTGCTCGCCTCCTACACACCCCTCCCCCTTTGTGAGCACCTCGGAGACTATACAAGTCTCCAAAGCCACCCGCATAGAAGCCCCACACATGCGCATAAGCAAATTTGTGCATGTGTAGAGCTTCAACATCGATCTCTCCGTGCAAACATACGGATGAGTTCACTAACCAGAATGAGTGCTAATATTTCTAGTCTTGTAATTAACAGGGACCAAATAGTAATTTTAGAAAATTCAACAAAAGAAAAGTAACTTTCTGTGTCTGTGCAATGGCAGTATGGAGCGAGATAGTTAGGCACAGATGTTGCCCCTGATAATATGTTCTCCATAGTCTTTTGCCTATAAGATCTACGACAGCAAATTAAGAACACTGACATGGAAAATAACAGACAGGACAATCAGGCTCTGGAACGGGCAGCGTGCGATTGCCTGGGTTTACCTTTTTCTAACAGCAATCTATATGATACAAGGAGAATGTGCATGTTAAGAATATACAGTAATTTACATAATAGTGTTCTTGTTTCACAAAATACAGCAACATCTTTGTATGAACAATTTAAAATATTATTACGTGAAGGGCTCTTAATAATCAATGAATATGTCCAAGTGTGATGATATGTATACGTGACTTTAAGCAAACTGGGATTATTACAAGGTAATGACTTCAAACTATCTAGTCATGGTAACCACAATATCATATTAAACAGTAGCACTAAAATGTTGCAACATAAAAGAGCAGCAGGAATGATTCTGAGTTGGGGCCAAGTTAAAAAAAAAGCCAGCAACTTTGTGACTGGAACAAACCGTGCTGCATGTAAAGGGAGCAAATACATTTATTTTACAGTATTTTTCATGGTTTTGCATGTAGCCCTCAAATACTGGACAACTTTTATCAGTTTTGTATCAGTTTGGACACGCCCCCTCGAATCAAACTCTCTCTGCATATTTTACTGTAATTTACCTATGGTCTGCAGGGCTGCAATCACCCCAGTAAAATCCACTACTTCAGTGAGCTAAGATGAGCTAGTTGTAATCTGTGTGACTGCATTGGCTCAGTGGCTTCACTGTGACTGACTGTGATTGACAGTGACATCCTATTGGAAGCCCTATCTGTCAGTCAACCACAGGACAATCAGTCTTATTGGGAGGTGTTTCCTTCCTCTGGGACTGCCAGACTCAGCTGCGTTTAGCAGAGTACTGGCTTCCTGTTGGAAGCCAATCCTTGCCTGATCATTAGCCCAAACCAATTTGTATAGGCCTCAGCTATTGCAGTCCATATACAGTAAGCCAGGGTTTTAGGCATGCACATTCAGGTTGCTGCATGTGCAAGTGTCCTTGTTCTGGTTCTAACCATGTAGCTAGCTGGGGATCATTATGCTGTCATGATGATGGACCTATTTTTATGTGGAGGCCTGGAGCTGCATCTCCATATGCCCCATTTTTAATCTGGCCCTGCATCTGCCTATAATTTTAAAATGGGTAGATAAAGGCAATTTGTAGCATCCTGCGCCGCAAACCAAAAAATCATCAGCCTCCATGTATAAGTCTTTATGTGTCTCTTAGAAACTTGTTGTTAATGATGATGACTGTCACATCTTTGCTCTGTGTGTGTCTGTGAGGATATATTATATTAAACCCCCTATTGTGCTTACACAACCCCTCCATCCTCATACCCCTTAGATCTCTGATTTATCTACTCCTTAATCATTTTAATCTAGTCTCTTTCCACTGGTAAAACCTGGACTTTGCTGTACTCTAATTCTGTATAATTTTGGTTTGTCCTTTGATGATACCTCTGTGCAAGTTGCCTCTGTGCTCTTCTGGCCTTTAGTTACCGACAAGACTAGCACACACTACCTCTATTTCTGGAAAGACGTCTGCCATCAGTGCAATTGTGCAATTAATTGGTGACTAGCAGCACAAAGATAAAGCAAAAGGGTCTTCACCATGACCCATAGTAAGTACTGGAAGAACTTTGGTGCTTATACCAAAATACATTTACCATAAACCATGAACAAAAGTGCTTACAGAGATAAAAGTCCAATTAGGAAATTGGTTTTATTGTAGAATGATCAAGTTTCCATAATACAGCTGCCAATTCGTTTTGATCTCTAATGGTGGAATACCGAAAAAGGGAAGCACAGGTAGCACTACTGGTGCATTACCCTTTACACAAGAATACATTTATTTCACAAATGCACTCACAATTGGTTAAAAAACAAAGCATATCTACCATTTGGGTGGTAATGAAGAATGTCTGGAAACCAGGCTGGGTAGCAGCTGTCCACCATACAGGGAAAACCTTTTCCAGGATCCACAGGTAAGTCCCGGTGCAGCGATTCAGCAACTGGTTCAGATATATAGTACAGTGTCTTAGAAGTGGTGTGCAAAAAAAAAACGTAAGTGGCGTGGATTCCTCTTATAAAGGTATCTTTCTATAACTGCACCAGGAGGTGTGGTTAATAGCGTACTGTAATCACGTAGCTCTCAAAGGGCCCGTAAACACCAGAGGGTCACCAAGTGATGACAATATAATACAATGGGTGTACCCCACTTACAACTCCACTAACTGTATCACTCCTATCTTGGTTTCTTTGTGGGTCTCCTGACCCTTTGTATCACAATTTTCATATACCAATTTAATACTGAAAAAAAGAAGGGATAAGTGCCTCTTAAAACTTATAGTTTTATTACATCCAAATAGTGATCAATAAAAAAAACACAAATTATATTAACCATTAAACATTTGGGATACCAAATGGATGATCCCCCTATGCAAGGCCAAGATGGAAAAATGGCACTTCGCTTTAAGCAAGAGCTCAGGGTCCATATAGTTAATAATAGATTATCTTCTTATATAAATGTAGGTTGAATGAATGAAGGGGGGAGTGGATGTAAAGATGAGTGAGTGTTTTGTGGGAATGGGTAAAGAATGAGTTGTTGTAAGGGTGTAGGGTAATGGGCAATGGTGGAGGGGGGATATATGATAGCGATGGAACACATAAGATTGGAAGATGGAAAGATATAAGGAAAAGGTAGGAAAGGTGGTTGGTTTATCGTGAAGTGGAAGAAGAATATGTGGGGGAGTATGGGCATAGATGAGTATGTATGTATATGTGTATGCATGGGGAAGAGTTTAAAAGAAGTCCAGGGTCAGAAGGAACAGTTGGAAACACCTTAAAATGCAAGTATAAGAAAGAAGGACAAGTACCAAACAGAGCCGGCCCTAGCCTAAATGACGCCCTAGGCAAGATTTTGGCTGGTGCCCCCTAGCACCGCCGCTAGTTCCGCCTCTGACTCTGCTCCCCTTTCCCAGCACCATCAACCCTCATCATAGCAGTCATCATTTTGGTGCTTCTACCCGCAATATTTTAAATAGAAACAGTGCACACATTTGGTGTGCAGCCCAAACAGGGGTGTGTTCTTGCTGGGAAGGGACATGGCCACACAATTTTACCCCCAATTCAAATTATGCCACACATTAGTGCAACTTTATTCACATTATATCATGTGATGGTGTCCCTTATTCACGTTACATCACACTGGAGTACCACTTTACCTTATATACATTACTCCTCACATTATTTACATTATACCCTTAGAAACAAAATCTGGTACTTGTGTATTTTGGCGGCGCCCATCGCATCGCATACCATAACGTATACGATGGTATGCGATGCGACGCGATATCGTATGATAGTGCACGATGGCATACAATTTTGAAATTGTATGCCATTGTACATGGCATACAATGCCATACGATGCGATGCGATGCGATTAAACATTGTATAAGCACCCTAATGGGTGGTTATACAATGTTAAGCACCCAATTGGGTGCTTACAATGTTAAATGCACCCCCACGCCACACCCCCACTATAAACGTGAACCCGAAGCGTGGCGAGCGCAGCGAGCCCGCGAGGGGCGTCGGTACGCGTCCTACGACCTTTTCATACCCCCACTATCCACGTCGGCGTGGAGTTGAGAATAGAATAGTGTGGCGAGCGCAGCGAGCCACCGAGCCCGAAGCGTGGCGAGCGCAGCGGATACCTGTGAAGCCCGCGAAGGGACGCGTTTACCTGTGAAGGTATCCGCGTCCCCTCGCGGGGCTCGCTGCGCTCGCCACGCTTCGGGCTCGGTGGCTCGCTGCGCTCGCCACACTATTCTATTCTCAACTCCACGCCGACGTGGATAGTGGGGGTATGAAAAGGTCGTAGGACGCGTACCGCCGCCCCTCGCGGGCTCGCTGCGCTCGCCACGCTTCGGGTTCACGTTTATAGTGGGGGGGGTGGCGTGGGGGTGCATTTAACATTGTAAGCACCCATTTGGGTGCTCAAAAGCACCCTTTAGGGTGCTTATACGATTTTTGGTCGTATAGGGGGTCAAAATCGCGTCGCATCGCATCGTATGCCATCGGGTGCATGGCATGCGATGCGATCTGTCCGTCGTACGACGGACATCGGGGGCGCCGCCAAAATACACAAGTACCCAAAATCCTGAGAAAATATTGTATTTTAACCACCTCCATGGCCACACTGCAACGCAGCAGAAAGCAGTGTGTGCTGGGCAGAGGAGAAGAGCTGCAGCTGCTGTTGCCACTTAAGGGGAGGGAGTCCGGGGCCCCCACTGGGCCCTCCCATCAGACTTTGGCCTGGGTAATTTGTACCCCCTACCTCTTTCTCTCGGCACCCCTGATAATACTGCCCCTTACACATGACACACATTATTAATGTCCTTATAACCATAATGCCCCTTACACATTATGCCAACCTTTATTAATGCCCTTCATACACATAATGACACACATAATGCCCCTTACACATATGTTGCACATTATTAATGCCCTTATACACATGACACACATAATGCCCATTACACATATGTTGCACATTATTAATGCCCTTATACACATGACACACATAATGCCTGTTACACATATGTCGCACATTATTAATACATTTATACATGACACACATAATGCCCCTTACGCATATGGCGAACACTATTGCACAACCAACCCACCCGCAGACAGCACTCGTACAGCCGCTAACACTGTGACCTCTGCCTCTGCTTGGATACAGATGTTTCCTCATACATCTTGACTCAATAGGCCATGCAGCTCTTGGCCAGTTCTGCTAACGTTGGTTGCCTTTTTTGCTGAAAATTCGTCTTATTTGCATTGTTATGACCAGCACACACAAGGAGCTTCCGATGATTAAAATTATATGCAGCATGCCTATATTCTGTGTGCGACTGTGGCTGTACCTGCATACGGAATGCTATGTTACAGTGATTTCCATGAATATACTATTTCATATGCAGATACAGCCTCACTCACGCACATAATATAGGCATGCTGCATATCATTTTAATCAGCAGAAGCTGTTGATGCCCCCAGGCATTCCAAATGCCCTAGGCAATTGCCTATTTTGCCTATGCCTAAGGCCGGCCCTGGTACCAAATATGGGGAGTTGGGGGGAGGAAGGTGGGTGGTGAGGGGCGTATGGGTTGGACATATTGTGATTATTGTGTATATGTATATATAGAGCCCTCTGACGAAGTGCTCATGATAAAACGCGTAGAGCGTGGCCTAGCGTCGTTGAGACCGGAGCCCAGGCGAGAGAGACTGCTCTGAATCGGTAACAGTGCTGTGCATTAAATCTTTTATGCTGATATTCCTGCGGTGTTGTATACCGCCAATTGCGGTACGTTACCCTGTGCCTTTGGAGACGTTCTTTTCATTTAATAAAACCGAATTTTAAAAGTGGAAATGCACTATGGAGCGCCGGTTTGCTTTATTTTATATATATAAATAAAAAATGTATATATAAATAAAAAAATATTATATACATATATATATATATATATATATATATATATATATATATATATATATATATATATATATATAAATAAATAAATAAAAGGAAGCAAAACTGATACCCTTGGATATGGTGCTGGTCTTGTGCATAGGATAAATCCTACACCAGCTCCCCAGTCTCTCCAACAATGCGTTTTGTCTGTCACAAGTCTTCCTCACTGTGTGCGAGTGGAGAGCATAGTGACCCTCTTATACTGTATACCAGTTTACATAAACCCCTCCATATCTGGGGGCATGGTGAATAAACACTTAATCGGGGGGGGGGGAACCTCCAGCCCGTGAGCTGTAAATGGCCCCCATAGCCAGTTTGCCTGGCCCACCTGCCCAGCCTGGTCCCCTGGAGAAAATCAGGAGTTCTCACAAGAGGTGGTGCCACACCCACCATGCACTGCCATGGGCGGGAGCGAGGTCTTGTAAGAGGTGGTGCCATGCCTCTTATGCTCAGGGGTCCAGCAGCAGCCATCACTCTGTAGTAGGGGGCGGCTTTGGGCTGTTCTATGATGGCAGCAGCCAGAGCTCAGAGCTTACCATACCAGGTAAATCCAGCCCTGCTGTATGTGGACAAAGTTAAGGGACACGTAGGGGGATGGGGTAAGCCACACTCTAGGCTGAGTTGACAGACACATAGGGGGTCCATTTGCTGCTCCTGGCACCTCACTTGCCCTGGCAGCCTCCTGCACCACTCCTGTCCCCTGACAGCTAAGTAGCTGGCAGTTTACATTCACTCTGTAGCCTCTCATCAGCCTCTGGGATCCATAATGCTGTTAAGATGGTCCTGCTATCCATCCCCCTTACATTACTGTCACCCATTGCCCATCACCCCACACTGCTGTCATCCACTACCTGTCACCCTCACCCACTACCCATCACCCTCATGCTGCTGTCACCCACTGCCCATCAACCTCACGCTGCTCTCTCTCACTGCCCGTTACCCTCACTCTGCTGTCACCCACTGCCTGTCATCCACATGCTGCTGTCACCCACTGCCTATTATCCTCACGCTGCTGTCATCCACTACCTGTCACCCTTACCCACTGACCATCCCCCCTCACGTTGCTTACTCCCACTGCTCATCACCCTCACACTGCTTTCATCCACTACCCGTCACCTTCACCCACTGCCTGTCACCCTTGTGCTGCTGTCATCCATGTATGGATAATTTTGTATGGCCCCCGAAGGATTTTATAAATATCCAAATGGCCCTTGGTAGAAAAAAGGTTCCCCATCCCTGCACTAAATGGTAACATCAGGAAATACAGTAGTAAAGAAGCATCACATCGCCAAAATTCATCAATAAGATGAGTAATAAATATAATAATGCTATACTCCATTATCTTATATATACAGCAAAAGGGACAGTAGTTGCTTACATTTCCAGGGGGAGAGGCCAAACAGCAGACCCGTGGAATGCATGCTGATTTTCCACCTATAGCCATAGAACACAAGCTTCCCTCAGTCCCTTGTAGTGTAGCATACAAAATATTCCCTGACATCACAGGGGTGGAACTTAGCATTAAATCCACGTTCCAGTCCCCCCAGCTCCATTAAGGCCTATTTTATATTCATGTAGTCTTATCCTCCCGATAATCCTTTCCGTCTCCTTCCCCTGCCCCTCTTGAGTTTTATAGTAGATATATAGTTTATTTAGAGGGTATTCCGTCTGTTACAGATTGTATAGGCATAGGGTGGGTAAATATTCCCCATTTATATATCTTTTCATTTGTTACCCTATTTTTTTCTATCTCCTTATGTCGATACATATAAATAGAATGGAAAGGGGTGGAGCCCCCTAATCATCTATAAGATAGTAACAATGGCTGAGTGTCCCGTACACTTTCAGGTTCCAATATGGTGGTGCGTTCCATATGAATACGTTCCACTTATTGTCTATAATTTATATTTTTTTATATTTTTGTATATATTTAATATTTTTTAGAACTGATACTTCCATTTGAGGGCACATAACTTAAGATATAGATATAATTCACATCATGTTATAAGCATCCTAACACCACATACCGTGATTCCCCTATGGGGGTGGCACAGGACATAAACACCCAGGATATCCAGGAGCACACTATCTTTATTTACCCACTGATTGTTTCATGTCCATGGGAAGTTTCATGATAGTTTATTTAGCTTGAAATCAGAAAATAAATTAAAATAATATCTCAGAAAGCAGCTTTGTCTTCATTTTCTTTTTATTTAGGAGCTGAATAAGATGCTTGAAGCATTCAAGCATAAAATATTGTAATCTAGTTTTCTATCCTCAGGGTGCTAGAGGAAGGGATGTCCAGGGATGCACCAGAAAGAACTTTAGGGCTGTTAGTAAATATGCACCACATCTGTGAACAGTTCTGTGTTCAGTATCTGAGGATTAGAGTCAGAGACCTTGTTTTGCAGAGCAAGGACAATGGCATATGTTAAGGTGAATATAACGGGTTGGTCTATTAAACATACAATGAGGGAACACTAAAATGCACAAGTAACTAAAAGCTATTTCTATCTATCTATATATCATCTATCTACCTATCTATCCAGGACCACCCATGAGGCATTGCTATGGGAACAACTATCTTGGGTCCAGCCGTTCTGGCAGAAGGTATGGCCCGGGCAGCAGCCCGCCACCACCCCTATTCACTGCAGCCGCCCTTCCCCACTACACAGCGGCGGGCCACAGGCCACTGCACATAGACGGTCCCCAGGCCCAGCCGGATTCTCCTGCTGCCCGCTGTCTGGGGACATACACAGGCAGTGCAGTGGGCAGCAGGAATGCTGGGCGACCACACTGTAAGCCGCACGTGGTGTGACATAATCACGCGGATTATAGTGCGGGCGTCTAGCATGCCAGATGCCGGAGGAGGATGAGCCTGAGAAGTCGCTGCCACCGCCGCATGTATCATTTCAATACATGGCGGGGCCGGGATTTTGTCATGCCGGGCCCCACAATATCTATCTATCGCTATGACTATAGTGCCATCCATTTTTTCACAAACCCATCTCACTAGATCGATAGATAGACAAATAGACATATAAATAGATAGATAGAGAGATAGATAGATATTGTATATTTAATAGACCAAACCTTTATTTGCACCTGAGCATATGCCATTGTCCTTGCTCTGCATGAATCTAGTGCTACTGTATCCATCTTTTAACAGAACCATCTCACTAAATAGATAGATAGATAGATAAAAATTACAAGTGCTTTCCAAAATTCATGGTCTTTATAATGTATATGCAGTATACATGTAAAGAAAATAAACTCTTGGTAAGCTATCAACATACTGTAGTGTACAAATGGCAGCAGCTCTGGAAACTCCAAATCCCCTACCGTAACTTTGAACAATAGTATAGTAAATATCTTAAAACCCTTATGCTGTGTACACACTGTGCGATTTTGGCTATTGATGTTGACTACATACTGTAGTCAACATCAATAGCAAGTTAGTGCAAATCGCACCATGCTTTGCCCACACCCGATTCCAATTTGATTCTGGTGCATGACCCCATGGCATCGGAATCAAAAGTAGATATAATCTGTGCAGCACAGTCCACTATGGCAGAATGAGGGCCATGCTGCTCAAAGTAGTGGTCCAGCCATCGCCGCTAGATTCCAGATGGTAAGTATTTGAAAAATGGTTGCAGCGTGCATGGAGTGGGCTCCCAAGGGACTTAGGGGCCCATGTGCACACTGCACCCATTATAGATAAGTAACTGTTTCTTTGTCAAAACTACAATAAGCACCATTTTTCTGGATTATTTTATTTTTGATTGAGTTACTGATTTTACAATAAAATTGCATATGACCTGCCCACAAGGAAAATTAGGTAATCAGGTTAAACTGTAGGAAATATGGGCAGATTTTTAAGAATGCATACACTCTGCATGATACTGTATTAGGCCCTTTAGGCCAATATACTATGGAAAGTGTGAATGATTAGATAATCGAAGCTGAGTATACCTGTATAGTGTCATTTTTTTTCACCATTTTATCGGCAAAACACCAAAACGCTCATGCCTATATACAGTTGTATATGATAAAGTAAAACAGTGGTACATGTATAATCAGGTAATCATGTACAGTAGTACATGATTACCTGATTATTGGCAAATTGATCCAGTAATTTTATAGTGCTGATAACTCACAGATGACATCATCTGTATCAATGTGCACATTCATATTCTGAAAGTGATAATGAAGAGCACTTGAAATACTGAGTTATGCATAAGTGAAAATATTCACAAATATGTGAATGGAAAGTTTGGAAGAGATCATAGGGTTACCATATTTAATACCTGTACATATGGTTTTAATCTGTTCAATTTATCAACAATAAATTAGATTTTAGTATGCCTATTCTGTACTTGTACTTAGTATGCCTATTCTGTACTTGTACTTAGTATGCCTATTTTGTACTTGTTTGGTTGTATGTACAGTATCTTATTTTTGTAGTTCTTTATGTTGCTGGTTTTTATTATTATGTCAGTTGTTTAACCGTTGTCTTGGTGATGGCCTTACAATGGTGATGTTGGGGGAAATTTACTAAAGGAAATTTGTAAAAAATAGGTGTATTTGTATCCAGAAATACACTTATTTTTGACATTTACTATCCCGAAAATACGGCAATTCGTATTCGTATTGATAGCACATCAATACGACTATGAATTGACGTATTTTCGGGATAGTAAATGTCAAAAATAAGTGTATTTCTGGATACAAATATACCTATTTTTTTTACAAATTTCCTTTAGTAAATTTCCCCCGTTATCTAATCGTGCTGTGGTTATTCTCAGATGTTTGTTTTACACATAGTGATCTCTGGGCTATGAGTGCAGGCAATGTCCTTGTATCTAACCCCTGATGATAACACAGTGAAACATTGGTACAGCTTTGTTGTATGTCTTATTTGGAGAGACCTAAGTGCAAACTTTATCTTTATAGGGACATTGCAAGGGTTAAGTAAGTCATACTTTCACACAGTGCACTCAGGGGTAGATTTATTAAGCTAGGTGAAGTGATAAAGTGTCTGTTTTTTTATCACCGGCAAATCAGGTCCTACATGTCAGTTTTCAAACCAAGCCTGTAACTTTGCAGTTAGGAGCTGATAGTCCCGTGATAAAGTACTAGCCCCATTATCATTTCACTGAGCCTAATAAATCTGCCCCTAAGTCCCCAGCTGTCATTGTCCACCAGAGAGAATGAACAGCACAGTAGCTTCACAGCTCTTGCGTTTTATGGGCGTCCCCATGAAAATGCTGGGCGTTCCCATGGGTTTTATGTGAATTTTTTGGTCAAGTAGCGTGGCGCTTATCAGATAGGGATCAGCCTGGTCTATTCTATAAGGATATCCCAAAATATCCAAAATAGGCAATAGTATGAAGTTGTTTTAAGTATGGGCTGGGCGCTCCCTTTTGTTCGAAACCAGAGGGAAAAAAAAAGGAAAAAGGATTTTTAACTTCCCTTTTCTTCTTGCTCTGTTCCTTCCTCTTTGGGTGTTTTTCCTCCCGTCTTAATGGATCATGGCTCCGAGAATGAGAAAAATATGAAGAAAAAAATGTGAAGTACAGCCTTACATAGAATTTGTTACTCCAATCAAGTATGCTTCTGTATGGGAGTAGATTGGCGTACCAAACTCACACAATATTATGTATGTTCACACACATCAAGGTATCTTTATATTTATAAACATGGTGGCATACCGTTACTCACGATCAAATGTGGATATAAAAGCTCATCAAGGTTTCTTTTCCTTTGTAAAATTTATTCCTAATACAAACAAGTTAAAATGAAAAAAGTGTCAAGGATAACAGCGCTCAAAGTAATTCTAGAAAATGGGTTCTATCCGGATATCGCCCACTACAGAAGAACTGATTGCCAGAAAATCCTCCACACCTCTCTTCCGCTGAAGGTCACACTATGTCTGGATCAACATGTTTCGAGAGTGTGTCTCTCTTCCTCAGGATCAGTTCCCATGGGTACACGTACAGGCCGATGCCTTCTGGGGGCAGGCGACTGACATCACAGAATGTTAGCTTCCCACCCCATCTTCATTCTAGCACTCATAAGTAAAGTCAGTTGATACTGACTTATTTGCGATGGCAGTAGAAATCATTTGATGGCCGGCAACCATCAAATGATTTTTCCTGCTACCGGAGGCATGTGAGGGGATGTGTTCTTGTTACATGTCCCCTCACATGTTACCGAGAGGAATCGGCAGTGGCGGGGTGGGCGCTTGGGGGGGGCAGCGTCAAGCCCCTCACTAAACAGTGAAGGACCACTGCTTAATGAGCGGTATTGAATTAACGCCACTAATGTGTAATGAGCCTCTGATTCTCGGCTGGTGTGTATACAGTGTGGCTACATGGTTGGAGAGTGTTGCATGTAAAAGCTCCTGTCCAGCTAACACATTTCACCACTGTCAGGCTTCGAGATGTCAAGGAGCCCTATATTGGTAGTTTTTATTTACCTACTCGCATTTCTATTGGTTTCTTGCTCAGGTGTCTGCGAAGGTATACACATCTTGGTTGATTACACAGTTCAATGTCCGCGCATCCAGCCTGGTTATTTCTTTGAAATATTTCCCACTTATTAAAAACATGTATATAAAAATATTTCTATTTCTTAACACATACATATGGGAGACGCAAGTAACCAATAGATATGAGAGTGGTGTAATATATACTTAAAATTAGGTAATGTTTTTATATCTCAGACAAAGCTAGAATGTGGGTGAAATACACTCTCCACCCATGGAGCCATGCTGAATTAACGAAAAGCACAGTTTTTTTCAATAATGATAACATTAAATTAATCAGAAATACACTCTATACAATGTTAATGTGGTAAATGTCTATACTAGCTGGAAATGTCTGGTTTCTAAAAGAATATCTACATACTGTAGGCGTATAGAGGCCCTTTTCCAGCAAACAATACTCAATTGTTCTAATGGTACATTGTGTTTGCTAATCGCATTAGCAGTCTAATGGATAATTAGAAAACCCATGAAAACCCTTGCGCAATTATGTTAGCACAGCTGAAAACAGGATTGCTCATTATAGAAGCCATAAAACTGGCATTCCTTTGAGCTAATTGAGTATCTGTGGCATCACATTTGTAGGTTCGATTATACTATCAAAATGGCCAGAAAAAGTTAATTTTCATGTGAAACTTGACAGTCTATTTTTGTTCTTCAAAATAAAGGCTATTCCATGTAAGAAATTGCCAAGAAACTGAACATTTCCTACAACGGTGTGTACTACTCCATTCAGAGAACAGTACCATCTGGCTCTAACCAGAGTAGAAAGTTAAGTGGGAGGCCCTGATGCACAACTGAGCAAGAAGACAATTATATTAGAGTCTTTAGTTTGAGAAATAGATGCCTCACAAGTCCTCAACTGGCAGCTTCATTAAATGATACCCGCAAAATGCCAGTGTCAATGTCTACAGTGAAGAGGCAACTCTGGGTTGCTGACCTTCTAGGCAGAGTGGCAAAGAAAAAAACATATCTGAGACTGGCCAATAAAAGTAAAAGATTAGTAATGGCAAAAGAACACAGACATTGGTCAGAAGAAGATTGAAAAAAAGGTTATGACAGACAAATCTAAGTTTGAGGTGTTTGGATCACACAGATGAACATTTTTAAGATGCAGAACAAGTGAAAAGATGCTGGAAGAGTGCCTGACACCATCTGACAAGCATGGTGGAGGTAATTTGATGGTCTGAAGCTGCTTTGGTGCTGGTAAAGATTTGTACACGGTAAAAGTGATTTTTAATATGGAAGGCTATCCATGCCATACCCTTTGGACAATGCTTGATCAAGTCAATTTCCTACTCCAACAGGACAATTACCCAAAGCACACCTCCAAATTATGCCAGAACTAATTAGGGAAAAAGCAGACAGCTGGTATTCTGTCTGTAATGGAGTGGAAAGCACAGTCACCATATCTAAACCCCGTTGAGCTGTTCTGGGAGCAGCTTGACTGTACGGTACGCAAGAAGTGACCATCAAGCCACCCCAACTTGTGGGAGGAGCTTCAGGTATCATGGGATGAAATTTCTTCAAATTAATTTAACAAATTAACAGCTAGCATGCCAAAGGTATGCAATGATTTATTTGCTGCAAAAGGAGCAATTTTTGACAAAAGCAAAGTTTGAAGGACAAAATTATTATTTCAAATAAAAATAATTATTTCTAACCTTACCATTGTCTTGACTATATGTTTTATTCTTTTTACAACTCATTTGATAAATAAAAGTCAGTTTTCATGTAAAACACAAAATTATCTGGGTGACCCCAAACTTTTGAATGGTAGTGTACGTATATATTTCATCAAACATAGAAGATAGTATAGAACCTTGTGGAACGTAACATGGCAGTTGACATGTGACAATGTTGGTGAGAATTGCTTTGAACCAACTAACGACTGTGCTATCTAGTCAACAGAAAATTTTCAGCTGCTCAAACAAAACCACATAGTCCACAATATCAAATCCTGCAAAGAGATCTAAAAGGATTAAGGGCCTTACAGTATGTAGACATGATCGCAGTGCACATTTTGTTTGCAAATGGACAAAACCGTGTGCAATGCAGAGTAGCATCTCTCAAAACATGTAGTTAGGGAATGCAGTCTAGGTTCCTCCCTTACACATTCATTGTGTATCCAACTGGTTTAACTGTACTATGATTATATCTCTTTTAGGGTCAATTGTTTTATTACTTTTCTTACAAACTCAATAAAACTACTTAATATTTCTTTCAATTTCCTTAAAGGATGAACATTGTTCCTGAACAAAAACTCCAGAAGGAAGATGATACTCTGGCATATCATAGTGAAAACAATTTGATCCTGCAATATATCATAGCATCTCTGGAGGATAAAATGCTATACTGTTATTTTACTGTAAATTCTATCATGAAGTTTAGGAACATACTTAGGGGGAAATTTACTAAAGGAAATTTGTAAAAAAAATAGGTGTATTTGTATCCAGAAATACACTAATTTTTGACATTTACGATCCCGAAAATACGGCAATTCGTATTCGTATTGGTGTGCTATCAATACGAATACAAATTGCCGTATTTTCGGGATAGTAAATGTCAAAAATGAGTGTATTTCTGGATACAAATACACCCATTTTTTTTTACAAATTTCCTATAGTAAATTTCCCCCTTAATGTATAAGAAATCAGCCTGTATCCAGCACATTTCCTATTGTAATGGATTCTTGTAATGGTTAATAATTATGCACCATACTGTATATTAGCAACAAATAGTCAACACATTCTCTGGCAAGAGGTTTAACTGATGATCCATTTATCGTAGACCTGTCCTATTGAGGCTTTGATAAAGCTGCAGGAAGCAGTGAAACGCGTTAGGTGAACCCTGGTGTACCTTTCCCCTACCTCTGGACTCTACTGCCACTACCAATCGATTGTGGACATTTCCCAATTCCTTGTTTTGCTACCACTCATTGGCGGACACCGTGCTCCAGTCATCGCTGGTAAAACAACATCCATACCGGCGTAGCTCCTGTCTGGGCACGGAAGCCTTAACGGATCCTTGCTGGCATTTCCACCTGGGCGCATCATTGTAGAATATCCTCCGGTGTTCGAGACCATCCACATCAGTCCTCACACCCCAAAAAGAGGACTGGAACCTACTGAGCGACCCTTCACACCTCCAGCGGCAATACATCAAATCACCCCATATATTGTGAGGACTTCCAGCTTTACATCCTCACTTGAAAGGATCCAGAATCTTCCATTGGTAATGTGCACTTACCCATTCCTCTAAACAAGGAAAATTACTTACCCTTTCAGTATTGTCCATTGAGGCGGGGGACATTCACCTTTTTAATCTCGTTAATTCCAGTTTACTTTTATTACCCACCTTTTTCCTTACTGTGATTTTTTATTGTCATATACTATGTATTATTGTGTAAACCTATTTTAGTAAAATTTGTACCTTTTCATACCATTGTGTCTTACTCATTGCCATAAGCGCTGCTTAAACTCGCCTGGTGCGAGTCCCTTCTTTTGTTTCTTTAAAGTGAGGAGTGACTACCCTCACACCAAAGCAGCTGCTTAAATTGTAGGAACAGCTCATTTTTAAGCGCCTGATTATTCCTAGTGAATACTTTTTTCTGTCCTATTGAGGTGTACTTTCCCAAATTGTTGTATCTGTTTTGCCAATGTATTAGAGTCAACATGAGTGGTGGTGAATTTAATTTTAAAGGTCAGATGTTCAAGATTAAACAAAATGTTGAAGATAATATTTTGGCTCGTTGTGAATGAAGGTATAGAATTGTTAGTATAGTTACAGATTGTAGTGTTTAGAAGCAAAGTAATCACTAGAAATTATGGGTAAAATTTAATACGATGAGAGATTCAGAAAGTGAGAGATTTGGTAAGAAATCTCCAGGTTTTTTAAAAGCGGCAATCATTTACACTGCAAAACCAGTTTGATTTTGAAGTGTAAATGATTGCCGCTTTAAAAAAACCTGGAGATTTCTTACCAAATCTCTCACTTTCTGAATCTCTCATCCTATTAAATTTCACCCTATCTTTCTTGTACTTTGTATGTATAAAACAATTGTATTATATTTAGCTATGTGTGTTTATTGTGTTATACTGTATTTGCTTAAAAATATATAAAAATGGAAGTCTGGTAAATGTCAGGCCTGTGTCCTGTTGATGACCATGGTTCTGTACTACAGAAGAGCTTATGAGTATAATGTAATGTATGGCCTCTGATCTTCTTTAAAACTTAACACAATCAATGAAGCAAGACCATTCATAAAATAGTGCATCTTTAAGGTATATGATTCAGTCCCCATATTTGACTAAAAGAGTTAGCAAGGGTGGGGGCTGAGAAGCAGCTGCTAGAGGGATACAAGTCATATGCTGCCAGCTCAAAATGTCCATTACCTGAAGAAAAGTCATTTGGCTGAAGGTATATCAATATATTCTGGAATATCTAACATAGCAGAGATACATGCCTTGTTTGTATAGTAAGTTGACTTAATTTCTGATTTTCTTCTTTCGTCTTGAAAACTAGAATTTGCATTATAACAGGTATATCACTTTGTTTAACATTTTTTTCTAAACGTGAACCTTGAAAATATTTTTTTTTTCAATACCCATTTAACAAAGTATATTGTCTGTGTTCTTTAATGCAGGAGTCTTTGATGGACCTGAAAGCTGGTGTGGTTCATGTTACTTGTTGCATTGAAATATTAATAATTGAGTATGCAAGTAGAAGTGAAGCCGTACTCGGTGTCAGACCATTAAATGACTCCTTGCTGGTGGCAATCACCTTGTCTAATTTACCGCAGATGAGATGCTGATTAAACCATAGCAATTTTCAGATAGATGCATCTGGAGAATCAGCCAGCTCTTTGTGGCACACGTAGCAAATTCCATGCATACAGATGGAGCCAGTGCTGGGGTTTACCAGAACGACCCCACTGCCGTGCTCTATCTGACTGGGATGCGTGAATGTCCCACAGGCACGCACGTCCCAGTTACCTGGCAGCAGGGGACGGGAACCCTGCCCATCTCCGCTTTAGGAAGATTGCCAGGTTAAGGGAGGGGCGAGCAGGGAGGTGGGGGGCCACATTGGAGACCGGCGGGGACCCGGGGGGAGCTCCATTGTAAGGGCACGACCTTTTCCGGCGGCTGGCAGCTGGTGAATCTACCGCCAGCCCGTGCAAGGAAAAGGGATGCTCTATCTGTATTGCACATTAATCAGACGTTGAATATGTCATAAAGCCTAAATTACAGTATATAGGAAATCTGGAGCTTAAATATGCTAGAACAATGATGGCTAACCATTGGCACTCCAGCTGTTGTTGAACTACACATCCCAGCATGCCCTGCATCAGTTTTAGCATCTCCAAATAGCAAAACTGTAGCAGGGCATGCTGGGTTGTGTTGTTCATCAACAGTTAGAGTGCCAAAGGTTAGCCATTACTGTGCTAGAACATTGAGTTGTCAAATATACTGAGCTGGACACAGTACAACATCTGCAATAGTTAAGTCTATAGAGCAGAAGTCTCCAGAAGTAGCAGTCATGATTTGGAATTCTCACAGTAGAGTTGAAATCACAGCATCTGCTGGAATTGCCTGCAAAGACTTGGCTTTAAGTAATGGATTTACCTGGATTAGAATTTTACTGCTGTAAACTGGACATTTGGGTGCATAAGATATTTCTAAGTAGGAATACACAGTGAAAATTGTCAGCATTCAGAACCTGTGTAAATCCATGTGTTCCATTTTTCAATGGTTGTCTAGAGTTCATAAATGGTGCCTTACCCTAATAATACAGATATATGTAGTTATGCTCAGCTTTTCCGTGATGCGTGCACATTGCAGCATAGCTGGCACAGCCAGTTACAATGATGCACGCACCTGCATGCCATTAAACTATATAGACTATTGCCAGTAGTGACTGTGATATGCAGCACGCCGCAATGTTTACTGTATGCCTGTACAAATGCGTGTGTGTGTTTGCCAGTGTGGTATCCAGATGACAGATAATGGGCTTAATTCAGACCTGATTGCGTGGCTGACAATTTTCAGAGCCCAGCACCCAGGTATACACTGCCCTACCAGAGTAAAATCTCGCCCTTTGCAGGCCTGAGAATGGCTTTGCACAGCTTGTGAAAAGTAGCTGATTGGAGATCCGCCTGCACAGCCGCTCACCATCAAATGATTTTTCCTGTCTGTGCAGTCTGTGCGTAGCCCAGGACTTACTTGGTGGCTGCGATAGAAACAGGCAGGAGCTGACGTCACATAACCTCCCTCTAAACACCTGGGCATACCTGCGTTTTCCTTGACGCTTCCAGAAAACAGAGTTACCACCCCCAAACACCAGATTCATGTCATTTAACTTAGGGATGGTCAGCGATTAATAAAAGTAGCAGGCTTTCAATGCAGGACTGCTTCACGCATGCGTACTATACAGTAGGCAGTCTATCGATAATCGCCTGGCCTGCAAATTCACAGCCATGCAATCAGGTCTGAATCAGGCCCAATGTCTAGATCGATAGCCCATAGGTTGTCAACAAAAGGTTGACATGCACAAGGTTGACTCAAACAAAAGGTCAACAGGACAATGGGTCACACATGAAAAGGTTGAAATTATATTTCCCTGTTATTCACATTTTTTGTCAGACTTTTTCATACTTTACCATCCACGTGGACAGTAAAGTGTCCAAAAGCATGGTGAGTGAAGCAGTACACTATTTGGGGGTCCACATGCTCAGAAATTAAAAAAAAAAGGTGAAAAATGAACGTCAACTTTTTTGTGTTGATCTTTTCCATGCTGACCTTTTGCTTGTGTTGACCTCGTGCATGTCAACATTTTGTCAATGTAAACATTGTGTACAGATGGAGCGTCTCTCATGCAGAATCTGGAATCACCAGATTGCCCCCGCTAGACATCGCCGGCGGAGAGGTGCTCCATCTGACTGGGACGTGCGAACGTCTCAGAGACACATGCGCGTCCCAGTCACTTGGCGGTGGGGATCTGAAACCCTACCTGTCTCCATTCAGGGAGATGGGCAGGGTTAGGGGGGTGCTGGGAGGCGGCGGGGACTGACGGGGAGGCGGTGGAGAGCTCCTTCGGAACGAGGAACACAAGTGGCTCGTGTGCACGCGCCCCCTTCCGGCAGATGGTGGGGGCTGGTGGCTGGCGATTGATTCACCAGTCTTGCTCCCTCTGTTTGTCAACCTTTTTGTGTTAACCTATTGACTATTAACCTAGACATTGTCTGTAATTGTTGTCCAGTGTAATCCACCTGGAGCCTTTCCATGGGAAATTTACATCACCCAAAAGCCCTTGAGTCGGCCCAGCAACCCTGGAGCCCCCAAGCAGCCCTGGGGACTTTCAGCAGCTCCCATCCCATTTGAAAGATGGAGTGGAAACTAGGAGCCATAGAGAATACAATATAACACCAGTGAGTATCTTTTTTGTTTGAAATTTTTGTGCATTACAGGGTTTTCAGCTCTGAAAACCCTGCTATCAATTTTAAGAAATTGGATGTTGTGGGTATTGGGAGCACGCATACCCACAGTATTCAAAAAATAGATGTGAGCTTAGTTAAGCTTGCACCTAACTAATCCTCCCTCCTAATTTATTCACTCCCTAAATCTTTCTATTGAGAGAGAATCACAGTCTACAAACTTTTACATCAAGGATGTCAAGTACCAAATGGTGTTGAATGGGATGAAGTGCACATGGCATGTCAAAGAGTTGATTTGGTCATCCTCACTTTAAATAAAGAAGACATTCCATGGTTTAAAAATATGTGGGATGTAGGCACATGGAGAATGAGAGATACTTAGAGTAGGTTCTATTACTATCAGAAAAGAGTTATGGGAGAGTATTTAGTTGCTATATGAGGTTTTATGTATAGGTGATCTCCTGCAATTAATTTTTCCATAGCTTACTTGTATTTGTGCTGATTATTCCTATAAGAGAGTTTGTTTAGCCAAAGTTGTTTGGTTGGAGAATCCATTAACAGATTGTTGAGTTGTGTGATTTAGGCCAAAGTTTAACAGCAATTGGGAGATGATACAGTATGTTTCACTATGGTTCACATCTATTCTGTGTGGAATAATGCAGATTTTTTATCCACATTGCAGGCAAATGTGGGGACCCCACGCCGTTTTTTATTTATTTATTTATTTTACTTTCTTTTTTTACACACTGCAGCCTGCCCGGATCTGACTGATCCCTGCAGACTACCTAGACAGATTTGTATTAGCGGTCGTATATATGGCCGCTAATACGAATCAATAGGACATCGGAGGTTTACAAAGCAGTTGTATTTGACTGCTTTGAAAATAACACTTCGGAACACGAATTTGCATATGGCTGAAACAGCCGTATGCAGTCGTATTCATTCGTATTAAGAATACAAATACGATATATCGTATTCGTATTCTTAGTAAATTTCCCCCATTATGTGCTGCATATAATATTTATCGCATTGCATGTGTGATCACATGTGGTTTTTAAACACATGCGATTTATCAAAAAGCGATGTACGATCTGCCAGTTTATTTAGCCCAGCCATCATTCTATCATCCGATTTCAGGCCGCAAGGGGCATGCGATTTATTGCATGATTATTTGCACATGGAATGCCAAAAAAAACCCTCTTGCGATACGATTTATTGCACGGTGAGCTTCAAGGGAAATCACAGCACGATATCGCATCACACTCCATCGCACAAGTGTATGGGCACCATTAGATAAAAACATCCATAATGCTTTACTAAATGGGGAATGTCCTTTGAAAAAGTTGACTACTCTAACTCCTTTATTTTAGTGAACATGTAAGCATTGATTGGTATCAATTTGTATTTGCATAGTTGCTTCAAATGTCCTCCCGCCATGCCATTCCTACGGTATGTGGCAGGTAGAATTATTTTTTTATTTTTTATGTTTAGGTTACATTTATCACATTAGTAGAATTATAGTTGCATTTTCCTCTATGTGTAGGAATAAATTTGCTGAATCTCTATTCCATTAAAAAGCCTCATTATATTCACATTATCAGCATTAAAATGTGAATCTGGGAGAGATGTTCTTATATAGCAGGAACATAGAGAAGCATTGCTTCTTTCCATTAATAAGCTGTCTTTAGGGATCGAACATTAGTGAGATTCTGAGGATAGAGCACAAGGGTATCATTTTTGCATGATTACTCTAAATTTTTAAACTAGAGGCTTAAGGACAAGTCTTCTCTCAAAAGCTGCCATGGGAATTGTTAAATGATTGGGCCAGTATTTAGTTCAATAATATATGTATATATGTATGTATATATGTATGTATTTATGCATGTATGTATGTATGTATATATGTATGTGCATATATGTATATGTATGTGTATAACTATATACAGTTATATTTTTTTCTCATTGATCAAGCCTCTTCAAAAAAGGTGACACTTTGCATATCTCACAAAGTGCTGTTAACATCATGTGCCTGCATTTTGTAAGAGTACGAAGAAAATGTGTGATGTTGCAGAAGAAGAAGTAATTTGCTTCGTCTATTCAATGATGGCTTGCACTTTATGCAAATTGGTGTCTGGGGACAACGAATCCAATTTAATACATATGCATAGTTCATAAAAAAATGATGTGAAAGTAACAGAGAGAAAGAGAAAAATATATAAAGTAACGAGTCAGCAAAAGACACAAAGAGCAGGTTCTGAGAAAATTTATTGTCCCAAATTGGACATTTGTAACAGATGATGTGAGCAAGTGCTAACTTTGTTTTTTAGCAGTTCTTAACGAACATGCACAAGTCATTGCACAGATTATGTTTCAGGGATCTGATCTGTACTAATAAAACGAAAGTATCTAAGGGATTTGTAGCTTTGTGTTCCATATGGCTGGAGAACTGTGGAGTTCTAGCGACAAGCATTTTTTATATTTTATTTTTAAAGCTCATTACGCAAGGTGGTGTTACACGCAAATGACTGTGAATAGCTATAGGGTACTTACATGACATCCCACAGTCAGCAGATACCAAATGGAAATGAAGGATATAAGGCACAGAGTACAGCTTCAGGGAACATGTTAAACAAAACATCTGCTGGTATGAAAATGCTGTAATATCAGATCATAATGGCCATGAATTTTTTATAAAGACATATTTTTTAAGGCCGTAACTTTTAAAGTGACATTTTGTAACAGTATTTGATTCAAGTGTGATGTCAAGGGAAAGGCCAATCTAGTTTATTATCTTAGTAATTGCCAATATTGGCAAATTGAAATGCCTCGTCTATTGGTATGCATGTTTTCTAAGATCTGGGTTGTTTATGATAGTGCCGGTGAATGCCAAGATGCCCTACACATTCATTTGCAACACAAATAGATTTTTCATGTTTGTTTCATACAGTAGTTTTACTTTTCTTTATTCTAAAATTTCTTCATTCTCTTATAGCAATTCTTTTACAGTACATCACATTCATCCTAAATTTCTGAAGCATGCTCACCTTTTGCACAAATAATGTGGATAACAGCCCTTTGTGCTGATCTGGAGGAATTTATCAAGCACCTGACCAAGTGACGTGCGGTGGTGGCACTGTCACAGCTACCACTGCACCCTTTAATGCCTGATCCATGTCCCGCGTCATGGCTTGCAGAACTGGTGCGCTACAGAACTGGGACAGCACACAGATTGCCTGGTAGATGAGTTTTGTACTTCTGCTGTCGCACTCCAGTTGATCGGAAGTCCACTTCGAGCACTGCTGCCTGTGCCCATTCACATCGGCTACAGTGACAGGGGTTAGCTTTCATATTGGCTGAAATCATGCCCCTGTCACTGAGGCAATTGTAATGGTGCCGCTTTCAATAGTTTTTATTAACGGGCTTTTACAACCCACTGCTTGTTCCGGCCCCCTGTCCACCCCCTTCTTCCAGCTATTGTAATGGGAAGTGGGAGGCACACCTTTTGGTGCCTCCACATTGAATTTAAACATTATACAACAATGGGAATGATTAAATTAATATAAAGAAGATACTTATGACACAGAATTTGTCCCTTACCTGACCGTGCAAAACAACTTTCCAGAAATGAAGATACTGAGTCAAAGCCATTTACAACACATGCACAACTGGGGAAAATGCTATGCCACCTATGTGCAAACACATTAACCCACTGTGATTAGATCCAATGCCGCTACAGCAAAAGTCTCCATTTAATTTGGGCATATCCTGTAGGCACGCCACAGCTTTCCATCTTGGCCCGCCATTTGCAGAGTCAGTCTTTGGGTAAAGACCGACATGTACATTTGGTTACAAATTTAACTCCTGAAACCAGCCTCTAGAGTGCCGCAGACTTATTTCTATTACATATATAGAGAGAGATATCTCTCTCTCTCTCTCTCTCTCTCTCTCTATATATATATATATATATATATATATATATATATATATACATTTCTCGCTAACAATTACCTGCTTTCCTTGCCATGTCCTCCCTCATTAACTAGAAATGTTAATAACATAATTTGATACTATCAATCTTGAGTATTTGGCATAATATAAGAAATAAATGGAATCAAAACAGCCGTAAGTATTTCCACTACAGCTAGGCTAATAACAGAATCCAAATATGGGCAAACATGGGTATCACAATATTTGGCAAATTCCACAAAGAAAATACACACTCAATTTTAATGTACTATAGCAATTTTATTTGATTTTACAATCACATACTGTAGTAACTTAACAGTATTGCAGGTTCAGTGCTGTACAAGAAATCATAGAGCTCTCTGACCTAGATGGTATCAACATATAAAATAATTATTTATAGGAATTATCAGATTTATTTAAATGTGTGGTCACACCTGGCGCACACACTATATTACTCCTTGTGAGCCAGAGGTATGCCAACCTGAAAGGGGATGTGGAATAATATAAAGGGATGTGGCCTAGTGGGAATCCCTGTTATATCACTCCAGGATTGTGTCCTGCATTCCCAAAGATGCTGACTGCCCCGGGACTGGGCTGTAGTGCCAGCTCTTCTGCTGTGACAGGAGCCGAGTGCTGCCGAAGAATATTACACTGCAGCACCAGGCTTCTGTCACTGCAGAAGAGTCAGCAGTTTGGTGTCACCCCCTCCAAGGGTGACACCTGGGAAATAGATTGCAATATAAAACAAATAGCAATGCATATTTACTGTATATCCATGAAGGTATCATAAAAATGGTCTAACTCCAAAGCCACTGTACTATAAAATATGAGAGATAAATACCTCTTGTTTGACAAGGCAGCTATTTTCACCACATTGGTGGAATAAACTGACTTACTGTGAGCTGGCTATACACCTAAAGATTTATTGTCTGATGTGCCTGGTTGGAACAAAAATCAAAGATTTTGGGAAAGTCTTTTGAAATGAAAATCTTCTAGTGTGTATAGGCCTTAAAAAAAGAAGGTAAGAAATGTCTTGTTTTATTTTATTTTATGTAACAAACTAACAATACATTCACCAGTGTTCCTCCTCAAACACACTATCCATTTCTAGTTTCATGCAATTAATTTATATATTTATAGGCTTTTTTTTTTTTTTTAAAGTTAACAAATAAAATCATTACTAATGGGTTTAATATGAACTTACCAGACTCTTTCTGATGTCAAGAAAACAGCATGTGTCCCATTAAAACAAAATATGTCTATAAGAGATCTAACAAACGCGAACAGCCACATAAACATATTCATCTATATTGCATGCACTATTAGCATTAGTTATTAACTAATGTAATGAAAACCATGTTATAACATTGAATCTATTTAATGAGAAAAGCTCGGTACGCTCCAATTGTATATATAGAATAAACATAAGATGATAGAATTTGTAATTACTACCTTTTTTTCTGAAACATGCTATGTTTTTGCTTATTTGTGTTTTTCACTTTTCTGTGTTTATTTTTTTATATAAAATGTCATAAAATATATAAAATTTACTTAAAAGCTAAATTTTGTTTGGTTCTATTATAAGATGACAATGTATAATTCTGCATTTGATATTTGGAAAAAATTGGTTTCTTTACGTGTAAGTAATTAGTGTTTCTTTCAGGACAGCCATCAGGGGGGTCTGTAGGGACTTCAGTTCCGGGCCCAGAAAGAAAGGGGGCCCAGGACCTTTTCCTTGAATCAATGTAGGGTAGTGCGGCCAGTGTTACTGATACCATTGGTCTCACCAGGCAATCCGGGAGTTCAAGAAAGGGAAAGGGGGCCTATTTCGTCAGTCCAGGGCTCCACATTTTCTGATGGCAGTCCTGGTTCATTTGACTACAAATCTGTATACAGTGTAGCTGGGTGACAGAAAATATAGACCATTTATAACCTTTAAAGAAGCTCTTACTCCCTTTCATAGAAATGGGACCCGCCATGTTTTTATTATTAACATTCTTTAAGATGTTCTTCTTTTATTACAGAACCTTTCAAACATACATGACATTGTATTATTTTACAAAGTTCTGTTCTAATTAAGCTTTATATCTCCACTCTTGACATCACATGTTTGTTCACAGGCCTTGATTAGAGAGACAGCAGCCTGGGCCATTTAGACATATTTACAGGCCAGTGACTTGTCTAAGTAGCAACTTATTGTGATAGCGCCTCCTATCTCTATGATAAACACCTTGGTATTATAAAATACAAAGTCAGCCTAAACTGACTTTAATTCCTTCCGCAGATCGCCGAAAAGGGGAGTGGGTTCTGACGTCATGTGATGCCAGCCACCTGCCCCATGCAGGCATCTACACACCTGCATTCCCAGGGGAATGCCTAGCATTTTTTATGTGGATGCCCATAAAACGCTGGGAGTTCCCCTGCTGCTGGCTCCTGCACACCCCAGACCTCCCTGTCCAGAGTGGAAGACTCAGCGAGTGAAAAACTGGCCAAAGCCATTCACTCCTGGGGTTTGTGCTCGAACATGCGCAAACCCCCCCACCATCAGGCACGGGGCCAAATTTGAACCCCAACAAATGGGTCTGAATCGGCCTTAGTATTTGCCATTATGTCCGGTGTCTGAACAGGGGAGGACTATTGCAGATGTGTGCATGTAAACTTGAGGAGTAATATCATGTGAAGGGACCAGGCTATTGTTGTATTGTCCGAATGCTGTTAATGTTGTCGTTGGTTTGGGTTGTTAACATAATTTGGATGTATTAATGTAATGTAGCTATTCAAATATATAATGTTAATGCTTGTGGGGAATATTAATTTAATAAGGAGCGTGTCCTTTAATATAGAAGCAAAGGACAATAATTTAGTAATTATACCTACTATAAGACTCATTATGGGACCTACTAATTTAATTTGGTTTTCATGGTGGCTAATAATAATAGGCAAAAGTTTGACCTATGTTAAATATGGAAAATAAAAACATAATGATGGGCTGGTTATGGGGAGGAATATCTTTTTATTAAATATGGGGACATTTTGATGAGAGAATGGCTTAGAGGCTTTCTCCATTCCTCTAATGTTCTATAATTGAACAGCAGACATCTCTTATCACATGGTCACCTAGAGGGGAATTAAGTGATTACTTATTATGGGCCCAATCTCATTGGAGGAGTCCATCCCAGGTCAGCTGCTAAGGGTGTCCCTTTGATGGCTGATGGTTCCCCTGGTGCTACTATGTTTACATTTTTGAGAGGGCATGCTGCAATGGTGCCAAGCCCCAGGGCCTGTGCCATGGGGAGGCATAACCACTTGCACACCCGTAGTTATGGCCCTGGAGTGCTGTATTCCACTAAATACTAACAGTTTTACTCAGAAATGTGGGTTGTCTGTGTATGGTGGGAGTGTGGTTGCCACCATATACACTGTATATCACAGTAGACAGTGTGGACATAGGGTGACAAGAAATTACAATGAAGAGTATGGTGGGGGTCAGGTGTGACAAGGGTAAACTACGGTACTGTGATGATATGTGACAAAAACTCTCCACTTCCTGCTACATTTATATGTTATTCTACCCTTCCTGCATTGTCATATATGACCACATTTGTATTGCATGGTTGTAAGTAGATGAAAACTGTAGATACTGTAGCTCATGCAAGCAAACCCAAGAGAAAAAAAAAACATAAACTGCCTCTGAAAACAGTAAAGGTATTGCTACCTACTGCCCACCCAGTAAGTAGTCATATAGTTAGTTCATGGTCAGAAATGTTTACACCTTGAATATTTAGTCATGGACAAAATGACATATAACATATCTACATATCTACATAGTTAAAATATTGACATTGGTGTTAGTTTTAGGGGGTTAGGTTTAAGTTTTTGGCATTTGTATATGAATATATGTGCTGCAAATAAACTATTATTCCATTTTCTTTAAAACTTTTATAATGAAACATATAATGTAACAAACACCATATGGATTTTCATTGTTTTAAATGGGCCTTATTTGAAATATATGCTGATGTACAATACTCACAGTGGAACAAGATTACTTTTAGTATTCATACAGAAAAGTAAAACATTTAGCTTTCTAAGGGACAGAACTCAGCTTTCTAAGTGACAGGTCTAAGCCATTTAACTTATCATTTAAAATAAAATGAAATACACAAAGTATTGTCAATATTGAAGAAAACATGAGTTAATAATATGTATTTCTCAAAGTGGCCAAGAAAACACTGCATGCTGTCATCAGGTAATTCTCTGTCAATACAAAGTGATGGGTGGGGCACCCCTTTCACTGGTGAAATCCCTTACTTGATGTCCAGGCCCCATCCCTAATGTAGTGTCAATCTCATCTTACAGAAAATCAAAGAGGAAATGCTAGCTACAGTACTATATCATTGCTAGAACCCAATCCGGCTGATGATGGGCAGTATCGTTCAGCCAATAAGGGATATGGGTCAACTTCTAGACAGTCAACATTTTGTCAACAGGGCAAAGGTCAATGCAACAAAAGGGTTGACATGCATTAGGCTGAGATACAGTAGGCAAAATGCTGACACAATCAAAATGTCGACATGCAAAATGTCGCCATGCAAAAGGTTGACATGCAAAAGGTCGCTATAAAAAAATAACCAAATGTTTTTTGTAAAAAAAAAAAGTACCTACTGTATGTTGGTAAATGTTGATATGCACATCGTATAAGTGTACCGTGTCCTCCTGCATGGTCTTCGCTCACCATGCATCAGGCGCACTATTATATTCTGCCTACATGTCCGCGGTGATGGTAAAGTATGGACAAACAAAATCATAAAAAACTCATGCCGACTTTTTTATGTTGACTTATCCAGGTCGACCTTTTGCTTATGACAAACTTTTGTCTATGTAGACCTAATGTATGTAGACCTTTTTGCTGTGTTAACCTTTGGACCAGTGATTTTCAACCTTTTTCAGGTCGCGGCACACCAGACAAGACTTCAAAATTGCCAAGGCACACCAACATTTTTTAATCAGATATTCCAGATATTTTGCATACCATAATGCCAGTTACATGTTATATCACACACATTAATGGCCATTACAAGTTATGCCACACATCGTGATGCCAATTACAAGCTATGCCATATACCGCAATGGCCATTACACATTATGCCAGGACTCAACAAGGGATAATATGGACAGTGCGCGCCGAAGGCGCGCGCCAAATTTTTAACATAATGCCAACACACCGCACACCCGTATACCACATGCCATAATGGCCATTACATGTTATGCCACACACCGTAATGCCCATTGCACATTTTAGTGAACTTTGTAATTCCGATTACACATAAGCCCACACATGATGCCCATGACATACTATGTAACACTCCGCAATGCCCATGACATACTATATAACACTCCGCAATGCCCATGACATACTATATAACACACCGCAATGCCCATGACATACTATATAACACACCATACACATTTGACACATAAGTGCCACTTACCTATATGCTCAATGCCAGGGGCTTCATGCTCGATGCCAAGGTGGACTGAATTTGCTCGTTGCCAAGGGGGACAGAACTGTGCAGTGGCCCACTCCTGGCTCCCGTCCGCTATTTGCAATTCAATGCACCGCCAGTAGTGTGCAGCAGGGAGGGAGGGTGGGAGCAGTAGGGTGGGAGGGTATCTGCAGTGGGGTGGGAGGGTGGCTGGGAGGGTATCTGCAGTGGGGTGGGAGGGTGGCTGGGAGGGTATCTGCAGTGGGGTGGGAGGGTGGCTGGGAGGGTATCTGCAGTGGGGTGGGAGGGTGGCTGGGAGGGTATCTGCAGTGGGGTGGAAGGGTGGCTGGGAAGGTATCTGCAGTGGAGTGGGAGGGTGGCTGGGTGAGTGCAGGAGGGTGGGAGAGTGGGTGGGAGTACACCATACTAAGTTAGCCAGCCGATGGTTAGCCGGCCCGCTCACCTCACTCCCCCCCACCTCCTCCTCCCAGTGTGCGTCTGTGTGCAAACCCCCCTCCTGCCTGTGCTTACACGCCGACGACCCCTCCCCCCTGTCAGTGTGCGTCCAGTGTGCCGCTCACGGCTCCCCCGCTATGTACGGGAGAGAGACGTGCTGTGCTGATATGTAATATTCATATCTCCCGCTGCTGGACCACTAGCCAATGGGCGCTCGCGGTCCAGCAGCCACCAGTTGATTGGCTGCTGGACCGCAAGCGCCCATTGGCTAGTGGTCCAGCGGGATATATGATTATTGCATAGCAGCACAGCATGTCTCTCGAGTCCCGGACAGTGCACAGCGGGGGAGCCGTAAGCGGGCGGGCAGTGCGCACATGGACGCACACTGACAGGGGGGGCGGATGATGCCGAGCCGCCTGCCCGTCCCCCCTGTCAAAGTGAAACTCCGCTGGTGTGTCGCCGTGACCTGAGGCATGGCGGCACACCTGTCAGCTGGCCGCGGCACACTGGTGTGCCGCGGCACACCGGTTGAAAATCACTGCTTTGGACAGTTGACCTATAATGATCAACCTAATGACTGTCGACCTTTTTACTGTCGACCATACAATCACATCCACCAATAAGATGAACATAGATAGTCACCATATGCAACCTCACAAACAGCAAACTATTGGGCAGATGTATTAAGCCTTGCAAAGAGATAAAATAGAGATAAAGTGGAAGGATATAAGGCACCAACCAATCACATGTGTTTGAAATATGACAGTTGGGAGATGTGAGGCTGGTGCTTATCTCCTTCCACTTTATATCCAATTTATCTCTTCACCAGGCTTAATTCATCTGCCCCCATGAAAGAAAAGATGATGCACAAACAAGTCTGATTTATTAACATAAAACACCATGTGGATGATGCCAATGTGCCAGCTCATATCAATTTGTCTAATCACCTTGTTACCAGACTGCAATACAGATTCCTAAATAGGCTTGTTGCCTTTTTATGAAGGATACCCAAAACCTCTATTCCCCTTTCTGCAGCCTAATCAGTTCGATGTGAGAAATTCTCTGATTAAATGATTTCAGTAATGGTCCAATGGGGAAAAAAATGTCAGCCAAATCTGCTTTAATGGCCAGAATAAGCTCTGTCATTCTCCTGAGATGCAAAGTCAACCTTAAGTAGCACCCACTTTGCGGTACTTATATGTTAGTTGGGCGCCCACTATAGTTAGTACGCTCCTACCCCCACTATCCATGTCGGCGTGAAGTTGATTTTATATAGTGTGGCGACTACAGCGAGCCGCCAAGCCCAAAGTGTGGCGAGCATATCGTGCCCCGCGAGGGGATGCGGAAAACGAAGCAAATAGCTTAGTGGGCGCCCAACTAACATATAAGTACCCACTTTACTGTACTCATAGAGAATATCATAAGAAAACATAATCTCTTACTATAAACACAACGCAACAAGATCTCACTTAAGCCCAGTTTGGTGTTTGGCACAAAATTAAAAAAGTTACCCACAATCAAAAGTCTCCTAGGTGTTCCCAGGAACACCTGTAACAATAGAAAGTTCCTTCATATGACCAAACATAAAATTATCACAATTATCACAATGATAGGCAATGGGGAAAATACAGGAGAATTCACATACTGTAGTTGGAAATATAGGTGAACCCTGGTACTGGGGAGGCATGGTCAATATGAAGAGTTGTGGCCACACCCCCTCCTTCAAAATAGTAAAAATGTCTACTGCAGCACACTGTAACTGATAATCGGGGACTCTGCTTCTGCAGCTTCCTTTCTGCCCAGTCAGTACACGGCAGCATACTGGGCTGGGGAGAGCGGCTGATACTGCTGCAGTCAGTCTTCTCTCTCGCTGTCAGTGAAGCCGTGTACACATGGCTACGATAGGGGCTGAAATCGCTGGGAATATGGTCGCTGAATATAAATCGCCGGGTGCGCGCTCCCGTTTTCAGCCCCATTCTAATCGCTGGTCGCAGGAGCTTGCTCCTGCGACCAGCTGATTACCTCTGCGGCTCCCCCGGCAGAGGTTCCTTTTCATCAGCGACCAATATATGAGCAATATATATCCCCCCCCCATGTGTACAGACCTTAATGACCTAGGCCTGGGTAAAGAGTAACCAATTTCCCCTTCTTTAGAGCCGCTGAGGATATTTATAACACCACCAATGCACTACACCAACACACAAAAGGCAATGATTCATTAATAAGTGCTGCAAGTTACCATATAACAAAGTACTGCACATCTTTGTAAAGAAAAAAACCTCAATGTTGACAATTTGGTGGGTGCAACACAAACAGTGCAAAGGGAGTATGCATTTCTAAGGAAAGATTATTACAACATATTAAATTAGTACTAAAGCCCCGTACACACAGGGGAGATATATTGCTCAGCCATATATTGCTAACAATATATGGCTGAGCAATATATTGCTCAGTTTCTCCTTTTCATCAGCGACCACAAATGGTCGCTGATGAAAGGGAACCTCTGCCGGCGGTGCCGCAGAGGTAATCAGCTGGTCGCAGGAGCAAGCTTCTGCGACCAGCGATTAGAACAGGGCTGAAAACGGGAGCGCGCACCCGACGATTTATCGCCGGGGCACACTCCCATCACTGGCAATATGGTCGCCTGCGACCGTATTTCCAGCGATTTCAGCCCCTATCGCCCCCGTGTGTACACAGCTTAAGAGAGAGCCAACCAGCATGCAATTTACAATATGGCAGCAGCTGGTATGTAATAAGACTCTGTACTAAATACTATTGATGCTAGTGAGAATAAAGCACACATCAAGCATTCCCAACTGGTGATTTTATAAAGTAAGCATGCTCTCTTGTAATTGCTTTAGTTGCACCTACTATGCTCAACCCAATTTCAGGTAACGGGTTGTACAGTAACAAATATAGTATTTTGACATTTGTATTTGTGTTACAAAGTCCCCATGTCTATGTAAGGCTTGATCTCCTCTCCCCTGTGACAAAGCATGGTGACAAAGGGTATTGGTAGTGTTTGTTTATTTATTTTTTCATTTGAGATTCATTTGAAAACAATGCATTATTGTTGAATCTATGTCAAAGCATTTCTGCTACGGACATTCCTGGCTTTAGGTGCAGAGCGAAGAGATTGATCTACAGCGGTCAATAAAAAAAATGATGTGTTTCATTAGTAAATACTTTTATCATTTCAGCTGATTGTAGATGCATTGCTAAATATAATCTATTATAAGGGATAATAACTGTAAATACTGTGATACTTACAAGATGCTGCACACTATTGGGAAAGGAATTTGATCATTGGCCCTTTTGAGTGCCAACAGCTTTGTGAGAGATGCACAAAATATCAATGAAAAATGCCAGAGTCACTCACATTGTTATATAAATTCAAATAAAGAATTTTGTTTAAAAAAAAAAATAGAATAAAAAGATTATATTTACTATACAGGTAGAGGGGAAATAGTACAGGTAATTATGATGAATTAAAATGTTTGCTTGGCAATTTTCACACCTATTTTGACAAATTCCATTGGCGCTCAAAGGATTAAGAGAAACTAATAGTTTGAATGGACTTTGTTTTATTTTTCTGTTCACAAGTATAATAAAAAATATATATTTTGAATGAAACAGATACTTTTGCTAAAAATTATTTTAATTGGGGCGTGGCCTGGCCGGCAATGTGAGCAGGTGCGGGGAGTGAGAGCTCCGTCAAAATCCTTTGTATCTATCCTGCCCCGGGACCCTTAGACGCCGTATACTTACCCCCACTGGCTCCTGAGCTGTTCATGTGTCCTCCTGTGTGGCTCATGGAGACCAAGGGCCTGCTGAGGTGTGTGTGTACTCTTCCTCGGGTGTGGGCACCATCTTGGATTCTCCGGCGGCTCTGGTTGGGCTCCGGTGTTTTTGGATTGCGGCCCCGTGACCTGACTGCGCTGGTGCCCCCGTCGGGTGAATCGGTGGGTGGGGATGCTTGGTGACCCTCCGGAGGGTTGGTGGTGAAGATTGGGAGTTGTCTCTGCTGAGACGCACTGCTTGGCCGCACGGAGACGCTGGCGCCATCTTGCTCGTCTGATGCCTGAGCTGCGGTACCTGTGCCAAGTTACTTCTGCATACGCTGGGTTCTACAGGTACCCCTGATTTATCTGGAACTTGCGGTGTGGGGTCTATCTTGTGGTGAGGTGCTGATTTCTGCCGCAGTTACTAGTTACCTACTGGACTATATACTTGTGGATGTGCAGTGCTTCTCCGGTGCTATCTGCAACTTGGAGGACTCCTGTCAGTGGCTCTGAATTAAATTATACTGCTCCTTTATTGTTACTTGCCAGTGCATTCTGATATTGAGGCGGTGTGTGGTGTGCTAGCCATCACTACCTCGCCTCTACTACTTCTTTGGAGCGTGCTTTAGATATAATACTTCAGCGATGTCTCACCCTCTATACCAAATCCTTGAGGCCGTTATTGCTTCCGCGTGGAGGATCCTTCCTGCTTTTGCTGAAGAAAATATTACTTTCTCATATCCTGAACCTGAGCTATAAACACCTTCTATAAAGACACCGTTGCTGGATCTATCCTGTCAAATGGAGGCTCCCCCTGATATCTCTACTACGGTTCCAGCTTACTGTATGTGGTGGATTACATGAAGCCCCGTCTTACAGCCCTAATGGCTGCACTATTGATAGAGGACTCCCTCCTTTCATGTTCGCCATTATATCCTTTTCTGGATAGGACACTTCTGGAATTTCTATCCTTACACTACCGATTGTTTTACGTGCGCTTTTGGATACACAATGGTGGGACTGTATTATACTGTATATAGCTTTACATGGGAAGCAGGCCTGGCCGGACTAACATCTTCTAGTTCCTATGCTTGCTGCTCTCAGTATGTCTCTAGGGCTCATGATGTTGTGAACATCTCTCTTGAATAATTATTACCTTTTACTTTATTTTTTGTGCATCTATATATCCTGTTTTTCCTTTTTATGTATACATATACATATTGTAACTGTATTGCACTATCCCCACTATCACTTTTAATAATTAACAAGTTGTTGCCCCAGTCAGAAAACTGGCCGGACTAATACCATGCACCATATTGCAATTTGAGATGCTCCCTTAGTTTTATCTTATACCCCATTCCTATTGCTGTTTGTTAGTAAGGTGCATTTTTCATTTTATTACTCTGCAAATGGCAGATTAGTATTTTACATTCAGCCCTTTATTATCAGTTACTATATATCCTGATTACTTTATTTTTTGTGCATCTATATATCCTGTTTTTCCTTTTTATGTATACATATACATATTGTAACTGTATTGCACTATCCCCACTATCACTTTTAATCATTAACAAGTTGTTGCCCCAGTCAGAAAACTGGCCGGACTAATACCATGCACCATATTGCAATTTGAGATGCTCCCTTAGTTTTATCTTATACCCCATTCCTATTGCTGTTTGTTAGTAAGGTGCATTTTTCATTTTATTACTCTGCAAATGGCAGATTAGTATTTTACATTCAGCCCTTTATTATCAGTTACTATATATCCTGATTACTATATACAGTATAACGTATTTGCATATTTAGCTGGAGGAGTTGGATACAGTATGGCCTGTTTCAGGGTCTTAAGTTTATAGTCCTCAACATATCAGCTTCATAATATCCTGCACTATCTCTATTCCTCTGGGGAGGTCTATATGTTTAGATTAGTATAGGGTAGTTTTAGTGGGTGCAAGGTTAAGGGATCCAAGTATACCTAAGCTGGGGTTGGGTCATACAGGGTGTTTTTTTTTTAGGGAGGTTTGTTTTGGGTTCCTTACTATTATTTTGTTTTCCGTATATTTTAGAATCATTTTGGTGTAAATTTAGGTTTGTAGGGCGACAGGTAACTATGGCAACAGGCGACAGGCAACTATGGCAGTACATTATATGTCTGATGTTCATTCCTTCATTCTTAGCATATAACTGTGCTCTTATGGCGCCTACGGCACTACCACATCTCTAGGACTATGCTTAACACTAATATTATATCCTACGCTGTGTTGATATATCATTTCTTTAAATTGTTGCAATCCATGGTGATCCATTTCGGGGTGTAATTGTAATTATTTTCTTATGTTGTTTGTCTTTGAAAACCAATAAAAATTATTGAATTTAAAAATTATTTTAATTATACACATTCAGCGGCATATTAATTAACTGTTGGGTTTTAGGTGATTATCATTTCTTTTTGCTGTTTATCGCAGAAAGAAATTCCAGAAAAGATTGCCAGCATTTATAAAAAAAAAAAAAACATGCTGAGACAAAATCTCCAATAGCAACCAGTACCTGTTTTGTGTCAAAATAAAGTGATCAATCACTTTATCTCACATTTGAGAATGAGAAGTATTAACTGAGACACCAATAAAGCGACACCAATATACTGTAAATAAAGAGACACCAATATACTGTATTTTAATTAATACAAATCTTGAAAAACTAGGTGGCCTTCCCTGTTTTGGAGTCAATTTAAGTTACCATTTTCCATGATACATACAGTATAAGATTATGAATCAACTACTGTAATACAAAAGAATACTTGAAGTAAGCATGCAGTTCACAAAATTATAATTACATTTATAACCAATTTATGAGAAGTCAACATTTATATAGCTACTCTAAAAATGTGAAAGAACAAAGGATTGATTCATAGTGCATTAAAAAAAACAATTTTAACATTGCAAATTACCATGGTTTAACAGCATAGAACATCATATTGATCCCATTGCAATGGTGTCCTTCACATCAGACCAAGAATGCACCAGACCATGTTGCTACATGTTTGGTCACTCCAAAAGGCAGATTCAATTAGTGAACCATTGGGGGCTCAATGTGCAAATGCATACATTTACTGTATGTTTGGATCTAAGACATCAAACATCACAATGGAAAGTAGCTACCAGGAGGAAGAGACAGGAGCATTACCATGAAGTGGGAGGTATTGTGATCTTAGAAAGGGCAGTACTGGTTCTATTATGTTTATATATTTATGTATGTCTATCCATTTCCTGACCACTTACTGTATCTTATTTAAATGTGTGAAACAACCTATACTATAGTCCAGGTGTACTTTTAAATATCAATACTGTATTTCATACAGTATACAGTGTATAAAAAGACCAAATTTCAGGGCTGTTACCACTCGCCCAGACTTGCGTACTTACCCCAATGCCGTACTTACCCCCCCCCCCCCTCTAAAAATCCTTTGTTTGCCACTGAGGTTCCTGCGCATTTCTTTATTAACTTTGTGTAGAATGAGCAGAAATATTGGATAGATCTGGGCTTTAACCTAGAGCTTTACCTAATCAAGAAATACAGCAGGTAATTTAATCTGATCCTATGTTTATAATATGATTATTAAAAATATACATGTGAATGCAAGACAGTATGCAAACTGTTTGAGAATCTTTTAGTTTTTGCACGTTTCGCTTAATTCTATATTTACATAAAAGTTTCAAAATACAATAAAATTTTCAAGGAAATTTTGTTTTTGTTTGACGCTGCTCTTGTTATCTAGATTAGACAACAAATAAAACCCCCAAAGTTCTACAATAATAAAATAAATCTAACGGGTTTCTGCAAATGTTTATCTCAGAAATAGAAAGCCAGAAACTGGCTCTATTCCAACAGTTCTAAACAATGAGGAGCAGAAGCATCCTCTTCTCTGATCTCTTATCTCTGGAATTGCAAATATGTATTAAATTGTTTAAATAGTCAAAGTGTTAAATGTTTCTCTCAGTTAGGATGATTCATTTATATTGTTACACTGCAAGATGTGATATTCTGATAGTGTTTTCATTAAAATACATTCATTTTATTAGCCTGTCATGTACAATAAATGGTCTGATACCATATACTCAGCCTGAAATGTTTTCTAGGCAGTAAAAAGTGAGTAAAATAGAAAATGTTATTTTCATTCAATGTATTTATAAGGGAAAGATCAAGGTATGCAGCAATAAGTTGGTTTCCCCTATTGTAGCTGTAATATACCTGTGTAAAATTAAAACACCGAGCTGCTTCTTTGTGTAGACTGGATTTTACAATTTTATCTTTAAAAATGAGAAAATACTATGGTTTTAAGGTATGATGATGGTAGCGGTGGGTTACACCAGATGACAGTGCTTTTCAGCCTAAAATCTAAAATCATAAAACCTACAATTTGTACTGATGACCATATGAGTCAATCTTGGCTTTGGCATTTATACTATTCTTCAGTTTTGGGGCATCCAATGCTAAACCATATGCAGAGGAGGACAAGTAGATAAGGCTTCATTGCATGGTAAAGGCAGATGCTATATTTGGTTTTATGCTGTATGATTCACCGACAGGCGATATCAATTTAGCTGTAAAAACCCAATGATATCGTTAACAATGTCATTCAATGACATCACCCAGTCCCCCTCTAAACATACAGTCGTTGCCAATATAGGCAGATTTGATTGCATATTGAGAAGACAGGTGAGGATATTAATGACCCGCGGGAGCCTGCATTGATATAGTGATGCATGGTAATATTGTAAACAATATTGTTATCTTGCATATCATTTGCATAAATCAAATAATGTGTACCCAATTTTACTAACTGCATTGATCAAAGGCCCATTGTTACTAAATACCAAATATTTGGGATAGGGGAGGGATGCTGTAAAACATTCAAGCCCCTTGCTGAAAGATACAGACCATATACCAATACTGAGTATTTGTCTGTAGCTATCAACAACAACACTCCCGGTGGTGGAAACGCAAGCCACTGGTGTTGGATGTGGCATGCTGAGAGGTAGGAAGGAATAGCAAAATACCATGATCTGCAGCCTTGGGCACCAGATATTTGTAATCTGGGCCAAGTACTGCAATAAATCCAAATGCAGACATTTACTATGTGAACCTCTGACCCCCTACTACACTTTACTGGGAGGTGACATCTCTAGAGGAGGATAATTTTCCTCCTGTACAAGCAGAAAAGTTCTAACACTGTTGCCCACTTATAAAATAAATTAATCTTGCATCATTATACAGTGCCAGTCCCAAGCTTTGTACGCCATCTGGAAGGCATTAACAGAAACATCCTTGAGTGCCCTCACTGCGGCCACAGCCACTTTGTATATGGTCTGAAAATGGTGTAATTTCCTTCAGTGAGCTGGGTCCAGATCCGGTCTGTACGGTGGTTTAGGCAGCATTGTCACATTGTGCTTGGCCAAAAATTCTCTATCTTGCAGCGATGTGTGACTTGGGACCTTTTTCTGGTCTGTTAACAGCTGGCATCCATTCACACGGGGACCGATGTTTGGCGTATGCTCATGCGCAGCCGCATTTCTGTGCATGTGCATACACTGGGTACGTGCGGCTACAGCGAACAGATTGTTCACTGGGTGCACACACCCAATGCTGCGGCCAGGGGCCTGGGGTGGCGGCAGATAGTGGTGCCCATGGTCTGTGGCCGGGACTAGCAAATCTACTTGTCTGCGGTCCCAGCTCTCCTCCTGGCTGGCTCCTGCTAAACTGGCGGATTCTTTTAGATGATCCAGTGTTGGGGAAAGCGATGCCCGAAAAACCGAAATTTATATACAGTTGTGCACCATCGTTAAAAAATATTCTGGTGAAGAGCGCTTTACCGGAAAAAAGTGGAGTCAGTGACCGCAATAAGGGGTTTCATCGATGTGGGTCCTGCCTGATGTGCAGAGCCACTAACACTAAACCATTTGATAAAAAAGCCACTCATTTTGAGGTAAATGGGGTGAAACATAAGATAAACCAATTTATCACTTGTCACTCAAGAAATGTGATATACCTATTGGAATGTGAGTGCAATAAAATATATATAGGTAAAACCACCCGTAATTTAAAACTGCGGTCAGCAGAACATATCCATAACATAAAAAAAGGCTGAATGACCCATTCACTTTCAGAACATTTTTTAAAAATCCATCACAAATGTGAAGGAGAGATTAAAAGATTTCAGGATCCAACAAGTTGTTACGAATTGGAAAACCAGGGACCTCGAAACAAGGTTGGCAAAAAGTGAGATGAAGTGGATCTTCACATTGAACAGCCTTTATCCAAATGGTTACAATGCTGATTTTGAATTAAAGTGTTTTTTTTAGATTAGTTTGACTTCAATATATTTTAATCATTTTATACTGTTATATTATTCTGATTTTAATTCTCTCTTTTTAATATCATTATCTTTCATGTAAATCCGGATGTGACTGAATCCTAATACAAATCCAGTGGGAAGAGGCTCTCCCGGTAATGAGGGATGGACTATGCAGGAATACTAAGTACTGCACAGAAGGTATTATGAGGAGAAACCTTTTTTCCACTGGCATAGCCTGTAAAGAAAGAAAGAAAAAAGCATTTCTACAGTTGCCCTCACTTCTACCCACAATCAAGATGGCGGGCTGACATTAAGTATGTTACCAACGGAAAAAAAACACCTGGAAAGTGAGGGGATCAAAGAGAAACGAAATAGCCATGCAGGATGATTAGAGAACTAAGGAAAATCCGGAAAAAAAAGCTTAATGTTAGACTGTCTGCCAGCCACTACCACAGACAATCACAAGACTGGAAGCGAAAGTGATGATGTGACGAGTGGAACGCCAACCGGAAGTGCCGTGTGGAAAGCACGGCACTTCCGGCCCGCAAAATTAGCGGAGCTCTCATTGGCTAAACAGGATTCCTAAGACCTAGGAAGTGGGTTTAAAAGGGGATCACGGCATACAGGTATCCACACTCAGCTTGAAAAAGGAGACTTTAGTATCTCCGAAATGTGTTGCAGCTATCTATTGGATACAGATTGTCACCTTCAGTGCACTTTCCACTTTGCACTTTGAACCACTGGACACTTTATGGATGCACCAGCACTTTACAATTGAGGACTGTTCCATAGCAAGCCATCTGCGGTGGTACCGAAGACCTTCAGTTGAAGCATAGCCCACCGCAATCTCCTTCTATGGTGAGATAAAGTTTTCATATAATTTTGTGCCTTATGAAATTAAAAAGTCCATGTTCCTCTTGGTGGAAGTATTGTAAAAATTCCAGCATTTGTTTTGTTTTATCTCGTTTTATTTTGTGTCACAATAAATCAATTTTGGATATTGATTGCGTACCCAACATCTTTTTAAGGGGGTTGTGCTCAGTTCAAACATTATTTGCTTTGTGAAATTGAAACCTCAGCAGGTGGTGTACCTTCTTTTATGTTTGATAAGCTGCACCCCACTTAATTAATTGCGCTGTGTTGCCCCACAAACATTTGTTTTGCAATATGGCTCCTGCTAATAAAAAATAGCCCACACAAAAAGTCCACCCCCTTACAACAGACACTTTTGTAGGAACCATCCAGGAGGAGAGCAGGGACCACAGACAAGTATATCTGCGGGTCCTCGGCACAGACCCGGTGGTAAGCAGCAGGGAAAGGCAGGGTTGAGGGGCTTTATTTTAACCGTGGAGGGGGAGGCAGGCTTTATTTTACTGGGGGGGGGGCACTGCCAAAATTTTCGGTGGGGGTGGCGCTCATGTCTCATTTTTTAGTTACGCCTCTGTGCACTATTAATAATTTGAGTTCTATACACCATTCTGGAACAGACTCCGTATCATCCACTTAAATGTAGAAGAGTTTTTTTTTAAGCAGTCAACACTGGCAAGTATCATGTGGTCTGAGACTATATGTTGCTAATGGCTGCAGATGGAAGGCTTCAGACACTAGAAATGTAACAACATTAATGTTCCCCTGCAGGAATTTAAAACATAGCTATATTCCTGAATAAGAGGCAGATGGTAGGCTGTACTGGTGATAATAAGCACATGTTTATTATTATTACTTCTATCTTCATGATTAACCTCTGATGAGACACAGCAATGCTCAACATGGACTCTACATCTTGTATGTGTTACAGCAATACAAATACAGCATTAAACTGTTGAAGTTTGATTACACCATTATGCTCAAATGAATAAGGAAATCAGTTTTTATTGCTTGCCAACAACTAAATTAATCTTTCCTGACATGTAAATCTTAAACAGACAGTAGAGCCAAAAGGATATGAATATCATTGACAGTATTAGAATATATTTTTATAATATGATTGCTTTAAATGGCCATATTACAGTATATTAGGAATAAAAAAGTAGCGCCTTGAATCATTAGTAATGTGTACAAGTTACATCATTACTCTGGCATTTATGGAATGTATACTATTACCATTACTGTGATCCTCTTTTCATGCATTGTTTAGATCTGCACTGCAAATGTTTCCAACGTTTATTGAAGTGTCTGCCTCTGTTTTGTCTAACTTCTGTGTCCTTTTTATACTTGTCTTGCTTTCTTAATTCTATGATCCATTGGTGTACTATGGCATCTTATAAACCAATGTTGATGACAGTAATAAGAATAATAAGAATAATAAGAAATAATAGAAATGTGGTTACTACAATACAGTAACATACTATATATAGTTTGATGAAATGAGATTCATCTAAAAATAATACTTCATACAATCTAAGGATAACTTAAGGCCCGTACACACTGGGTGACTTTGAGCTGAAAGTCGCTCAAAACAGCAGGGTTGAGCGGCTTTCAGCTCAAAGTCGCTCAGGGTGTATGCCCGGGCGATGAGCGGTGAGCACTGCTGCGCGCTCCCGCAACATCGCCGTGAAAGCCGCTCATTTGCTGGTTATACCAGCAGATGAATGGCATTCAGGGTGGCTTTGCATAGCGCTGCGCTATGCAATGCCCCCCCCCCCTCCGTCGGCGCCGGGCAGGGGAAAGCTGCTCAGTGTGTATGCACTGAGCGGCTTTCCCCGCACATCATCGCTGTCTATACACGCTGGGCATAGTCGCCCAGTGTGTATGGACCTTTAAAGATTTTAAAATGTATTGAGATGAAAGACATTGAACAACAGATTAGGAATTTTATTTGTACGCGAATGGGTACCCAGATGTGATTGTTCACAGCAGTGCATACTGTATATGGGTACTATCATAGGTGCAGCAGTCACCCAGAAAAGAATAGACACCCACCAGAGCAATCAAAAGGTCTTCAGCAACTGCGTACACTTATGAAGCAGAACTGAGGAAAATAGCCCCTTCGATTGAGTCTATGGTCATGCAGATTGGCCATGGAAGCAATGATGGTGCAACCCTATTTTCTGTATGTGCAATCTAGCTGAACACACCTCAAAATGGCTTCTAATCCAGAAACACACCTTAAAAATGTATCCAATACCTCCTACAAACAGTTACTTTCTTGTCAATCATTTTGTGATCAGTTGTTTGAACTTCGGCATTGCGTACAAATTAGAATCGAGCCCCAAGTCCCCTAAACTTTTATAGTGATAACTAGTTAAAGGCACCATCAAAATGATGGTTTCTGCAATGTAATTTCACTTTGAGCTGCAACAGTTTTTACTTTTACTTTGAGTTGTGACAGTTTTTAGTCCACAATTTATCACCCCCACCACAGTCCCTATCTGCTCCAACTTCCAATGTCTGTCTTTCTCTCCATATCCAGCAAGTTTGAAACAGATCATTGTCCCTGCAAAATATGTTCACAATAATTTGGTCTATCAAATGGCCTCTAACTATTCAGTGGCGGGTACCTCATAGAGTTGAGTAGTTATATATTTATATATAATCAGCTGGGTTTCCAATCCCGAAAGTATGGGAAACAGCACGTCACTGAAGCAAAATAAGTCTTTATTAGAACCTCAATGGCTCATTTCGGGGCTTCAGCCCCTTTAGCAAGAGGAATAAACAGTACAAACAGATGCAATAAGACTTTACCTTTAAAAAGAGAACCTCATGGCAGCATCTCCTCCCCTCTCCATTCAGCACGCCTACGGCTAGGGCACCAGATGATGACTTCAGCGGCTCCCACCTGTGTTATCATCACCATAGCAACCCGACACCACGGGTTACCACTGGAAAGACATGCTGCAATCACTCTGGACACCAGCCCGCAGTCAGAATGTCCATTGTCAACATACATGGCTCACACCCGTGATGTCGACATCTAGGACAATACCACCCCGCAGACCGGTTCCTAGAGTCATTGGATATGGGTTACAGAGGTCCATGATTTTCCATAGCAATTTACAAATATATATATATATATATATATATATATATATATATATATATATATATACCAGAGTGTCCCGACAGGTGGGGGAGGTGAGTGGCACTCACGGGTCTGCAGTATTCAAATAACAGAGGCTGACAGCAAGATATGATAACGATCGTTATCATATCTTGCCGTCGGCCTCTGTTATTTGAATGCGGCACTCATAACTGCTGGTAAATAACGCGATGCGGGAACTGGTTACTTTCTCATCAACGTTTCAAATTTTATTTAATTTGTCATCAGGATAAAAGACAATACACACTGACCTTAATATATACCCCCACACCACGAGGAAGACACTCCGGACTGGTCGGGACAAACACCCGCCCATCTGTCGTTAATGGCTGACGTCATCAAGACGTTCAGAAAGAATAGCGTCCCATCATCATGGAAACCATATACATAGAAACATAACAGGAAAACAGCCTGTAGGAAAAGAACAAAGTAACATAAGAAACTTATGCAATGTCATGCATCGTGTCAATTTTAATGTCATATCATAAACAGTTATCTGAAGGCAGAAAATGACATTTGTTCATTCAACCCACGGGGAGACATAACATCCAACCAGTGTATCCACCGTGTTTCTTTCTGTAATAACAAGGGGGACCTGTCACCTCCTCTTTTAGAGAGAGGGACGCAATCTATCATCCTGTATCTGAGGCTAGACAGGGGATGTTGTTTCTCGGCAAAATGGCGAGCAACAGGTTGCTCGCTCTTACCGCTCTCAATGGCTAATCGGATGGAATAACGATGTTGTGTCATGTGTTCTTTAAATTTACATTCTGTTTTCCCTATGTAGCTCAAGCTACATGGGTAAATTATCTGATAGATAACATGTGTGGAATTACACTTAAATTTATGTTCGATTTTAAAAAACTTGCCAGAATGTGGATGCATAAACGTGTCACCCGTCAGGAGAAATTGGCAGGTGACACACGTGCATTTGAAACATCCCAATCGTTGGTCATTTAGCCAGGAGGTGGGTTTGTCGATATGTACTGAAATATCGGTTTTAACCAATAGCTGTTTGAGGTTGCGACCCCTGGAGAAACAGGGCATGAGACACTGATTAACAAAAGGTAATTCCCCCAGCAGGTACAGGACCCAGGTGCCCTCCGGATCAGGTGTATAGAGGTAAAAAGTAGAAACAAGCAGCGGCACTCTGGGAACATTTCAAAAGAATATAATTCAGCAAAAAAGCATACCAACGTTTCGGGGTATATATCACCACTTTGTCAAGGTGGATGTGCAGTAACAAAAACTCAGTGCAATGTGCTTACCTAAATAACAGAAGTGAGGTAAATGGACGAATCACGCCGTTTGGCGTGCTGGCGCTGGGGACCCGGAAATAGGTCTGAGCAGGAAGTTCAGTGCGGCGGATGTCCTGTGTCCTGTCAATGAAGCGCAACACGGAGCGCAAGCATCAGGTCATAGTTTCTACTTTTTTACCTCTCTCTCTCTCTCTCTCTCTCTCTATATATATATATATATATATATATATACAGTATATATATACACACAACAATATCTCCGAAATTGCGCTTCAATAGGTATCAGGTCGCTATTTTGACACTTAGGTCCCCTACCAGTAGGAACCAATTTCTTTACCTAACCCACAATAGTGTCAGTAGCTCCCTATATATAATGTGTAACACATGTAATGTCCATTTGAATAAAAGAAAAAACGCTAGTGGCTTCGATTTCTTTCTTGGAATGATTCTCCGTTTATTTTGATCAGTACCCAACGTGTTTCGTTCCCGTTAGGAACTTCATCAGGGGTTTTTTGATCTATGAAATAACATAAATCCATATAAACATTGACATTACATAAATACAAATACACTGATAATTTTTATCATACTTAAAAAGAATTATTATTCATAAAAGATTTGGTACTCTTTACCTAGAAGGGCGCCCGTCGCGGGCATCGCGGGTACATTTATGTATGGCCGCGACGCGACCGACGCGATGCCCGCGATTTCCCATTGAAACCAATGTTAAACATGGAAATCGTGTCGGTCGCGTCGCGGCCGGCCATAAATGTACCCGCGATGCCCGCGACGCGATGCTCCCGATTTCCCATAGGAATCAATGTTAAAAGGCGCGATGGACCCGATTTTACTGTTAAATGGCTCAATCCACCCGATTTGGCCATAGGAATCAATGTTAAATGGGCCACAGAGCCCATTAACCCTTAAATGTCCCCCCAAATTTTTAACGCCACCCCACGATCCACGCCAACCCGAAGCGTGGCGAGCGCAGCGAGCCCGCGAGGGGCGGCGGTACGCGTCCTCCGACCTTTTCATGCCCTACTATCCACTAGGGCGTGGTGTGAGAATATAATAGTGTGGCGAGCGCAGCGAGCCACCAAGCCCGAAGCGTGGCGAGCGCAGCGAGCCCCGCGAGGGGACGCGGATACCTTCACAGATATGCGCGTCCCCTCGCGGGCTTCACAGGTGTCCGTGGCGAGGGGACATTTAAGGGTTAATTTGGCCTATTTGGCCCCAAATCGGGTCCATTGAGGCATTTAACAGTAAAATCGCGGTCAATCTGCCGTTTTAACATTGTTCCCTATGGGAAAATCGCGGTCATCGCGGTCATCGCGGGCATCGCGGCCATCCCGATTTACCCGCGATGCCCGCGATGACCGCGATGACCGCGATTTTTACCCCCGACGACCGCGATTTCAATCGCTGGCGCCGTTCTAGGTAAAGAGTACCAAAGATTTTTATATAAAAAAAGACATATTTTAGAATTTATTTAAAGAATCTTAAATGAAAATTTGATAAAAATCAAGGTACTCTTTACTTAGAACGGCGCCCACGATTTTGATCGTGGGCATCGTTAGTAAAAAATCTCGGGCATCTCGGGCATTGAATGCACTAAAAAATCGGGTGCGATCAACCGACGAGATGCCCGCGATTTCCCATAGGGAACAATGTTAAATGTCTCAATTGACCCAATTTTCCTGTTCAATGCCTCAATTGACCCGATTTTTCCATAGGAAACAATGTTAAATGGGCCACAGAGGCCAAATAGGCACCCTGAAGTGTATAATGGCCACCCAAATTGTTAACGCCACCCCACGATCAACGTCAACCCGATGCGTGGCGAGCGCAGCGAGCCCGCGAGGGGCGGCAGTACGCGTCCTACGACCTTTTCATACCCCCACTATCCACGTCGGCGTGGAGTTGAGAATAGAAAGTGTGGCGAGCGCAGCGAGCCACCGCGCCCGAAGTGTGGCGAGCGCAGCGAGCCCCGCGAGGGTACGCGGACAGCTGTGAAGCCCGCGAGGGGACGCGGATACCTGTGAAGGTATCCGCGTCCCCTCGCGGGGCTCGCTGCGCTCGCCACGCTTCGGGCTCGGTGGCTCGCTGCGCTCGCCACACTTTCTATTCTCAACTCCACGCCGACGTGGATAGTGGGGGTATGAAAAGGTCGTAGGATGCGTACCGCCGCCCCTCGCGGGCTCGCTGCGCTCGCCACGCTTCGGGTTGACGTTGATCGTGGGGTGGCGTTAACAATTCGGGTGGCCATTATTCACTTCAGGGTGCCTATTTGGCCTCTGTGGCCCATTTAACATTGTTTCCTATGGAAAAATTGGGTCAATTGAGGCATTGAACAGGAAAATCGGGTCAATTGAGACATTTAACATTGTTCCCTATGGGAAATCTCGGGCATCTCGTCGGTCGCATCGCACCTGATTTTTTAGTGCATTCAATTCCCAAAATGGCCGAGATGGGCGCCCTTCTAAGTAAAGAGTACCAAAATCAATAGTATAAAATAAAAAGTGGAACAGTTTTTTAGTGGTGGAGGCAACAAGATTCTTGGGATCAGAATTAAAATTGAACACGGTTATAATTTTTGTATGAAGAAAAGTGTAGAATATATTTTTATTCAATGACACATACCTTAAATCTATTAGTGCCTTTTATAGGCCGAAAATTTTCATATATCCTCATACAATGGTGGATATTCTATTAATGGGTCTGTGAACAGTTAAGACCCATTTCTTAATAAAGGAGTTTTGGTACTTATGTAATATCTGGACTCCCGTTTTTCTTATGAGACCACGTCCCCTCGCGGGGCTCGCTGCGCTCACCACGCTTCGGGCACGGTGGCTCGCTGCGCTCCCCACACTATATAAAATCAACTCCATGCGTAGTTGGATAGTAGGGGTATGAAAAAATGGGGTGCATTTAACATGGGAGTCCAGATAATAAATAAGTACCGGAGTTTTTGCTATTTCTATAATTATTACTGTAAACAAACTATTTTATACACAGCATGACGTACCTTGCACTTACATAGAAAAAGGAGTAGGACTCTTCATGAGTAAGGTCTTAATTATAAAAGCAACCTCAACCCAATTTCCTAATGTGAAAGGAGATAATGGGTCTAAGTTCTATTTCCACCTTTTTTTTATATCATTTCAGTTAGTCATAATAGATTTGAAGGTAACATACCTATTATTTTGGATGTGGAACTTTTGTGCCAGATCACATTGCAAAACAACAATATTCTAGTATTGGAATCCATATGATGTCATAGAAAAGATTCCTAGTGCAGAAAAAGCATTTACCTATTACAGACATTCTTAGTGCAATTGAGGTCATCTCAAGGGACCAATTGTCGTTACTTACTGCTTCTATGTGTAGGTGTGTGCTCCTAGAGGTCCAGCCAGCAAGTGAAGCTCTGCTGTGCTGGAGACTCTATATATAGGGAGAGAGTGGTGACGTCACTTCCTGTGTTTCTACAATTAATTAAATAGTTAAAAATTTTTATATAAAATAGTATCAATTCATAATAATGTATAATGTATATGTTTATACTTAAATTAAATTAAATTAGGGAAAAAAACTGAGGAAAAAAACTTACTCAGTTTAATTACTTAGAGATTAATTACTCAGTTTTTTATGGGTCATATATATATATATATATATATATATATATAGAGAGAGAGAGAGAGAGAGAGAGAGAGAGAGAGAGAGAGAGCCAAAGATGCTGGACGGCACTCGCATTCACAAACAAGTCAGTCAGTCAAATAAGAGTCTACACACGGAGGTGCAGTCGACGTTTCGGGTCTCTGACCCTTTATCAAGTCAGAACGACAGTTCTGTCTTGATAAAGGGTCAGAGACCCGAAACGTCGACTGCACCTCCGTGTGTAGACTCTTATTTGACTGACTGACTTGTTTGTGAATGCGAGTGCCGTCCAGCATCTTTGGCTCTCTATGTTTCCCGTTTGGGAGGACAGGACACCGCAGAAGCTGCAATTTGTTTAAGCGGAGTGCCGGGCATCATTTGGATTATATATATATATATATATATATATATATATATATATATATAAAAAAAAACATTTTATATATCCCCCTTTTTTTAGCGATATCAAATGTAGGCCATTTTTATAAAAATTCGCATTTTTTAGTTATTTGTATTTTTTCTATGTAACTTACTGTTTGTTCTTATAAATAGTGCTATTGTGCACACTCTTATACCAAATAAATTTTTATATATTTTAAAAAAGACACGCTTACTGTACTGGTATTTGTAGTCGCTTTAGCCTTTATCCAATCTATTGCATATATATATATATATATATATATATATATATATATATATATATATATATATATATATAAAGATGTGGAGGCTGAAGTATCTTCAGATGTATAGAGTCTGTAGAAATACAGTATTTTTGTGTGCACTTTTGATTTTTTATCTAGTCCACAGTGTATATGTTTAATCCACAATCCAAGTTTGGCACTAAGTTAAATGGGGTACTTTTAACGTTCTGATAAACATGTTGTCTTAAAATACACAGTTTAACTACAAGCATCAATGTTACAGCTATAATTGTAGCTATCAAGTCGCTGTTCTTTGTAATTAGACAGTCAAGATGGTACTCAGCAGCATGGCAGCATAAACTCTCATTTGTTTGACTATTAGAAAAAAAATGTTTCCAAAAGAAATAATGCCATTGTTTACTTTGCTTAATTGACCATCTGCTTTAAAAAAAAAAAGTCCAGGAAAACTTGTGATACATTTCAGTTTGCTTACTTTTGTATTATAATGTATTAAAGGGGAGGAAGAATAGATTTAGATGTTCTCTGAGTCTGATATATCTATGTGCATGGACTAAAATCAGAAGTATTTGCAAGCAGGGCATGTACAGTGAATTTATGCATTTTTGCATACAGTATATCCCTGTTATGCTGAGTAAGATGGAACTTGGCTGAATCTGGATTCCATTGGTGTTTCATTGCAATAATGAGAGAGCCCAGATCCGCCCTAACTGTCCTGAGTGTCATGGGATTGTCATGAAAATGATTGCTGCAGTAGGTGTGCAATCAGTGACTGTCATGGCAAATGCATGGAGCCCAGTACAAGCAGAACAGAATCTTTCATTAGCATAAGGTCTACTACAACTACCCACACATATAGCCAACTACATCACACTCAGAATCAAACCGGTTCTTTAATGGACATAACCATGTGTATTGCAGGTGGGGCAGATGTAACATGTGCAGAGAGAGTTACCTATTGGGGGGGGGGGTAAATAGAAATCTAATTTGCAGTGTAAAAATAAAGCAGCTAGTATTTACTCACCCAAATGTAGGGGACCCGAGAGCTACCTGGTTGATCCTGCCAGTAGCATATGCTTATCTCAAATATTAAGCCATGCACGTGTAAGTACACACGGCCGGTACAGTAATGTACATGTTACATCTGCCCCACCTGCAGCGCACATGGTTTGATCCATTAAAGAAGGAGTTTGATATTTTAAACCAAATAGAATCACCCTCATAAGGTTTGCATGCTTTGGTTTGTGGGAAAGTTTATGAAATTGGTCCAAACCAGCAAGAATCACCCCAATGTGCATGAGTGGAGTAAGCTAGTTACAGCAGGGTGTGACTGAAAAATATGGCTCTTATGCTATTCCTGTGGTATCTAAAGTAAGCCTAGAGTTGGAATTCAAGGACGTAATCATGAGTGATTGATCTTTCATTACAATTAAGGTCATTTATCTACATTCTAACATGCAAACAAGAGTTTAAATGGTGTTAAATGATATCACATTACTATTGTTATGCAAATGCATTACATTTTGCAAAAAAGTACATGGATTTGAGTACCAAAATTAAGATCAAGCTGTGGAGAAATATATCTACATATTAATGGTCTATGGTCTGTCCTGAGAGTGACGTGTCTCCAATGGCTCTCATTGCTGGATTAACTAACAAGACAGATCATAGTAGGATACACATAGTGGAATATCATGCCTTGATAGAGAGTTTCCCATCTCAAAATGTGTTGGGAGGAGGGAACATGTCTTTTTTTGAACCAAGGTCTTCTTTTGGAGGAATACGGAGCTGTGAAGTGCGTGAGGGAAAGGTAAGGGCTCTATATTTTAAATATCAGTGACTATAAAACCGGATTACAGTGCTGCTATTGAGCTGTGAGTGATCGGAACCCAGAGATTGGGTAAACCCCACACCATGCCACCAGCACACATGATATTTCGCCCAAGTGCAAGGCTGCAATGCGTTCACAGTTGTGCACACATGAGGAAAACCATGCATAATCACTCATCATCTAATGGATTTCCCCCTGTTCGCAAGGGCTGAGTAAGTCCCTGTGCACTGTCTTCCAGTATTTGTTCTTTTTTGTTTGTTTGTTGCTGTTTTTGTTGCTTTTTGATTTTGAGATGTATTTCCTTTTTTAATTTTCTGGCAAAAAACTGTCTTGCTTCCTACATATATGAGGCTACTTTATTTCCTTTAGCTACTGTAGGTAGTTGGTTGACTTGCTTCTTTAGCCTTCTCTTGAGCAGGTTAGCTATTGTTCTTGCCAACATTTCTGTACTGTTTGTTTCCCAAACTGTGCTTTCTCCAAGACTTTAGTTTCCTGACTGATGCAGGTGCAAAACCAGTTTACTTTTGCAGTGTAAATGATTGCCGCTTTAAAAAACTGGACATTTCTTACCAAATTTTTCACTTTCTGAATCTCTCATCCTATTACATTTCACCGTTTATTTCATTTGTCTTATTTGCAGTAGATTATTTATACTTATTGACAGACTGGATGCACTGTATTAAGTAATATTTTCACTGTGACTAGTGAATTAGTGAATGATAAACCATCAGTAACTACTGTATATAGATATACATTAAATTCCCCTATAAGCAAAGAAACCTAAATATATATATATATATATATATATATATATATATATATATATATATTTAAATTATCCATAAAATTAAATGTTAGCCAGTATGAAAGCTACAGATGCCTGAATCTCTCTTTATTTGCAGAATGTATACACATTATCGAGTGGACAATAAATCATAATATATATACAACATTCCACTGAGATGCCTTTGTTCTACTATTATTACTTTTATATATATTAACTACCTTTACTACAAAAAATGCTTATGAAGAGCCAACAAAATTGATTTGTTATGATTATGTTCATGAATGCACAATAAAAAATATTCTTGTTTACATAAGCAACAAAAAAATAAATGATATCTCTATTTATTGAAGAAGTTTACATGAAGACAATTTATTATTCCTTGAATAGTAATAAAAGTTCTCAGACTACAGATGCCTTTGTCTCAAGAGGAAACATTATCATCTTAGGTGCATTTATTCAAAATCTGCCTAAAGTATGAAAAAGATGATTTGTCAGCATATTTCCTTTTAGAAACAAGGGTCATATTTTATAGGCACTTAAACCATGCAATCACAAACTGTCCATGTCTTGTCCAAAGACTACAGACATCAGCATCCTTATTTCCATACAAATCTAGGTCAAGGCAATAGCTGTATGTTAAAAAGCTGGAATATCATCGACAAAGCAAGAAACAGCCGGCAAAATACCATAGCACCTAAAATGCAAATCTTTTCAAATCATACATCATAAATCAAACTGACATTTAGGAACTAGCAATCACATAACATATATTATAATTATTTTTCAAATCATTATTTTTATAAATGTTTTAATTATTTTTGTTCTTTAGAGTTGTTTGTGGTGAGTGTGACCTTAGTAAGTATGCACTTTACATTAAAATATGTCTTATAAGGAACAAATGATTATCCTTTTGAATGAATAAGAGCATTTCAGATTTAAAAATGCACAGTTTTAAACCAGGGCATATATTCAGCCAATTAGAGATGTGGTTGACATCATTACACTCAGTTATGTGTGCCTGTGATCTAGACTGCAACCTAGATATGTATATAACAGGCAATATGGAAAACATATTTAGAGGAACTTTAGCAACTGTCAGCCCAATAGGAAAGCAAAAGTGTCACATGGTTTGGTCAGAAGCACCAGCTTACAGAGCCCCTATACAATATGCCCACACTGAGGAACAGAGTGTTAGTACTTTGTCCAACGTACAACTAACATATATCTCCATTCTTCTGTTATTACTGCTTAGGTAACCTTCTTGCCTACTGTAAATCAACCAGGTTTGGGTCCAAATGTAATATGGTGTGAGAATCAAGACATTTTGGGAGAGTTTTCATATTTTTTTCAGGCTGCAATCTATCACACGGCAAAATCTAACTGGTTTTTAAGGGTAAATGATTGCTGCTTTAAAACGAATGGAAAAACTCTCCTAAAATCTCTCACTTTCTGATCCTCTCATCCAATTACATTTGGCCCATGTTCTCTAAATCTTACTACTTACCTTAGATCAGGCTATTTTTCTCAGGTTTATTGGAAATTCCCATCCGTTCCTACTTATCCTATTGTTTTTTGTTCGTCCACCCACCTCCTTTTAGGCAGGTATTCAATGCTGTGGGCGAGTGGTGACAGTGAGCAGAGTTTCCTGCTCGCTGTCACCACTCGCCCTGTCAGTATTGAACTCACCCCCCTCATACGCCAATTCCCCCTCGCTCTGTTTTTTGAGCGAGGGGGAATTGGCGTATGCGGCTCCTGAACCAGCAAGACTCGCGGCTAAATACAGCGAGTTTCCTGCATTAGCCGCGGGTCTTGCTGTTTTGGGGAATTCTCGCCATCTTGTGACGGCGAGGATTTCGCATTTATATTAAGTGTGCACCTGCAAACTCCTCCTCCTGCTTGCTGCACTACAGGTCTCAGCAGGTAGCACCTCATATGTCCAGGGTGTGCAGTTTAAGGCCCCTCCCCCTATGTACTATATATTGTGTATTCATACAAAGTGGAAGGAACTAGAGATGCCTTCCTCCTTAACTAGCACCCCGACCACCTGTCCCAGATTGTTTTTAATTAGGTTGGAGTCCAACATTCAAGACTGCACACCTCAGCTTGGCACTATGAGGGTAAGTCCTACTATACATATATGCTGAGTGTTAGTCTGTGGGACTGTATTTGGGGCGCAGGGCTCTTTGGGCTGCTGTTGCTGTGCTGCTCCATGGCATCATATCGTACACTTTTCATCACCCCTTTAGTTTGTTTAATATATGTGTAGCACCCTCCACATTTATTATTACCTCTTACCTAGGTAAGTCTTATCACATATAATTTTCCCTATCCCTTTTACTATCACTTCAATTTCACACTAATGTGATGCCATGGGGTGGTTCTGCTGGGCTGGCCTGGGGGGCCCTGTGCCCTGGACCTGTCTCAGAGTAGTGTTGGGGACTTGTCCTATTGAGGTAACCTGGACAAGCCCATACTAATGGCCATCATTATGCTAATAACCTCAAATGCAATATAGCAAAGATATTAAAAGGTCTAGCATTTATATTTAGTGTGCACCTGCAAACTCCTCCTCCTGCTTGCTGCAGTACAGGTCTCAGCAGGTAGCACCTCATATGTCCAGGGTGTACAGTTTAGGGCCCCTCCCCCTATGGACGGCGAGGATTTCCCCAGAACATTGAACAGAGCGAGCGGCCGGTGCGGGGGTTAAACAGCGAGGATCGCTGGTTTTCTGCAATCCTCACTGTTTAACCCCCCCGCTGGCCGCTCGCCACGGCATTGAATACACCCATTAGTCTGTTAACTCTTATGAGTAGGGTCCTCCTTCCTCACGTACTCACCCTACCTCATTACCTCACCTGTGCTCCTGTCCTGTTCTTCCCTTCCTCTACTTCATCTTCAGTCTCCTCGACAATTTCGACACCTACTTCAGAACTGATGCTGATTTTAGTTCTACCAGCTATACCCCTATTTATGCTGTATTTTATCAACACACCCTGTACGTTACCTTGTAATTTGTTTTTTTGTTTGCTATGTATGGCACTGTGGATACTTTGTGGCGCCTTATAAATAAACAAACTACTACTACTATTTGTTTAAAATTCGTCAAATTTAGGGTCTTTTTTGCACAGACTAACATTGAAACACTTGCAGCTGTCTTCCGTCACCCCCATTTATAGTATGTCCCAGACTAACAAAACATTGGCATGGGACAGCCAAAAGTAGTCCAGTGCTTGTCTGTACAATGCATTTCTGAGTGAAATAAATATGATTTAGGATTTTTGTTATATACAGCACAAGCAGCACTGAAAGGATGGTCTACTTACATAGGGATCAGGGGCGGATTGGACCACCGGGAAACCGGGCCATTTCCCGGTGGGCCGGCCCCTAATAGTCACTAAAAGGCCGCTCACCCCATTGGCGGGGCCGCAGACCGCCATCTCTGCGGTTAACGGGCGGCCGTGGCCGCAGCACTGTGCCCCAAACAAATATGGCTGCGGGCAGCCTCGGCTATTACAGAAATAAAAATGGCCGCGGGAGTGCTGGTGCGCATGTGCGACCGCACGCAGCTGCTCCCGCGGTTCTGTGTGTGGCAAGCACTCACTGTGAGGATGGTTGCGCAGGGAGGCTCTCTCCCTGCTGTACATCCCCGGCCGCTTCTGTCCTCAGACTCTGTAGCTGCCGGCTGCCAGTACACTGTCACACTACATTAGAGGCAGCAGCGCCGGCAGCACAGAGCTCTCTCCCTGGCTTCCAACCCGCTTTCATGTGTCATCAGTCATGACAGCAGGGACTGGAAAGGGGGCGGAGCAACACGGAGTTGAGGGGCGGGGCTACACGAGTGGAAGGGGGCGGAGCTACACGGGAGCACACATCTAATGAAAGGAAGAAGTAGATGAAGTGCCAGCCAGCTTGATTTTAAGGTAACTAAAGTGTGAGAGAGAGGTTCATACTGTGAGGCATATGTATAATGGACATCACGGTGTGGGGCATATGTATAATGGACATCACGGTGTGGGCATATGTATAATGGGCATCAGGGTGTGCGGCATATGTATAATGGGCATCACGGCGTGTGGCATATGTATAATGGGCATCACGGTGTGTGGCATATGTATAATGGAGTATCACGGTGTGGGGCATATGTATAATGGACATCTCTGTGTGGGGCATATGTATAATGGACATCACGGTGTGGGGCATATGTATAATGGACATCACGGTGTGGGCATATGTATAATGGGCATCAGGGTGTGCGGCATATGTATAATGGGCATCACGGCGTGTGGCATATGTATAATGGAGCATCACGGTGTGCGGCATATGTATAATGGGCATCACAGTGTGCGGCATATGTATAATGGACATCACGGTGTGGGCATATGTATAATGGGCATCAGGGTGTGCGGCATATGTATAATGGGCATCACGGCGTGTGGCATATGTATAATGGACATCACGGTGTGGGGCATATGTATAATGGACATCACGGTGTGGGCATATGTATAATGGGCATCAGGGCGTGCGGCATATGTATAATGGGCATCACGGCGTGTGGCATATGTATAATGGACATCACGGTGTGTGGCATATGTATAATGGACATCACGGTGTGGGGCATATGTATAATGGACATCACGGTGTGGGCATATGTATAATGGGCATCAGGGTGTGCGGCATATGTATAATGGGCATCACGGCGTGTGGCATATGTATAATGGAGCATCACGGTGTGGCATATGTATAATGGGCATCACAGTGTGCGGCATATGTATAATGGGCATCACGGCGTGTGGCATATGTATAATGGAGTATCACGGTGTGTGGCATATGTATAATGGACATCTCTGTGTGGGGCATATGTATAATGGACATCACGGTGTGGGGCATATGTATAATGGACATCACGGTGTGCGTCATATGTATAATGGAGCATCACGGTGTGGGCATATGTATAATGGGCATCAGGGTGTGCGGCATATGTATAATGGGCATCACGGCGTGTGGCATATGTATAATGGAGTATCACGGTGTGTGGCATATGTATAATGGACATCACGGTGTGAGGCATATGTATAATGGGCATCACGTGTGTGTGGCATATGTATAATGGGCATCACGGTGTGCGGCATATGTATAATGGGCATCACGGTGTGCGGCATATGTATAATGGCATCAGGGTGTGCGGCATATGTATAATGGGCATCACGGTGTGCGACATATGTATAATGGAGCATCACGGTGTGCGGCATATGTATAATGGGCATCACGGTGTGCGGCATATGTATAATGGGCATCACGGTGTGTGACATATGTATAATGGAGCATCACGGTGTGGGGCATATGTATAATGGAGCATCACGGTGTGCGGCATATGTATAATGGGCATCACGGTGTACGGCATATGTATAATGGGCATCACGGTGTGTGGCATATGTATAATGGCATCACGGTGTGTGGCATATGTATAATGGAGCATCACGGTGTGCGGCATATGTATAATGGAGTATCACGGTGTGTGGCATATGTATAATGGGCATCACGGTGTGCGGCACAAGTATAATGGGCATCACGGTGTGTGACATATGTATAATGGCATCACGGTGTGTGGCATATGTATAATGGGCATCACAGTGTGCGGCATATGTATAATGGCATCAGGGTGTGTGGCATATGTATAATGGGCATCACGGTGTGTGACATATGTATAATGGAGCATCACGGTGTGCGGCATATGTATAATGGGCATCACGGTGTGCGGCATATGTATAATGGGCATCACGGTGTGTGACATATGTATAATGGAGCATCACGGTGTGGGGCATATGTATAATGGAGTATCACGGTGTGTGGCATATGTATAATGGACATCTCTGTGTGGGGCATATGTATAATGGACATCACGGTGTGGGGCATATGTATAATGGACATCACGGTGTGCGTCATATGTATAATGGAGCATCACGGTGTGGGCATATGTATAATGGGCATCAGGGTGTGCGGCATATGTATAATGGGCATCACGGCGTGTGGCATATGTATAATGGAGTATCACGGTGTGTGGCATATGTATAATGGACATCACGGTGTGAGGCATATGTATAATGGGCATCACGTGTGTGTGGCATATGTATAATGGGCATCACGGTGTGCGGCATATGTATAATGGGCATCACGGTGTGCGGCATATGTATAATGGGCATCACGGTGTGCGGCATATGTATAATGGCATCAGGGTGTGCGGCATATGTATAATGGGCATCACGGTGTGCGACATATGTATAATGGAGCATCACGGTGTGCGGCATATGTATAATGGGCATCACGGTGTGTGGCATATGTATAATGGAGCATCACGGTGTGCGGCATATGTATAATGGGCATCACGGTGTGCGGCATATGTATAATGGGCATCACGGTGTGTGACATATGTATAATGGAGCATCACGGTGTGGGGCATATGTATAATGGAGCATCACGGTGTGCGGCATATGTATAATGGGCATCACGGTGTGCGGCATATGTATAATGGGCATCACGGTGTGTGGCATATGTATAATGGGCATCACGGTGTGTGGCATATGTATAATGGCATCACGGTGTGCGGCATATGTATAATGGAGTATCACGGTGTGTGGCATATGTATAATGGGCATCACGGTGTGCGGCACAAGTATAATGGGCATCACGGTGTGTGACATATGTATAATGGCATCACGGTGTGTGGCATATGTATAATGGGCATCACGGTGTGCGGCATATGTATAATGGCTTCAGGGTGTGTGGCATATGTATAATGGGCATCACGGTGTGTGACATATGTATAATGGAGCATCACGGTGTGCGGCATATGTATAATGGGCATCACGGTGTGCGGCATATGTGTAATGGGCATCACGGTGTGTGACATATGTATAATGGAGCATCACGGTGTGGGGCATATGTATAATGGAGCATCACGGTGTGCGGCATATGTATAATGGGCATCACGGTGTGCGGCATATGTATAATGGGCATCACGGTGTGTGACATATGTATAATGGCATCACGGTGTGTGGCATATGTATAATGGAGCATCACGGTGTGCGGCATATGTATAATGGAGTATCACGGTGTGTGGCATATGTATAATGGGCATCACGGTGTGCAGCACAAGTATAATGGGCATCACGGTGTGCGGCATATGTATAATGGCATCAGGGTGTGCGGCATATGTATATTGGGCATCACGGTGTGAGGCATATGTGTAATGGGCATCACGGTGTGTGGCATATGTATAATGGGCATCACGGTGTGTGGCATATGTATAATGGGCATCACGGTGTGAGGCATATGTATAATGGCATCACGGTGTGCGGCATATGTATAATGGGCATCACGGTGTGCGGCATATGTATAATGGCATCAGGGTGTGCGGCATATGTATAATGGGCATCACGGTGTGAGGCATATGTATAATGGGCATCACGGTGTGAGGCATATGTATAATGGGCATCACGGTGTGCGGCATATGTATAATGGGCATCACGGTGTGCGGCATATGTATAATGGGCATCACGGTGTGCGGCATATGTATAATGGCATCAGGGTGTGCGGCATATGTATAATGGCATCAGGGTGTGCGGCATATCTATAATGGGCATCAGGGTGTGCGGCATATGTATAATGGGCATCACGGTGTGCGGCATATGTATAATGGCATCAGGATGTGTGGCATATGTATAATGGGCATCACGGTGTATGGCATATCTATAATGGGCATCACTGTCTCCTCCACCACTTTGTGACTCCCCTCCCTGCATCCCCTGCCACTCTGCATCCCCCCTCCTACCCTGCATCCTGTGCCACCATGCCCCCTCACACTCTGCGTCCTGTGCCACCCTGTGTAAGTCCTCACTCCCTTCGTTCTCAGCCACTCTGCATCTCCCCTCCCAGCATTCTATGGCACCCTCCATCCCCCCCTCCCTCCCTGCATCCTCTTCCACCCTGCCACTCTACTGTGTTGGGAGACCCCCTGTCACCCCCCCCCCCCCATCTCTATCTCCCCAGCCCCACAGGCTGTAGAATAAACGCTGTACGCATGCGCCTATTCTGCAGCCTGAGGGGCTGGGGACATAGCCAGCAGCTAAGAGAGCCACTAGCCATGCCCTCACAGCGGCAAAAATTGGGCGTGGCCTTGTTGGAATAGGCCACACCCCCATATTGATAGGCCACACCCCCTAAAAATTTGGCCGCGCCTCCGGCGCGCAACAACACTCCCCCCCCCCCTCTTAGGGCTGCTTCAAGATTTTTCCCGGGCTGGTTTTAATTCCCAATCCGCCCCTGATAGGGATAAGGGACATTTGAAAGTGAACTCTCATTGTTTTCAGATATAATGTATTCAAAAACATCTTTTGTTTACAAGGTGGAAATGGCAATAAAATTGAAGTCTGTTTGCTTTAAGATTCATATCAAAACATAATTACTAGGAGCTAGGGCTGGACTGCAGGATGAATGGTTCAATTCTTTAAATCCACAGTAGATCGCTGCAGTGGCTCATTTTGTTACATGTAAACAGCCTGTTGTCATGAATGAGCAGGACACCATTAGTCAGTTCCATGCTTGTTCTCCTTTATGATATGCTTTAATTATCGGCAGAGGAGCCCAAAGGTGCTCATACACGTTACAATTATTGTATACAATATTGTACACAATATGGCATCACATCACATCTCGGTTTTGTGATGAGATGAGATCTAGTAAAAAAAGTATGTGCTGCACCTACTTTTTGTACTATATCTCATCTGATTTCATCTCATCGCAAGGCCGAGATGTGATGAGATGCGATATTGTGTACAGTATTGTATACAATAATTGTAACGTGTATGGGCACCTTAAGAATCACTGATAACTGGTTTCTATTATTAGATTTTGTGCCCAGCATTGTCTGTTGACTCTCTCTCTCTCTCTCTCTCTCTCTCTCTCTCTCTCTCGGCCAGATGTACTAAGCTTGAAAAGTGAGAAAATGGAGAGAGTGATAAACCATCAGCCAATCAGCTCCTAACTGACATGTCACAGGCTGGGTTTGAAAAATGACAGAGGAGCTGATTGCTTGGTGATTTATCACTCTCCATTTTATCACTTTTCAAGATTTTGTACATCTCGCCCTCTCTCTCTCTCTCTCTTTCTCACTCTCTTTACTTACTACAAGTGACAGCGCACCTTGGTCTGTGGTCTAATTCATTACAGTTCTCTTTTATATGTAAGCCAAGTTGCAATTTGGACATAGGGGACAAAAAGTCTCAGCATTAAGTTTCAACCTATAATCTCTACAAATAGTTTACTTCTATTCTATTTTAGTCTGTAATGCTTGCCTGATGCTCAGCTATACTGACTTGCAGGGGAAGCTCCAAGAGGGTGGTGGTGGTGGGGGGGGGGGGGGGGTGTCACAGTTAAAAATTGAAATAGGGGAGCCATACCAACTGCCATTCCAAACGGACTCACTGGCAGTTGGAGTTTCTGCTCTACTTGAATGTTTAACTGTGCTGCAGCCCCTCTTCTGGAGCCACCACTGCCCACTAGGATAGTCAGTTGGAGCATTCTCTCCTTCTCTACAGGAACCATATACTGCTGGCACATGGCAGTCCCAATTAACACACCTGATACATTTTATTTTTGTTTCCTTATTATACAGTAAATATCTCTGTTTTTCTGTGCAGTTCTCTGAACATATTATGCACTTTATTGATTCATTCCGAGTGCTATATAATTGCTTTTCTAATAAATATTGGAATAGAAAATTCATTTAGAATCTCCAGCATATAACCACCATGCGGTCAGGTTTGGGAACATCAGATTTCCATGCAAAATTAACAATCTAACTTCAGATTGCTGAGATTTAATCATCACTTCCTTTGCAAAGGAATAGTAAGGTGAGCCTACATTGTCCTTTTGCAGCAGGGCGGGAGGATATCATCATGTAAATTCTAAAACCTCAGAACTTACATGGAAATTCAAAACTGTTATATAAACATGCGCTTAAAATGCATTTACACATGCTATTTCGATTTATATTTTTAAAATGCCAATTTATTTATTTTTAGATCTACAATTCTGAAAACATGCACGCTGGTCCATGGAATCAAATAATGTTATTAGTTATATAAATGGACTTTGATTTTGGGCTTCTTAACCACTATGAGCTTCATTTCTCCTCCTTCACTCTTCATAGTGCACAATGACTCTGATTTTTATGAATGGAAACACTTATGCATAAGAATTGAAAAGTAAAACATGTTTGCTGTATTTTAAGTATATATACAGTATTGAGAAGTTTTAGTATACTGTAGTAAAAGTGCATACACACAGTGAGATTTATTTTCTATGAGACCACTATTAGATCTGGGTCAGGATCTGAGGGTACACACGGTGATATATGCACTATTTTTCTATTCGATTTTGCTTATACAAGCAAAATTTAATAGAAAGCTAATAGAAAAATAGGGTACTTATGTAGTATCTGGACGCCCGATTTTTTGATTGTATGCCTTAACTTAAGGCATACAATCAGATGCAATGCGATGCGATAATCGCATCGCATGCAACCAAATCGCATGCGATGCGATGCGATGGACCCGATTTTCCATAGGATTCATTGTAAAAATGGTCTTGTTCATTTCCCTACTATCCAAGTGGGCATGGAGTTGGATATAAACCTGTGGCGAGCAAAGCGAGCCACCGAGCCCGAAGCGTGGCGAGCGCAGCGAGCCCCACGAGGGGACGCAGATTATTTAAAATGTATTCCATCTCACCAAAATAATCCGCGGCCCCTCGCGGGGCTCGCTGCGCTCGCCACGCTTCGCTCGCCACAGTTTTATATCCAACTCCATGCCCACTTGGATAGTAGGGAAATGAACAAGACCATTTTTACAATGAATACTATGGAAAATCGGGTCCATCGCATCGCATGCGATTTGGTCGGATGCGATGCGATCGACCAGATTTCAAAATCGGGCGTCCAGATACTACATAAGTACCAAAAATAGTCTTGGCAGGCAAGACTATCCAGATCCAGACACAGATTCAGATCCAGAAACAGTTAGAATAGAGGTCAAATAGATAGTAAATCTCACTGTGTGACCATAACCCAGATCCAGACCCAGACCCAGATCTAATAGTGGTCTAAAAGAAAATAAATCTCACCATGTGTGTATGCACCATAATACCTAATCATTTTGTTTGGCTGCATTAGTTTCATTTAATATGCTATGCATTATGCACTTTCTATGAGAGGGATAAATACTATATCACGGTACTTAGGATGCCGGCAGTTTAAAGACACATATCTATTCGAAGGGGCTTCCATTACAAAACTAATCCTCTCCCCCTAACTCTCTATTCCTTCCTGCTTGCAGCCTAACCCTACCCCCCCCAGCAGCCTGAGCCTAACCATCCCCACAATTGCTTAAACCTAACCCCCCAACCCTGCTGCCTAAACCGAATACCTACCTGCTGTTGCCTAACCATAACCACCACCCCACATGCAGTCTAACACAAAGTCCCCCCACTAGTGCCTAAACCTAACCCCCACTTCCATGGCTGCATGCTAGTCCTCCGCATACTTACTGATCAGGGTGCCAGCTGTCTGTATTCCATCATTGGCATTGCTATAATGTTGAAGATTCTGACACCAGTCTTCTGACAGCTGTTGAAATAGTGTGGTTAGTAAACTGAAGGCCGGTATCATGACCACCTAGATGCTGGCCGCATCCCTTATGAGGTTAGGTATAAAATGTGCTTTGCCTAAGAGAGTGATAAAGTGAAGAGAGATAAAGTACAAGCTAGTTAGGTCCTAACTACCATGCTACTGTCTGTGCTTGAAAAATGATGGTTGATATTTTATCGGTATCATTATTAGGATTATAATATGATACCCATATTTGAAAGACATCCTGTCCAATCTGGACTTTTTAGAAAAATCTCTCTAGCATTGAATGGGTTAAGAACCTTGCATTTTTAAAGTTTTTAAGGTCCTATCTATATTTATTTGCTCCATGTATTCACAAAAGCCGCACCATTGCTCATCTAATATATTTTTGAGCCTTTCATTTTATCTGTACGAAAATGGGCTGGAATATGAATATGTGGCATATGTCAAAGAACATTTACCTGTTCGGCAATTCCTTTAACCTGCAGGCAATTAAACCACTGCCACTAGAATTCAAATGACCAATTATAATGTTAACAAAATGCCCTCAAAATCACCTACAAGTTAAGACGATGAGGCTGCATAGAATATTGAAACCGAACCTGTATAATTTTTGATGGAGTGATATAGTAACTAAGTAAAGCAAAGCTACTACTGTAACACTGAAGAGTCAGTTTTTTATTAGATGCTTTCATTGTCATTAAAGAAATTCCCACCTTAGCCCTTTGCCTAACAAGCCAATCTTACAGCAGTCATTATGGGACGTGATCCTCACTTGTCGTCAAGAGAAAAACAGCTTGCTAGGTCAATGAGGATTACACCAAGTTCATTTGAAGGATGTAAGGCAGTCACTTTGGTAGCTATAAGCCATGCTCTAAAAAAGAACAAACAACAGGTCATTTTTATTATTATTATTATTTAAATAATATAGAAAAAAAAGACGTTATAAATATTGGCTTAAATCCAGAACACATTACATATGAAAAATAGAATACTTTTATAAGAAGAAAAATATGAGCATATTGAAAGTGATAGTATTTAGTATATTATGGTTAAAATTTGAGATGATGATATGAGCAACCTCACACTCAGATAATGTTCTCATATCTTCTGTAGACAGCCCTTGATTGTATTTGTTCATCTGACGTATTTTATAATATATGTTTATATAGCACTAGCTAAGCAAAAACTTTGAAAGCTAGTCTCTTTATGTTTCTTTATGTGTGAATGCCTCTGTGTTTCTGTCTGTGTGAAAGAGAAGGAGATGTAGTTTCACTCGCAGCCAGCAGATGGCAGTGTTTCGGTTACGCACGGACACTAGACACACACACATATATATATATATATATATATATATATATAAAATGAAGAAATTAATGGGCACTCGAGGACTCACAAATGCTGGTGAAATCAAAAGACCGTGTTTATTCCATAAGTGGTCTTACAGGCGTCAACGTTTCGGGGGCCGGACCCCCGTCGTCAGGACAAGATGCAGACAGATATATATACACTGTATATACTCGAGTATAAATCGACCCGAATATAAGCTGAGGCACCTAATTTTACAACAAAAAACTGGGAAAACATATTGACTCAAGTGGGACCCTCAGTCGAGTATAAGCTGAGGGGGGCTTTTTCAGCATAAAAAAGTTCTGAAAAAGTAGGCTTATACTCGAGTATATATGGTATATGTCCTGCAATGTCTGGCTTGACCTCCTAATCCAAATGGTTTGTGGGTGCCTTCACCACGATAATGATAAATACAAACAAACATACAACTACTTTAATGCTCAAAGCAACATTGCAACGTCATTCAGGATAGCCTAATGAAATTGTCCTGTGACAGTGAAACGTTGCTTTGAGCATTAAAGGAGTTGTCTATTATATGGATGGAGTGCCGCTCTGTTTGTTTGAATTTATATATATAAACTAACGCTGCAAAAGGAGGTGGGCGGCCTGGAAGACACCGGGCAAGGTTTGGTGGACTCACAGCCTTGCGAGTCAACCAGAATAATGCCCTTTTTGTGTGTCCTTACAATTTCTTAGTACATAGCCCATACACAAGAATTTCTAAATACCCAGTGGCATAAGACATGGTAAATAATCATGTTTAAAATTATGAAAAAAGGTTTTAAATTTTGACTTTTTTATGTGTATAATTTACAAGGATAATTACTTTATATTTGCAGTTGAAGCCATTGTTACTGTATCTAATTTTTGAATGTAAACAGAAGTCTAAAAGTGCTTATCCAAGATTAATTCTTGCTCATATTGACTATATTATTATATCTATAATTGGTGCACACAGGCCTCTAGGCCCAAGGGGGACCCAAACCCACAAACACTACCACCATTTTAATTACTTTCCTTTCTGTACCACCTCAATGCTACAGCTGTGGCAAAAATCACCAGCAAAATGGCTTCTGCACATGTGCAGTAGTGACTAGTTCATGGAACAGGATAGGTCCTTGTTTCAGGAGACATGTGCATGCGCAGTAGACTCTGGCACAAATCCACAGTTTACTGAGCCATAGAGTGGAGGAGGCCTGCCCAGTCTCTGTTCACAGACCTCCTCTTCTGTTAAAATTCCCCTTTTTAGTTTCTATCTGTTAAATTAATAAACCCAGCGTTTCTATTAATATACTGAATAAAGTGCAGACAGTAGATTATTACAAAATTGGGATTAAAAAGGGCATAAATTACAGGAATTTGGATTGGCAATGACTGCTTTTTGAGTCACAAACAGTATCAATGTACAGATGGAGCACAATCTGTTTTGACAATTTGTTTGATCCTGCACCTCCAGAACTGTATAAGATTGTGGCATATTAACCCCACACACTAGGAACACCATGAGCTGCAGCATGGCTGGAAATAAGCAATAATATTTTGAGTTTAGATATCAGGAATTATCACTTAGGGCATCAGAGTTACAGATATCACAAGACATGGCTGACATATCTTCTAGATGTGCAGAATACTATTTTTCTTTTTTTTAAATCTACTGTACCATTAAAAGTAAAAATATACTGCAATGCTGATACATAACCTTATCTTATCTAAAATATCTGTTGATAACAGATGAATCCGTAAGGGTGGAAAGCTTTCATTATAACATACAATATTCTAAAGTGCAATAAAATAATGGCTAAAAATAATTACAGTACAGTTGTGAACACACTTTGGTTGTTTGAAATGTTACATTTGAAATTTGGAACATTGGCCCTTAATCAGATCTGATCGCAGTACAAATCTGTTCTCAAAATGGGCAAAACCATGTGCACGGCAGGTGGGGCAAATGTAACGTGTGCAGAGAAAGTTAGATTTGGGTGGGGTGTGTTGAAACTGAAATCTAAATTGCAGTGTAAGAATAATGAAGCCAGTATTTACCCTGCACAGAAACAAAATAACTCACACAAATCTAACTCTCGCTATACATGTTACATCTGCCCCACCTGCAGTGCACATGGTTTTGCCCATTTTGAGAACAGATTTGTACTGCGATCAGATCTGAATAAGGGCCATTGACTCTTATTGACAATGACAAATCTTTTTGAATTACACTCTTCTTTCATACAACTTGCACTTACACAAGATGAGCTATAAGTCCTTCTGCTTATTGTGCACCAAATGTAATTAATTAATATACATGCAGTGTACTAGAACTCAGTTACTGGATTATCGACACTGAGGGGTGTATTCAATGTTTTTTGTGAGCTGTGACAGCTCACAGTGCTGACTGCTTGCTGTCACAGCCTGCAGGATCAGTATTCAAATGACCCCCTGCACACGTTTCCCCCTCGCTAGATTTTTGGAGGGAGAAACGGGGTGTGCTTCCGCTAAAACAGCAAGGCTCATGACTAAATGCAGCGGGCTCCCTGCATTAGCCATGAGCCTCGCTGTTTGGGGGAATCCCCGCCGCCCTGTGACAGCGAGGATTCCCCCATAACGTAGAATAGGGTGAGCAGCCGGCACGAGGGTTAAACAGCAAGGATCACTTGTTTAGGCAATCCCTGCCATTTAACCTCCTCACCGGCCGCATAGAATACTGCCTTGAGTATTGATGACATGTTCAGACTTTCTGGTCAGCCTGTAACCCTTTTAGATTTTGGGCCAAATGTAATAGACATTGATTTGCAGAAGCTGGCACTAGGCCATCAGATTATCCCTAGATTTAAATTGACAATTATTTTAAAGGCAAAACCAGGTTGATTTTACCTTTAATTTGATGTTGCGAATCATTGACTAGTCTTTGGAATCCTACCAGATTTGATGGCTGAATTTTACATGTGGCATCTCATTATTTTTGTAAAACTCTATAGATGAGTTTAAGGTTGACTATTGTCTGATAATGGTGAAGAATAATGTGGATCATATAAATAATGCTTTGATATAGGGATTGCCTGATTTGGAATGGGCAACAGCAGGGCACTGTTGTACTGTACTGGTAACTGAGTCATCCTCCAGGTTATAGATGTCATTACATTATGATCCTGTCTGGCATGTTAGCTTTTGAATGCTGGTTGCCTATAGTTGTGTGGTAAACACAAATGGGGTGAGAGTTGGACAAATAAAGAAAACTGGTCGGCAAACTTAAAAACCATCTAAAGTATATACACTATATAGGTCAATGTTGTCAAAGACTTCTAGCAGCATAGAGCAACCATGTCTAACCAGAGGTACCACCAGTATTTATTGAGTTAAATGCAGGGTGCAGTTGAAAAAAAACAAAAATTCAAGTAAAGACAGCATCTGATATTAATTTATTATTATTTATTAACAGTTTATTATATAGCGCAGCAGATTCCGTTGCACTTAACAATAGTAGACAGTGATAAAAAAAACTGGGAATTTACAGACAGTCAAAGGTATGAGGGTCCTGCTCGCAATCTATAGGGAAATAGGGGTACTTGTGTACTAGCACGCGCCCATCGCATCGCAGACCATAAGGCATGCGATGGTATGCGATGCGATGTTACGCGATGGCAGGTGATGTTATACAATTTAAAATTGTATACCATCGCATTGTATGGCATTGTATGCCATTCTATCGCATATACAATGGTATGCGATTTAAAATTGTATAAGCACCCTAATGGGTTTTTCCATGTTAAAAGTGGCCCCTATAAGATAATTAAACGTGATGGGTGCTTAGTATGTTAAAAGCACCCCCAACGGCACCCCCACTATCAACGCCAACCTGAAGCATGGCGAGCGGCGGCGGTACGTGTCCCACAACCTTTTCATACCCCCACTATACACGTCGGCGTGGAGTTGATTTTATATAGTGTGGCGACCGCAGCGAGCTACTGAGCCCGAAGCGTGGCGAGCGCAGCGAGCCCCATGAGGGGACGCGGAATACATTTAAAGTAATACGCATCCGCTCGCCACGCTTTGGGCTCGGTGGCTCACTGCGCTGGCCACACTAAATAAAATCAACTCCGCGCCGACGTGGATAGTGGGGGTATGAAAAGGTCGTAGGATGCGTACCGCCGCCCCTCGCAGGCTCGCTGCGCTCGCCACGCTTCGGGTTGGCGTTCATAGTGGAGGTGGCGTGGTGGTGCATTTAACATGGTAAGACCCCATTAGGGTGCTTATACAATTAAACATTGCATAGGGGCCTAAACAATTTAAAATCGCATCGCTGTGCATCGGGTGTATGCCATGTGATGGCATGCGATGCGATGCGATTATATGTCATGCGACCTAATATTGTGGGCGCCATGATAATACACAAGTACTGAAATAGGCATTGATACAAAAGGATAGATATTCTTTATTGCGTAAAGTCCACCAGAATGCAAAGGTTCCTGGTGTGCTGTAAGATATGATGACCCAGCAGTTTGGCCATGGGACAGAATTATTGAAAGTGGGAAAAAGAAAGAGAGAGGATATGTGTGGCCTATACAGTGGGGATGTGATTGGATAGGAACGGTACATGAAGGTTATTCATATAAAGACATAATACAGATGGAGCGTCTGTCATGTTTGCAGCCAGCCATCGGAAGGGGGTGCACGCGCATGAGATGCTCACGTGCCCCATTCGACATAGCTCCACGCCGCCATCCGCCACCTTCCCGGTCCCCATTGCCAGTCCCCACTGCCGCCCGAACCCCCCTAACCCTGCCCATCTCCCTGAAGTGCCGCTGAGTGACTGGGACGCGCGTGCTTGTGAGACGCTCGCACATCCCAGTCTGACGGAGTCCCTCTCCACCAGCGCTCCCCAGCTGGGACGTTCTGGTTAGCACAGGCAGTGAATGAGAGGGGCTCCATCTGTATTACTGATCTGACCATTCTACCTAAAATAAGTGAATAGCTTATACTTAACTGACCATTTTCTCTTATGCCTCTGTGTATCTGGTTGCAATGTGAAGAGGGGAAGTCATTCCTAACAAAACAGGTTTTCTTTGCACAAATGCATTGTGTGGAGTCATCGTCTGAAGTTCAGGAGTGTGCCAGTAATATAACAGCTGCTGTAATGATTGTAGTCTGATGTTTTCTTTAGCTGTGGAAGAACCTTCATCTAACAGTAATACAGCAGAGAGGTGATACTGTATTTACTGTTTAAGAAATCCGCAGAAAAATGTCAGGTTAAAATTGAACAATGTATTTTACAATCATGGTTTATATCTTAAATTGAGAATGTGCAAATGTTTTGGTAGCTGAGGAATTTTCATGGTATGAGTTATTACATATGCATTAATGTTTGTAACGTTATTCAGTTCTTCTATATTTTCATATCATTTTAATCTTCGATGTTTGAAGTTTAGTTTATGTTACCTATCCACATAAAATGCTCCATGTAATTGTGCTACATAAAAAGAGGAGTTAGAACTTTAAAAAAAATACTACATTTCATTCTGAGATATAAACCTCTGTTTTGAAAATTAATCACGGTACATAACAAAGCACAATATACGGAGCATCAAGCAAAAATAGCTGCATGTCCGTATCAGTTAACTTTCCCTGCTATTATTCAAAATAAAAAGTAATCAGTTTGGATAGCTTGATCTTGTACTGCCCAACAACATTAAGGATTACGTTCTTACACTTGTCATAACATTTATTTCTGTATTTTGCAAGGCAGGTACTCTATTAATGGATACAAAGAAGAATAAACATTGTACGGCCTTGAATTCCGGAACAGAGATTTTAAAAGGACAAGGTTATTAAAAACAGCATGTGAGAAAAATAATGAATGAATCAGTAGTAGTGACCCTTATCAATTTGGTCACTGTTTCTGTAGATGGTAAAAAAAAAACTCAAGCTCTTCTTCTTCTTCGTGCCTGTCATCAATCCTAGTGAAATGACAGGAGACAGATGTTAGCCTTTACAAAGATCACATAGAATTCATGACTCTAGGGCTGTTCAGAAAGGAGCATAGTAGTCTGTACTAGACGTGGGTACCTGCAGCAACCCTCTCTTCATCAACAATGCACAAATCAATTTGGCAGCCATCACAGTAATATCTGTCCAGAGAGAGGGAGTTCTAAAATGTATTTTGACAAACTGTAATTTTTCAGTTCCTCAACATTTTACTAAAATTATTCTAGGACTCAGCTACATTTTTTAAAATAAATAAATCCGTCTTACAGCCAAGCTGAACACGCAAAGTTATAAAATTTTGAGATCCTTCATAAACTTCTTATGGAATCTAATTATTCATTTGGAGTACCAACTCACTTAGACATCCTGTTGGAGTAGGAATTACTACGAGAACACTGAGCATATATTAATTCAGCAAAAAGAAGTTGCAGGAACTGAATTTTCATAAAACTGTAACATATACATTTAAGTTATAGATGTAAATAATAATTTAGTTAACTGGTCTGAGTCATTGGCCGATGTCATAAAACTGCTAGCATTCTATTGTATTGGGCCCATACATTTAATCCAATAGGCGGGATATACAGTGAAAGCTTCCAAGTTCAGCGGACATGCTGGATGTGGGCTGAACTTAGACTTTTTTCTAAAGGGGCAGTCATTTGCAAAGCAGAACCACGCCTTATACTGTAAATGATTGCCCCTTAAAGAAAAAGGTCACTGAATTTGGATGCTACTAAATCCTGCCCAATGTGTTCTGTGTGGTGCAGTTTGCTCTTGGTTAAATTAGAACCATCTATATTAGATGATCATTATGAATATTTAATGGGTTACTCTGCATATTAATATTACTAAAGGTCCAAAATGTATGAGTAAGTATTTTAAATTACTGTATGTCAGACATAACAAGAATAAATGTTCAGCACAACATACAGTACACGCTATATTCCTATAATATAGAACAGCTAATTTCCATTCTTATGGGCTGATGTATGAAGCCATTTTGCTTATATCCTTCAAAAACAGCATTTTTTTTAGAGGATTTCCACATTAAATAAGTTTCCCTTTATGTGGTATGGGGATAGTACAGTAGAGATTTGAGATATGTGCTGTACTCTCTCTAGATTTGATAATCACAGCAGTCCCCAGCTATAGGATGATAAGCTTTTCATAGGGTGCCACCATATAGATGGTACAATAATCTGAAAGTGTTAGCCAGAGAAATTCAAAATTCATTTAGGGGAGGCACAGGCCTCCACAATTGAACTGCTCCAGTGCAGTTCAAGATTCAAATAGGGGAGGTACAGCAACTGCCACCACTTGCAATTCCAAACTGAATCACTAGCAGTGAGTGTTTCTCCCCTATTTGAATTGTTGACTGTACTACAGCCTAACCCCTGGAGCTGCCACTGGTATTAGCCATTACAGCCTGTAGGTGTTACGAGCAGCCTTTGGCGGGTCTGTGTAACTGCAGCCTGACTCCTGTATGTGTTCTGTGTGCAGTTCAGCTGCTACATAATTAGCCCATTGCCTGTCTGTGCCCAGCTGTCCAGCTGTTGTTACTGTAATATGGGTATTAGGAGGCTTGACCTTTCCCAGCCATTCTGATTGGGACTAGCTTCCTATAGAGTTCAGCCTGCCCTTCACCTGACACTGGTTATAGGATATTGTCCTTGAGGTTCTAGTTCCTGTTGTACCTTTTTCTGGTCCTTGCTTGAATCCTGATTCTGATTATTCCAGCTTCCAGGCTCCCTGTTTGAGTCCTAGTTCCAGCTTTCTGCAGATTGTTAAGTCAAGTCCTGTGGTTTTGAAACCTGCCTCTTCACGACAGCCTAAAAACCTGTCCTACTGTATTCCTGAACCCTGTTTACTCAGTCTGAACCCTTGTCCTGCTGCAGTGTTACATTTATTTCTATTCTGCTGTAATAATATCCCATGCATTGTTGCATTCAACCACGTGTTAATATTATATGTTACAAATATAATATGCAAAGTAGCAGACATACTAATTAGTGTCATGACATGTTTGCTGCTCTGCGACTGCTGAACAGTATCCTACCCAGCTTATACTGCACCTTTGTTCTGGAACACTGATATAACAGAACTGGCACTCTCAGTTGTTCTTTATTCTCCAATAGCCACCTTGTCCCCAAGTAAGTCCTGGCAGCACCACATTACCATGTGGACCTGATCCACTGGGCAAAAATGGCTTTTTGAGGTGAAGCTCCAGGACTGCTGGTCTAGCATAATCATAACATTGAACAGCACCACCTTATACCACCTGATGGCCATCATAACAGTAGGGTACCAATTTGCACTGGGCCGCACATAACTCTTCAGTCTGCCAGTCCGAAACTGGAGCTACTGTAAAATGATTATACATGTGATAAGTTTACTTTTAAGACTTTGCCATGACATCCTCCTATTGGACATTGGGTCAGATTGTGATTTGTACTATACAGCACAGCCACTGGGAGGTGAGTGTACAATACAATACTGTAAACTAATATGCTAATGCTGCAGGTCGTGTCTATAAGAAATAGTTGCCTCTTGCATACATCTGTGATCCAAGTACTGCATCTGATGGTCTCATTATGATTGAGATAGTCTCTTCCCAAACAATTTGTAAAGGAAAGCCAAAGATTACTTGTTTGTACAGTTGGAGCTGTTCAGCTGGTTCCGCAAAGTCTAGGTCTGATGATACAGCTCAGCATGCCTACAAAATGGAAGCAGCACAATATTGTTTTGTAGCACTGTCCCAGTTGCCACCAGTGCTCCAGCCTCCAAACAACACAGCATTTCAATCATGCGGCTAAGGGGGGCTGCAAGAGGTTGTGTAGAACCCATTATGCACAAGCAAGCATGCACAGCTCTCCAATCATCGGATCTGAGCATAGACCATTACTGTACATTATTGTACAAATCTAAATCAAGTCCATTCCTCCCATATGAATTGATTGAAAAATAAATGAATACTAATTGTATTTTTATATTGTTCTTTTTCCAACAGCAATCAAGGCACTTTTAAGGATAAAATTGTGTGGCATGATACATCAGCCCCTTAGACATATACATAGGAAAGCTCTAGTAGGTTAGAAAGTGTATCTTTATTTTAAAACCTAAAAACTCATTGAACTTGGCACAGTAAAACAATTGATAGTCCACAGTTAGCAACTGCACAACTTTGTCAAAATATATTTTCTCTATTGATAGCCTGGCTAGTCATATCTGTATATTTCAAATACTATATTTCATAGATCTGAACAATTTGCATAAAATAATAGTCTTTCAGGTATTAGTCAATCATATTTAAATGAGAAGGAATAAGAGGTCCATTTTCAGTCTACAACCACTAGAAGAAAATATTGTGAGCATAACACTTTAAAGATCTTAAACAAACAGCACATGTTGTGAAATGGATTGCAAAATGAAAGGATAAAATGATCTGTAAAACTGGAAGTCCAAATGGCAAAGGTTGAGTCAACACCAGTTACTCAGGGTTTTGGATGATGTACCCAATCGCAGAAAGGCTCAGAAACTATGGTCTCAAAATGTTGGAACATGCATGTACAGTATCTTCCCACAACAACTTCAAACCTGTCTAATTCACTTATATCATAATTTGATCAGACAAATATTGTGGCCATGTAATGTAAAAAAAATAACAACATTGTGTAAAAGTTTCTGAGTTCTACTAATAAAGAGATCCAACATGATTTCTGAAAGATTCCATAAATGCCATTTTAATAGTAAGGCTGGCCTATAGCCTTTTGAAGAGCTGACCAATACTGACAAGGCAAGTGCAAGCCAAAAAGAGGATGCATATGTCTTGTCAGCAATCACAATGTTGATAAGAAATATGTTGATTTCAGAACGTAGACACCATGAGGTCAAAAAGTTATGCATGCTTTCGGTACAAATAAAAACATGATGGTATATCATAATATTTACAGCTATTGCCAGTGCACCTAAAATGCTTTAGCATTTTAGGCTTGTCCACCTGATGGTGTCTGCATTCCTGATGTCCACATATTACTTGTTGAAATTGTGATTGCTGACGTACTGAGAATATTGACATGTAAAATGTTGACATTTTACAGAATGCTAATAGGGTTAGGCTGCAGGAGTGTAGTGGTAAGTTATGTAAACACAGAGTAAGGGTTAGGCTGCCCGAGAACAGGTTTATTCACTAGGGATAGAGCTAAGTTTAGGCTCTAAGGGAAGGTTTAGGATACGGGTTACTCACTGCTGGATGCAGGCCCAGTGACAGGGGTGGGTCAAAGGGGACAGCTGTGATGGGCCCCAGAGCATGGCAGTGATGTTGTACTCAGTATTGTTCACTTGGCCATCTGTTCTGTGCCCCACGACCGCTTGGCCATCTGTTCTATGCCTCTGGCCGCTTGGGCAACTGTTCTGTGCCAATTTTCTCTGCGCTCCTGGCGGCTCCGCCATCTATTCTGCGCTCCCTGGTGACTGCTCTCTGCAAAATGGTTGCTGCTCCACCTGCTCTGACAAATTGGCCTCACAAGCAAGGTCATACCCATGAATACCACTGCCAATGCTGCTGACTTCGCTGCACTGCTTCAACTGATGCTGACTGGTGCTTCTATGTGGAGAAGTGCAGGCTTCTCCCACCCCTCTGGAAACTGGTGGGCATTTCAAATGTGGCTGCTGGGCTGCAGGCTCCAATTGGCTCACCAGCCAGTGCCATATCTGAAATGGAGGGGTGAGAGTTGCCTGTGCTCTACTCTCCTTCCTTCACAATGACCAGCAGCAGCAGTGGTGGAGCACGGCCAGTGCAATTAGTGAGTCCTACAGGTTGCATTATATGTAAGCAGGGGGTGATGGCCCCAGATACTGTATATCAGTGTACAGGGCCCCAAGATTTCTGAAAAAGCAGAATTTACCATCAAGTGAGAGTGGGGCACAGAAGTGACCGCTGGAAGCAGAGGACATCCAAGTCAATACTCTCTAGGAGACACTACTCATGTCAACATTACAACCATATTGAAATTACAATCATGTCAACATTTACATATTGATTTTATGAATGTTTGCTTTAGTAATGTTGCCAAAATCAACTAAAATGATAAAACAAATGGTGGAACACTCACTTATATAGATGTATTACAGTGCAAATGCATTATAGCATTTTCCAAAAGGCTATTCTCCTTTCAGGAGACTTACTTTTTCCCAATAAGCAATGTATGAAAGTACATCTATAATAATTGTCTCATTCATAGTGATTTAACCTGCGAAACAAACACACACACACATGGTACACAGACACACACTCACACACACAAATATTTATTAGAAAAAATACAGTATTTTACAAATTACTCTCAGTAATTAGATACTATTAGCTTTTACATCTAATTGCTGATGCAAGGGTGATGTTGGCAGTAAGTACCTATTCAAAGGGAATGCAATACAACAAGTTGCGTAAACACACTGTATAACCTATATAGAATTTACTATAGGAAAAAGGAGACCTTTTTTCAGTTATGTCATGCCTTATTTATGTATTACGCTTAACATTACAAAAAACAGCCACATGCGATAACATTATGTTTGCCACTGTAATGTATTAATGTGTCACCTAACACCTGAATTAAACTTAGAAGCCTACGGAAAACAGGATGGCTCGTTGGTGATTTTTGCATTTAATACATTACCTTCTGAGGCTTTTAACTTCTTAAAAGTATTCTCTGATCTGTACAAATTCAATTAAATAAGTTTTCCTCATAGAGGGAAATTCAAAGTGACCATAAATTTGTCAATAGAAATTGGCAGTTAAATTTGGCACAATTCTGTAATAACATTTAAGTGGTTGTAATAAAATATTTTGCGTCAGGATTGGACCAAATGGGCAAAACAATATAATGATGGTGCAACCAATCTATTCTTAAAGTAATGTAAGAGAGATCATAATGATACTAGATGCGTGGCTATTGTTGTCAAAGATAAAGTCTTTATCAGTATGTTATGTAACTGCTACAGCCCAGGGGTGTAGAAAATGTCCATGGGGCAAAAGTTTTAGGACTTTCTCGTCTTTGGTATATCATTTTACAACATTGTAACAGTGACCATAGATGTACAAACTCACAATATTATGTTAATTTTCCTCCATGTTTCTGGTGTTGGCCAATCCTAGACTCATTGTTTATTTTACTATAAAAATGTATTTAGAAATGATAAAAAAATAAATCATTATTTTATTTATTATATCGAATATTACATATATCAAACCCAAGGGTGTATGAAATACCCTTGAGAAAAAATAAAAAACAAACAATAAACAGGGAAAAAAAACATAACAGGACTCACAATGACAATACAACGACAAGATAGCATACCATCTTAATAAAATCTCATATATACTCCTTTTTAGGATTTCTTAGAAAAAAAACCCTTTATTCAAGGGGATTTTGAACCATTCATTTATCTCTCCCTAGTCTCGATCTCTTTACTTCAAAACATTCTATCATTATATTCTATACAGAATATTAAAAAAAGAAATGATAAAATATTATTTTACCTACATTTTCTGTTAGCAGATAGATAAATTCAGCCTAATCTCATTTGGCTATGAGTATTTTAAATCTATAGTCACTGGCAGGCATTCAATGCGGCCGGTGAGGGGGTTAAACAGCGAGGATTGCAGAAAACCAGCGATCCTCGCTGTTTAACCCCCTCACCAGCCGCTCGCCCTAGTCAACAATCCGGGGGGAATCCTCGCCGTCACAGGATGGCGAGAATTCCTCAAAACAGCAAAACCAGTGGCTAATGCAGAAAACTCACTGTATTTATCCGCGAGTCTCGCTGCTTCTGGAGCCGCATACGCCAATTCCCCCTATCTCAAAAAACGGAGTGATATGAGGGGGGTGCGTTGAATACTGACAGGGTGAGTGGTGACAGCGAGCAGGAAGCCCTGCTTGCTGTCGCAACTCGCCCACAGCATTGAATACACCCCACTGCCTTACTAGTTATGGTATGTTCTATTAATTTAAACTGCTCTATCTAGTGTTATAACACAACTTTAGAACAGATACCATGACTGCAGAAAGAAGGATAAATTAAATACTCCTAAACTTCCTCCGTTATTTCTGGGTATAAACTCTCTCAACATGTTGTTCAAGTTTTAAACCATCCGCAAGCTGCAATCATTCGCTCTTTCTCTTAAACTGTCGTATAAATTACAAGCACAGTCAATGGAAAGTGCAGTTTCCAGTCTTGTGTGTCTGCTTATGCTTAATGCAAAAGGAAGAAAAGAAAAGCTTCTGCAAGAAAAAAATGTATGTAGAACAAACACGAAGATAACTTTGTTTTGTAAAAGGTAATGACAACAGTTGTCAAATTCAAATTAAGCTATTATCACCCCATTGTCATCCCCATTTTAATTTTAATTATCCTCATTTTTGTGTAGAATTTCATGGAGGGGGCAGTCTTTGCTAATCCAATACCCTGGATTCCTACACCTGCTACTGCCATATTAAACAATTACATAGTCTAGCTAAATAAAACAAGAACTTAAAAGTTGGGTGATTTAAACAAAGCCAAAATCACTTGCAACTTCAAAACAATGTGATAAGAGTGACTAGATTGAGAACAGGTAAATTAAAGTTTGTATGAGCTCATCATGGGACTTTGAATCTCCTGCAGAATAAACCTCCAAGTATCACATATTCCTCATAAACATCATATTATCTTTATCAAGTATTCTCCTGACTTTGGAAGAAACATTCATGCCCATCATGTAATTGGCAGCATATGTCAGTTCTACAGTTCAGAATTGATGGTATAGTGATTAGCATTTCTGCTTCAAAGGACTGAGGTCATGGGTTTCAACCAAGGAGCCATCTGTGTGGAGTTTTATGAGCTTTTGAGTGGATTTCCTCTGGGTACTGACTGCAGTTTCCTCCAACAATCCAAAAACATCCTGGTAGGTTAATTGGTTTCTTATAAAAAACAAAATTAACCCAGGGATGTCCATAATGTAGGGAATATAGATTGTATGCTCCTTTGGGACAGTACTGTGTAATGTAGCATGTGTATATAATATAAGAAATGCTGTAGTTCCCCGTAGCAAGTCTCCCAGCAGAGAATGTGTCTTAAATAATATGACAAAAAAATTGATTTTAAACAGTTAATTTACATTAAATAAAAAAATAATTTGTTCCGTAATTGTCAACATTTAGGTGGGAATTCATCTGGAAGTGAGTTTTAGTGAGGTAAAAAAAACTTTGCATACCTCATGCCCATTTTTGGTTTATCACAGCTATGCACACTCCTCATTCCATCTGTTTTCATTGCTAAAAACCACTTTGTGTTTGTGACAAAAAGATACTTACCTGCCTGGTGCTCTCTGGTGGTCTCCATAGTTTCCCCATTATCTTTACAATGATGTGGAGCTGCTCTCCCTGGGACGCTCAGCAGGCCTTTCCCCAGTATAAAGATGTTGGGGAGGCACCAGGCAGGTGAGTATCTATTTTTTAATTAATAAAAAACCTGCAGTGTGTGGGGAAAAAGAAACTCCGTTGTTGGGGCCCGTTACTTGTCTCCATGGCTCACATAGTCAAGCTACTGGGAGTCCCAGCAGCCATCTTTGAGGGGAAAAACACTTCAAAGGGGGCACACACCAGGGTCTCCCTTGCACACACTTAGATGCACATAGTCATACACCCTCAGATACTCACAGACAACTCACATACACTGCTTCAGAAGACCCAGATCCTGAACCTGGATGCTGAAGTCACTGATTTGCAAGGTGAGTAACTAACAGCATTGGCTACAGTTCATGGGTTTCAGCACTGACAATACAGTGCATGGGGTAAACTTGTTAAGCATATATTCTGTTCTGATGTATGCAATGTACTGATGTAGCCACGCTCAATGTTTCCACTTCAATAGCAATGTATGACTTCCCCCGGCAATTGGTGTGATCCAGACGACACACGCGTGGACTTTTGCTCAACAAACCAGCAAGAACGGTCGATTTGTGGCAATGATGAGCATGTTAACATCTGTATGAGCTTGCTGATTCCCTTGGGTATTGGTATAAGGCATCACACTCCTAAATCCACCGATTGACTTATGTAAAATAGTCATTGGGAGTCTTGGGGTGGGCGTAGAAAAAGTGCGAGTCCTGAGTGCTGAGTCCTGAGTGCTGAGTCCTGAGTGCTGAGTCCTGAGTGCTGAGTCCTGAGAGCTGAGTCCTGAGTGCTGATCTGTTCCTGCTGAACTCCAGGGGAACCAGCCAACACTTATATTACATACTGTACATCAGAATATAAATGTTTGTACTGTATGTGCTTAACAGTTTTCCTGCATTATATGGGCTACAGCTGGTATCTAAGGACTAATCAAGTCAATTAAAAACTTCTAATTGCTCAATGAGTCCTCAGGGGAGGGGGGTGTCCCCAGGGATACACAACAAGTACCGATAATTTTTTTTCTCAAATTAAGATTTTAGGAAAAAACTGACTTGTTTTGGAAGTGCATGGTAATAGATTTGGGGGAAATTTAATAGGATGAGAGATTCAGAAAGTGAGAGATTTGGTAAGAAATCTCCATTTTTTTAAAGTGGCAATCATTCACACTTCAAACCGTTTGGTTTTGACATGTAAATAACTGCCGCTTTAAAAAAAAGTAGTAGCGGTTTAAAAAAAAAAAACTGTATGGATCGTTAGGTATAAATGATACAAATATCCAATCAAGTAGTTTGGATACAATGGTGAGGAGAAATAAGATAAAATAAGATTAAAAAAGGTGAAAGAAATGTTTTAATATCCTTTATATAAACATGTGTTTCGTAGTTACTCAGGCTAGCTTAAGAAATAGAGGTTGATTCAGAGTTGATCGCAAAAGCCAAATCTTTCTCAAATGTGCACCATGTGCACTGTAGGCAGGTCAAATGTAATGTGCAGAGAGAGCTAGATTTGTGTGAGGTAAGTTTAAACTGAAATGTAAATTGCAGTGTAAAAATAGAGCAGCCAGTATTTACCCTGCACAAAAACAATATAACTTACCAAACTCTGAATCATAAACATATGTTTAAAGGATAGAGCTAGAGGTGGTAAGGCCTGGAAGGAGAAGTTTAGAAAAGTTCAAGAATAAGTTTGACCCTTTGAGTGCCAGGTGAATTTGTCAAAAGAGGTGTGAACATTGGCTACTAAACATTTTTTATTCATCATAATGACCTTCCTTTAATGTTTACCTTATATAGGAAATATCTTTTTTTACACAACATTTTGTATTTGACTTTATATAACAAATGTGAGCAATGCTGGTATTTTTAGTGGATATTTTGCACATCTCTCGAGGCGTTGTTGGCTCTCAAAGGGTTAAGGATGGCGATGTGAGAGAATAAGACAATTGCAGAGAATTCATACTGTACCCGATTACAGGGGAGAACAATCAGTGGTAGTAATTTATTTATATATTTATTTACAGTTTCTTATATAGCGCAGCAATTTCCATTGCCCTTTATAATTGTAGACAGTGATGGAACAAACTGGGTAAAAACAGATAGACTTGGCGGTAAGAGGGCCCTACTGCAAGCTTACAATCTACAGGTACATTGGAGGGAAAGACAAGGACAGGCACCAGTAATAGCATAGCAGTCCCACCAAGTTACAACTCCAGAAGGGAAGCTATATAATACATAAGTGCCTCAGAGGGTTATGCGTATGGAACTTAAATTTGATAGGCTTGCCTGAAAAGGTGAGCTTTCAGTTTAATGTGGCAAATGGACAAGGTGGGCAGGGTACATGGAAATAGACAGGATAAATCCTTCTATTGGGAATGGTTTAATTTTTTTATGCAATTTGCAAAGCTGTGATGGAAGAAGTTTGTGGGGGAGTATGAGAGTGAATGAAGTTAGGCAGGAAAGCAAATTTAAGATGAAAAGAGGATCAGCGGTTGAAAGTCTGTCTTAGAGAAATGCAGTAGTTCGCTTGGTAAGGTCACCTTATTCTTAAAAAAGATGTTTGAAGTTCATTTCATATAGAGTTGCATTTGACATCACAATCTTTCCCCATGAGTTTAACAAGAGAACACATCACTACACTATGCCTTTGGGGACCCTGCTCTTATCTAATTCTAAGTATGTGCCTTCCTATTAGTTTTAGTCTTTTATTCAGATCAGATCATAGAGAACCCTGTCCTCAGTTGGTCACTATTCCCCCACAGTAACAGAAATACAATAATATATGCAGCTGAGCCACATTCCGGAGCTAATAAATTAGGGTCGGAGACATTGAGGACACACTGGATGAGACTGAATACAATAAGGTTGGACGAACAGACCATGAAAATCAAAACACTGCAAACACAAGACAAATACATTTCATTCTCTCTTTAATGTTCTGCAGACAGAATGAAAGCTTGGATACATTGATTCAGCTCTTAATAAACACAACCTCTGCAGTATTTAAATCAGTGTAAAGTGAATGTATTGTTTACGTGCACAGTGGTGACAATTTAAAAAAAAAAGCAGATACCGGTTCTCGGATTAATGCATTGTATTTTCATCTTTAAACATGGCAATAGGCGCATACGCTTGGTATCTGCATAAGTCTTTTGTGTATTGCTAAAGGAGTGCTGAAATAGTGGCAGCTCAGAGAAAGCAATACACGTGAGCAACAATACACTGACAGACCCCTCAGCGGAATCTAATCTGTTCCAGCTCATGCGCTCCTCTGAATCTATTTAACTTTCATTAAACTGTGTTTGATATCAGCTAAATGGAATGCATACGGCTCCAATATAGCTCACATGCTCTCATTCATTTGATCACAGCAGTGCCCTTTCTTACATTTCACTCTTACTTGTGTTAGTATGCAGTATGGCCAAGTAAATAGAAGACCTTTGAAGACATAGTTACCACTAAGGTTTCTTTATTCTTTTGTGCTGGTTGTTCAGTGCTAAAATGATGATTCGTGCAGCACCCATTAATCTCACATAATGCAGCTTTTATGTTGTGTCTGGTACAATCACTGTACAGTATGACAACTGCTGCATCTCTTTACATTCTTTCTCATAGCTGGAGCAGCATCTTTACTTTGCCTAAATATATATATATATATATATATATATATATATATATATATATATATATATATATATATATATATATATATATATAAACACACAGGGGGCCCAGCACTCACTACAAGAAACTAACTCACCTTAACATTCAAATAATCAATTAAATAAATAATGGGGTTTTATGAATTGATCAATGCATTTAAGCTTGCAGCCCATCGCCAAGGGACCCCATTTCACTGCAAGGGCCCCCTCTAGTGTTTGTATTTACTAGAGTGTGTGGGTGCTGTTTGTGCCCCATTCTTAGGAATGGCGAGTGTGTTGGTACTTCTGTATCTATATATATATATATATATATATCCAATTTGAAAAAACGGCACTCACCAGGGCTTTTGAATATTCACAGGTAAATAGCTGGATTTTTATTCCATATCAGGAAACAGCAATTCAAACAAGGGTCAGGTCGACGTTTCGAACGTGGCCTTACTCATGACCTCCTCGTGCAGGACAAGACAGATAAATCCCTATCAACAGCCACCAGTATTTAAGGACCAGATGGTCCCACCCACTAATCAACATCCTATCATGGCAAAAACCCTTATTAAATCTATTAAACATTGTGTGTGTATCACCAAAGGCAAACAATATGTCCATACATAAATCGCAATCGTCATATATTACTTACAGTTTAAAAATAGGCACAACGCTGTTCCATAAACCCGGCTTCTAGCACACCTTACTCGGCGTGCATTCCATCTAACCGGAAGTCACGCTATCATTCGTGTCACTGACACGGAACTTCCGCCTCAGTCCACAAATCGGCTTGCGCTCCACACAGCCCAACTATGAAGCGCACCGCCATTTTTACAGCGCATAATACAACAAAAAGCCCTTTCATTTTAACCAAGCGTTCCCTACTCACACCATGGAACGCACGGCCATTATAATATTGCACTAAGCCCGATAGCACATTATTTCGCTGGTGATCTCACACACGGTACTCATATACTTTATTCATATTAACCATAGATTTAAGGCACCTGAAAAGCCCCAATACTGGTACCTGTTGTCACATTAAAAACACAAAAAACTATCGATATATATACACACCAATGGTCCATCATCGATAGCGCAGCCCCCTATCCCAACATCGGTGTTCATTGGGAACCTGCGATACCGAATCTGACCATCGGTAACATACATCTACAACAGGCCTCCAACACTAAACTAGAAAATTGAAAAAAATCAAAAAAAGATGAAAAATATTTTTTGAAAAATATTGTGAAAAATATTGAAAAAAAAATTTTGAATTTTTTTTTTTTAAAAATTCCTGAAAACAGTTCTCTCACTCATCTCTCTGAGAACTTGTAACAATAGTTATAGCAGCGGTTCAGGCTAATATCTTCTCAAAAATTATGTGTATATATATATATAAATCCCAAGGGGGTCCGGCACTCCACAGCTCAGATTCCAACGGCGGGTGCCCGCAATACACAACGTGTTATACAGTCCACCAAGAAAGCAGCACTCCAGCCAGTCAACGTGAAAAAACTTTTAGTAAAACAAGTGGAAAAACTTTACAACGTTTCGACACAAGCGTGTCGTCTTCTGAAGACGACACGCTTGTGTCGAAACGTTGTAAAGTTTTTCCACTTGTTTTACTAAAAGTTTTTTCACGTTGACTGGCTGGAGTGCTGCTTTCTTGGTGGACTATATATATATATATATATATATATATATATATATATATATATATAATATATATAGTTGTTGCTGGCTGGCTGGCACTCAAAGAGACTTTCATCCAATAAGACACTATACAAGTGTAAGTTTTTGGTCAATGTTTCGGGCTGTTATGCCCTTTATTAAGACAAATCATGGGCAAATAAAGGGCATAACAGCACGAAACGTTGACCACAAACTTACATTTGTATAGTTTCTTATTGGATGAAACTCTTTGAGTGCCAGCCAGCAACAACTATATATATTTTCCTAAAGGAAGGTGGGCACCAGAGCAAGTTGAGCATTCATTATCTACGAGTGCCGGACACCAGCTTTATATACACACAGTGGTCAAAGTGGAAATTGTGAAGTGGGGGTATGGAAAATGAAAAGGATTATAGTGACCACTGCCAAAAATGGGCGTGGCCAATCCCAAGGAGCGTGTCCTTATGATGCACTGGATGAGAGGGAGAACATATGGTGGAGGAAGGATGGGGGGGGCACTGGGAGAGAGGGGAGATGCAGGGTGGGAGGAAGACATATTGGGGAGAGGGACAGAGGAGGGGGGAGTAGGTTGAGAGAGGGGGACTGGGTGAGAGGGGGATGCAGAGTGTGAGTAGAACATATTGGGGAGAGGAACAGAGGAAGATTGGGATGCTAAGTGAGAGAGGTTTCTGGAGCAGGAGAAGGACATATTGGGACTGGGTGGGAGAGGAAGCAGGGTGGGAGGATGATATATTGGGGAGAAGACGTGCAGAGTGAGAGAAGAAGCAGGTTGAGAGAAGAAGCAGGGTGAAAGAAGAAGATGCATGGTGAGAGGGGGGTGGTGCAGAATGAGAAGGTGGTGAGAGAAGATGCAGAGTGAGAGAAGACACAGGATGAGATAAAACACAGGGTGAAATGTAGGGTGGTACAGAGTGAGTGAAGACTCATGGTAAGACGGGGTGGTGCAGTGTGAGAGAAGACGCAAAGTGGGAGGGGGGAGTGCGCAGTGAGAGAAGACCAAGGGTGAGAGGGGTGTTGCGCAATTTATCTCAACTGTACTGTATATGAAGTGCACTGTATCTGAGAAGCGATGTATCTGACCCACACTGTACCCAACATGAATGGGATGCACTGTATGTGACCAACATTGTATCCAGCCCACACTGTATCTCGGACTCTATCCAAACTGGACAGTATTTCGCACTGTATCCAACTGACACTGCATATGATCTGACCAGTAGAGCACCTGAAGTGCACTGTATCTGAGAAGCAATGTAGCTGACCCACACTTTATCCTGCACTCTATCTGACCTGCACTGTATCAGACATGCAATGTATCCAGTAGTTACAAAACTCTTTTTTTATGCTGCTCAACAAAAATGCTGATTGATTGGGGCTTTACATGTTTACAGAGTACCAGTCACCAGTGGCCCAGGGTCCCCTGGAGGGAGGTACAGATTGGGCACTGAGAATAAGCATATGCTGGGGTCTTGTATGCATGTGTACTTTTATAGTGACATCCACGTCTGATGTTGCTATTTTACACATGGTTTAAGGTTTTCTTTATTGTTTTTTAACTACAGTACTACTATTTTTGAGCAATGATATTCCATATTAGTAAATGTCTGTGTCTTTCTATTGAAAGTACTTGCAGGTTGTATTGATAGATTACTACTAATACATCACTTTGACCTATGATATTGATATTGATGTATTTATAAAACTACTGTAAAAACAAAACAAATTATGTAATTTTAGTTGTTTTGATCAATTTAAATAAGAAATACAGATCTAAAACCAAAACGAGAGGCAGTTTTGGCAAAACCGAATCCAAAACCAAATCTCTAGTATAAATGTAATAAGTTTTATCAATTATTTATTTTATGTATCATGCTCAGGATCAATCTGTTATTGTAAACAAAATGTGACCTATCCTTATCACATGATGCCATCTTTATTTGTTAAAAAGTAAAAACTAGTGAAAATAAGAAAACAAATCTTATGCGTATACTCGCATCCCAGTAAATTGGTAAACGCCGCCCCACCGAACATTAAGGACACGCAAACCTGATTAAATATTGCATCAGAATATGTTGTATCACAGCAGCCTGCTCCATTAGTGCTCCAGCATGCAGTTCCCATGTATATTGCATTTTGTTTTAGTTGCACACGCGGTTCCAGTGTATCCTTGCAGCTTGCTACAATCATTCTCCAATGTTCAGCAACAGGAGTTGTGTTTATTGCACCTGGCTCCAGAGTTTCCTGCAGCCTGCTTAAGCTGTGCTCAAGGCACCCAGTCTCCTGCCTGATCATTTCATTTTCTGCATGACTTATCAATTTGGATTCAATTCCGACCGACGCGACCGACCCGATTTTTTAATTGAATCAAATGAGAATAGGGTCCCTGGGACCCGATTTTACATTGGATTCAATGTAAAATATTCCCTAGACCCCAAAATTTTACAACGTAAACCCCACCCCACGATAGACGCCAACCCAAAGCGTGGTGAGCGCAGCGAGCCCGCGAGGGGCGGCGGTGCGCGTCCTCCGACCTTATTCATTCCCCTACTATCCACGTCGGCGTGGAGTTGAGAATATAAAGTGTGGCAAGCGCAGCGAGCCACCGAGCCCGAAGCGTGGCGAGCGTAGCGAGCCCCGCAAGGGGACGCGTATAACTTCACAGGTATACGCGTCTGCTCGCCACGCTTCGGGCTCGGTGGCTTGCTGTGCTCGCCACACTATATATTCTCAACTCCACGCCGACGTGGATAGTAGGGGAATGAAAAGGTCGGAGGACGCACGCCGCCGCCCCTCGCGGGCTCGCTGCGCTCGCCACGCTTCGGGTTGGCGTCTATCGTGGGGTGACGACGGGGCCATATATAATGTGAAATGGGTCATATTGGCCCATTTCACATTTTTCACATTTTTTACTATGTGAGATGGACTTAATTAAGTCCATCTCATCTTGTGCCATTATAATGGCACAAGACCGACGCGATGCTCCCGATTTCAATGTTAAAAAATATTTTAACATTGAAGCCTATGGCAAAATCGGGGCATCGCGTCGGTCGCGTCGGGGCCAATGTTAATGGTCCCGACCGACGCGATGCCCGCGATTGTTCCTTTTCCGGCAAAATGGACCTGATTTCAAAGGAAATCGGGTCCATTGCGGGCATCGTGTACCTTAACTTAAAGGTACAGGATGCCCAAGATTGTGGCCGTGCTAGGAAACAAGTACCTCTCTGAGCAACCAAACCTTACCACAGTTGGTTAATTGAGAAGGGTCCAGTTATTTGCCTTCAGCCTCATGGTTTCACCTACTACAGTATACCTACTCTGAATAAATATGATGAAAATGCTAAAACTTGCCAAGGATTTCTGAACTATTGCATTATCCAATTTTGACTGCTGCTTGCGAAATTTCATAAGCCAAAAAAACATATTAAAAATCCATGGCAATTGGTGCAGCCCAGATGCCCTGCTTTTACATCTATTTTGCTCATAGGAATTCATTGAGCAATGATGGAATGGCGTAGTGATACCATAGCATGTGCTCGAATTTGCTGCAGGAAACAGGCACAAGTGGCCATAGCGCAGCAACAATAAATGTGGTTGTATCTGTGTACTATTTCTCTAATCTAAGTATAACATATTTGTCATAAGACTCATGACACATCAAGTACAATGAATCTTTCCTTAACCCCCTACATTAAAAGTACAATTCTCCAAAATTTTGCAGTTCTACTTTATAGTGTTTCCCTTTATAAATATTTAATAATCATCATCTTCAGTTATCATCCTCCCCAATTATCATCATCATTCTGCTATGCCATTTAATCTACAATTGAATCATGATACAGGAGCCGCCCCATGATACATAAATACTGTCTGTAACGCACTCAGGCTCTTATTTAATATGGTACTTGTGTATTATCACGGCGCTCATCGCATCGCATACCACTAATTAAGGTATGCGATGGCTTGCGATGGACCCGATTTCAGCCTTTTCCTGGGCTGAGTATACAATTTTAAAATTGCGTCACATCGCATGCCATTACAATGGCATGCGATGCGATGCGACGCGATTTCCCATTGAGTCCCATGTTAAATGGCACCCCCAGACCCGATTTTTAATTGTATACCCACCCTGATGGGTAATAAATATGTTAAATGCCCCCACATTGTTAACGGCACCCCACTATCAACGCCAACCCGAAGCGTGGCGAGCGCAGCGAGCCCGCGAGGGGACGCGCATTACTTCACAGGTATATGCGTCCCCTCGCGGGGCTCGCTGCGCTCACCACGCTTCAGGCTAGGTGGCTCGCTGCGCTCGCCACACTTTATAAAATCAACTCCACGCCGACGTGGATATGGGGGGATATGAAAAGGTCGGATGACGCGTACCGCTGCGCTCGCCAAGCTTCGGGTTACATAGAAACATAGAAACATAGAATTTGACGGCAGATAAGAACCACTTGGCCCATCTAGTCTGCCCCTTTTTTTAAACATGTTACCTCAAACCATATTTGATCCTTATTTTTTTGTAAGGATATCAATATGCTTATCCCAAGCATGTTTAAATTGTACTACTGTATTTGCGTCTACCACCTCTGTTGGGAGGTTATTCCACTTATCTACTACTCTTTCTGTGAAAAAATTCTTCCTCGCATTTCCCCTGAATCTTCCTCCCTCTAGTTTCAGTGCATGTCCTCGTGTTCTGTTGCTCCTTTTCCTGTGAAGAATGTCTCCCACCTGTACCTTGTTAAAGCCCTTGATATATTTGAAAGTTTCTATCATGTCCCCCCTTTCCCTTCTCTGCTCTAAAGTATACATATTAAGATCTTTTAGTCTTTCCTGGTACGTTTTGTGATGTAGGCCATGCACCATTTTAGTTGCTCTTCTTTGTACAGTCTCTAATGTATTTATATCCTTCTGGAGATATGGCCTCCAGAACTGAACACAATACTCTAGGTGAGGTCGTACCAATGACCTATACAGTGGCATTATTACTTCTTTCTTTCTACTGCTGATACCTCTCCCTATGCAACCAAGCATCTGACTTGCCTTCTTCATTGCTTTGTTACATTGCCTACCTGCTTTTAAGTCCCCTGAAATAGTGACACCTAGATCCCTCTCTTCCTCAGTAGTTTCCATTATAGTGCCATTTATACTATATTGAGTCTTTGCATTTCTGAGACCCAAGTGCATGATTTTGCATTTTTTGGCATTAAACTGTAGTTGCCATTCTCTTGACCATTTCTCTAATCTGCCTAGATCCTCAATCATTTGTTTTACCCCTCCTGGTGTGTCTACCCTGTTGCATACCTTTGTGTCATCTGCAAAAAGGCACATTTTACCCTCAATTCCATTTGCAATATCACCAATAAAGATATTAAAAAGCACCGGTCCAAGTACAGATCCCTGGGGTACTCCACTTGTAACCTTTCCCTCCTTTGACTGTACTCCGTTTACTACAACTCTCTGTTTTCTGTCCTGCAACCACGCTCTTATCCATTCAACTATCTTAGAATCCAATCCCAAGCTTTCAAGTTTATTTAACAGTCTGCGATGTGGGACAGTGTCAAAAGCTTTACTAAAGTCTAGATAAGCTACATCTACAGCCCCACCTTGATCTATTACTTTAGTCACCCAGTCAAAAAAGGCAATAAGATTTGTTTGACATGATCTTCCCCCAGTAAACCCATGCTGTTTTGGATCCTGTAAATTGCTGGTTTTGAGATATTCTACAACTCTTTGTTTTAAGAGTGTTTCCATCAATTTCCCTACTACTGATGTAAGGCTCACTGGTCGATAGTTGCTTACCTCTTCCTTGCTTCCACTTTTGTGCAGTGGGACTACATTCGCTGTTTTCCAGTCCTCTGGGATTACTCCAGTAGCTAGTGACTGGTTGAATAATTCTGTTATTGGTTTTACCAGCTCCCCTTTAAGCTCTTTTAGTATCCTTGGATGTATCCCATCTGGCCCCATTGATTTATCCACTTTCAGTTTTGAGAGTTCTGTGAGGACTTTCTCCTCTGTAAATGTACTTGTCTCTCCCTCAGTTTTCTGACCATACTTGCAACTTAACTGTGGCCCCTTCCCCTCTCTTTCAGCAGTGAATACTGAGCAGAAATAATTATTAATATTATCTGCTATTACATTGTCCCCCTCAAGAAAACTTCCACTCTCTGTCTTCAGTCTAATTATTCCACTTTTTATTTTTCTCCTTTCACTTATATACCTAAAAAAAGTTTTTCCCCCTTTACCCACTGACTGGGCCATTTTCTCTTCAGCCTGTGCTTTTGCACATCTGATTACCTTCTTAGCCTCCTTCTGTCTAACAAGATACACCTCTTTGTCCTCATTCTTCTGCGTCTGCTTAAATTTCTTAAAGGCCAACTTTTTTGCTTTCACAATACTTGCTACTTCTTTTGCAAACCACAATGGCTTTCTTTTTCTTGTGTTTTTCCTAACTCTTTTGACACAAAGTTCTGTTGCTTTTAGAATTGCACTTTTTAATTTTTCCCACTTATCCTGCACTCCTTCCAAGTTCTTCCACTCTGCCAAAGAATCCCTTACAGAGTTTCCCATCTCTACAAAATCAGCCTTCCTAAAATCTAACACCTTTGTTTTTGTGTGCGATGAGTCAGTCTCTGTCTTTATTTTGAACCATACTGCTTGATGGTCACTGGATCCCAGATTTTCACCCACATTTATGTCAGATATTCTGTCACCATTTGTAAGTATTAAGTCTAATATTGCGTCCTTACGAGTGGGCTCCCTCACCAATTGCTGGAGGGATGCTCCTTGCAAGGAATTCAGCATGTCCCTACTTCTGGTGGAACTTGCAACAGGCAGCTCCCAGTTTACATCAGGTAGATTAAAGTCTCCCATGATTATCACCTCTCCTTTTAATGCCATTTTATTGATGTCCTGCAATAGGCTCTTGTCTAGTTCCTCTTCCTGACCTGGTGGTCTGTAGATCACCCCTATACGAAGAATCGCCTTCTCCCCTGTTTCTATGGTCACCCAAAGGGCCTCCGTTTTTTCTTCAATACTTTGTATTAAGGTAGTCTTTATATATTTTTTCACATATATTGCAACCCCTCCTCCAATTTTTCCCATTCTGTCCTTCCTAAATAAAGTATATCCTGGTATAGCTATGTCCCAGTCATGATTTTCATTGCACCATGTCTCTGTAATAGCCACAATATCCAGTTCATCCCTTGTCATTATTGCAATTAGTTCTGGGATTTTATTTCCTAAGCTCCTAGCATTTGCACACATAGCTCTTAGAGTTGTGTTTGTACTTCTCCTGCTGCTAGCTATGTTCATCTTTCTGCCTATATCTATTCGGTTTTGATCGGCATTATCTTCTGTTGCAGTGGATAGGCTTTCTGTTCCATTTGCCTGCAGAGACAATACCTCTAGGTTGGGGGAGCAGATTTCTTCATTCTTATTTTGTTCACTGCCCCCCTCTGCTAGTTTAAATAGTTGCTTATGAAGCTTCCAAACTTCTCACTTAATATTCTCGTTCCCCTTGAAGATGGGTGCAGGCCATCACTTTTATATAAGGCTCTGTCTTGCCAGGTAGCTTGACTTTGACCTAAATATCCAAATCTCTCCTCGCTGCACCAATTCCTTAGCCAAACATTGAAGTTTCTAATTCTCAGAGTTCTATCTTCCCCTTGGTGTACTGGCAATACTTCTGAAAAAGTTACAGTGGTTGCCACCTGTTTTAGTGGGGTTGCTGTTCATAGTGGGGTGGCGTTAACAATGGGGGGCATTTCACATACTCATGACCCATGAGGGTGGGTATACAATTAAAATCGGCTCTGGGGGGGCATTTAACATGGTAATAAGGCATCTTGGTGCCTGTACAATTACAAATCGGGTGAAATGATTTTTTATTGTACAATGCCCTGCGATGGAAATCGCGGGTGCCGTGATAATACACAAGTACCTTTAATATTTACAACATCGAAAACTAAAATTATTTATCACCGCAAATTACAACAATAAAGATTGTTTTCAGGGTTACATTACAAAATGCAGTCACCTACACAAAGACAATGATTATAGCCAATAGTAGTTTTGTAAGTAAAGTAAAACAATTATTTCCATATTCTTGGGGATATTTAGACGTGATCGCAGGACTGCGAATTTGCAGGCCGAGTGATAATTGAATGACTGTGCATGCATACCTCCCATAGTACACATGTGAGAGGTCATCCTGTGATAATATCTAGGGCCTTTTTTAATCGCTGCTCATACGCAAAATGATTGACAGAAAGCTGGCATTTGGGGATGGTAATCAGCCATTTTATGGGAGTGACAGGGAAAAGGCAGGTGCTTAAAAGCATTTAAAGGGAAGTCATGTGATGTCACCTCAATCTATCTCATCCGCCGATTATGTCCTGGGCTATGCACATACAATACTAAAATGTAGTGGACACAGTAGCGCTGTCTCTTTTCATGGGTGACTGAAATATACTGTATCTCCTCCCATTCAGTTGCATTTCCATCAGGCGAATCCCAGACACCAAGAAAGAAGACATGGGAAGAAACAATATGTCAGATATTAGCTCCTAGAAGCGTAACTCTTTCTAGATACTCAATATTTCTATGGGACTGACCTTGAAGTCAGGCCCTACAGTATGTGCACATAAAGGTTTCTTTAGTACAGTACATCAATGTTTCTCTAAATCTCCCATACTGTAGATCGGAAGCTCACCTCAGGTGAGTACCCTATGTTCCTCAAAAGATTTATTTTATCTTTTGACAGCAAAATGTTCAGAACTTAAAGGTTTCCATGATGAAAAAAGGGTTTATTCCAGATACAAAGACATCCAATAAAAAATAGACAAAGATCCTTCCTGGGCTAGAAACCAAAAAGTCACAAACTAGCTCACCCGGGTACAAGGTAGAATGGAAGCACTGTGATCAAAAAAAGGCAAATGGGTTCCTAATCAGGAAGAGAGTCCTCCAGACCCCTGACGCATTTTGGGTTTTTAAGGACCCTTTATCAAGGTGTGGAGGATGTAGCTAACTGGGACAATATCTATACCCAGATGCCGATCACGAGGTAAATTCTAAATCGTTAACAGGATAACCTTCTTAAATTATCTGTATATACTTAGGGACAATCCTTCATAAAAGTATAGACATACCGCCTAATATAATGCATAATAAAATTGTTACTTGTGTAGTTTCACGGCGCCACTTACGTAGTCAGTGTAGTGTCCCTGTGAGCATCAGCATCGTATTCCCGCAACCACCGTAGTCAGCGTAGTCCACATCCCTGTCAGCATCAGCATTGTGTTCCCACAGCCAACGTAGTCAGCGTAGTCAGTAAGTTCACGGCTAACCAGAGCTTACGTAGTTAGTATAGTCAGTCAGCATTACGCAGTTAGTGTAGTCAGTCAGCGTTGTGTCACCCCTTATTACATTGTGTGCGGAGCTTACGCAGTTAGTGTAGTCACTCAGCGTTGTGTCACCACTTATTACATTGTGTGGGTTATGGCTGCCGAACCATTTTGACCATCTGACCATTTTTCACCTGCCACAGACTGAGGAAGAGTCTGTGATTTTTTTTTTCAGCAGCACCACTTACTGGCAGAGACAGTGTCAATGGCCATCCTACGGCGCTTAATATGAAGGAGCTTATGTGGTGCTGCCACATAAGAGGCTGTAGGAAGAAGATTAGTCTCCGTGGGGCATTGGTTTTGTGGATGTCACCTATCGTTTCTGACCCTTCTGCGCTTCATTTTTTCATGGGCCGAAGAGTTGTAATGTAAAGTTTTGTGAGTGGCACCTTTAAATCTCCAACAAAACATCCATATTGTACAACAACCTGATGCGAGAGGCGTGTACCCTTGATCTCATGGCACAACCCGAACGCCGGATTGGTGGACCTGGGAAATTTGTAGAAGTGGACGAAAGTCTATTTGTTCAACGCAAAAGCCACGTTGGATGTGTCCTACCACAGAAGAGGCTCATTGGTGGGATATCACGAGACAATGGTGACTGTTTCATCACACCAGTGGCATGATGCCCGGACCCTAATATTTGCCATCGAAGCACACATTGAGCCAGGTACCACCATCTACTTGGACTGTTGGTGTGTACAATATGCGAGAACTTGAGAAGGCAGGGTACCACCACATGGGCATCAACCACCAATATAACATCGTGGACACAGACACTGGGGTCCATACCCAAAATATTGAGAGGTTCTGGGGCTCCTTCAAATGGAGAAATAAGAGGCAGAGGGGCACTGCATGCTAGTACCTGGACTCATACTTGCAGGAATTCATGTGGCGTAAAACCCTAGGGGCGGAGGATGCTTTCCTGCACATATTACATGCACTGACTCTTGGCCCAACTGCCGACAAAGCAGCCAACGCTGACGATGACGCAGCTGTGTCGGTATCAGCTTCATCTGGAGGGGCTGCTTTGCTGGAGGAATAAGTGTTTTTGACCTTTCTGGGACTTGTTGTTCTTCGCTAATATTTAACATTGCTCATTGTTTTTCTTCTTTCTTCTTTATGTCAGTAAAATCCATTTGACAGCAAACACGTGTCATCCATAATGTTTCAGATGGATGACATGACAGGTGTGAATGTGTTCCTGAAACACCACCACTATCCACATCAGCCCATAGCGTGGCGAACACAGCAAGCCCAGCGAGGGGACGCGGTACGCATCCTCCCGACCTGTCAATAACCCCTTTATCCACGTCGGTGCGGAGTTGACTCTACAAAGTGTGGCGAGCGCAGCGAGCCTCCGAGCCCGAAGCGTGGTGAGTGCAGCGTGCCCTGCGAGGGGACGCGTAAAACAAGCCTAAAGCATGGTGAGCACACACGGATTACTTGACATGTATTCCACTGGGCTCGCCACACTTGGGGCTCGGTGGCTTGCTGCATTTGCCACACTTTATTAAAATTAACTCCACACTGACGTGGATAGTTTGGGTATGAACAGGTCGGGAGGACGCATATCGCGTCCGCTCGCCACGCTTCGGGCTGACGTGGATAGTAGGCATTTCAAATGGAGGCATTTGCCAGTATGTAACATAGAGCACTGGCAAATGCATAATTTATTGTGCATGAGACACACTTACACCTGCACCCCCCCCCCCCTTTGTGCACGAGACACACATGCTACCAAACCCCTAACCCTGAGCATCTCCCTGAAGCAGCCGTGAGCAGGGTTGTCATACTCTGCCGCACAAATTACTGAGACGCACATGCGTATGAGACGCTTGTGCATCTCAGGCAGATGGAGCACCTCTCCGCCAGTGCAGGGGATATGACGGTTACTGGCGATGTGTTAGAGGCGCTCACTAGGCTTGCCAGGGATGCTGGGGACAGAGCTGCAGCTCACAGGGGACAGTACGGTGACTACGCTGCCTGATGGGGACACTACGCTGACTATGCAGGGCTGCCGCAGGGACACTACCCTGACTAAGCTAGGCTGCCTTTGGGCTATGCTGACAGCATAGTGTAAGGTGATACTGTGAAACTACAAAAATACCATCAAAACTAACTAACATTGATACCACAAAATAGTCCATCATACTGTATATCTCTCTGTGAATGTTTAGTTCAAATCCGAAGGTTCAGCAGCCACCTTTTGTTTCTAGCCAATTACTGGAATGACACCCAAAAGATTGCATACATCCGCGGACTCCCCACCAGAACCAGAAGTGACATCTACTTCCTGTCCGGCATTTGGATTGCATCTCATTCTGGTATGATGGAACGCAAAATCGGACAATAGCGTTCCTAAATTCTCAGGCACCATTTTTTTGTAGCCGCTATCCCAGATGATGAAATGTATAGTATTGAATTAGATATTCCCACGTGGCCAATTGGTTTATAGTTTTGACAGACAACAAAGAAAAAAAAAGAACGCTTTTCAAATACACAAAACTTCACAAAACCTTCTTAAAAACATTTCACCTCAAAATGAGCATTTAAGCCATGGGGCTCTAACGTTTTTAATTCATATATAGATTTAATTTCGGTTTTGGATAGTCTCTGATCCATATCATTCAATATATATTCTCCAATGTGGTTTAAGCATTATGATCCTACAAAATGAAACTAGATGTTCTTATAATCATGAGATTTTATCAAATGCGGAGCTACAACCTGAGTCTCAAGGCTCTTTTTAATATGTCTGACATACTCTCATGGTCTTACCCACGTACTACTTTTTACATGTGCATTCCAAAACATATAGGCAATACTTGGTGTTACACAAGATGAAAATTGTATACTTAATAAGTAACATGGGAGGTTATTCTGATCGGAGCGGCCAAACGTGCGTACGTTCACTATTAACGTACGCTCTCCGTACGCGGCCGTTGGGGTTAAGTCCACCCACAAATCAGCCGCATACGTACGGCCAGAAACAACGTCGAAGGGGAGTGGCGTACAATTGAGCGTAAGCCAACGTACACGGACGGATCAGCCCTTAGACTCCGACAACTGGCATACAACAGAGCGTACGCCACCATTTACGGACGTCTCTCGTCCGTCTTCCCACCGACTTCTTGCGGCTATCTGAGCGTACGCCAGCTTGCACGGACGGGTCCCTATTGTTTTCAATAGAAAACTCAGCTTATGTCACCGCTCGTGAGAGTGAGCGTACGTCCGTGCACGCTGGCATACCCTTCACATATATGGACCTGCAAATCTTGCCTTTCAACTACAATTCTGACAATTAATTAATTATTCTAATTGTTATTCAATTATTGTTTTCTATTAACTCAATTGTCTACCTTAATAAAGATAAATAGTGGGCATGGGCTTAAAACATTGCTGAAACATCCTTTGTAGGTGTTAGATGTGGTTTATGTTATTGTATCATAAATACAAAACCTATGTTTGTATTAGAGTGAACACGTTGACACATGTCGACTTGTGTAGATTGAGTGTGCTACTGTGTAAAGTCTATGAAAGCACGTAGTGAATGTGTATAACTGTTTAACAAATACCTACCTTAGCATATATAAGCAGGTCTTAAAAAGATTCTTTCCTTAAATTAAACAAACCTTTAAATGTAGAGAAGTATAGAAAGATAAGCTTCCAATGTGTTTGAGTGCTGTGTGTGGCTTGCAGGTAGTGAAATCATGGTTTTGACTTAATAGACTGCAGCATTGCTTATTACATTCAGGGGTATGTGTTTGAGTAGTAATCAGCGTAAATTAGCAAACCCAGGCGCACGCTGGCATGCGGTATCTGTAGGGGTGGTCTGAGGTGGCGGTTGGCGGCCGCCTGTTTTGTGTCCGAAATGAACGGTGCTTTAGGCGATCGTGCGGTAGTCGCACCGTTCATTTTTGGTGCACACCCCCGTGTACGCCCATATTTACGCCCATTTTCCCTCATTATTTCGGCCGCTCCCCTCAACACGCCCCTATGCCGCCCCCAATGCCCGTACTCTCGCGTACAGGTTTTTTCGCATGGAGAGACCCGTCCGTAAGCGTTGTGGAGTGTTCGCGCCTGCGCATTGGCGATTGTACGCATGCGCAGATCATGAAAAACCCCGGAACGTACGCGTACGGCCCGGCCGCACCAACCAGAATAAGGCCCATGGTAACATACTGTAGTAATTAATGCTAAAAAAAAGATGGTACTCTTTACCTAGAACGGTGCCCACGATTTTGATCTTAGGCATCGCAAGGTAAAAAAATCGCATCGGTCGCATCGCATGCGGCCAAAAAAATTGCATGCGACGCGATTACCGCGATTTTACATAGGGAACAATGTTAAATGGCCCAATTGACCCGATTTTACATAGGGAACAATGTTAAATGAGCCACAGACCCCAAATAGCCACCCTGAAGTGTGAAATGTTGCCTCTGTAAAATCGCGGTAATCGCGTCGGTCGCATCGCATGCGATTTTTTTGGCCGGATGCGATGCGACCGACGCGATTTACATTTTAACATGCATTTCTATGTAAAATCGTGGGCATCGCATCGGTCGCATCGCATGCCATTATAATGGCATGCGATGTACATGCGATGCCCACGATGGGCGCCGTTCTAGGTAAAGAGTACCAAAAAGACATTAGTCCATCGAGTTCAACCTAATTTTTAACTACTCATTTTAGTAAGTCATATCTGGAGAACCTAGGATTGGGTGAAAATATCTGCAGATGGGTAGGGAATTGGCTATGTAATAGAGAACAAAGAGTGGTTGTGAATGGTGCCGTATCAGATATGATACCGGTACTAAGTGGAGTGCCCCAGGGCTCGGTTTTGGGGCCCATTTTGTTTAACATTTTTATTAACGATATTGGGATAGGGTTACTCAGCAATGTATCCATCTTTGCGGACGATACAAAACTTAGCAAAGTCATCAAATCACCAGAAGATGTCACCATGCTTCAAAATGATCTTGCAATTCTAGATGAGTGGGCTAAAAAATGGAAGATGAGGTTCAATGTAGATACATGTAAGGTTATGCACCTTGGGAGACACAACCAGTGTGCAAGTTACAACCTTAGCGGAGAGGAACTGGGGAATTCCATACTTGAAAAGGATCTAGGAGTCCAAATAGACAGCAATCTAGGATGTAGTGCCCATTGTAATGTAGCTACAAAAAAGGCCAACAAAATTCTGGCATGTATTAAGAGGGGAATGGAAACTAGGGACTCAAGGGTAATTATGCCACTATATAAAGCATTGGTGAGACCTCACCTAGAGTATGGAGTACAGTTCTGGGCCCCACACTATAAAAAGGACATCATAGAATTAGAAAAAGTCCAAAGGCGAGCAACAAAGCTTATTAGGGGAATGGAGAATTTAAGCTACGGGGAGAGATTAAGCAATTTGGGACTATTTACATTAGAAAAGAGACGTTTAAAGGGGGACATGCTCAACATGTACAAGTATATCAAGGGCCAATATAAGGAACTGTCACACACCCTATTTTCTACTAGAAAGGAATCTAGGACGCGAGGGCATGAATATAGATTAGAAGAAAAAAGATTTCATTCAGCTAGTAGAAAGAATTTCGGTACTTGTGTATTTTGGCGGCGCCCATCGCATCGCATACCATAACACATACGATGGTATGCGATGCGACGCGATATCGTACGATAGTGCACGATGGCATACAATTTTGAAATTGTATGCCATTGTACATGGCATACGATGCCATACGATGCGATGCGATGCGATTAAACATTGTATAAGCACCCTAATGGGTGCTTATACAATGTTAAGCACCCAAATGGGTGCTCACAATGTTAAATGCACCCCCACGCCACCCCCCACTATAAACGTGAACCCGAAGCGTGGCGAGCGCAGCGAGCCCGCGAGGGGCGGCGGTACGCGTCCTACGACCTTTTCATACCCCCACTATCCACGTCGGCGTGGAGTTGAGAATAGAATAGTGTGGCGAGCGCAGCGAGCCACCGAGCCCGAAGCGTGGCGAGCGCAGCGAGCCCCGCGAGGGGACGCGGATACCTTCACAGGTAAACGCGTCCCCTCGCGGGCTTCACAGGTGTCCGCGTCGCCACGGACACCTGTGAAGCCCGCGAGGGGACGCGTATAACTGTGAAGGTATCCGCGTCCCTTTAGGGTGCTTATACGATTTTTGGTCGTATAGGGGGTCAAAATCGCGTCGCATCGCATGCCATCGGGTGCATGGCATGCGATGCGATGCGATCTGTTCGTCGTACGACGGACATCGGGGGCGCCGCCAAAATACACAAGTACCAGAATTTCTTTACGGTCAGAACAGTCAAACTCTGGAACTCTCTTCCCAGAGAGGTGGTAATGGCTGGCTCATTAAATGCGTTCAAGGCAAAGTTGGACAAACATTTACTGGAGAAAAACATCCATGGGTACAAATAAGAAATATAATTTGTCTGTAAAAAACCAGAACCTACCAAATCAGCAATGGATATCTATACCAGGTTGAACTAGATGGACGCAAGTCTTTTTTCAGCCTTACCTACTATGTAACTATGTAATATCTATAGGATTCCCTTAGTGGCCAAAAATACATGCAGTTTTGATTTAAATTCGTCACCCCTACCGGCAATGAGTTCCAGAATTTTACTGCTCTAATGGTGAAGAATCCTCTTCTTAATTCAGTACGGAATTTATTTTCCTCGAGCCTCAGTACATTGCCGTGTTCCCTCTGTATAGGCCTGTTATATGTCCCAGTTCCATATGATTCCCAAGCCTGTATTTGAACATACTAAGCAAATCACATCTCAACCTTCGTTTCTCCAGTGAAAACATATTCAGTCTGGTTAACCTATCTTTGTATTCTAGTGATTTGAGACCTTTTACTAGCTTAGTTGCCCTTCTCTGTACCGGTACTTGTGTATTTTGGCGGCGCCCCCGATGTCCGTCGTACGACGGACAGAACGCATCGCATGCCATGCACCCGATGGCATACGATGCGACGCGATTTTGACCCCCTATACGACCAAAAATCGTATAAGCACCCTAAAGGGTGCTTTTGAGCACCCAAATGGGTGCTTACAATGTTAAATGCACCCCCACGCCACCCCCCCACTATAAACGTGAACCCGAAGCGTGGCGAGCGCAGCGAGCCCGCGTGGGGTGGCGGTACGCGTCCTACGACCTTTTCATACCCCCACTATCCACGTCGGCGTGGAGTTGAGAATAGAATAGTGTGGCGAGCGCAGCGAGCCACCGAGCCCGAAGCGGATACCTTCACAGGTAAACGCGTCCCTTCGCGGGCTTCACAGGTATCCGCGTCCCCTCACGGGGCTCGCTGCGCTCGCCACGCTTCGGGCTCGGTGGCTCGGTGCGCTCGCCACACTATTCTATTCTCAACTCCACGCCGACGTGGATAGTGGGGGTATGAAAAGGTCGTAGGACGCGTACCGCCGCCCCTCGCGGGCTCGCTGCGCTCGCCACGCTTCGGGTTCACGTTTATAGTGGGGGGGTGGCTTGGGGGTGCATTTAACATTGTAAGCACCCAATTGGGTGCTTAACATTGTATAAGCACCCATTAGGGTGCTTATACAATGTTTAATCGCATCGCATCGTATGGCATTGTATGCCATGTACAATGGCATACAATCTCAAAATTGTATGCCATCGTGCACTATCGTACGATATCGCGTCGCATCGCATACCATCGTATACGTTATGGTATGCGATGCGATGGGCGCCGCCAAAATACACAAGTACCTCTGTACCTATTCCAATTAATTTATGTCCTTTTAAAGGTACGGTGCCCAGAACTGGACACAATATTCCAAGTGTGGTCTCACCAATGCCTTGTAAAGAGGCACTATCACATTGGCATCCCTTGAATCCATACCTATTTTAATGCATGCCAGTGTTCGGTTTGTTTTTGCTGTTGCACTTGAGCATTGTGTACTATTACCCAATTTTTCATCTATGATGACCCCAATTACAGCAGAATTCCTTATAATAACTCCATTTAGCCTATAAGTAGCTTGTTCATTTTGTTCCCATAATGAATTACTTTGATTTAATTTCCTTACTCAATTTTGTTTCGTCCGCAAATATTGAATTTTACACACTATGTCACTTCCAATATCATTAATGAATATATTAAACAAGGTTGGTCCCAATATTAAACCTTGCGGGACTCCACTTTGGACTTTATCCCAGCTGGAATGTATCCCATTTACCACCACTCTCTGTCCCCGATTGTGCAACCAGTTTTTAATCCAATTACAAATGTTATCTCCTAACCCTAAATTACCTAGTTTCATTAATAACCTTTTATGGGGCACTGTGTCAAAAGATTTAGCGAAATCAAGCAGTATTACCATCTAATTTCTCTAAGTCCAGCCCCTACTGACTTCCTCATAGAAGCTAATAAAATTAGTCTGACATGATCTATTTTTGACAAACCCATGCTAAGCCTTACTTATCACTTTCTCCTGTTCTAAGAAATTTTGGATACTATCTCTTATTATTACTTCTCATATTTTCCCCACAATGGATGTAAGGCAGACTAGTCTATAATTTTCAGGGTTAGCTTTGATACCTTTCTTCCATATTGGTGCTATGTTATCTATGCACCGGTCCCTTGGTACCATCCCTGAGTTTATTGATTCCTCAGATATAATGGTAGTGCTATGACAGAAATCAATTATTTTGGTATCCTAGGGTTTATTTAGTCTGGGCCAGGAGATTTGTTATGATTTAGGTTCTGTAATCTATTTTTGACTATTTCCTCACTCAAACATACATTTTGGGAGCAATCAAGTGCCGAGCATTTATAATCTGTGGGAGATCTTCTGAAGATTCTTCCCTTGTAAATACCGAAGCAAAAAATTAATTGAATAATTCCGCTTTCTCTTTTAATTCTATTACCAGGGTACCCTGCTTATTTTTTAGTGGCCCAATATTTTCCTTCCATTTCCCATTTATATAACTGTAGAATTTTGGGGGGATTTTGTGTGGAATGATATTTTTGGGGATTTTGTGTGGATTAATATTGTTGTATTTTCACTGTTGAACTCTTACTTATACAACATATACTACACATTCCACAACAAAAGAACCATTTGGATCGAATTTGATTGTGTTGGCGGGAACATTAATAGCACTATTCACAATGACATCTTTAATATTATTATCCCACCTATACACAAACTTTGGGTTTGTTTTTATGTATCCTTAGGAGTGGGTCACTGCCCAGAACACTTCAATGTTTTTTGATAATACAGTACTTTCAATTTGTTTTTGTTGGCTATTATACTGTTTATATAACTGATGGGCCGTATTCAGACCTGTGCGAATATGTCTGAATCGATCTGAATGTCCATTTTTTCAAAAGTGAGAACCAAAAATTTATTTCAAATAAATGTAATTATTCATTACTATTTTAATATTTATTTTCTTTCACAATACATAAAAATAATGGGGCATTTGTAATAGTGTCCGAGTTCACCGGAGGTGCAGGATACCATTTGGACTTTAAAGCAGTAAAGAGTTCAACCGGCATCCCGCACTGCCTGTGAAATCGGGGTGCTGTATAACTGCCCGATAGGGGAGATCCCAACGGTATGTATCCCGATGTTGGAATCATGACTGCCAGTGCTCCGACAGGGGGATCCCTATTCTCCCATAGTAGGAGAATAGAACCTGTGGCGAGCAAAATGAGCCACCGATCCTGCAGCGTGGTGAGTGCAGCGAGCTCATGAGAGGCTTCTTTGCGCTCACCCCCCTGTCGGAGCACCAGCAGACTGGATTCTGACGTCGGGATACTGACCGTCTGATCACCATACCACACCCGGGAAATTAGACGCTAGCCTACTACATACAGTATGCCCCAATATTTAAAATGTCATTTTGGAAAACACATGTGTTATCATATGTAAATTGCAGTTGAGAGATAGTCCCTAAAATAGACAAGTATACACAATACATGTTATTTTTTTTAGACTTTAATTTTCCAATTCATTTTATGCTGACAAGATTTTCTGCTTCGAGTAATGTTGGAATGTTGTTTGGTACCACACAATAAAACAAAGAAAATACACAGGAATCAAATCACTATTTTACAAAAGTTGTTAAAGCCTCTTCTGTGAGGATAATAAAAAAAGGCATGGGGAATATTTCACAATGCGATAAAGCATGTTTGCACATGAAATTTTGTTAGAACGGAAAACTAGTTCATTTTCAATAATGAGTGTAGTTTGAATGCAAAAAATGAGCCCTACTTTATCAGACCATGCATAAACATCTGCTTATGTACCTTAACGAAACAAATGAAACTCTTATTTTGACTTATAAACACAAATCTAAAATGTATTAACAAGATTTTTAATTATAGTTTTTTTATATCGTGAAGTGTCTTATTTTTGTTTTTATTGCATATTTTAAGATAAGACAGCAGCAGTAGAGCAACACAATGACAAGTGCTTTGGATTTATAAACAATTCTTTTTTATTGCAAGAAAAATGGAAACATATGGGTCCTATTAGCTGCCAAACATTATGGCCGTGGCCTCTCCACAGTATCCAAATATCTACAAGCGTCATGCAAACAGAAGGGTAACTACAGTTGTTTTATAGAGTTGACATATGTAAAAGACACCTGATGGTCTAGCCTTTGTCAGGTCATGTGGTCTGTGCTTATGTTATGTACCCTCGCTCTTTTTTTATTCAAGAGTTAATTTACCAATGTATTCTCTGTTGCTGATATTAGCCAAGATTTTCCTTGCCAGCAGAACATTTCATGCTGGGACGAGGGATCTGAAATCAAGACATACCATTAGTTTTCCAAATAGGAAAAGGTTCATATGCAAATTGTCTGGATCCATTTCTTTGCCATTAGGCAGAAATTCATAAAAGCATCATATACTGTAGGTCCAGTGCATCTGCTGAAACATTATTAAAAGCTGTCAAATTAATCTTTAGATAATTAAAGTCTTATACTTGATTATTTATTAAACTAACATAATATAATATTTATACTACAGGTTGAGTATCCTGTATCCAAAATGCTCAGGACCAGAAGAATTTTGGATAAAGGATTATTTTGTATTTCGGAATATTTTAATATTTCAATTATGTATTTGAAGTATCTTGCATTTATGCTGTATAAACACATCAACCACATAAAATAAACACAAATATATATTATATTTGTTCAAAAAACAAGGTTTCAAAACATGAAACAAAATTTTTTGTACTATATCAGATATTGAATTTGAATGCCAAGCAATCATTTTCTTGTACATATATAGTGCCAGTTACATATCATGTCCTCAGTAGTGCTGTTACAGATGTACCCAGTGAGTTTTTTGAAAAAAAAAAAATTCACTTTCTGGAATGTATGGTTTTCGGAATAATTCGGATAACGGATATTCGGATACAGGAAACTCAACCTGTATAAGGCATTTATAGTCATCTTAAAGCGGTGGTGTCAAACTCATGGCCCTCCAACTGTTGTGGAACTACACATCCCAGCATGCCCTGCCACAGATTTTATATAATGTAGTCCCCCAACAGCTGGAGGGCCATGAGTTTGACACCACTGTCTTAAAGAATAATTCCATTTTTAAATGATTCAATTGAATCAATCATATTATAAAATACATATTTTATAATGTAGAATGTGGACACTGTAATGTCTACATGTTGAAGATGTTAACCTTCAGAATTTCGACATATAAAAAACATCAGCATTATTAATCTCGACATTTTGGTTACGGTTAACCTAAAATGTTCGTCTCAACATGGGCGTCTCACCATTTGATGACATTCATAATGTTGACATATTGAACAGGTTGACTTTGAGACAAAGAGAAAATGTTAGACATAATCTGATTGGTTGCTATGGAAAACATCACCTCTTTTCATTTTTGGAAGCTTTAGTAAATTTACCGCAAGACATTAACATTAAGAATATTGATATTATTATTAATGGTATTATTAATATTATGAATATTGATATGTAAAGTGTGAACATTAAGAACAATCAGACCATGTTAACACTATGATGTCGACATAATGAATCTAAGCATTCTGAATGTCATCAAGTCCACCCTGGGTGATTTCCGTTTAGACATATATACCAATTATTATTTTTTTGTAGTCCAATAGATCTCTGGAGATGGAAGTCCAGATGGAAGGGACATTAAATGACATAACAAATCACGCCATTGCAGCACTGAAGCTGTGACTTATTTATATTTTATTACATGTAATTCACAGGAAATTTTTTCATTGCTCTCATCCACATCACTGGAAAGTGGGAAGAACATGGAAGGATATTCTACACCCTCTGGAGCCAGGAGAACTCCCCCATGAATTCTGAAAATTCCAGCAGAGTAGGTAAGTACCATATATACTCGAGTATAAGCCTACTTTTTCAGAACATTTTTTATGCTGAAAAGGCCCCCCTCGGCTTATACTCGAGTGAGGGTCTCACTTGAGTCAATAAGTTTTCCCAGTTTTTTTGTTGTAAAATTAGATGCCTCGGCTTATATTCGGGTCGACTTATACTAGAGTATATACGGTATACTGTATGTTTAGAGGTTATAACAATACCTGTCCCCATATACAGTATCACGTGACTCTTTTTAGTTTCTATTGCAGTTTCCCAGTTCCTTTAAACTCAATTTGTATACCAATATTCTATCACTAGTAAGGCAATAATACTAAAGGTTTCTGCCAGCAGTGGCATAGCTACATATGTGGCAGGGGTCTGTGGTGGGCACCGCTGGCTGAGCTGACAGGTGACCCAGGCAACAGTGAACGCTGAGCTGGTCGTGGCCTGTACATATCTCATGAGCGGGGACCCAGTGCAGTGCATATTGAATGAGCGGGTCCCCAACCCGTGCATATGTAATGAGCGAGTCCCGCTCATTACATATGCATGGGCGGGGACCCGCTCATAAAATATGCACTGCGCTGGGTCCCTGCTCATTAGATATCCATGGAGTGGAACTATCTCAGCGCTTACTGCTGCCTGGGTCGCGTGTCAGCTCAGCTAGCAGTGCCCATAGTCCATCACCTCGCTCCTTCTTAGGGGGGGGGGGGTTTGGGCAGGGGGTAGAAAAATTTCTAGCTACGCCACTGTCTGCTAGAGCAAGAAGCTGAACTCAAATCTCCTGTTGCATCTATGCTATGTAATATAGAGCATGTAGTAATCATCTTTATCAACATCAATATTTCTTTGTAGCACCACAATCAGGTCAGTATGTCAGGAGTCAGAATCCTGGCAATCACATACCCAGCTGTGGAATTTAATAGATCCTGGCAGGGATTATTACCATAAGGGTTAGGCCCTAGGAGGAAGCTTAGGTCATGGTTAAGGATTCTCTGCAGGAGGAGTGGTTTAGAATTACGGTTAGGATTAAGATACAGTACTAACACAAATCCACCAGCATTGTGAGAATTAGTATTCCACTGCTGGCATTTTTACCAGGATATCATACCCAACCTTATAAGTAATACCAACCCCAGGAAAATGGACAGAAGGGTCATATGATCACTGCCATTTAAAATGTATTATAGTACAGTAAAATTAGGAGGCTGGGAAGATAATCAGTTCAGTCTTAGAAATGTTTAGTTCAAGAAAGTGCTGGGACATCCAGAAAAAAACAAAATAGAGACAGTTTCGGACTGGGGCATGAAGGGCCCGACAGGGGAATGCAGAGATAGGGGTCCTTGTTCAGGGCCAGTCTTCAGACCGTGTCACCGTGTCCCACTTCTTTCTTTTAAACTAGCCTTTAAAAGAAAGAAGTGGGACACGGTGGAGATCGATTATCAAAAGCATTCAGTTTACCGTTGGTTGAGCGGGGAGTCATTTGAGAACCGACGTAGATTTAGACCTCACTACAGAGCAGGGTATCAAGGCCCCCGCGATACAGATTCTTCACCTGAGTCCGAGGCTTCCACTAGCTTACCCCCTTTGGATCACCCTTCCACCTCCACTTTTTTAGGGAGAAACCCGAGACCCAGAAGAGCAAAAAAACGGGGCGCAGGAGGTTACACCCGCAGAGGGGGAGATACAAGAAGAGGCAGATGGGGCAGGAACCTGAGAAACAGATTTTTAATTTGTCAGATCATGTATTGACAACGCCTGAGGAGTCCTTACTAATGAAGGGTTTAAGCTTTATTCCAACCTGTAAATTTGACTCGATTGATTGGTCTATCAACCACTATAAGATGGGGCGCAAATTACGCATGAAGGAATTTTTTTCTAACAAGGCGTATCAGGGTTACACTGCACCTATTCTAATGACCAAACCTAGCACTTTTTGACCCACCTTCTGTTAACCCGAGTCTAAAAACATATTTGTTAGATAGTGAGGTCAAGGGGAAATCACCAGGAAGCACTGGGATATATGACAACTTGACCAGTGGAGAATGCAGGGCATTGAGTGACCTTAAACACAATAAATCTCTCATGATCAGAAATGCTGATAAAGGGTGGGCCCTGGTCCTGCAAAACTTCTCTGACTATGACCGTGAGGTCAGAAGACAGTTGGGGGATGCAGGTACCTACCGTCCTATCCCATCTAATCCCATGACTGTGATCAAACAACAGATTGATGTGGTGTTGTCTTATGCCCTCAACTCAGGCTGGATAGACATTTAAACTGTTACTGGTGGAACATCCCAGGTGCCCTATTTTTTACACCTTACCAAAGGTGCATAAGTCGCTCGAGGCTCCTCCAGGAAGGCCTATAATTTCTGCCTATGGCTCACTGCTACAGCCATTAGCCCAATTTGTAGATCATTTTTTGCAGCCTTGTGTGCAGGCAGGCACAAGTTATATCAAAGATACGGGCCACTTCCTGGAGGGCCTTGGTGACTTGTGTGATCTACCAGATGATTGTATCTTGGCGTCTTTAGACGTTTCTTCACTGTATACAGTAATTCCCCACGAGGGAGGAATACAGGCAGTGCGTGAAGCCCTGGTGAAGGGACCATATGAAGGACCCCGAGTGGAATTTATATGTCAACTAATTGAATTAGTTCTAACCAAGAACCACTTTTTGTACCATGGCGGTTATTATATGCAAATATCCGGAACCGCCATGGGTTCGAATTTGGTGCCTGGGTTCGCCAATCTTTACATGGAGTCATATGAGACGGTGCATATCTTAGGTAGACACGGTGCAAACATCCTGTATTTTAAGCGTTTCATTGACGATTTGTTTTTAATCTGGAGGGGCACGACAGAGTCTTTTTACTCAATGGTTCAACAACTGAATGAACTGGATAGCCCAATCCGGTTCACGGCAGTAGCCTACCGAGATAGCATGAACTTCCTTGATGTAACCATATTCAGGAAAGATACATACCTTGAGTATACACTCTACCCGAAACCAACAGATCGGAATACGCTCTTATGGGCGTCAAGCCACCATCCGGACAAATTAAAATCAAAATTACCAATATCACAGCTATTGCGGGTGTTCCGCAATAATTCAGAACCAGACAAGGCGGAACTGCAAATACAAGATTGCTGTGAGAGGTTTCGGATGAGAGGCTATTCAGAGAATGACATTCAAAGGAGTCTCAGGCGAGCAAGAGAAATCCATACCTCACCAAAATTAAAAAAAAAGTGCAACCCCAACCGCATGACAGTGGTAATGAAATGCGATATCAAATTTAAAGCCATGGAAAGATCTATTAAGAACAATTGGCAGATTCTGGGTACTGACCCAGTATTTACAAGTATAACTGAGGTACCACCTATGATCGTGGCCCGACGTGGACAAAACTTGAAGGACATTCTAATGCGACCTGATGTTACACCAAGTCCAACGATGATAAAAGATGGTTGGTAACGCTGAACTAGCATCGATTGCTGCCCGCCCTCCCTCATCTGCTTGGAGAATCAATGACTCCCTCCTACATAGCCCTGTATACGCAGACCAAATTAAGACCTGTTTACTGGACTACTTCCAACTTAATGACTCTCCCGACATATCACCGCAGACTCTATGGGAGGCCCACAAGGCAGTCCTCCGTGGACACCTCATCAATATGGCTTCTAGACATAGAAAACTCACTGAATCCCACTTGACCTCATTAACGACTAAACTACATTCCCTTGAACTGCAACATAAATTGTCCCCATCCCCGTCCCTCCTGGAGTTGTTAAATAAGGCCAAATTAGATCTTTCTACCTTTCTTTCAGAACGCACAGCCAAATCCCTACAGAAACTAAATCAGGTATTCTATGAAAAAGGGGACAAGGCCGACAAGCTACTTGCCTCCAGGCTTAGAACTAAAAACTCACAAAACAACATCCTAGCTATTAAAAATGGATCAGGTGAAATATTTTATTCCCCCAACACTATAAATAAGGAATTCCAATCATTCTACTCAAAACTATACAACCTGCACAAGAACTCAGTAGATATCAGTCACACTAATGGAGCCATTGACGAATTTCTTCGTAGAGCCAACCTCCCCTGCCTCTCTGAGCAGGCGTCCCTCCAATTAAACAAAGATATCTCTGAGGAGGAGATACCAAATGTCCTGAAGTCTCTGAAGCCGTCGAAGGCCCCAGGCCCCGACGGCTTCTCAGCAGCCTACTATAAGAAATTTGCCCACATTTTATCACCCCGCCTTAGGACCCTGTTTAACACAGTGCTCCATGGCTCCCAATTCCCCCAATCCATGCTTGAAGCGAAAATAATTATTATCCACAAAGAAGGTAAAGATCCCCAAGACTGTGCAAGCTACAGACCAATCTCATTGTTAAACGTAGACATTAAGATTTATGCCAAAATTTTAGCCACTCGTTTAAATGGCGTGCTTCCGGGTCTGATTCACTAAGACCAGGTGGGTTTCATTCCTGGAAGACAGGCCAGAGATAACACAAGGCGAACAATAGATCTCATTCAAATTATTAATCATAGACAGTCCCCCTCTCTGGTCCTAGCCCTTGACGCTGAGAAAGCGTTTGATCGCATCTCTTGGCCATTCTTATTTAAAACCTTACAAACTTTTGGCATAAATGCAGAATTTTTCTCAGCAATATCAGCTCTATACTCCTCCCCAACAGCGAGAGTTTTGACCAATGGTACCCTATCAGACCCATTTCCACTAACCAACGGCACAAGGCAGGGATGCCCGTTATCCCCTCTCATGTTTGCCTTGGTCATTGAGCCTCTTGCCGCCATGATCAGAATGTCAAAAGACATTCGAGGGGTAGAGATTGGGTCCCATGACTTTAAAAACTCCCTTTTTGCGGACGATGTCTTATTAACACTTACCCACCCCCAATCTTCCCTGTCTGCCCTGTATTCCATTATAAACGAATATGGCCACCTCTCTGGCTATAAGATCAATTTCTCTAAATCCGAAGCTTTGTCTCTACATATCCCCCAAGTATTAAAAATCTCCCTCGCCTCTACCTTCCAATTTAAATGGCAACCCCGTAAAATTAAGTACCTAGGAGTCTTTATAACCTCATGCTACGAATTCCTATATGCTGAAAACTACCCTCGTCTCTTAAACAAACTCAACAAGGATATTGCACTCTGGAAAACCTATATTATCTCATGGCTTGGTAGGATTATTACTACAAAAAAGACTATCCTCCCCCAAATTCTGTATCTATTTCAGACACTCCCAGTTAAAGTACCAGAGAAAGTTTTGCGGGAAATTCAAGCATCCCTATCCAGATTTATTTGGAACGATAAACCCCCTAGGTTGGCTTTCAACACGCTTAAACTCCCCAGAGCAGCAGGTGGCCGAGGATTACCCGATGTCAAGTCATATTACTTAGCAAGCCACTTAAGCCAAATTGCGGCTTCTTTCGCGCCAACGGGTACTCTAGCATGGTTAGACCTAGAATCCTCAGTGCTGGGGATCCGCTCCCTCGGCTCCATCTGGGGCTTATCAAAAACCTCAGGACAGCCCATCCGATGCCTGCTTCCCTCCCTCAGATTCTCCATCAATCTCTGGAACTACTCCTCCCCCAAATTTAACCTCTCTTCCTCCCCTCCCCCCATCACACCCCTCTGGGACAACCCAGAGTTTCCTCCGGGATGTGCACCTAACCAATTCAAATCGTGGTCTAAAGCGGGTATCAGATTGATATCAGATATCTACGTTAAGAATTCGCTGGTCTCCAGCGAATTGCTGGTACAGGCCTGTACCAGCAATTCCGACTTGTGAGTACGGTACGCATCCGGTTATCCAAATCCACCTGTGGTGAAATCCCCTAGTGTTGCAAAAGATACCTTTATGAGCACAAAATTTCAATCTTGAGCGTGAGTACGGGTACGCTACTGAAGAACCCTCTCCCGTGTTGTGATAAAGATTATTTCCCCATTATTAAGGTTCTAACCTTTATCATCATTTCTTTTCATTCCTTTCGTCGGATGTGTAAACACCTCTTTATCGCCCTTGGTCCCTTTCTGTACGAATTGCATCCACGCGGGGTTGAGTGGTGACCCCTTCTTTCGGACCGGCAGAAGAAGAGTGACTGCGCCTTGAGATTGATTACTCTTTGTTTGTTGGCACCCCGGCAGTTGTTACCTGATGAAGGAAAGTGTGATCCTTACCCCTGGATATATATATATATATATATATATATATATATATATTACACTACCTCTCTGCTGGTGCATCTGCTGTACTGCCATATAAATAATACCAGTCTACTGGTGCATCTACTGCCGTATATACTTGCACTCCAGTAGTGCTGTCCTGTGGTGTAATATATTGCATAACTCCACAAAAATAATGGAGATCCAAGATATGGAGAATCAAATAAGTAAAGATGAAGGTCCGCTTCCTCCTACTTCTGAATCTGCTGCAACTGCAAGTATCAATGATGATGTTATGCCATCAACATCGCCTGCCATGGCCACTGTCCAGTGTCAAAGTACTGGGCATGTAAAATCCAAATAGTCAAAGTTCAGTAAAAAAGGACCCAAAAAAATAAATTCAAATCATTGGAGGAGAAACGTAAACTTGCCAATGTGTCATATACGACACAGAGTGGCAAGAAACAGTTAAGGCCCTGGCCTGTATTTATGACTGGTGGTTCAACTTCACATGGCGTTGCAAGCCCTCCTACTCCCCCCTTTAGAGATTTTAAGAGATTTCAGCTGTCATCAAAAACACAGGAAACATCTCTGCCTACTAAAGAAGACATGTTATCACAAACCCCCAAGGAGAGTCCAAGGGTATTGGTGGTTGCGATACCTGACCTTCCCATCGCTGTACGGGAAGAGGTGGCTCCTTCCACCATTTTCAGCACTCCCTCTTCATATGCTGGAAGGATCACACACAGTGCAGTTCCTGGGACACCTAAATCCCTTGGTCCTCCTGTTGGAGCCAATAACCTGAAAAGCACACCACCAACTCCCTCCTCATCAATTTCCTCCTCGATCTGGATTGAGGGGAGTCCTGCAGGCCATGTCACCATCATGACTGACTCCTCTTCTATCCGGCCTACTACTGCCACTGCTGCTGTGAGTTGGTCATCATCCCAGAGGGGAAGTCGTAAGACCACTACGTCTTTCACTAAGCAATTGACCATCCTACAGTCATTTGTCATGAGGACGAAATACAGCAGTCATCCTATGGCAAAGCGGATAACTGCGGCCTTGACAGTTATGTTGGTGTTAGACGTGCATCTGGTGTCCGCCATCAGTGGAGTGGTATTTATATGGGTGATGGAGGTATTGTGTCCCCGGTACCAAATGCTGTCTAGATTCCACTTCACTAGGCAGGCTATACCCTGGATGTACAGAGACATCAGAAAAAGTGTCCTCAGTGCCCTGAAAAATGCAGCTGTACCCACTGTCCACTTAACTACAGACATGTGGACAAGTGGAGGGCAAACTAAGGACTATATGACTGGGACAGCCCACTAGGTAGATGCATCCCCTTCCGCAGCAGCAGCAGCATCTCCTGCATGCCAGCTCCTTCCAAGGCAGACTACGCTGCTTTTCCTTCTTTTACTTAAACCATCATTGCAGCCACCCTGCTATGGTTATGTACCCTGTACTTGTCCTCTATTGTATTCAACTGTAAGTCACTGTTTTGCTTATTTGTTGATGTACTTTTTAAGTTGGGTGCTGCAGATCCCTTGTGGTGCCATAATAATAGTAATAATAATAATAATAATAATAATAATATATGCAATTAGCACAGGGTAAGGAAAACTATACTCTCTTGCATGTAGCATAAGGACATCATTAATAGTTTATAATGGTTACAATACTGTTTGCATGAGTCAAAGTATTATTCTTATACGAGTCTTAAGGTGAAAACGAAGGGACACACCACAAGAATATTTTTCAGTTTTCCTATTAATTTATATTTGATTGTATAGCAACCATTGTTTTGAGGATTATTACTTGTGATATATGTACTTAAACCCAGAGTTTTTTGGAAATTTGTAACATATTAGAAGCACGATTTTTTTTTCCATTGAGTAAAGGAATCGGTTATATTTTCTGTTTGTTTCTGTAAAACAAGAATTATGAAAAATGTGAGCATATACTCCTTGAAAACAGTTTAATGTGATATTTAGTTAAGACCACTATTTGTTCTTTATTCATTGTTTTACATTTCGTATATTATTCTCTTTTTTCTTAATGCATGTATTTGATATTTATGTCCTTTTTGTTTTTGTTTATGTTAATGTAAGTTTTTTTGTATTTACTGTATTGTGTGTGCCTAGGTGATCAAGTTGCCCATTGTATGTCATGGAGAGCCTTTATGTTTCACCCAGAGGCTTAGCAACTCCACTTGTTTATTTCCCTGATACTGTATGAACATATTCACCCTCTGACTGTGGATGCCGCTGAGAGATACTTTGAGGTGGAGAAACACGTTGAGAGGACAGAGGGGACGCTTTTGGCTACCACTAGACACCACCAACGAATGATCTCGGATATGACCGTATAATCAGGACTGCACCAACAGTCGGAGAAGCATCACGGTATCCACAAGCCTTTAAACACCCATCACTGCCCCAAAGCTTGGAAAAATTATAAGTATATTCTAACAACCTTGCATGTGCACAGCAAGTGAGGACTGTGATATTTATAACTAACCTTATCTTCTGGCTACAAAGTAAAAAAGTTATAGCATGCATGCAACTAAATTACTAACCAGTCTTTGAGAGGTGGGAATGGACTAACAGTTTTATATATGTTGTAAGTCTTGTTTGTCTATTGTTGGCCACAATATTGTTATAATTTTAATAAATGTATTCATAATATTCAGCACAGCGCTGTTCCATATTTCTTTTCTTTTTTGACTGTGGATGGAGCCTGATCAGTGTCAAGCACTGGATTGGCCTGTGTTTTATGTACTTTATATCAGTAGCTAGTTCCTGGCTCCTGGGTCATGTCAGCGCGTTGATCTTTTTTACACACATTTACACTGCAAGCAATGGACAGAACTTGGTATCACTAATATAAATAGACATGTCACTTTTACATTCAGCAATAACAGCACACATTTGGGGATCAAATGAAAAATGTATTACAGTTAGGGAAAACATAAGATTTTAAGAGCATGTTATTTGGCACATGCCAAAAAATGAAGGTACCATAACAAGAATTTTCAAAACAAAGAAAATGTACAAAAATGTATTATTTTCATACATAGCCACAGCAGAATCATTAGGAACACATCAGGTGGCTTCACAAGAAAAGTATAGCACTTCAAGTACAGCAGACAGTAATGGTAGCAGAAAGAGGGCAACAGGGGAACCAAACAAAACATTTGAAACGAGGGCAAATGTGGGTACCCTGTGCACGGGATTGGGTTGCACACATGAAGCTGACACACACAGCAAAATGAAATATTTGGGAAGACATAATGGTGGAGAGTAATGCGGAGCCAAGTTCACTTTCACATGCAGCAGCTCCTCGGCCACGGCCACGTTGGGAGGGTGGGGCAGGTGAAGCAGATGATGTGGAAGGGGGGGATGGTCTTCCCCTTCTGCCAGCAGGGAGTGCTGGTGTTGGGAATGCACCAGAAACTACTGACAATAGGGCCCTATTGGTGTTAAGTAGCTCCGCCATAAGCTCATTATGGCGGAGGAGGAGGTCATTTTGGCGCAGGGCTTGCTCTGCCAATACCTGCAGGCTGCCAGCTATGGACTGCTGGGTGGCAGCCATGCCCTGCTGGGTGCCAGCGATTGTCTGCTGGGTGCTGGCAATACCCTGCATGACCTCCTCGGTCCTACGCAGCCGCTCTGATGCTAAGTCTCCCTGCTGGCAAATCTGGCCAAGCATCTGCACCTACCTGTCCAAATCCTGTGTGGCCGTTGGCTGCTGCTGCTGCACATGGCTGGCACGTGTGGCAGGTGGCACTGACTCCTCCGCCTCCTCAAGAGTATCACTCGCGCACATTGGAGATGATGCTGATAGATAAAAGTACAATTACAACACATTCCTATAAAATAAGTACAAACTACTTATGCCATGCAAACAAATTACCTTCTAAATCAGCCGCAAACACTTCCACTGGGGCCTCACTATCCATGTTGCTCACCCCCCGGACCTCCTCAATTGCAATACAGTTCAAAGACAACTCCTCCAGGGGGTGAGCTGCAGTCGGCGTGGCATGGGGCCAGCCCCAGAGGTGTGGCTGTGGTTCCAACGTGCGGTCATTTTCCTCTTGAGGTTGGTTTTGAAGTCATGCCACCTGCAAACAAAGTTTAAATATTATCACCCCTGACGTTTGATTTAGCATGCATTTTAATCTGCTACAGATTTCAACGTGTGCTTCAATCAACTTAACTTACATTATGTTAAACTATAAAACCAACACTTTGAAGAAACATTCACACTCACCCTATAATAAATATAGAATAAGTGACATGGCAACCATGTCTGTTGCTTCTAGCAACGTGACCGGCCATTTACCAAATCCATCTAACATGTAATAAAAACATTAATGGTCTTGTTCTGCTCAAATTTAACACACTTGAACTTGCCTCTTTTTGACATGCTCCGCCTCACGAACTTGTGGAGCTACAGCATTAATCTCCACAGTTATGTCCTCCCAAATCTTCCATTTCCTTGAGTGTGTCAACCTCTCCTGTGTCAACTCTATCCAATCCCGTGCACGGGGTACCAGTATGGCAAGCTCCTGCGCTTCGAATGCCATGTTCCTGCGGTTTGGTTCCTCTGTTGGCCTTTTTCGGCCACACCCATGGCTACCAGTCGATGTACTTGAAGTGCTGGGCAGGCTACTCTCTTGTGAAGCCACCTGCTGTGTTCCCAAAGATTCTGCTGAGGCAGAAGATGGCCCAGCTGTAGATTGGGCAGCTGTAGATGGGCCAGCTGCCTGCTCACCTCCCAATGGCTGGTCTCTGGTGAGGGGCACATTGGAGGCGATGGAGTCCAGGCGAACTAGGAGGCGCTGATGCTCCTGTTCTCCCTCTGATTGTGAACCAGACATGTTTGCAGTACAAAGTTGTATTTTTTGCACACCTATTGTATTTTGTGCACACACATTGATGTAATAGGCGTACATCAGCCCCACCCTGCATTCTGTGCGGCAGCGTACCGTACGGCGACGTACACCGTGGTGTTTGTGCGGTGCTTAGGCCACGCCCATACCTGCGGCAAATCAAATGTACAAAACCAGGCGTACATTCTAATTGTGATTTTGTAGTCTTTGGCAGATTTTAATCACAATGAATAACTGCAACTTTAGGCAGACATAAATTATATCTGTGAATGTTATTTTGTACTGTGCACTTGTTTGGTATGTACAACAAATGACACTAACCCATTCCATGTGTGAATCCAGTCCACAACTCATGCAATTTTAATCACTACTTGCTTCCAAATCACATGTGATAGGCCTATAAATACTGCCTTGATGCTAGGTACATTTTAATCCACATCTATAGTGTGGGCCGGTATAAGGTAAGTGTATAAATGGCCTAATAATGGGAAAAGGTATAGCACTTTTTTGTATGTTAGTGGTGTATTGCTTTCAGACCAATAAGGCTGTCTAAACAGATATGTCTAACTGTATATTGTGGCACACTATTTAACCTGTTGTTTTCACCCATGGTTGGTGAGTATTTTGGATCTCCTAATTCTTTCACCCTGTCTGCTTTGTATGTGTGGCGAAGGCCAGGTCAGCGATGCCAACCTATGGCAAGGGTTGCTTGGCGATGCAATGTTTTCGCCGATTGTTGGGCGCATGCACAATGTTCATGTCAATAAGAATAATAAAGTTAATACCAAATACTACACTTAACAACCAATCACAGAACATGAATATTTGTCATTTGCCAGTGCTAAAATGGCGTCATATCAGCGTGCAGCACCCTTAAGCACTGGGGAGCTGCTGGCCCTAGTCTCCGTTATGGAGCGTGTGGACTGGGAATCTTATATTATATTAATACCTGGGGTGCCAATTATTGAAAAGGGGACTCTTCAATAATAATAAATTATGTATACTCTATAATACACGTTTATCCTATATATCTGCAAAATATATTGCGTCAGACTTACAACCTAGGCTGCTGATACATACATGCAATTCTCATATATAGGAATTATGAAATTATGATTCCAAAGTGAGTTCAAACTTGGTTTTGCCGCTCTGATTAAAGATATTTTATTTACAGGAAAAACACAAATCATACAGAATAAGTTTTGCACAGTAGTGATATATATGCTAATTATAATTATATTTATACTTCCTTATTAAACATTAAACGTTGAACATAAAACAAATTAACAAACTTTGACAATTACTAACACTAATTGTATACTTGCAAGTTCATTGTACCATTCCTTAGGTGTGAACATCTCCAACCAAGCTTTATTCATCTTCCCCTTCTTACTCTCATCCTTCTCCTCTCCTCCTGATGTCTCTCCTCCTGATGTCCCTCTGCTGACTGACTTCTACCCATAAGCTTGCTCCTTTTATCCCATATTTTGCCCATTCAAACTGGCCTATTCCCATTGTGCCCAGTGTGTGAGATAATTATAGGGTTTGCCAGATTCCACAGTGTCATAAAACATGCCCTGCTCATTCTGCCCCAAGGTGGTGAGCATGTAGGGTATTTATGATCCCAAGATCATAAAACATAGTATTTATTTAATCTTCAGAGGCTTCCCCCTTGGTTGTGTTGATGTGTCAATGATCTGTTTTGCCTAGGGTATTGGCGTGGACAATTATAACCTGTTGGGAGTAGTTTGTTATCATGTTGTCATTGCCTCTGGCCTGCCCCATAACTGGACAGTACAGTAGGTCAGCTGGCTTCTACACTTCTTAAGGTATGCAGATCTTTGATTGTGATCTGTAACGTTGTATCTAAACATCCACCTGCACATACCAGGATCTGTTTACATATTATGTGGCCTAACAACCAGATGACCTGTTGACTTTATTCTTTATTCTACCAGGTTCTAATTATTTATTTGCTGTGAATCAGGCATACAGTAGACATATACCTACATAAAAATCCCTAACCTTGCAGTAAGACACAATTGTAGATCTATATACAGACATATTCAAACACTATCCTAAATCATATAAGCATTCACCTAATACATTTATATCTATTCCTCACTATACACTATATCTATCTATGTAGACTATTCACTATGGTTAAAGTCACCTTTCATCAATAATATGTTTAATGAAAACAATATCTCTGATTCTAAGTTATAATTTATGCAAACAATTACCTATCTGGCAACAGTCCCCCGCTTGTGACCATGAGAAGTTATTTTGATTGGTCACACAGTAAACTAACTTAATTGTTTGTAATACCTTTTAAAACATTTCATCAATTCATTACCTTCAACCACAATTGTAACCATAAGTATAACAATGATCACCAATGTAATTGTACATTTAAAAGAAAACCTCTAAAGTATCTTTAGCTAACCTAACCTTATTTTACTTTATTCTAGTTTAATGGGACCATCACCGAGGTGTTTATTCTGCATTACTGAGGAAAACTACAGTATTTCACTACAGACATTTAGATACCATGCCATAAAGTAACTTAATCGTAGATCTGTTTGACTACTGTTGTCTTCAGCAATTTGCTGTCATCTGTGTGGACTATCATCTGCGTGGACTGTCATCTGCGTGGTTTGCTTGTCATTGGAGACGTCTTACATTTGCAGTATGGAGGCAGTAGAAGTAGAATTCTTCATTGAGGCACTGTTGTCTTCAGCGATTTTGCTGTAAGAGGACTGTCATCTGCATGGTTTACTTGTCATTGGAGACGCCTTACATTTGCAGTATGGAGGCAATAGAAGTAGAATTCTTCATTGAAGCTGCCACTTTGCTTGTCATTTTGATGTTTGGTGCAGAGGGCTGTGTACTTTGAGTGCTGTGGTTTTGATTTGCTTCTTTACCACAGTTGTGCAACACTCTGTTCTTGCGGTGACCCTCAATAATGGTTGTTATACAGTCTTATACTTGTGCGTCTTTTACGTTTATCTAATGTCGCAGTCATAACAAGTGTCCATGTCTTTATGCCATCTTTGTTGCTTTGCCCAAACAGGCTATGATGTTGAATACAGCAGGTATATAAAACAAAGTCTTTTTTTTTCTTTAATTCCTTCCTTGTTGATAATAGGTCTTAATTGTCTTCGGACAGTGGTATATAAATGTCTGGGGTAGATAAGATAAGATCTACTCCTACATTATTTCCTCACTGAATAACTTACCATACAGGGTCAGGTCTCCTCCCTATCCTAACATGTTCCTATATGCTTTAATAATTATTTGGTATAACTTAAAACTAAAATGAAACTAAAAACTAAAGTTAGTTAAACTAAAAACTAAAACCTTGCACCATCTAAACCCATCTAAAGGCTTTCGCTATTTAACCTTATATTGTGACAAACAATGCTATTAAAATTATTTGTTGTGTTTATGGCAACATCCTAACAATACAATGAATGAATATAATTTTGCTTCAAACTGATATTAAATATCATTTAGGAATGGCTTTGAACATATCTAATTCATCCAGTATCATGTAATATGCAGACATGTGCATATACTGCAAATGCAAATGATCCCTTTTTTTTTTTTTTTTTTTGCTATAAGTGATTCTCTTAGACTTGATGTCTGTATTAAGAGAGTTAATTCATATTTTTGGCCCAATTAGTTATAAGGGGTATACCATCCTTATTAGATATTTAATTTGTTTGAAGTTTCGAAGGAAGTATAAATATTAATTAAAAATTAAAAAAAAATTAAAATATTTACAAGGTATATTGTGACAATATATTGGTACTTATGTATTATCTGGACTCCCATGTTAAATGCACCCCATTTTTTCATACCCCTACTATCCAACTACGCTTGGAGTTGATTATATATAGTGTGGCGAGCGCAGCGAGCCACCGTGCCCGAAGCGTGGCGAGCACAGCGAGCCCCGCGAGGGGACGCGGTCTCATAAGAAAAACGGGAGCCCAGATATTACATAAGTACCAATATATTATATACACCAGATATGTGAACTGATCTTGTGATGAAAGGTAAATGTTGGAATAAAATAGTTCTGCATAATTGCAGCGATGAGATGCACACTGCAACAGGTGTGTACACTGATTCTGAAAGACAAACAATAGTCGCTGTGGTGAAAGGGTTAATGGAATTTTTGAACTGATTTTGTGATGAAAGGTAAATGTTGGAATAAAATAGTTCTGCATAATTGCAGCGATGAGATGCACACTGCAACAAGTGTGTACACTGATTCTGAAAGACAAACAATAGTTGCTGTGGTGAAAGGGTTAATGGAATTTTTCCTCCTTTCTGGTGAGACTGGAAAACGTTTAGATCTGTCCCTTTGTCAGTCTTTAGGGTTTCTATAGACTCTGTTGGTTTGTGATTACTGGCACCATTGGCTGTGCAGGAAGGCTGAGCTTGTAGTGACATATATCTGCAGGATTGCAGCGATGGGAGGGTTAATGGAAAGTTTTCCTTTTCACGTGAATTGGAACCTTCTTTGGATTCTCTCATCATTCAGGATTCAGACCGCCATTGTGAACTGAGGTTTAAACAAAAGAGAAATACAATTAATATCATGACTATTTCTACTGGATTAGCATTGCTTGCTTTGCATCATATGCTTCCCCCTGCATGCTGTCAGATGCAGACTTTCCATAACTATGGCTTTAAGGACTTAATAACTAGCAACGGTTGCTCGTCCGTGGCAGTCTTTACTTTCTGTAGTTTTGTGTGTCATTGACAGCACAAACTCTGCTGCATATATGATGCTGGGCAAATTTAACTTGGAAAACTGGGCTGGTTTACCATGTGAGATCCTCTGAAAGCAAACAATGGCTTCATTGGGTTTTACAAGTAAAAAAAGTGATACCACCGTCTGACTTGTGTTTGCACTCCCTGAAGCGGACTGAATCCAGCCTTTCTCCATCTACAGTGCTTGCTGTTCAGTGTGACTCTTCAGCCTTGGAGAATTTTGCCAGCCCTGAAAAATATTCTTGTGGGGAGAGAAACTTTTTAATCCATGCCGGATACCTTTTGCGGGTTTCAGGAGGGCTTTCTGCTCATCCGGGTCTAAAACAAAATTGTTAGGTTTCCAGGGTACAAAAACATATTCATCCTGGTGACACTTTGTATCATTGCTGAACCTTGGTGTGGTGTTTTCAGATTGATCTGCATTTGGTCTCTCTGAGAGACTGCAAACATTTGCTCCACTACTAGTTGGTCTTAACTGCTGTGTGGAGGTTACAAAGGTGTGAGAGCTATGTATTTTTACATGCCTGCTCAAATTCATTTCATAGATCTTCCCTTTAAACACATTTTTGGGTGGACACATGATTTTAGGGGTTGCATGTGTAACAACTTTGGTTACCATTGGAGTTTGCATCATGGAGAACTGCTCCACCCCTGTGTGTACTTCACTGCTGCTGTCTGGGCCTAAGGCTATTGACCGTTCTCCTTTAGTAACAAATTCTTCCATCATAATGGGAACTCTGAGAGTGTGCTCAGTAGAAGAACTCTCCACATAAGTTACACTGACGTTACACTGATCTTCCCACTGGCTAAAATCATTATAGGGATCATCTCCTTTTGCTATTCCCTTCTTTGTGTTAATGTGCCTTTTGAGGATGGATACATCCTGTGCAGTGTTGCCTCCTTCCTCTATCAGAGAGGCTTGTTTGTTTATGGTGTGTGTGACCATAACAGCCTCTGTAGGCTGCACATTGATGCAATCCTGCAACATGTATTTTTCTGTAGACCCTGTGTACAGAGTCTCACATACAGCAACACTATTTCTCTGTGTAGTGTTGGGTGTTTCTATTATCTCCTCATGAGAGATCTTGCCAGTTTGATTACAAACTGCCAGGCTTTTTGCTTTTATTTCTACTTTTTCCTGTTTGGTTTTCTTCCCTTTAAGGGACTTTAACAATGATTGCATTTTTGCATTCATTTTCAGGCATGCGCTCTTGAGGCGTGATCCTGATTTCTCTTTACATTCCTGCTCAACTTCTAAAGTCACTGCTCTGTGCATTTTCCTAAATGCCACAGCAACTTTTTGCATTTTTAGCATTGCACTCAATTTACAATGCTGTATTTATTCATATACTTCTTATTTTAGTACCCGAGATATCCTCTCCCTAAGAGTGACCGGTTTCTTAAGGTTCATCTAATATCTGGTACATACATTCATTTATTTGGAAATACTATTTCCACTGTGCACATTTTCTCTTTCCTAGGCCTTTAAATTCTTGGTATCCTATTCCACTGTGATCTTGTAATTTGCCGGCAGGCTGATAGCCCTTGTGCCGCTACCAATAAATATTGTATTCAGTTGCAGTACATACTGAACAACTCCAGGTCACCATTATTGTGAACCATGGAATATCAGCTCTAATCACTAATACTCTATTCTAGGTAACAAATTACAGGATACAAAAACACAATGATAATAAGTTTTCATAGATATATGATATATCCCCACTGTGATTCTGCAGATTTGGTAGCCAGCTTACAGCATCTGCTACTCCTTATAAATATTATAATCATAAAATCAGATACAGCAAAAACAAGTCCCATCTGGGGTGCCAAATGTGGACTGGGAATCTTATATTATATTAATACCTGGGGTGCCAATTATTGAAAAGGGGACTCTTCAATAATAATAAATTATGTATACTCTATAATACACGTTTATCCTATATATCTGCAAAATATATTGCGTCAGACTTACAACCTAGGCTGCTGATACATACATGCAATTCTCATATATAGGAATTATGAAATTATGATTCCAAAGTGAGTTCAAACTTGGTTTTGCCGCTCTGATTAAAGATCAGATCACAAATCATACAGAATAAGTTTTGCACAGTAGTGATATATATGCTAATTATAATTATATTTATACTTCCTTATTAAACATTAAACGTTGAACATAAAACAAATTAACAAACTTTGACAATTACTAACACTAATTGTAGTGTTGTGTTGATGTGTCAATGATCTGTTTTGCCTAGGGTATTGGCGTGGACAATTATAACCTGTTGGGAGTAGTTTGTTATCATGTTGTCATTGCCTCTGGCCTGCCCCATAACTGGACAGTACAGTAGGTCAGCTGGCTTCTACACTTCTTAAGGTATGCAGATCTTTGATTGTGATCTGTAACGTTGTATCTAAACATCCACCTGCACATACCAGGATCTGTTTACATATTATGTGGCCTAACAACCAGATGACCTGTTGACTTTATTCTTTATTCTACCAGGTTCTAATTATTTATTTGCTGTGAATCAGGCATACAGTAGACATATACCTACATAAAAATCCCTAACCTTGCAGTAAGACACAATTGTAGATCTATATACAGACATATTCAAACACTATCCTAAATCATATAAGCATTCACCTAATACATTTATATCTATTCCTCACTATACACTATATCTATCTATGTAGACTATTCACTATGGTTAAAGTCACCTTTCATCAATAATATGTTTAATGAAAACAATATCTCTGATTCTAAGTTATAATTTATGCAAACAATTACCTATCTGGCAACAAGCGGAGGCTGGGACGTGCAGGTCCCTATAATTCAAACAGGGACAAGCGCCGGGCCTACGTTGCTGCCCGGCGCCGAATCTTCGCCCACACAAACATGCGGAGGACCGTCGCCCAGCTGGAGAGGCGATGGTCCGACCTGCGTAGGCGGCAGCCGGAATTACTCCAGCGTTTGAGGCGGCGTCTTGAACGCTGTAAGTATTGACACAAATCACACATAATTAACAGTGAATGCTTTCATTTTCACACTATTAACTAATTAAATTACATAAGGTCAAGTGGGTGTTGATGATTTAGAAATGGCATATACTATATGTGTGATACTTCCTCTTTCACATGCAGTAATGTGGATATAATATGTAATTGTAATAGAAATTTGACTGTTAAATGACACTCATCCATTTTGTTTATTTTTCCCACAGCGCGGGAGAGAGCCAGACCGGCCCAGGAGGAGGCCCGTGAGGAGGCCCAGGAGGAGGCCCATGAGGAGGCCCGTGAGGAGGCCCAGGAGGAGGCCCAGGAGGAGGTGGAGGAGGAGGGCCAGGTGGAGGTGGAGGAGGATGAGGCGGCCCAGGTGGAGGAGGAGGAGGGCCGCCAGGAGGCGGAACACTTCCACTCCACTCCCCCTACACACACCCCTCCCCCTAGCCACTCCCCAACCTCATCATTCTCCCTTCCTTCCCCACCCATCTACCCTGGTCATGATGACTCACCCCTACCCAACTACCCACCACCCAGCAACGTGGAGGCTGAAATGGGTGTGGAGATGGCAGCCAGTGGTACGTAGATGTAATGCCTCATTACTTACTTATTTAGGTACAGTTTGTTATGTTGCACAGCTGATTACATTTTGCTTTACTATAGTAAAGAGTAGTAAAACCAAGTGGTTAGCAACAGACACACTTTGGGGTTAGAGGGCCCTGCTGCAAACGTAGAATCTGGAGGCTTATGTAGGTGATTATTGATTATTTATGAAGGGTCTTTCTATACAAGAAAAAATAATACATAAATGGAGTATGGCCAGGCCTGATTTATCATGGAGTCACAAGTGGGCAGTGCCCCTGGGCCCCCCTCTAGCCAGTGGGCCCGTGTTGTTGCCATGTATTTTTGAAACCAATTATGTAGGATGGATTTTACTTAGAAAATGTTTGGTGCATGGGAGTGGATTAGTGCTGCACCTTCACCTATCTGGCAATGTGACAATGATTCATGGAGTAAGGGGTAGAGGGACTAACCCAGCCTTTTCATGTGGTATGTATGTAATCTATCTATCTATCTATCTATCTATCTATCTATCTATCTATCCTGCAGTTTAGCATTGAGCAGTGACATGCAGGTTTATATGTATGGCAAAATGTGACAAGCTCTAGTGGATGTTGCTTTCTAGTACATTGGTGAGTGGTAAGGCAGGACAAGTGTGAGTGAGGCTCAAGTGTTGTTGTGCTTTTGAAACATACATTGGTAATGTTATAAGTAACATATTGTGTAGTGTAAGCCACTGTGTGTGTGTCACCATCATAGTATTTATTTGAATTTGAAACACTATTGGCTATTTAATTGTGGATATGTATGATTTATCATGCTGTAGGTATTTAGGATTGAATGTAGGTATCACAATGTGCAATGTCAACCTGAATAGCATACTTTAATGTTGAACCCCCTTTACCATGCCCACAGATGACCAGAGGGAAGAAGGCGAGGGTGTGCGAGGGGCCCTCCAAAGGATGCCCCAGCACCTGCTCCTCCTGTGTGATCTGCTGTTATAAATTGTTTAAAAAAATTTTTGTAGTTCAATAAATGTTAATATGAAAGTTAGAAGTGGTCTGTGTGTTTTTGTATCATTTTACAGTATAGGTATAAATAGTGTTGTATATTTATGTAAGTTGCAAAAGGTATATACAGTATATAGATGGGTTTATTGCATACAAGTGCTTGAAAGTGAAGGGTAATGTAAAGATGTAGATAGTGTGTTGGTGTGTATGTGTGTGTTTGCATTTGAAGAATAATTTATGATCTAATATGCATACATAACACATGGGCGTAAAGGGGCAAGAAAGAATGTTTTGAACTTTGCATGATGTAAGGGTTAATCTAAAGTGGTAGTAATGTGTTTAATTATCAATTCGAAAAATAATTGATGACCAATAAAAACAATCCCTTTTTAATGAGGTAGCCTAATTGCATAAGTGTGTCATGTGTGTGATGTATGAGTTCTGATGATAGTAGTATGTTTTGCGGAAATACACCGCATCGGTGCGTAAGGGCAGCTTCCCGTCCGTTCTGACGCTGTAAGACCGTGCAGAATATGTGTGTGTCCACCGCACACGCAAGGTTTGGATGTAGTCCGTAAACACGCCCTCTTCTTAAAGTGTAAGTCCGTCCGAATGCGGAGGACCTGTGGGCGTTTCTTCTTATGATGTCCGCACAGCGTGGCGTGCGGTCCGCTCCGAAAGAATTCGGGATGGACCTCACCAACCAGAATAAGCTCCTTAGTTTTTGCATTATCGTTTTCTGAGTGGTGTTTTTTCCCAAGGGATTGGTGAGTACCCTCATTATGACACTAAACACTGTATTTAAACCACTGATTGGAGGACTCTATCCATGTGGCATCTGTGGAGCACCCCAAAATCTGGGATCCAAAACGTGAGTGCAATATATTCTCAAATATATAAAACACTCACAGGTCGGGTACAGAGAACAACAAAAAGAAAGAAAGGACACTGAGGTCTCTTGTAGCAACCTTTCGTGCTTTATTGCACATCTTCAATAATATTTATATATAATATAAACACTTTAATTTAAATATACTGAACATTATTCTTTAAATATGGCCATGTTTGTCAATACTATATGACATACTGTGTATCAGCAGGTAAAGATCCTATTTGTCATTGATATTAGAGAACAACTTAAGCCAGTTCAAAATCAATTTAATTTGTTCACTTTGAATAATAGCTTATTCTTTTGGTTGATGCATCTTAAAAATATTGAAATTTGCTTTTTTGTTCAACCACATGGTGGGTATTTTACCACTGTTAAGCTGAGATCTTAAATTTGAAGTTTAACCTAAAGGTTCAAGTTATAAATTAGCATTTTCAACTGAAAATTAAAAGGCATTCAAACACACGATAAAATGTTTCTCTTTCTGCCTGTTCATTCTTAAATTGTTACATTTTATATTGTTTGAAGTTTTTTTTATTTTTAACCAGCAAACAGTACTGTGTCTGGGGTTAGAGTTTGAAGCTTTCATGGAGATGGTAACATTTAAAATACTATAATTCATGCATTAAAAAGTTCTTGTTGAATTTACATTTTTTTAACTAAAATATTTAGAACTGTAGATTTTGTGTTAATACACAAGTTCAAGATTGAGTCAGAAATATTTTTAATCATCTAAAATTATTTTACAATTCAAGTAGAAATTCCAAACTTTTTTGCATATGTCATAACTTCTGTTTTTTTTTCTAAATTTGGATTTCACAGTTAGTTGCAAATACGGATATTTAACAGTAAAACTCGCTAGAAAATCAACATTAATAGGGGGGGCAGTAAGTCACAAATCTTCATGAGGGCTATATGATGGGTTGAAAGGAGAGGGAGCTGATCCTGCTATAACTGTATGATGGGCATATGAAAGCCTCTAAGCAGTGGTTCCCAAACTGTGTGCCGTGGATCCTTGGGGTGCCTCAGGACACTTGCAGGGGTGCCTCTGGTTGGTGGTCTAAGACAAAATCAAATTATTTATGGTCAATTATTTATGGACAAAACAAGTTCTGGTGACTGCCAATCATAACATTTGTGTACAAACAGAACCCTTTATCTTATGACTGAACCTATGGATCACATATAAAAACAATTCACATAATTTGATATTTTTTTCTACATTTTTTTAGCCTAGGGGTGCCATGAAAAAACTCTTGTGCTCTAGGGTGCCATGATTAAAAAAAAGATTGCGAACCCCTGCTCTAAGCTAATTAAATAAGATTTTTACAAATATATTAGTAGAGTGATAGATCAAGTTGTGGAGAGTGGTGAATCAATTTGTATCCAGATGGCTGGCAAACAATGTCTAGATCAACTGTCAATAGGTCAAAACCCCAAAACGGTCACATGTACAAGGCTGACATGGACAAAAGGACAACACAAGCAAAATGTCAACACATAAAAAGGTAAACATGAGTTTTGAGATTTTTCGGTACTCTTTACCTAGAACGGCGCCCGTCGCGGGCATCGCGGGTACATTTATGCCTGCCCGCGACGCGACCGACGCGATGCCCGCGATTTTCCCATTGAAAACCATGTTAAACCTGAAAAATCGCGTCGGTCGCGTCGCGGCCGGCCATAAACGTACCCGCGATGCCCGCGACGCGATGCTCCCGATTTCCCATAGGAAGCAATGTTAAAAGCCGCGATGGACCCGATTTTAGTGTTAAATGCCTCAATCCACCCGATTTGGCCATAGGAATCAATGTTAAATGGGCTACAGAGCCCATTAACCCTTAAATGTCCCCCCAAATTTTTAACGCCACCCCACGATCAACGCCAACCCGAAGCGTGGCGAGCGCAGCGAGCCCGCGAGGGGCGGCGGTACGCGTCCTCCGACCTTTTCATGCCCTACTATCCACGTCGGCGTGGTGTGAGAATAGAATAGTGTGGCGAGCGCAGCGAGCCACCGAGCCCGAAGCGTGGCGAGCGCAGCGAGCCCCGCGAGGGGACGCGGATACCTTCACAGGTAAGCGCGTCCCCTCGCGGGCTTCACAGGTGTCCGTGGCCACGCGGACACCTGTGAAGCCCGCGAGGGGACGCGTATAACTGTGAAGGTATCCGCGTCCCCTCGCGGGGCTCGCTGCGCTCGCCACGCTTCGGGCTCGGTGGCTCGCTGCGCTCGCCACACTATTCTATTCTCAACTCCACGCCGACGTGGATAGTAGGGCATGAAAAGGTCGTAGGACGCGTACCGCCGCCCCTCGCGGGCTCGCTGCGCTCGCCACGCTTCGGGTTGGCGTGGATCGTGGGGTGGCGTACAAAAATTGGGGGGACATTTAAGGGTTAATTGGGGCTATTTGGGCTCTGTAGCCCATTTAACATTGATTCCTATGGGAAAATCGCGGGCATTGAGGCATTTAACGCTAAAATCGCGGTCAATCAGGCTTTTTAACATTGTTCTCTATGGGAAAATCGCGGTAATCGCGGGTACCCGATTTTGATGTACCCGCGATTTACCCGCGATTTACCCGCGATGCCCGCGATTACCGCGATTTTACCCGCGATGCCCGCGATTTCAATCGTGGGCGCCGTTCTAGGTAAAGAGTACCGATTTTTCTTATTTGTTGAACTTTATAATACTTTACCATCCTCCTGGGCTCAGAATGGGAACAGTAAAGTGTGCACAGCACAGCAGTAGTGGAGTGAGGCACCTGGTCCAAATCATGGAGCGCAAAGTGAGCCATGTGAGGGGATGCAGTAAACTAATTGGTTATCCATGTGCTCAAGTGTCGACACTGACTCCAAAAAATTGGAGAAACTCACATCGGCCTTTTCCATGTCAACATTTTGCATGTGTTGACCCCTTTTCAATGTTGACCCTGTGCATGTTGTCCTTTTGCTGGCAACCTAATGACTGTCAACCTTGTCTGTGTGCTATACCAAACCTCAACCATTCAGCTTTGATGAAGTATTAATGAAGTACTGTACATTCTATAAAATGAAATGAAGACATTAATTGGTTGCTATGGCCAACTTCTCCAATGCTCCACTCAACCACTCTTTTACTAATTGATACATCAACCCACTAAAGTCAGGTCATTTTATTCCTGTTTGCCAAGTTCTAGATAATATTAAAAGATCCGTTGACCTGATACAGGACTGTACAGTGTGATCATTTATTCATTTATTTATGATGGCACTAAACACTTCAAATATGTTACATTTATTGTAGTATTTGGGGATTTGACACCATATGAGTTTGAAGTCTGCATACTTTAGGTTCTGGCATTAAATCACTTTAAACCAGCAAGATTTATAAAAGAAGAGATGACCCATTGATACTTGCTACTACTGAACTACTAGAATCCAAATTAAGATCAATTCAGACATATCAGGTCATAGACCGGTCCCTTTACATGCCATTGATACTTTGTTGTCACTGTCTAATCTGACAATTGAAACGCTCCAACAGAATATACTTGTGCTATATAAGTAAATGTTAATAAAAAAAATATCAAATCGTAAATTAATCATTCTTCCCAGATCTGGATGAAAAGTGATTCTGAATAAGTTAAATATATTTCTTTCTCCTCACTTTTATAGATCTCCATTCTTGCAGGCTTTTAGATTTTAAGTAATTTTATACAGTTTGATAATTTACTTCATTAAAATAAAGCAAGCAAGCTGGCTACATCTTCCTTTTCTCTCCTATGTTCCCCTAAACCTCTCACCTTGATATTTGAAAAGCCAGACATGAAACCTTCACTGCATCATAATGCAATTATTCTATGGATTGAACATTGTCCCTTCTTATTCTTGGGTACAGCACTGTTTTGTGGTTTCTCATCTCTTTGAACGCCTTGAGTCCTTTTGGAGAAAGTGTGCTATATAAATGAAACCTACTTACTTACTAATCTCTTGTTGATGTAAGAGACAAATATTATATCCTCTCATTTTGTCAGCACTTACACTTCTAAATCTATAAATTATACCTCTTGTCCTGTCTGAGATACAGTAACTATCATCTCAAAATTACTTCATTACCTCTCTGGTACTTCCTTCTGCCAATACATGCCCCTGATGTCCCATAACTTAATCAGAAATGTATAAAGCATATGTTAAATGAAAGTAAATGTAGAATTGTCCCCTCTACTCTATTAAGAAGCTATCTGGCTCCCTTGTGAAAGGATAATGTCAGACTTTCCAGTGTGGCTTGATTCAAGCTGGAATTCAAGCTGGAACCAGAAACCACTATACCCCCACCCAAATCTAAAGGTGGCCATACATCAGAAAGATATTGCACACAATCATACAATCGCAATGGATTGTATGCAGATTGTTTGCACAATTTGTGTACACAATCATACAATCACACAATCTCCTGATCCGGGAGGATTGGAGGATTGATTCTCTAATCTGACATGCATCACGTCAGATCAGTTGGGATTGGGAGCAAATTGCATATGCTTTTAAGCACATGCAATTTGTCTTTAGATGGCTCATACAATCAAGTCATTTGACACTCCCTTCCTGACTAGCAGAGAAGAGAGGTGCAGCTTCTGGGCAGCCCTTGGCAGTGAAGGCACTGGGAGCCACATAAGTTTCCAGTGGCAGATGGGTGGGCGGCTGAAAAGAGTGGTGGATGTCCTTTTTCACAATTCTGTCACTAATCTGACAACAGTTTTTAGAGGATTCTAGTTTTTTTAGGAATAAATTAATGCGCTGGGTGCTGCCTGATACTGTCCAGTGAATATGTCACCACATACACAAGAACATAGAAAAAAATGGAAAATACTTTTTTTCAGGTGCTCCTCACTCTGTTATATATTCAGTGCTGTTTTCCACTGATGTTTCTCAACAAAAGAAAGAAAAGACCATATATGGTGTGTTACCCTATTATTACACAGATATAACACATAAAAAAACCCCAGGCGGGGAACCGTACCCTCTGTTATTGTCCACTTATTCTAAGTAAAAATGCGCTTCATAGGAGGGAGTAATCTACTCCAAACTGCAATCTTCTATCCTTTGCCAGTTTATCACCATGTGGAGAGAACAGAAATTTGCCTCCAATAGTGAAATACCATTTTATTCTTTAAAATACAGTTGAAATACAAAATGGGTGCATACGATGGACTCTCACCAGAATTTTTTGCCCACAAAACTGTAGACAAATACAGCAATAGATGGAAAGTCCACAGGCGTCCATGGATGCTGGAGATGGAAGTCTTCCTGGTGATAGGCCCACTGTCTGCAAGTTCCTGCTTCCAACACGTTTCAAACAAGATTTGTCCTTTCTCAAGGCAAGTTTTTAGAGGACTGTTGCATCGGGCTATTTAATAATGGCATAATACAGCAGATTTAAGAAGATTGGTAGTTGCTGGCAACCTTTAAATTAAAAAAATAAATACAAAAACTGGATTTTTGGCACTCCTATCCTTTTGATCCTAGTAAGCCAGCCCCCTATTTAAATGAAGCTTTAATCATATAATCAAACATCAGATGGATTGCATGATGGATTGTATGACAGATTGTGAGTACCTTGTGTGTCCAAAAACCACCAAGAACTACCGGGGAATTGAAGGGAAATTGGACACAATCATGATTGTAAGACCGGTCTTTCTGATGTATGGCCACCTTAAATCAGCACATGTTACATTTGCTCCATCTACAATGCATCATGATTTTGCCTAGTTTATTTATTTTCTTCCTGTAATTACAAACAGGAATTAGGTCCTTTGAACCATATGAAAGCAACAATGTCACTATTTCAGACATGCTTAAAAAATTTCAGATTTTGGAATATTTCAAGATATCAGATTTTGGGATATGGAAGATTCAGTCTGTATGTGGTTTGGTTGGTTTATACAAGAACATTGATTTACAGATGAATCTGGCCTCGGTGTTGCTGGCGAATCGCCAGCAGCATGCTGTTGGCGATCCGCCAGCAACACGGCGCCTCTATCTGAATGAGACGCGCGTGCGTCCCCCACGCACGCGCGTCTCAGTATCCGGGCGGCGGGGCGGCGAGGCGGACACAATACTGTCCGCCTCCCGCTCGAGGGGGCTGGGGGGACCTCTGGCCACTGTGGGGGGTTGCGATCGCCCGGTGTGGGCACCGGGCGACTGAGGGCCGCACCGTCGGAAGGGGACGCGCATGCACCTCGTGCGCGCGTGTCCCCTTCCGGCATACAGATGGCGGTGGGGCAGGGGATGGCGATGGCGACGCCATCGCCATCCCCTGCAAAGATGAATCCCGCTACATCTGTACTGTATCTGAAAATGAATTGACCATAGCCTCAAATTTTTGAACTGTACAAGAACATTTCAAGACACTGACTTAAATATATGGAAATCAAAACTTTCTAACATAGCTGCAGTAGATTTTCTGAAATTTGTATCAATACACTATGCAATATATTTTATCTACTTATTTCACAAAATGCTTTATAGTTCTCCCCCTCCCCCCCACACAATAAAAAATGTGTCTTTTGTGTAAAGTAAGTACATAACAGTGCTCTAGGCAAATATTTAATAACCACAATATTTTAAATGATTACAGGATAATGCGACTGTCTATAAACATAGTAGAAAACTCTGGCAACTCTAACAATTATTGTGTAAATTGGGTGCATTGCTATGTTTTTATAAACAGGCATCTTAGAATTGCAGAGGATGGACAATTTTCCCTCTTTTCAATGAAGATTTTTTTTTTTACTTGTCTTGGTATATCTAGGCCAAAAATACCAATTGTAAAATAGCTTATTTAGATAGAATCAATTGTTAGATAAGCTTTTCTTTCCCTATTTGAAAATAACTCTTTTTATATTCTATTCAGCCTTCTTAATTTTACAGAGCATAAAAGAGCTCACCAGGATAAGCAATTTATTTCATTCCAAAAGAATAGGACAAGGGGTTAGTAGATTCATCTCACTGAGAACAACATGTGCCTTGCTGAAGAACTGTACATAGCGTGCATATTGTTTTATATAATGTAAAAGTTTGCATTAAGTATGCTTTCTATACTGTGTACTTTCATGCTTCTTTTATTAACTTTACTAATCAGAAAGCAGATTTCAGGTATTTTCTCTGCTCACAGCAAGAGATATTGACTTCTGTGTTCTAGATTTTCTTTTATTGAAAATGTACTTTATTGTATTGTCTATTCTTCTACAATATGCCTTTTTTTACTGGTTCACATATGCATGTATAAATTATTGCAGGCAAATGATTCTCTTTGAAAATTAAATAATCCACAGAAAATAATATAGAAATTATTTTATACACAATAAAACAGGTTTTGGCATTTAAAGAAATATCCACTTGAGTATCTCTGTGTCCAATTAAATATGTTGTAACTTATTAAACTCATGTCGAATTGTCATTATTTTATTATTTTTATTAATTAATTTATTTATTACAGTTATAACAAAAAAAATGACCATTTCACTACTTATAACATTCATTAGGTTTTGTGGAATTCTTAGAAATATTAGATGCATTATTTTTATGTTTCTATTTTTAATTGTCTCTTTGAAGAGCTTGTAGCCTCTATATTTCCAATCCTTCAAAATTCATGGATGATTTAGAAAAAAAAAATGTGTATATGTGTATAAAAAAAATGTTGTATATATTAAATTATACATACCATTATCAGGTGATATCTTGGAAGCAGTTATGGATGATAACCACATTAAATACAATGTATTTGAAACTGATGCTTTGCAACTTCACTTAGAGACATAGACAATGTTTAATGTTGTGAGAACGTAATAAAGCTAGGACCTTTACAGAGTGTTTATGGAGAATCGGGTGGGTAGCAAGCTGTTCTCCCTGCCATTTTCCTTGTCCGAGTACGTGCATTTGGCTGCAGGTGGCTGATGGTGATGTCATACTGTACATCTTCTGCTTTGAAGCTGCTGGTCTTTGAATCTTTCTGGTCTCCAATTTGTTTTTACCAATCAGGTAATTTTTCAAAGATGGTTTGATAATATTTATACTTGAAAAAATATTTTTTTTCAAAAAAAAAGAAGTCCTTTTTGGAAGTAGCTCATGTCCATTGATACAGTATATAATCAAATTAAGTGTTGTTGATTTTTTTTTCTTTATGTTATGTAAAAAGTATTGTTATATTAAAAATGCACTTAATCAGTTTTCTATATTTAGACTGAGTGGTTTTAGGGCTTTTACGTTACCTGTCCATTTTCTCTGTATGTACAGTATGTCAATTCATGTTTCTATTTACTTTTAGTCTGGCCAATATACTGTATTGTAATCTACAGAAATGTTAAATAAATATCGCCCCTTTAGTTTTAGATTTAAATATTTAAATTGTACATATTGTTTTGATCTTCATTCATTTATTAATGCACTTTTACAATTCTAGCAAGAGTAGTATTCTATATTTCCATTTTGTGTTTGTGAATTTTCCATTGAAGAATAGCTTGTTGTCAATTCTCTCTTAAAATTGTTGATCTTCTGTAAATACATTTTAAATTTCGGGTTTTAATTGTCTTAAGGTCCTCATCTACAGCCAGTGGAGGATGATACAAAGTTTATAAAAAATGTATTCAACTATTGTACAGTATGGTTGTCATTGAATGTGTTGTCAAGGCAAGTTCGAACTCTTTATTTATGTTGGTGGTTTGTATTGAATCAAATCCATTCTATCCATTTTACTTATTTGGTCAGTTTGATCTTGTCTTTGTTTCTCTTTGTACTGCATTCATTTCAGCCCCTTATTTCGTAATTTATTTTTAACCTCATTATCTACCAAGCTGGTACTGTATGTTTCTTATACATTTTTATAATGGTTGCTATTCATTTTAAGGATTATGCAACACCACACAGTAGCAACATCTAATTCATATTACATTACATGTTGAGCCCCTGAATCATTTTACACCAAATAGTAGTGCCCCTTATACATGTATGCCACACATTAGTGTTACTTATACACAGGGCCAGACGGGTACCAAAAATCGGCCCTGGCATTTTTACCAAACAGGCCCACTTGCTGTGGCCACACAGGCCCACCTACTTGCGACTTTCAACAACAATCTAATATATTGGGTGCAATAGTTTGTATATATATTTTAGAAAACTATGTGGTCACTTCAAAGAGAATCTTTTAAATTAAGAGTAACAAAATAATATTGACAGTTAGAAAAGCCATATGATATATAAATTAAATAATGTACAGTATGCACACTACTACATTTACTTAAAGGCAAAGCAATAAGCAATAACCATGGCAATTATTCCTGCTGACTGAGTGGAAATATACCTTGTCCGACACACAGAGGCAGAATTAGCAAACTGTGGTCCCAGGTGCAAAAATATGCTTCCCCCCCTCCCCATTAAAACTCACATTACACCACATATTAGTGCCACTTGTACACTTTGTGCCAGGTAGAGCCCCTCATAACCCCTTTCACAACCGGGTTATTGCTGGGTTGATGTGCGATGTGAAAGGACCAAAAAAGAACCAACTGTGTATAATGGGTGACACAGGTTTAGTTTCAAAGGGTCGGACCTGGGATCAAAATACTGGGTCGGATCAGGGATAGCAATCTGAAAGATCCCCTTTAGACACACTGCACCAGGATTAAGTACACCCTAATGCCCATTACACATTATCATTCACTGTAATGCCAATTATACATTGTTACACTTTATTCCATACACTATAATCACCATAATGCCTATTAAATATTGTTTCACACTGTAATAGTCATTACCGCACACTGTAATGCCCATTACACATTTCCGCACAACCCAGTGCCCCTTACACATTTCAACACACCGTATTACCCATTACACATTAAGACACACACACACCATAATGCCCATTACAGATTATGCTACACACATAAAGTCCATTACATAATATGCCCTCAGTAGTGCCCCTTAAACAATGTCCACATTAGTGCCCCTTACAGATTTCCCATATTAGTGCCATATAAGAGGGGAAGAGATAGCTCACTGCAGCCCTGTGTGGTGTGTGCTCAGCTCCTATGCTGCTGAGCGGCTCATACCATCGCAGACAGACATTTTAAATATGGGGCAGGCTAGTGAGCCAATTAGAGCTTGCGGTCTGTCAGCCAATTGCTAACTGTGGCTGCTGGTCCATGAGCTCTGATAGGCTGGTGGGCAGGAGGCATATTTCAAATGTCCATCAGCGCTGGTTTAAGCCAATAAGCAGCCAAAGAGCTGAGCGCACACCACACAGACCCATTGGTGGTGGCCAGTGAGTGGCCATATCTCCAACCCCATCACCCCCACATCTCCCTCCACCTCTCCATCCCCATCACCCCTGAATCTCTGACTCCCTCCACCTCTCCGTTCTCATCACCGCTCTGTCACCATTGAACCTCTCCATCCACTGCACCTCTACACCCATTACCTCTGCACTTCTCTGCCCCCTAACAGCTATCACCATACCCCTATACTCTTACACTACTCTTCCTGTCCACCCACACACTACTACTGCCCATGTCATCCCACATGTGCCCCTCTACCCCCAACATACCATACTCCTCCTACACTCTATATACCACTACCCCCAACACATCCTGCACTTCAATTCCTGTCCCCCAATATACACCCCATAATAACCCTATATCCTGGCCACAGACACATTCTACTGACTGTCCCTAACATACACATGCCATAAACCCCTCATCCCATATGACCATTTGGTAGCCACTGACAGTCCCTGATATTCCTGTACACATCCAATAACACCCTCCTTGACCTCTTTCTTCATATCCCACATTACCTCCTTTATCTTTTATCCCTTTCTGGTAGCCACATGTGGGAGCCGGGCCGGAGGAGGTTAGCTGCAGCGGGCGGCTGGCAGCTGACTCTGTTCTGCAGCCTGAGCGCAGGTTGTACAGTCACAGAGAGTTCAAAAGTCAGCCAACACAGCCCGCACTGTGACAGCAGCTGTGATGGCTATCACTGGGCTGGGGAGCAGTGCCAGTGCCACAGATCGACAACATAGATAGGTGCACAGCTTCCCCAACTTCTGTGGCTGGCGGTGGGGCACCGCCAGTTGGCGTGGGAGCTGGGTTGCTCAGGTGCAGTCACGTCATGACACTGCAGCATCATAACATCAGTATGCAAATTACGCGGCGCTCAGCAAGGTGATGCCCAGGGGAAGTGCTGAAAGCTACAAGCAAAAGATGCACAAAATCATCCCACAAGGCCATTGGCCCTTCTGGCATTTGCCAGAAGTGCCAGATGGCCAGTCCGGCCCTGCTTATACACAGTAGTATTGCCTGTTACACATATTGCCAACAGTAGTGCCCCTTATACACATATCTACCTTTGTCTCTTCCACAGCTCAGAGCTCATGTCCCTCCAGCAGCTTCTTCTCCTCTCTATGTATATTCAGCCTCCTTCTCACCTTTTCTTCAGTATGCATAGTGCTTGATCCTATTGGTTGCTCTTTTTACTTCAGTTGTGATGACAGCATGACATCACATATGCCGTGCCAGAAAAGGAAGCTGCTGGGACAGAATTTTCTGTTGGAATTACTTTGCAGGGCTGTGGTGTAGGTGGAACTATTTCCGCCTACCAATACAGGGGTGGAACTTAGTTCTACTCTGTTCCCTCCTATTTTAACCCCTGGCATTGATCAATCAGTGTCTCAAAACTGAGCAAACAGTGTTGAAAAGGTTGAAAAGTGAGGAAATGTTTGATCCTTGCAAAGTTCACTTATCAGTGAACATTGTACATTCTATATGTCGGGATTTTCACCCTGTCGGGATTTTAAATGTCGGGATTTTGACCATGTCAGTATTTTAAATGTCGGGATTTTGTCCTTGTCAGGATTTTGTCCTTGTCGGTATTTTGACCCATTCGGGATTTTGACCCTGTTGGGATTTTGACCGTCGGGATTTCATACCGAATCCGTTTATTCAGTACAGTTTTCATTGTGCATAATTATATCAAGACATGTCTAAAAAAATTATTTTATTATTTAAGCAACAGTATAATTATTTAAATAGATATTATTTTATTGACAAAAACTTTACTTCAAATTACAGTATAAGGCTCATTTACAATATTTCCAGTAAATCTATACTATTGTATAAGAACACGAACACAAACATCTGTACTCAGATTTTGTCATGAATCTTTAGAACTGTAGAAACATATAATGTGAAAGGATGGTATAGGCAAATATAGACTCCATTACAAAGAAGCACTGTGCTTTGTTCACTTCAGTGGAAGCTGCAGAACCTCTCTCAAAGGGAGGAGGCTTCTCTATAAATAGCACCATTATCTACCCCATTTTTAGGTGTGGCTTTGACACCCCTTTCAAAAGTTAATTTAAACCTTCTTCCAAATGTGTACCCCTGTTCCCCCACCACCTCATGTATGCTTTTGAACACCTCTTCCCATGTATTCTTCTGGCCCCTTTCACATCTCTGCTCCTGCTCCTGACACAAAGGCCAATTTTGGCTTTTGCCTGATCCTCAAGGCTGGTAACTTACAATCAGAAGTCATAGGGGATAAAGTGGGGCAGAACCTCCAAATGATGCAAGAACTATTTAGGAAAGAATCAGGCAGCTGGTATTCTGTCTGTAATGGAGTGGATAGCTCAGTCACCAGATCTCAACCCCATTGAGCAGGTCTGGGAGCAGCTTGACTGTATGGTACGCAAAAAGTGCCCATCAAGCCAAAGAAAGTAATAAAAGTATGTTGTATTGATAGAATATGTGATGGGAAAATTAGAAAACAAGCAAAAGAATGCAATTACAATGTGAACTTCATACAATACAACAAGAAGCCAAGCCCCCTATCATTATGATGGTTGTCAGCATTAGGAAGGATTGCTGACTCCTGAGTGCCATTGGAGAAGCCAGGGGTATCTCCAGGTAAGCTGGCTCTCAGATGTTATACGCCATTATCATGTGGCCTTACACTGGGCTATTAAGCCCAGACATATATGTTACTGCTAATGGGATGGGTTTGGGAGTGTGGTGCCCCCTGTGTTGGTCGGGCTGGTCTGCTCCAGGTTGGCACACCCTAACACTTTATTAACACTTATTTTTTCATATCACATTGAATATATTTAGTATTTTAATCACACATTCACTTCCCTACATAGCACTTATGTGCTTCTTATTAACCCCTACTAATTTTCATTTGTGTGCTGCCCTGGAGTACTCAGCCTGTGTCGGCATGTTGGGGGTCCACACTCCAGACCCACACCCAGTATTAGGGACCCCCAGTGACAGAGATGCCTTGACGTATGGCCTGGGGGCTTAGCCCTATATCTGCAAATACAACAAGAAGCCAAGCCCCCTATCATCGGGATGGTTGTCCTCCTCATGGTACTTGCATTTACCATCTTTATCTGTGTGTGAATACATGGGGCTTGATTCAGACCTCTTTGCAGGGCTGCAAAATCACAGCCCTGATGATTATCGATAGACCACGCTTGCACAGGTTGCACTGTGCGTGTGTGCAAGGTCTCCCTGCAAACAAAGCCAGCAACGCTCGGCATTTGTAGGTGGCACCCGAGCATTTTCTGAGTGCTGCCAAAAATGTTGGAAGAGAGGGCCACTGATGTCATCAGTGGAACAAATCTCACGACGGCCATCGCAACACCAAGTACATCTGGACTTGCTCAGCAGCTGCACACAACATGAAATCCAGTAGACAGTGATGGATTGCGACTGTTCGCACATCTGCTAACACATTCACAGCCATGCACAGGTCCCATAAAACACTCTTGGCGGGAGGCGTTTACCTAATCAATGGGCTCCGAAGATTCGCAGCACAGCGATCAGAATTGGGCCTATGGTGTGGAAATTGCGCAGTTGACAATAGCTTTCTATGGCATATGTGCATTTAGCAGATAACTGCATGATCTGTCACATTTACTGTACATCCAACTCAGAGGGAGGCTTCTTAACACTAGCAATATTAAGTGTCGTTTACATAGTTGTGTTTTTATAGTTCATTTCAAAAAAAATATTTGCAGAGAACTGAGCTTAGGTCTGGTGTATGACCCTGCAAGTATTGTTCTATTACCTACAACATTTAAAGTAAAAAAAAAGCATAGAAAGGAAAAAAAATCAAAACAAAAAACACTATTTAGCCATGCTTACAACCCTTCAGCCAGTGATGCCTTGACAGCAGAGGTTATAGAAATAAAAAAGAAAGAAAGAACAATGTGAAATCGGCACTACATTAGAGATGGGAAAAGTACTTAAAGCCTGCAACATTCATCAAGGCTGAATACATAAATGCCACATTTTGAATAAGCTCAAGCAAAAGACAATGACAAAGGAAAGGCGCATTGCTTCGGGAATCTCTATCATTTTCATTTGCTGCTGTCAGGAACCTGTTTTTTACCTCTCACTCTATCAGCCATTATAGCATTAATGAAGTAACCTCACATAGTTATTGACTGGCTTGTCACAATTCCTGCCTGATCCCTTAATAGAAACCATTGGTCTTCTGTTAAAAATGGGGTAAGCGGGGAGGTGCTGTGGGCATGTGCTGAATTTCAAGTGTACTCCTGAGGTTATCAAATACATAAAATGCAAATTATCATATTTTTTAAACACACAGATTTCATGCAACAGAGCATATAAAATTGATTAATACTGTACTTTATTCATGCCTGATAATGTTATCAAATATGATATGCATATTTTTTTCCCTACTGAAAAATGTGCTTTTGAGAGTGGCATTGCAGGCTTTATTTTGCAATCACGGCTAATTCTTGTCTGATTGACGACTTACAGCTCTGCATAACAAAAAAAAAAAAGAAAAAATATATATTTTTTGCACAATTACTACAATTTGACCAATAAACATTTTCATAGTTGTATTCAGCAGTTCTCCCTGATAAATATATGGCTGCAAGGCAGCTGAATTCACATCGCACAACAACTACTGTTGAGTTCTCACTTTCTACTTACGATAAAAGGCTATTGCTGTTCCTCACCTCTATGGGGGAAATGAATCTGCTGGCGCCCACTAACTTTTGCTTCATTCGGGTGCACACAGCCTCTGTGCTGACATTACTGTTATGTGGTTCCATCTCTTTGATGAGCTGGTAACTAGGTGTATAGATGTTCTTTAATTTAGGTCTTACAATTTATTTTTAGCATGTTGCCTGTATATTATGTAGTGAGAAAAAATAGTTTATTCAATCTTTCGAGGACAATTCTGTGTCACATAAAATTGCCCTCTAAAGTAGGAAGCTAAATCTGTCCAGCTATAGAATAAGCCAATAGTTCAGTATACATGGTAATTGAGACATTAAATATGTCAACATATTCAGAATGTCAACATTGACCATGTTGACTTTCAACATATCAACACTGATGTTATGTAAAAAAAAATTGTCCTCAATCCTAATAGTAAGTAAACTAAAACTAACCCTAACCTTAATGACATTCCCCAATCGGGAAGTTAGAACCTGCAGCTGGAGAACAGAGATTGGAGGTGGACTTCTGATGTTCTCATTAATTACATCTAGGGAAAAGTACTATATAAATACAAATATTATTATTCTTATTATTATGATGATCTTCACCAAACCACTGCTTTGTCTGCTGTTGCTGTTTACCTTTGGCCATTGCCCTCCGAATGGGAGTATATATATATATATATATATATATATATATATATATATACAGTAGGAAAGAAGGATGGCACTCAGGAGACTTTAAAATACGTGCTGTATTTAAAAGTGCAAACAAAGAGACCAACGTTTCGGGGTATGTACCCCTTTGTCAAGGTGCTAGTGAGAAGCACTAGCACCTTGACAAAGGGGTACATACCCCGAAACGTTGGTCTCTTTGTTTGCACTTCAAATACAGCACGTATTTTAAAGTCTCCTGAGTGCCATCCTTCTTTCCTACTGTACCCATCCCCCTGTGGAAGGGCACCGGGGCAGCTGACCAGACAGAGGAGTGCCGGGCCGCAGACCCTCTCTATATATATATATATATATATATATATATATATATATATATATATATATATATATATATACAGGATGTGGGTCCCGGCACTCCAGCAGAAATGTCACGCAGAGACTTAGGTGCTCTTCAATCCCGCTAGGGAAATGTACAACAAGTAGAACGCTGAAGTGACTCTAAGATTTTTAAACTGCACGGCGGCAGCAATCAAATGAAGCAACAAACACAAGTATTTTTGCTTTGAAAAAGGGATTTAAATCCCGAAACTTCAGTTTGTAACCTGTGTCTGAGTTGTCCTTTTTGAAGTCTGTGGGAGTGCCGCCTATACAAGGAAATTTGTAATACATATATATACTGCCTTTATTAAATGTGAAGCAGATTTACGATGCACAGCTACAGCATCACAGCCCCTGCAATAATGATGGGAATAATACCTCATTCATATTGCCAAAATAACCCAGCTTGAACACGGTTTGCTGACATAACAATCCTGGTTGAAATACATGTGAAAACACCAAACCTTGTAACCCGGGTCAAACAACCGGGCAATTCGACCGGTTTCATAAGAAGGGTTAAACCCGGTTGCCTACTATATACAGTGATTCGGCAGACCTGGGTCCGACCCATATTTTGAGATATGAAAGGGGTATAACTGCCAATGGCCATAACTCTATTTGCCATTGAAAACTTAGGACAATTTGTAAATCCATTTTTTTTTTTCAGATTTATTTATTTTCTCTATTTCATAGTCAACCAATATTAGGACTGTGTCATCTATAAAATCTTAAAGGTTGGTATGTTCAAAATGTTGAAATATTAGCCTCTGACCATGCATAAACTCTAGCAAATACAGTACATGACTTTAGTGCAGTTAAAAAAGATGTTTATTTGTTGTTTTATATATCTTTATTTTGTTTTGCTTTTGTACAAGTTTCAACCTTTTTAGTTTAGATGACACTTGTTCAGAGTTTGTGTCTAATGCAGCTATTCATTTTACAAGAACAAGAGACCTTGTACAGTATGGAGAGCTTGCATGGTACATTTGTTCGTATGTGTGTACAATGAATAAAGGGAAACAATTGGACAATTCCTTTAGAATGCTTCAGGGGCCAAAGAAAAGGAGTTTCTATTGAATGATTCCTAAAGCAGAGGTCATTTGTGTTTCATTAGATGTGTAATGACAAATTCCAAAAAGAGTATAAACTTCTAGAAAACTGAATTCCTGAGCCCTTCGGATTGTATGGAATCATATTTGTTTTAATTTACTGTTACACTGTTTAAAAGGGACTCGGCTTGTTGATGTGCTGAGACAATCAGAAAGATCATTGGGGAAAAAATAATAATTAATGCTGTAATTCAATAAAATATTAATGTAAATGAACTTCCATTTTGCTTTGCAAGTTTTTTAGTTTACTTAAAAACAAAACATTAATTATTTAGAAATATGGTTTTAAATAAACAATTACATAAAATACATATTTCATATTGCAGTCTTAAAGGCATACCAGTGACGCAAGCAGGGGGGGTTTCAGGTCAGTGGCAGGGTGCCACAATCCCCCCGGGCCGATATATATTGCTGTGTCCTGGGCCTTGCTTTGTGTCCCTGGTGGCTAGGTCATCCAGAAGATGGACAGTTGAGCTCGGCTTGCGGCTCCCGGGTAGAGAATGCCAGTGCCAGCCCTGAGAGCCTCCAGGAGCAGCAGCAGCTAGTTAGGAGGCTGTGAGGTAATGCTGGTAAAGCCTGCGCACCTCCTGACAGCCGAGCTTTACTGTCCATCTCCTGCGCGATCAGCTAGTACCGAGAACAGGGGGGTTCAAGGGGGACAGCTTTGCCGCTCACCTCCCCCTGCTCAGCCCTGCTCTCAGGTCCCCGGTCACACTGCTCACAGCTGGCTGCGGGCGGGAGGGAGGGAGACAGACACAGAAGACGCTTCCTGCCTGGCAATCTGCACTGTAATACTTAGTGACGCTGAGAAGCTGGAAGGCTGAGAGCATGCTGGCTGCTCCCTGAGGACAGCTGAGAGAATGCTGTCCTCAGGGAGCAGCCTGCCACACTAGGGAAATGGTAAATTTGTGTGCGCTCGGGGCTGAATATTGGAGGCCCAGGGAGAGTGCTAGGGGGGGGGAGTGATGCTTTAAGTGTGCACATTGAACTTTATCGGAAAACACTGTGTAGTGTGAACACTGAGTGGATTGAGGGGGGGTGCTGTCTGGCAGTAGCTGAAGTAGAGATATGCATAATTTTAGCCCCTTTTCCTCCCCGCGGACTCACAAAATTTGGGATTTCATACAGCGGAGAAGGGAGGAGTGGGGCTGCAGCAATGATTCTGGAGACTTTCCCACCACCAGGGCGGGTCATCGGTCCATTTACTAGTGTTGGACCCCTGGGCTGAAAGTTGCCAGCCAGCCCCTGGTTCTGGTTGCCTAGAAACCCCCCCTAACAGTGGCTGGACATCGGCAATGGTGGCAGCAGCAGGAGACCTGTAGTGGATAGAGAGGTGGGAGAGCTGAGACTCTGCGCACTACCAGGAGGGGGCACGCAGGTGGCACACTCAGGGTCTCGATGAAATGGCCTGCTGGGCCAGGTGCTGCAGGAGCAGGCGGCAGAATGAGTGGCAGTGTCTGCTCCCTGGCCACTTACATCATGCAGCCAGCAGAGCCAGATGAATGGGGGGAGAGAGAAGAACCCCCCCATGAAATTCCTGCATTTGCCACTGCATAGGTCACTAGGTGAGTTTTTATGGTTTTTTTTTTTTTTTAAAAAGTATTTTTTCATACTTTACTATTGAAATGGTTATAGAGTGAGAATATAATAGTGTGCCAAGCAAAGCAAGGCACCGTCCCCGAAGCATGGCAAGTGAAGCGAGCCATGTGAGGGGAATTGGTATACATACTGAATACGCTGTACAACTTAAATTGACATAGACACCAAAAACGCATGAAAAACCCAGGTCAACATTTTTATGTCGACATTTTCCATGTTGAACTAATGCTTGTGTTGACTTAATTGCCATGTCGACCTATTTCATGTGTTGACCTACTGTAGTAACTGTTAATCTATAGTGGTCGACCTAATGACTGTTGTCCTTAGTTCTGACTACCCTATGACCTACTTGTTTTTCCATTAGTTGTCAGTAGAAAGGGACAATACATTGATTTGTTGTCCAAAAAAAATCCTGGTCTTCATCAAGATATGTCCAGATAAATTCAATACATACATTAGCCACATTTCAATAAGATCTTTAGACCCAATTGTGAAAAACTGTTGCAAAGTTTACATTGATTTGCTAGTAAATTATGTTTTAAGATGAAATGCAGCAATATGCATGATTGGATAATAATAATATAGTATATATTATTACAGTACGTGGCACTTGCAAGTAATGTATACTCGAGAAAATTCTAAAGGAGGCCCAAGGTCAATATCAACCTTCTTCTTACAGCACCCTTGATCTCCACCTCCAAGTCCCCTCTACTAATAGTGATGTTATTCAAAATCTACACACAGAGCAACAACTTACAGTGCTGTACAAGAAGACTCCTCCAGAACAGTCAAGTCATTGGAACTGGTCTTATGAACCCCACAATTCTGGTCAATAACGAAGCTGGTGTTAGTGGTGGATCAGAAATAGGAGCGAGTAGACTTTTACCTCATAAAAGCAAAAAAAAACATACCTTAGGGAAATTATCTAGCTTCTGTGTGTGGAGGAATGTTATGTTAATGTAGACATTTGTTATTGTCAAAATTAAGCAAATAAAACAATATTCACTAAAGGTCAGATATATGGTGACAAAAAAATGTTAACAAGTGTTGATCATAATGGCAATTGTGGGGCTATTTTGGTGGTTATGTTTAATGTACTATATATTGTAGAAAATAAAGCATTGTTATCTAATAGCAACGTGCCTTAACCTTCTCTCTGAAAATATTTGGCAACATAATGATTGCCTCATAATGGAGGGCACTGCCATGGATTTTAGCATCAGCCTATGGATGAAGAGAGACACATCACAAATACTGTAGTCACTAATAGAATGGAAATATTTGATATTCTAAAAAAAGGGTTCATTTCTTCCTGATGGACCAGTTCACAAGAGTGCATTTGCAATAAACCAATAGTTTGTTGAAATTGCTGATTTATGGGCACAGGAATTCCTATTTTACAGTAACAGATGAACTGGGCACTATGTGCACAAATGCCCACAGTACCTGCTGGTGAACCTGACTGATGTATTGATGCCATAGCACGAATCATATGCACAAAAACATAGCACAGACAATAATGTTTTTAGCTATAGTATTGCTGTGCAAAGACTGATCATAACTCAGGGCCATATTCTGGTTCAATCCTGGCAAATTCCTTCTTAGATGGAAAAAAAACATGTGCACTGCAGGGGGGGCAGATGTAAAATGTGCAGAGAAAAGTAGATTTGGGTGAGTTATTTTGCAGGGTAAATACTGACTTTATTTTTTCGATGCAATATAGATCTCACTTTGAAGTAAAACCCCACCCAAATCTAACTGCACAAGTAACATCTACCACACCTGCAGTGAAACATAGAAACATACTGTAGAAACATAGAATTTGATGGCAGATAAGAACCATTTGGCCCATCTAGTCTGCCCCTTTTATATCCTTCAGGTAATCTCAACCCTTTTTTATCCTTATTTATTTGTAAGGATATTCATATGTCTATCCCAAGCATGTTTAAATTGTTCTACTGTCTTAGCCTCTACCACCTCTGATGGGAGGCTATTCCACTTATCCACTACCCTTTCTGTGAAGTAATTTTTTCTAACATTTCCCCTGAACCTACCTCCCTCCAGCTTCGGTGCATGTCCTCTTGTTCTATTACTTCTTTTCCTTTGAAGAAAATTTCCCTCCTGTACTATGTTAAAACCCTTCATATATTTGAATATTTCTATCATGTCCCCCTTTCCCTTCTCTGCTCCAAACTATACATGTTAAGATCTTTTAGTATTTCCAGGTAAGTTTTGTGATGTAGGCCATGCACCATTTTAGTTGCCCTTCTTTGTACACTCTCTAATGTATTTATATCCTTCTGAATATATGGTCTCCAGAACTGGACACAGTATTCCAGATGAGGTCGTACCAATGACCTATAAAGTGGCATTATTACTTCTTTTTTTCTGCTACTGATTCCTCTCCCTATGCAACCAAGCATCTGACTAGCCTTCCTCATTGCTTTGCTACATTGCTTTCCTCCCTTTAAGTCACTTGAAATAGTGATTCCTAGATCCCTTTCCTCCTCAGCAGTTTCCATTATAGTACCCTTGATACTATATTGAGCTTGTGGGTTTTTGAGTCCCAAGTGCATAATTTTGCATTTTTTTTAAACTGTAGTTGCCATGCTCTTGACCAATTCTTAAGTTTGGAAAACAGTATATTCTGAGCGCTATGGGTTAGTGTGTGCGTGCTGTGTGCAAATGGCTGCCCTCTGGGAGGGGGTTGCCGCCCCCAAAAAGGGTTTACAGAAAGAAAAGAGATACCAGTGGGCGATCCTCAATTGAAAAAGCTGCCGTAGCGCGGCGAAACGCCTCTTGAACAGGAGCCCTGCTGCCGCCATTGAGCTAGTGGACCTGGAGGAAACTCTCATTCATTGAGCTCCACGTTATTCAGCTTACCTCGGTCCCTGATATTCCCTCACATGCGCAGCAGCGGTGTGTTGCTGAAGACAACATACAGCCACCACAACCACTTGCGGCACACGGCTGTTACGTTTACAGCAGAGCGCACAAGACTTCCATCTCCATACAGCCTCCGCCCGACACAGTGTCCAGCGGCTCGTGCCTGGCTGTCTGGCCAGTACAGCTGCTTTGTCACCATCTGACACATTGGCGCATTTACCTTCCCTTACTGGGATCTGCTGCAGATCATCTGCCTGCATATAAGACCTGTGGCTGTCGTCTTCATCGACACAAAAGTGTCGACTGCATTGGCTCATTAATTATTCTTCTGCTGCTACAAAGCTGTTAAAAAACCCCCTTGTGGATTACAAATACCCTGTTGGGAAATTCTACAGATTTTTATTATTCCTACAAAGCGCTGGTATCTTTACTTCTCAATTGGGACAACAGCACCTGGCTTCATATGCGCATATGAAAGGAAATAAACCCACCGGGACTTGGTAACTATATACCGCACCAAATTAGCTGTTATCATCGCACATGTTTTTTAACTTTTTATGCTTATTTTGTTATTTTTTGTGTATATTTTGTGTCCAATTAGTTTTAAATTAATTCAATTAATGTTTGTATGATACATATATTTAATAAATTGTCCTATTTGTGTGCAAGAGGCGCCCACTGGTATCTCTTTTCAATTCTTAAGTTTACCTAGATCATCAGTCATTTAATTTACACCTTCTGGTGTGTCTACTCTGTTGCATATCTTTGTGTCATCTGCAAAAAGGCATACTTTCCCTTCAATTCCATTTGCAATGTCACTAACAAAGATATTAAAGAGCACTGGTCCAAGTACAGATCCCTGGGGTACTCCACTGGTAACATGTCCCTCCTTAGAATACACTCCATTTACTACAACTGTCTATTTTCTATCCTGCAACCCGGCGATTATCCATTTAATAATTTTATAATCCAATCTCACACTTTCAAGTTTATTTATCAGTCTGCGATGCGGGACAGTGTCAAATGCCTTACTAAAGTCTAGATATGCCACATCTACAGCCCCCCCCCCCCCCTTCATCTATTATTTTGGTCACAGTGTCAAAAAAGTCAATAAGATATTCCACTATTCTTTTTTTTAATAGTGTTTCCATTAATTTCCCTACTACTGATGTAAGGCTCACTGGTCTGTACTTACTTGCTTCTTCTTTGCTTCTGCTTTTGTGCAGTGGAACTACATTTGCTCTTTTCCAGTCCTCTGGAACCGCACCTGTATCTAGTGACTGGTTGAATAAATCTGTTAATGGCGCTACCAGCACATCTTTTAGTTATTTTAGTATCCTTGGATGAATTCTGTCTGGCCCCATTGATTTATCCACTTTCAGTCTTGAGAGTTCTTTCTCCTTAGTAAATGTACTTCCATCTACATTATTTTTATGAATGTCCTTGCAACTTAACTGTGGTCCCTTCCCTTCTCCTTCTATAGTGAATACAGAGCAAAAAATAATTATGTGCACATGGTTTTGTCCATCTAAGTAGGAATTTACCAGAAGGAGTGAACCAGAATAAGGCCCTCAGTGAGTAACACAATATGCAGTGTCAACAAGGTGTACTAAACCTTGAAAATATGTACTAAACCTTAAAAAGTGATAAAATGGAGAGTGATTAACCCCCAACCAATCAGCTCCTATCTGCCATTTTTCAAACACAACCTGACAAATGGTAGCTAGGAGTTGATTGGTTGGTGGTTTATCACTCTCCATTTTATCACTTTTTAAGCTTAGTACATCTGGCCCAGTGTGAGGTAATACAGTAAATGAAAGTGTCAAATTACCTCTGCATCTGGAATCCCATAGAGGTATACAAGTGTCCCGTAAAAATGCTCCCTTGGCTGGTGATGTTGTGGTAATTGCTGTTGTTGTACTGTACGTGATGACGTCTTTAACAAATACAAATGGTCACATCGGTCATAAGGTCCTTTACTGTGTGTCAGAGAAATAACACAGAACAATTAGTGAACAGAGAGGAAAAACATACTGCATCAAAAAGGCCCAAAACTAGCCATTAGTATACTCAATGTTAAACCCTGGTCTAACTCGAAAACATAGGTATGTCAACACGAACATTAATATTTGTATTTTCTTTAAAATTATTCTTAAGAGTAAAATACAAAAATGATCCTTTCTGGAGATAATAAACTTTACACGTTTGCCTGCGTGGTATATATCTGGGGTGTGTGTGTGTATATAAGGGGGCACCATTACTATTGCAATCAGTGTCATTTTTATTACAAAAAAATCATAATGGGAATACTGTAGGTGTAATATACAGACATTTATAACATATAAATATATAGGAACAAGTGGGGATTTGCAATTCATAAACACCTGCTGCCATTCACTTTTCTATGATTTTTCACTTATTCTCTTGAATAACCTATTTGCTCAGATTGCCTCCATTCCCAACACTGCAAACATAGCACCTAACCAGGGGTGTAAATAGAACATTATGGGTCCCAGTAGCGGTTGCTCATTTTATGCCTTAAACTAGTGCTCTACTTTATATAATCCTTTTCATTTTAGCTATTGTTATTCTCCATAGTTTTGCCATAGTTCATTTTATTCCCTATAATATTGCCTTAGTTAATTGCATGAGGTATGCTACTACCCCAGTATACATTATTACACAGTGCCACCATTCATATGTAACAATATAGTCCCCTAGTTCACATTATGTCACACAATGCCCCCATATCACATTATGACACAGTGCTTCCAGACTCTCTAATGTAGACATTCCATCAATAAAATGAGTTACAGGATATTATTTATACAATTGACTCCAGCTACTGGATGAGTGCAGATCGAAGTGTATGGTACAACTTTCCCAACTTTGATGGTTCCTGAAGAGGGACACAGATGCATGCCCAAAATTAGGGGATGTGGCTATCCATAAATGGGGCGTGGCCTATACTCATGTCTTCCCGCAAGGCCATACCCCCATTTTGATGCTGTGGGGGAATGACCCAGAGGCTCTGTGAGCCTCTAGCCATGCCCCCAGCCTCCTGGCTGCGGGAATAGACGCTGTGCGCATGCGTTTATTCACCACTGCTCAGCAGCAGACAGGGGGGACTCCCAACAGCACCCACCCCCGCCGCGGGACACTGCCGGCCGCAGGAATGTCCATGAAAACCGTGACATTCCCGTGGTAATCGGGACTGTTGGGAGATATGCCCATAATACTGACTGCAGAATCTCCCCTGTTATATGCATAATTGGACACACAGAATAGATCCAGAGAAGTGCAACAAGCACTGGGATGCAGATAATTAGAGTGCCATAATAACATCTGTCATTTTATGGCAGCTTGTAAATAGATTTTTCTGAATGGTGGTGTTAGCTATGGCTATTTCTTTCAGTAGTAATGTGCTAGTAGAGTAAGCAACCCTGCCTAGAATAGGATGGGTCCATAGTATTAGCATATTAATAATATAGTCAACTACCTTACCAATCATTTAATCAGTAAATCACATTGTACATAATAATAAATAACCTAAAATAAAAATATACAGTATAATAATAATAATAATAATAATAATAATAATAATAATAATTCACCTACATATATATGTTATGTGTATATCTATAAAGCACAACATAATTGCCTTTATGATTTTAGACTAAAGCATGCTATTATATTTACAAAATATTGTCAATAGAAAGATAAAGCCATGGTTGTGTCAAGAGTTCAGCGAACTGTGTGTAAGCCCTATTCTCAATTTTCAGGCAGCTATTTTCAGTCTCCTGACACTGTATCTAATTTCTAAAATGAATACACTTTAATTTTCCTTCTTCATGCATTGTGCCTTTTCTCCATTTAAAACAGCAACAGCCTCTGGCAGTAAAGGACATCACATTTCTATGTGAGATCATTTTCCTTACCCTATATGCAGTCGAATATCATGGGTCAAGGGAGAAAAAATGTATGCAAGAAAACATCACACCTGAATGAGTGCAGATTTGTCACATTACAATTTTGTCTATTTTTTTCTGCTCAAGGTTCATTTTCCACTGGACCATATTAACTATTCTCAGTTTTCTGAAAATAGGTGGAAAAACCACAATGGCTCCATGATTTCTTCTCTGTACTCCATTAGTGTGTAGTGATGCTTGCAGATTGTATGCAGTATGCAGATGTTTGCCCACTTCTCACAGTCTCTTTTTATTGGTTATAGATTAAAACAGATTTGGTCCTGAGACAATGGAAGGTTATGTGTTAGATTAAATTATATGTGTAAATGGTCTTCTTTTTTTCCTTTATACCATATATAAAGTAGAAAATACAAGTATATTTATTCTTTTTTTAAATCTAAATAAATAATATATAATAAAGTAATGTAATAAAGAATAAATACACAATGATAAAATGAAAGCTATTAAAGTTGAAACATTGAAATGCCAAAATGGTTTTTCTAGATCACATTATTAGTGCCTGCAATAACTAGTAAAAAATATCTAGATATACTTTATAGTTACTGTACTTAGGTGTACAGCCATGCTCTGATACATACCTCCCAACTGTCCCATTTTTTCAGCCAGTCAAGGCATACGTATATCAGAGTGTAACCAAACACCCAAGAGTTCAGTATTATTATTATTATTATTATTATTATTATTATTATTATTATTATTATTATTATTATTCATAATTTATATGGTGCCACAATGGTTCCATCAGTGCCTAACAATACATAAATGAGTAAAAACAAACAATTAATTATGCAACAAATTAAATAATGAATTATGGTATGAGGCGTTTAAAGATGAATTCATGGCACATAAAGACAGTTGTATCAGGGGACAGGACACTAAAGCAATTATTGAGGTGGCAGAAATATAAGATGTGCCCAAATGAAAAGGAGACTTTTGCTGTTGGGTGTTGTATCTAATCGCAGTGGGTTATTGTGTTTGCCGATAGCTGGCGTGGCATTTTTCCCAGATGCACTTGTGTAGTGAACGGCTTCACCTCTATTTCTTCATTTCTGGAAAGATGCTTTGCACTGTCAGATACTGTACATAATGGATTCCTCCAGATCAGCGTAAAGAGCTGTTATATATTTTCTCTGCGAAAGGGGCAAGAATGCTTCAGAAATTTATCGCAGGATGAAGGAACCAAGATTGGTAAGCACACTTAAAGTTCCATAGTTACAGAGGTCGCTGAAAGGAGTGGGTCTGGCATTCTAGAGTCTGGACTGCTTGGATTCTTAATGAGCTAAGTTGATTTCACATTCTGTTAATGTTGTGGTAAAACTCTGGAAAAAACAGTAACTGCACTATGAAAAAGGGCCCTTATTCTAATCTGTTTGGAATGGGGCAAAATCAGCACCAATACAATGTTTAGTGCTTTGGTGACTTTTATGTCTTACGAGTGGCTTTGGTGATTGCATAGTAGCCAGGGTCTACTCCACATATTGGGAGTCTCCCACAGCTTCTGACAAAGTAGATAATGATGGTTGTGTTAATTTATTAACATCTCCTCCCTAATTGTTTTTTAAAAAAATGTTGCTGTTTGGTGTTAAGTAGTCAGCAAAGCAGGTGGGTTTCAGTATAGTCTGTTTTGTGAGTCTGGCACATTATATTAAGCCATCTAGGTTTGTTCTTAAACAGGAAATGCAGGGTAATATGAAGGAATTACTGAAATGATTTACTGAAATGACTGCCGGTAAGCAGGTCCTGGCTGAAAAACAGCAGCACCTGGCTGATAGACAACAAACCCAGATACAAGGCCAAAAAGCTCAAATTCAGATGTTGCATGAGGCACAGGAAGTTTAGAAGAGGATGTGAACTACACCAGAGGACCTGGGGAGTATAATGTACTTTCACAGGTACCCATATGGAGTCTACATAGAGAAGAGGACTGGATGAATGTAGTGTGAATTAAATTTTTAGTTTTCAATAGTGTGTGTGTGTTATATGACTACTGGTTAAGTTGTGGAAATACAAGTACCAGTGGGCCCTTTAATGCTCCTCATGCTGAGACTTTTGGTTTTCCAAGCCCCTGTATGTGGAGGAGGCTTGCTGGGACATGTAGTTCCACATCTTAACCCAATAATTTATCATTCTATTTTTTGCACACTAATATCAGCCCAGAGCCCACCACCCAGGGGCACCGGGGACAGCCTGGGCTTCAGCCCGGGCAGTGCTGTTTTTCAAAATAAGAGGGACCCCTAATCACCCTTATTTTGGAAACCAGGACCAACCTATGAGCCTGGTGCAGGTTATAGGAACACAGAGGGACTCCAATTTTTTTCCCTTGTATTGATCCATGCAATGCTGCCACATCATACGTATTTAGTGGCTGTTAAATACGGCCGCAAAATATGAATGGCTACCACATCAGAAAATACAAAGCAGGTGAATATGGCACATTAGTAAATTTTCCCTATTCACAATTCATATTTTGGCCAGTATACGGCCGATGCCAGTAATATTCATTCGTCCCATGAATCGGCAATATTCCGGCATCTTAGTAAATATCCCTCTATATCAGTGATTTTCAACCTTTTTACCTTGCGGCACACTAAATAAGATTTTCAAATTGCCAAGGCACACCATGAGATTCCCACAGGGCAAAACACATTGGCCCCCTACAGAAAAATCCAAACCTATTGGCCTCCATATAAAAAACAATCATACTGGTCCCCACAGGTAACAAAACTAAAATACATTGGCCCTTTACAGGAAAAAAAGAGACCAGTAAATAACAGTTGAACTGGTGGTGGCTATAAATTGGTTTGGACATCTCTAGATCTGGGGCACACTTGGGAGCAGCTCAAGGCACACTAGTGTGCCACGGCACAGTGGTTGAAAAACACTGCTCTATATGTTCTATTCATTTTGCATCTCATTTGATAAATAAAAGTCAGTTTTCATGTGAAACACGAAATTGTCTGAATTACCTCAACCTTTTGAACAGTAGAGTGTATGCATATATATATATATATATATATATATATATATATATATATATATATATATAGATAGTAGGAAACAGAGTGCGCCCCTAGTATGTAATTCCACCACCAAATCCGATATGAAGAATTGTAATAGCAATGTACAAATCACTGTTCAACAGTTCTAATACACTTTTAAAAAAATACAATATAAAAACACTTTTTTCATCTGTATGGAGTCAATAATTCGGTTCAACAAATGCAAAAAAGCAACGCGTTTCGTCGTAAACGACTTCCTCAGGGGTAACATTCTAGGTGGTGAAAAGAAGCCAAAATACTCACTATACATACATGGTGAGGTGGTGAGTCGTAAAATATATAATAATGATGGGAGTACATACCCATAGGCATATAAAACATGAGTTTAAATGTTAACTCCAGATGTCAACCTTTCAGGGACAAAGTGTAAACGCAGAAAATAGATCCTTTAGAGATCCTAATAGGAAGATGCACACCAGCATCTAAAACATATGCAATGATGTACATGAGGAGGAGAGCAAGGATGTAGTTATGGATAAGGGATAGTCAAAAATGGAATTAGTGACATACCAATTTCCCTGTGGGTCCTTATTTAAAATCACAGGTTCTGGGGGGATTCGAAAACGATCCTATAACATCAATGAGTGATGATATCAAAAATCCCATATTTGAATATGGCCATATATATATATATATATATATATATATATATATATATATATATATATATATACATACAGTATATATATGTAAGTATGTCTTTTATCACTCTTCATGTCTTGATAAAGGGAGTTACATCCCAAAACGTTGACTCATCTGACCAGAGTACAGTGTTGTTTTTTATTTACTAAGCTGTATAAAACTTTGGAGTGCTGCCAGTTTGCTTAATATATTCTCCCCTTGTGAGGGGACAGAAGGCACCCAAAGCAGTTGCACAATTTATGCCCGCCAGTGCCGGATCATTGGATATATATATATATATATCTGCCAGGTCTCTTTGACTTTGCAGAACCAAGGCACGGCAAATATCTTTAACATCCTATTCTTGGAACTCATTCATCAAGACATCCTGTTTTTTTCACATTTGTTACTTTGAAACTGACTCTTTTTTCAATTAGTCGACAGTGTGTGATGTCGACACAAAATGAAGTTCCGGGTTTTAAAGACCTCACGCTCAATCCTGGTGAAACGCTGGTTTTGACTGACTCAGAAGCAGAGGCAGTACTGTTCACTGACAGACTCATGGATGCAGATTATACTGATACAGTTGAACAACTAATTACACAGTTGACAAGGCTGAAGAAACGTGAAGTGGACTTCCACCTACAGTACACGGGATAACATTATCAGATTATTTTCGTGATAAGAAGATTCCCAGAGGGTTTCGAATCAAAAACGTACCCACCATCGGCCGCCACAATCCCGACTTTTGTCTACGCTGGACCGTAGTCCTCAACAAATGTTCGTATGACCTGATATTGTTGGTGGTGGAGGAATCTAAAAGAGAACTTACAAGAGATAAGATCAAATCCTTTTGAGGCAATACATCTGCCTAAAATCTCTCTGGACAGATCCCAAGATTGGTTTTCCAATCTGTCAACACAAATTGATAAATATCGTTCTGAATTGATACAATTTAAAAAAGCCAAATTAGAGACTGTAACACGTGATTACGCAGAGTTCCGTGTGTACAGTTGGGCATATGGTAGAAACCAAACACCATATCGCAAACCATACAATAGAAGATTTGGCAAAAATCGCTTTGATACGGAGGGCTCAAGTGGGCCATCATCAAGTGGACAAGAATGTGCAGATTCACAACCATCAACCAGCAACAGAAGACCCCCTTTAGGGGTATCCACACGTGGCAAGATGGCACATACAAAAGAAAAAGCACCAGACGTGGCGGCCAGTGGGCCCGCAAAACCAAAGTGCAAATACACCAGGAGGACTATCCTTTGTCCCGACGTGCTTGCCTGATGAATTTAGCAGCCAAGTTGATCTCTACAAATTTGGTAGAAGATTGCGCCTTAGAGAACATTTTGGTGCTCCCACTGGCAACTTACCCACTATACTCAGACTACACAAAAAATCTTATTTCGACCCAACTTCATCCAATTGTGCTATAAAAAGTTTTACCAACTATATGGAAAGAGTGATCCAAGAGAACAGTGTCACAGAGAAAGAAAATTGGCGAAACCTATCACAAGAAGAACAAAAGGCTTTGCAAGATTTAAAATCGTATAATGACATAACAATCCGCTCGGCGGATAAAGGAGGGGGAGTTGTGATACAAGATTTGGAGGACTACAAACAAGAGATATATCGTCAATTGAAAGACGTGAGTGTATATGGTCCCTTACAATCAGATCCCTCCATCCACTTCAAACGAGAATTGGATACTCTACTTGAGGAGGGCATCGCATGTGGTCTCATTCCCAATGATATAAGAGAAGTGTTATCTGTAGAACATCCGAAAGTCCCCATCTTATACACGCTACTGAAACTACATAAAGACGCAGTAAAACCCCCGGGTCGACCAATTATTTCGGCGAGAGACTCACTATTTTACACCACTGCACTATTTTTGGATTTGTTTCTGCAGCCTATTGTACAAAAGCAGACCACGTATCTAAAGGACACCACATCTCTCTTACTCCATTTGCAAACAATATACCCACTACCAAAAAAAATCTTGCTATGCACAATTGACGTGGTATCACTATATACCAGTATACCGTTACAGCGAGGTATAGAAGCGGTGAGGAGGGCGGTGATAGCCAGTGGTATCTATAATGGACCAGATGTCCAATTTTTCATACAACTTCTAGATCTGGCTTTATCTAGAAATTATTTTCTATTTAATAACAAATTCTACATACAGCGATCCGGCGTTGCGATGGGGTCTTGTGTGGCCCCTAGCTTTGCTAATATATTCATACACGAGGTGGAAAAGAACCTGTTCTTCATTGATCAAGATATCGCCAACAAAATCACATCCTTTTATCGATACATCGATGATATCATACTACTCTGGGATGGCACTGGTGAAGAATTTACGGAAACGATAAATTCCATAAACCTGATTGATCCCGACGTCAAAATCCAGTGACACCTCAATAAACTTTCTAGATGCACTGATAACCATCTCTGAAGACAATCGCTTGCTGACCTCAGTATTTCATAAATCTACTGATCGAAATACTTTGCTTCTAGGTAGTAGCCATCATCCTCCGGCACTAAAATGGGTATTACTCCACTCATAATTCCTTAGAGCACTGCGTATTTTCTCTTCAACAAATGATGCCGAAATTGAAATCAACAATATGATGAAAAACTTTCTTACCAGAGGCTATCTTTTGAAACTTAAAAAAAAAAAAAACTAAAGAAAAAGTACTGAGCATCAGCAGAGAGACTGCTTTATCCAACTCCAGCAAAAGCAAAGATGACAATAAAATCGTTTGGACACAAAGCTATTCCACTAGCAGCGATTCCCTAATGAGGACAGCAAGAACAAAGTGGGACATTGTAACTTCTGATAAAAATCTACCATCGCTGAGACACAGCAAAATCCTGCCGTCTTACAGACGCGGAAAAACATTAAGGATCAAGTAGTCCACAATGATATATCCAACCTCGGCTGTTATACCCAGATAACCAAATGTAAAAATGATAATTATACATGCTTGGGCTGTGTGACATGCAGTTATCTCAAAATTGGCGATACATTCTCCCACCCCAGATCCGGAGTCAAGCTGAAAATTAACTTTCCTTTAACATGCACAAGCAAATTTGTGGTGTATTACATCAAATGCCCCTGCGGGCTATTATACATTGGTAAGACTATTCGCATGTTTAAGGAGAGAATAGCCATGCATAAATCAAGTATCAGAGCAGCATTGTTCGGCAAAGGGTCAGAAGAGCCAGTAGCGAGACACTGGAAAGAAAAATCACATTCTTTAGCCAGCATTCGCTACAAGATAATTGATTGTATTCCGGAGAATACAAGAGGAGGCAACCGTGATCGCTCTCTTCTTCAATTAGAGGCAAGATGGATTTACAAGTTACAGACTGTCCAACCATTTGGACTGAATGAACAATTGCCCCTCTCCTGTTTTCTTTAACCCTTCCCCGCTTGCAACTTTGCATTATATTGATACTCGTTTGCATTCTAACATCTGACTCATTGTTGTCTTATTCCCCTTGCAGGTTTTTGCGCATATTAACTTGTTGATACAACCGTTTCTTTACTTATGCCTTTTTGTTATTTTTCATCACCTAGGTGATGGTTCACAGGGTGTTGGGACACGCCCCCTGGAGACGCTGGATGCGCCGGCGTTAGGTCGCGCCTATGACGTCATCGGGTCTCCGCTGGGGGATCGGGTGTGCTGGGTGTTTGCTTCACATCATTGCCTATATACTGTATGTAAGTATGTCTTTTATCACTCTTCATGTCTTTATAAAGGGAGTTACATCCTGAAACATTGACTCATCTGACCAGAGTACAGTGTTGTTTTTTATTTATTAAGCTGTATAAGACTTTGGAGTGCTGCCAGTTTGCTTCATATATTCTCCCCTTGCGAGGGGACAGAAGGCACCCAAAGCAGTTGCACAATTTATGCCTGCCAGTGCCGGATCATTGGATATATATATATATATATATATATATATATATATATTTATATATATATATTTATATAGAGTTTTTGAAAGGAGGGCACTCACCAATTCGCACATAAAATTTTTCTTTTTATTCAGTTCATTAAAATATTGAACTCAAGTAGTTGTCATCAACGCTTCGGTCCGCATTTCAGACCTTTGTCAGGACAAACATCAGGGCAACAAGAGATCTTACTCCAACAGAGACCTCTGTTGGAGTAAGATCTCTTGTTGCCCTGATGTTTGTCCTTATGAAGGTCTGAAATGCGGACCGAAACGTTGATGACAACTACTTGAGTTCAATATTTTAATGAACTGAATAAAAAGAAAAAATTTATCTGCGAATTGGTGAGTGCCCTCCTTTCAAAAACTCTATTTGATGGTCCTGTGCCTTGGAGTGAGCACAACTGTGATGACCCAAAGAATTGTGTGCGGATTCCAAAAATACATATATATTTATATATATATATGAAAAACAAAATAGAAGGAGCGCCCCAATGAATGTATAAATCGACTTTACTGGACAAAGGTAATAAAAGCACATACATTGTAGTAGGAAATAATCAGCATATCCACCGTGTCTATCAGCACCAGCCACGTCTGGACAAGTACAGCAGCAATCACAGCGAGGTGATATGAACACAGCGTGTCTCAAAGATGGAACCAGCCCGGCAGTGAAGCGGTGTCAGCATGTCAAACACAAGGGTGTAGATCAGATGGACCAACAGGATCGGTAAGCACGTCGGGAAAACACGCCCCAACGCGTTTCGTCACTACGGACTTCGTCACGAGGCGCCTCCTGACGAAGACCGTAGCTTGAGTCCACACTAGGCATCAAGCTATATGAAATTTATATGTGTTCTGGCACCCTGAAACCTATATCTGGAGTAGTGTGCGGTTTTTCATATGTGTATACATATATATATATAAATATATATACAAAAACAGAGTGAGAGAGAGTGCCTCCTAGTGTAGTATGTTTTTTTCAATTCGATACCCTTCACCACATGGGAAGTCGACACCTCAAAAAAGTTAAGGCGTACCGCAATTAGTGGTATCCCACCACTGTAAATCAAGCCCGTATTCAATATCCCAGATGCAGCTGATGTAATCGGGTTTCCTCAGACTTCTATATTATCCACCTCGAGTACTCCTGCGGTATCCCTTGAGTACTCCTGCGGTTCATCATATGGATAATTTTTTATATATGGAAAGCAAAAAGGAGGTAATAGTGTAATACAATCACACAATTTTATTAAACATAAACGGTGGGACTTTTGGTGGACAGTGACTGACCTCAAGGGTGCTGGCATAGCACACACCAGATAAGCTTTTTATCATATCTTAACATTGTGAGGGCAACTGAGTTGTCACGTTTATGTTTAATAAAATTGTGTTATTGATATATCATTAAAAATAAATATGTAATAATAAATTTATCTTAATTCTTAACACACAGTACATAAAGCCATAACGTATATTACAGTTAGGGCAGCTGGGTTAACACTAATAAATGATCTCCAAACATTTTACATACATACACTGTAGAGTCTGTTTACAGGATATTCTATGTAATATTGGTCTCTAGGAAACATGTGCTTCCATATTTTGGATTGAGGAAACTTTTTCAGGTTCTGGTGCATTTATTGTCATGCTTGGTGGTGAATAAATGATATTCACACTTATATTTAACCGAAAATGGTTATCATCCTTATCAGAATTTTATGTTTCCAGAATGAAACATGGCAGCACACATATTTTCAATTGCTAATTCTTCCTGTACAAGGGGCAGTCAAAGACTGGTGAGATTAGGAAGAGAGGGGTATTTATCTCTTACAGCTATCATATGCCTGAAGGGATGCCGCTGAACCCTTTAGTGTCTGCTGACATGTTCCAATTCTGGAAAAATGGAAAAGGAAAACTGATAAGTATGATATCAATTTTCAGTTATCAGATTTATCCAGCTCATTTGGACATGTTTTCCACATTTACTATGCAGCAGACTAAATTGTTTGGCCAGCATGCTCAATAATCAGAAATTTGCTAAACATATTTTTTCTAAACAGTTTTCCTACTTCAGTTATTATTAATTATTTTTTTGGTGTTATTCAGTATGTGATTTGCTAATTTTCAGAGCCCATTCTTGCTGACACATGAACATATAGGAAACTACCCCAGGGCATTACATAAATAAAATATAGTTGTGCATTGTAATAGAGTGTAAAGTGTCATAGAACGTAGGGTATGTGAACTAATATTGATAAAGGGAGTGTCAAAAGTAAAAAACAATTGTGAAAAAATATATGTAAGAAAAATAAATATAAATAAGACATACGTAGAAAAAAGGATATGTTTGTGTGAGTCTATGGGGTCGATCCTATGAAGTCCAAAGGGTGCGAGGTGGCATTTGGATTCTGTTTTCATGCGTTTAAACACTGGAAACGGCACCCACTTCAGCCCAATCTTGCACCCTTCGCTGGGCCGAATTTGCTTAAAACTGCTCGCATCCCTATGGAGTTTTTAAGCTAATTCACGCCGGGTCCCGTGATGATTCACACTTGCGAATCATCTGCAATCCAATAGGATCGACCCCACTGTGTTAAATTAGTGATGCCCTGAAGTGGTCCAGCCAAATGAACCCCGGGGATTCCGCACCCAAACACTTACCCCAAGAAAACTAACATTTAAACAGTATTAGGACTTACTTAAAACATTTTAGGGTGGGGGTGGAGGGGTGCCTATCTAGGAAGAAGCAATCTCAGACTTCAGGTGTGTAAGAATACACAATACAGACTATAAAGGAAGAGGGAGGGCCTAGACTGCACACCCTGTAAATAGAGATGCTACCTTGCTGAGATTTTTAGCTACATGCAAAACAGAGGTGGGTGTGCAGGTGCACAATGCACTCATTATTGCTCATAAATATTCCTATATATTCCATTTATGACGTTGTTAGCATACATTTGGCCAAAGATATGTACCTGCCCATCGCATTTAGGTCATCTTTTTCGAGCAGGTCCTTAGCACTATGCTATTTACGCCTTGGGTGCATTCTTACACACCTTAAGTCACTTCTTCCTAGATTATCACCCATCCCCCACCACTGTAAAGGCAGGAAAAATCATTTGATGTTGAGCGACTATTGACTGATTTTTCCTCCTTGCGGCTTCATGTGAGGGGTTGAGCATACACATTCCCTTGCATGTTAAAGATGGGATTTGTGTGGCAGGGGTGGGGGTGGGCATTCGACTGGGCGGTGTTAACCCTTTCACCAGGATGAGAACATACACAGCCTAGCCAACAGGTCTGAATCAGGACCTGAGTCTGTAAGTAAAAAAGAACATCCTTGTCTAGATCATGACAGTGACTTTTTTTGGGGATGCAATATTTAACTAAACTTCAATGAATTGACTTGGCTGTATTTGTATTTATTTATACTAAAAGAACAGTCGCTGTAAGCGATGCTGGCATTTTTAGCAGATATTTTGAGGATCTTTCACAGCAAGGGTTAAATTAAAAAAATGCTATAAAAACTCTCACTTTAGTAAATTTACCCCTACTATAAGTGTAAATATATAGCTGTGCAATGTGAGTTTTTGCCATGGAATAATTGCATGTTCCTGAATGCATACAACCGTTTGTGAGCACATTGTTATGGGTGAGTAATGTTCTGTTTTTACATTTTTCAATCTGGCATTTTTGCCTATTTTCTGGATATACAGTAATTGCAGTTATTTTAGGCAATTTCCACTATTATACTTTGTCCACTTATAACAAGACACTTTTGGAAAATAATATCTGATCAAAAAGATTTCCAAAGAAAACTCCCCAAAAATATTCAATGCAACTTGTTCTAAAAAGTTCTGTTTTTCATTTGTGTACTCTGTTGATTGCCTAAGGCAGTGGTTCCCAACCTGGGGTACTAGTACCCCTGGGGGTACTTTGGAGACCAGTTGGGGGTACTTGTAAATAATATTGGTAATGGCGGAAGAAGAAGTCTCCTGATGGCATAAGAAGTCTCCCAATGCCATGGAGATGAACCATGTTGGGTCACTTCTGGTTCCATCTGCAGCATCATCAGTGAACTCAGACATCAGCGATCTTCTGCTCCACGCTGACATGGGTGGAGGAAGCAGCAGCATCAATTCTACAGATGTTAACGGTACCTCCAGAGACAGTTCACAGCCTGCGGCCATACACAGAGGGACACAATTCCTGACTGCATACCCTTTCGCTACTCCTTAATATAAGGACACGCATAACGCTCACTTCCACTTCACTCTTAAGTACTGTAGATATTTCAAATTGAAAGGAGGGGGTACTCAAAAATGAAAAGCCTAATCAAGGGGTACAGGATAGAAAATTAGTGGTGATGCACACGTCAAAAATAATTCTCGAGGAACTTTTGGAAGCAGAATAATGTCTTTAACAGGTGGGTACATTATTATTATTATTATTATTATTATTACCATTACATTTTACAAAAGTTTCTGAAGCACCACACACAGGTGCAATAAACATATAGCGTGCATAAGTACAAAGTGGCACTACCAAAAACATAATTTTTTATTTTGTATATACATAATTACAAAGTTATATACAATGTACAAATTGACCTACTTGTCAAAGCTTACATTCTACAGGCAGTAGACTATGGGGGACATTTACTAAAATGTGTATTCTACTTCCCATGTGATGTTGCTATGGGCAACCAATCAGAAGTTACTTCTTATTTATTTAGCAGCTTCTAGAAGATAGTAGACAGGATCTGATTGGTTGCCCAAAGCAACCTCACATGTGAAGTAGAATACATTCTTAGTAAATTTTCACCTATATGAGGTTGTTGCTCACAATATGTCACATCATCAGGGGTTAAAGTGAGGGGGAACTGGGTGGAACTGAGTTCCACCACCTCTAATGGTTAGGTGGAACATTTTAACCTCAACATTGACCCTGCACAGTAATTCTCACAGAAAAGCATTCTAGTTTGCAAGGGGAAGCCAAAAACCCTACAACTAGACCTGTCTCTGCCTATTGTGGGGCGGTGAGGGGGTGTAATTAGGTGGCATAGGGAAATGAGTTCCCCCACCTCTGCATGACCACTTTATGCCCTGCACATCATCCTTAGCAGAAAACCTTGATTACTTGTTTATTAGGTTTATTGTAGGAATGTGTGGCTGGAGTAGGCTTACTAAACCTAGATTGTTTGCCCCGCAGCAACCAGATTGTTATAGCATGTGTTTGTATACTTCAACCTAGGCTTTGTTATCAGTAACATCCACGTTTATGCTGGTGCATGCTAATAGGCTCCCGCAATCTACAGAGATGGTTTAATCAAACAGACAACATTAAAAAGAATTTAAAAAATATATATTTAAACATTAAATAAGTACTATACATACAGTATCACCATTTTGAATCTTCCCGGTGGATTTAATGGCCAATCCGCCCCTGGCTACAGTACACATATACATTTTCTGACGGTTAATTGCATGTATTGTATTAGCCATAGAATACAAATAGTGGTATAGTCTGTAGCTTGATTTCAATTTCGCTTTAGATGAGTATTTATTTATGAATCAAATAAAAGCTTCATTATGGACTACTTCTCCCTATAAAAATAACTAGTTAAAAGCCCATCAAAATGATGAACACCATGGTCAGATTATAGGGGGGCTGTCGCTACTCATACAGCCAGTGTGTGTGTGTGTGTGTGTGTGTGTGTGTTTGTGTGTGTACATAGGTGTGTGCTGTCTGTGCACCATAAAGATGAGGACCAGACTCACCCTTCTGGTGACAAAACAGAAGAGTGATTTATCACTCCACACAACACGTTTCCACGGCTCCACAGTCCTGTGTTGGTGTGCTTTACACTACTCCATCCAACATTTGGCATTAGACCCATTGATGAGTGGTTTTGCTTGCAGCTGCTCAGCTGTGTAAACCCATTCCGGTACTTGTGTATTATCACATCGCCCACTACGCCATTTGCGTAGAGGGCTATTCACGGTAGGAAAATCACATCGCATCGCATACAATATGGCATGCCATGTGATGCAATTTTCCTATCTAATGTATTTACTGCTCTGTGTCAGTGAATCCATTAAAAAGATAGGATGCGATAAAAAATCGCATCGCATCGCATCGCATGCCATTATTGTATGGCATGCGATGCGATGGTGTGCGATAAAAAAACGCATCCCATCGCATGCCATTATAGTATGGCATGCGATGCGATGAGATATCAGTTCTGATGGAACGTCAAATAATGCCATTTAATGTCCTATACCATTAAATGACATATAATGTAATTTATTTTGGCCCCCCACCCCACTATCCACATCATCCCGAAGCGTGGCGAGCGCAGCGAGCCCGGCGTGGGGCGGTGGTACGCTTCCGACCGACCTTTTCATACCCCCACTCTGCACGTCGGCGTGGAGCTGATTTCATATAGTGTGGCGAGCGCAGCGAGCCACCGAGTCCGAAGCGTGGCGAGCGCACGCGTAATAAATGTAACATAATATGCATCCCCTCGCCAACCTTCGGGCTCGGTGGCTCGCAGCGATCGCCGCTCTATATAAAATTAACTCCACGCCGACGTGGAGAGTGCGGGTATGAAAAGTCACGCGCTCGCCATGCTTCGGGATCACGTCGATACTGGGGGGGGGCCCTTAAAAATGCCACTAAATGCCATTATAATCATCAAAATCGCATCAGATCGCATGCCATACCATAACGGCATGCGATGCGATTTCCCTATGTTTGCGTACGTAGTAAAATGGGCGCTGTGCTATTACACAAGTTCCCCCATTCCATTAAGATTTCGTTAGAAAGGTTTTGTGCTAACATTAATGCCAGTGGAATTTTGGAAAGCTATGGAATCAGCAGAGAGTTGGCGACTTTTACGTACCATGCCCCTAGAAGTCATTGACCCTGCTAGCAGTCACAGTACCACACATGAAGCTACAGAGATCTTCAGATCAATCCATTTTGTATCACAAATGTTTGCAAATGATGAATGGACAGTTAGGTGCTTGATTTTATATACATGTGGCAATGGTTCTGATTGAAGCAACTGTAATAATTTACAGACGTGGCCAAATACCTTTGTCCATATAGTGTATTAGAACTTAGAACTTAAATGTATGTTCCAACCATTCCCAGACTGAGGGTTAAGTAAACAAGATATTAAATATCTAGAAGAGAATATCTGTGAAACCTGGCACTACATTTACCGGTTTTATCTGAAACTTTTTCTTATATCTTGGGGGTTCTCTACTTCCAGTTACTCCAACTCAAATAAATAGCCTGGTTCATGCAACCCTATATAGTCAGCAATTGTAGATTGGCTGCTTCCAATAAAATGGCATCTAATAGGGGCTTGATTCATGTTTGTAAGTAAAGCAAAAAGCAAGCAACCATGTTGCACATGATGCAATAAAATATTTATAATGGGTGTAGTGTGTGCAGCACTGCAGAAACCACCACATATGCAGTAAACTCTGGGACAGGGCTAGAGTCCCCTTGTGACACTGGCACCCAGAGTCTAGCTGCCGGCTAGAGAGGAGAGGGTCCAGATGGGGTCTGTCCATGGGCATCCTCCTCTCTAGGACCGCTCCTGGGGTAATATAATGTGCAGAGAGATTTAGATCTGGATGAGGTCTGTTAAAAAAAAATCTAAGTTGCAGTGTTAAAAAAGGCAACCAGTATTTACCCTGCATAGAAAAAAAATATATGTGTGTTTGCAACCCCTTGCACAGCCACATGGTTTTTTCAGATGCAGTTACTTGTTTTTTTGCGTTACTTACAAATATGAAAAGGGCCCAGAGAGTGATCAAGAATTGCTCATTGCAAGCATTGTTTCACAATTGCAGAAGGTGTAGATGGTGCTACTAGAATACAAAAACCCTTGTTAGTGAACTTGGGGGCAGATTTATTAAGCTTGGAGAAGAGATAAACTGGAGATAAAGCGGAGAAAAGGTAAAAGGAGATAAAGCAACAGCCAATCAACTCCGAACTGTCTTTTTCAAACACAGCTGATTGGCTGAGCTTTATCTCCTTTTACCTTTTCTCCGCTTTATCTCCAGTTTATCTCTTCTCCAAGCTTAATAAATCTGCCCCTGTGTTCCTTAAGCATGTTGTGTATCTGCATGCACAAACAGGTAAACATTAATTAGTATAAAAAAAACGACAGTGTCTTTTTTTTATATAAATGATAAGTTCTAGTTACAACTGATAGTTACTGCTCCATATTTTCAGACCAAAGAAGGAATGTATTTACAGGAATTGAGAATATGCTGTTTTGTATAGTTTGTTCTCCATAACCTGCGTTTCATTCTTTTTCTACTGACAGTTTCAAATTGTGAGCATTTCTTTAATATGGTTCCATTATCATCCTAATGATACCTCTAGATATTCAGAAATGCCTGGCAAGACTTTTAGCTATTTTGTATGAAGAAGATATGGCTAACTAAATTGAGGAGATTATCACATCACCGAATAAATCAGTGACAGTAGTGTGCTATTACAGTTGATTTTGTTGACAGTTGGCTGTAGGCAGTTGTGTGCCAAATGCCTTCTTTCAACTGGAAATTAAAAAATACTCCATATGAAATGCAGTCCTCCAGTTCAGAGACTGTGAATCCCAAATTAGCATTTTTATACTTAAAAGGTAGAAAACCTCAATTTCCTATTCAAAGGTCTATGCAGTTGTCACAAATGGGTGCTTCACACATGACACTAATGCCTTTTAAGAAAGCCACCTATTCCTCATATTATTTTTCTCAATAATAAGCTGCATTCAGCATTTCCAATTGTAATAAAGGAGGGAAAAAAATGTACATTTCCAGAAAACTACTCTATGATTTAGATGCTGAAATGTTCTGAATTTCAGTCATGCTGTTTATGCCTTACAAACATAACTCTTATACTAATAGTCTAACCTTAGCCCTTCAATATTGCAGTATTGCACTGGTATCAATAAAATGAAACAATTATAGATATAGCTGCTGTGTCTGTACCGGATGCCATGAAATAGTGACAAATAGGTGATGCATCGAGAGACTAAAATCGCATACAATGTGTTGTAGGTGTCAATTCATTTAAATGTCACCGAACTTTACAGCAGTCAGTAAATCAAGTGTAAATTCATCTGAGTAGATTATCTTCGTATAATAACAGTTGTAAACATTAATTGGCATTATCTGTATGTTTTTTTTCTGTATACGATTTTAAGATTAGAGTAGAAATGCAATTAATGTAATCAAACTCATTTCTTTCTGTTGTACTTCATGTTATATTGAGATAAATAAAATACAGTTTTACTATTAAGTTCCTATATGGTTTGAATATTATTCTGTTGTTTTCTGAAGCTTTTTTTTAAAAATATCCTTACTGTACCCAAAAGTTTCAGGTATTATAATAATAATAATAATCATCATCATCATTATTATCATCATTTAACTTGTATAGAATATTAAATATAGAATACACATTTTAATTTACCAAGTACTTCAGAGAAAGAGAATGGAATTTTTATGGCTGAAGTACTTGCTGGTTGGGGCTACAATAAAATGAATGAGTACAGAATTAGACCATTGTGCTGCAGTGTCAGGACCTCACCTAGAATTGTTAAAATAACCTAATATATGGGGATAATAAAGTGACAGTAACTTCTAGTGAAAGGATGCTTTTTGCTGCCTTCAGGTAAGCTTCGGTACAATTAAAAATATTAATACTTATGTATCAAAGACATATACATGTACAAATGTGATACCTGGAATCAAAAATGTCTTAAAAAGTCCTTTATCCAGGATTTATTTAAGATAGTAAAGAGGTTGGAATATGAACATTAGGGGAGGTATCCAATTAGCTCGAATATATTTCAGATGATCCTATAGATTGCAATCTTGCGGGCAAGGCGCTCCTACCTTTGTATCAATCTGGTAATACCAAGTTTGTTTCATCCTTGTTTCCAATTGTAAAGTGCAACATACAGTAATATCCTGCGCTATATAAAAAACTGCAAATAAATACAAAAATAATAAACATAGTGATATCACGAATAATCACCTATGGTCATTACCGCGGTATCCAATTAAAGGCCATTTTTATCGTACAAAAATGTACGTGAACAAACGAAACACAAATGATCTGGGATAATTCCTCAATCCTGCGGCTGCATATTGAGGATACTTGATAATTATGGGTTCAAGAAAAAGAAAAGGAAGTTGGCATTCGAGTGGATAGGTTAGTGCCCTGGTGAACCTATTAGCAGCAGTAAATTACCACTGGTCATATGATAACTTTTAGGAATTGAGGGCACTAGCACTATTTAGCACTATTTACTATTTGTTATCATTTTTATTATCCAAGAATATAAACACCTAGCGCAGTCACACTATATTTTAATTTTGTATCTTTTGTTGGGGAGTGACACACCCCATTTTTGTACTGCAGCTTAGCAACTGGCTCTCATATTCTGCACCCCTATCTGATAACTTGTTACCAGTTTTCCTTGTATTGCAAGGGACAGTGGTACGCGTCCTTCGACCTTTTCATACCCCCACTATCCACGTCAGTGTGGAGTTGATTTTAAATAGTGTGGCGAGCGCAGCGAGGGGACGCGGAATAAGAGCCCGAAGGGTGGTGAGCGAAGCGAGCCCCACGAGGGGACGCGCAATACATGTTAAGTAATCAGTGTCGCTGCGCTCGCCGCGCTTAGGGCTCGGTGGCTCGCTGCGCTCGCCACACTTTCTAAAATCAACTCCACGCCGATGTGGATAGTGGGGGTATGAAAAGCTCAGAGGACGCGTACCACCACCCCCTAACGGGCTCGCTGTACTCGCCAAGCTTCGGGTTGGCGTTGATCGTGGGGGTGGCGTTAACAATGGGGGGCATTTGACATACAAATTACCCATCTGGGTGGCTATACAATGAAAAATCGGGTATGGGGGGGCCATTTAACTTTGGTTCCTATGTAAAATCGGGTCCATCGCATTGGTCGCATCGCATGGACCCGATTTTAAACGGCCATTTAACATTACATACAATGTAAAATCGGGTCGGTCGCATCGGTCGCATCGCATGCCATTATAATGGCATGCGATGGACCCGATTTTTACATTGTCGGGAAAGCTGTTAAAAAGCCCGAAATCGGGTCAGTCGGGTCCCATTGCCTACCTTAAGTTAAGGTATGCGATGGGACCCGACTGGGCGCCGTGCTAGGAAACAAGTTCCTATTAATCATTCATTTCTAAATTAGCAAAATGGAGCAGTACCGATTGATGGGAATGGAGAATGGGAATGGAGCAGTACCGATTGTTGATTCTGCTGCTCCAGAATCCACATAATTTAACAATTGTATATAGCATTATCAAAAACAATATAATGTATCTATCTCAGATACATTTTAATGTATTGTACAAATGTTAAAAAGCTTGTACAACTCACAAAGTGAATGCCAGTGGGTATGAATTACAATGTGTTTGTCAGTGCTTGACACAATTGTAACATAGACATACAGTACTGTATATAGAAGACACTCTGAAGCATCAGCCAGCAATTTTATAGTTACAGTATAAGTAGATCAGTTACTTTGCACTCAATGGTATTAGTAGCATATGCCATTCAGTATCTGTTAGCATGAGTGGCAGCAAAATCCACAATTGCCATCCAATAATATAGATCTACAGTAGTTTGTCCAGACACTCAAGTGAATGCCAGTGGGTATGAATTACAATGTGTTTTTCAGTGCTTGACACAATTGTAACATAGACATACAGTACTGTATATAGAAGACACTCTGAAGCATCAGCCAGCAATTTTATAGTTACAGTATAAATAGATCAGTTACTTTGCGTTCAATGGTATTAGTAGCATATACCATTCAGTATCTGTTAGCATGAGTGGCAGTAAAATCCACAATTACCATCCAATAATATAGATCTAGTTTGTCCAGACACTCATTTTTAGAAATGTGTTTAATTCATGTGAGAAAATTTCTCTAACTTCAAAATTAGACATGCTCTATTTTGTAGCCTTTTAATGACCTCCAGCAAACTTGTGACCCAAATATGAAATTCTCCTGTGCACGAGTATATACATATCTCATATGAGCACAGATTAATATGATTACCGTATTTATCGGCGTATAACACGCACAGGCGTATAACACGCACCTTCATTTTAAGAGGGAAATTCCAGGAAAAAAATAAGAATAACTCAGAACTTTTTTTTTATTAGTATTATTACCACTTATAAGGTAAATAATGTAAAAGGACAGTAAAAGCAACTGTTTTAACAAAAGAAACTTGGATATTTTGTTTTTACAAAAGTTTACTCAGAAATCACTATCTGGGAAACCAAGAAACTCTTCATCTTCACTGCTATCTTCAAAATCGCAATGAACACTGCTGCTTTCACTGCTACTATCTTCATAAATCAGCTCATCTTCTTCACCATCCAAAGCATTACTTATGCCGCATTTCTTAAAAGATTTGATAACAATATCTTCTCTAACTGCGTCCCACGAAGTCTTTATCCACTGACAAACTTTTGAAATGCCAGGTCTTTTCATTCGGCCAGAATTCGTCATTTCATGTTGGGTTTCATCACACATGTATTTATTCCATTCTTCACGCATTACGGCTTTGAAGGGCTTGTTAATGCTAACATCCAATGGCTGCAATTGTGATGTTAGTCCTCCTGGAATGACAGCTATTTCTGTTTTGCATTTTTGAAATTCTTTCTTTGTTGGTTCTGTAAGATGAGATCTGAATGAGTCCAGTACTAACAAGGATGGCTTCTTTAACAAAGCACCTGGGCGCTTCTCCCACACATTTCTAATCCAAACCTTCATGCCTTCTTCATCCATCCAACCTTTGGGATGAACATGCACCTGTATGCCACGTGGAATTTTCTCTTTAGGCAAAGTTTTCCTTTTAAAAATGACCAATGGTGGCAGCTTGTTTCCATCTGCAGTGACAGCAAGGACCACGGTATAATGATTTTTCTCATGCCCTGATGTTTTAATTGTTACTGTCTTTGCACCTCTTGCTTCCACAGTTTTGTTTGAAGGAACATCGAAGGTGAGTGGTACTTCATCCATGTTGCCTATTTGACCAACTTCAAAATTTGTTCTTTTCCTTTGTTTGATAATAAACTTATGAAAATTTATTATCTTCTCCTCATAATCATCTGGCATACGCTGGGCAATCCTGGTTCTTGTTCGCATCCGAAGCTCATGCCTCTTCATGAATCTTTGGCACCATGATGCTGTTCCTTTGAAATCATGTATTTGCAACTCTTTGCTGATTTTCACTGCATGAATAATGATCATTTTTGTTGATAAAGCAATACCAGCTTTTCTATGATTTACTACAAACTCCTTCACCTTTTCTTCTAATTTTGGCCATTTAACAATACCACTGCGAAAATTGCATTTTGTTTTTCCTAATGTCTTGAGTTTTTCTTCCATTTTTCGCCACTCTCGTATTGTGCATTCAGTTGGTGGCTCTCCAAAATGCCTTGCTGCAGCCCTATTTCCGTGTTGTTTGGCATATTCCACAACCTTCAACTTGAAAGCAGCTGTATATGCTCCACGCTTTTGTTTTAAATCCATTAGGGATACCAGTAGTTGCAGTGGTATACGGTACTTTTTACCTAAGTTTAAATTAAAAAAAAGAGTAAGGTACCGTAGTATCAGGGGGGTGTAATTTTACATTCTGTAACGCAGTCTGCTGCGCTATATAAGACACTGTAACGGAATCTAAATGCACTATATAAGACGCTGTAATGGAACATGCTGCACTATATAGGACACTGTAACGGAATCTGCTGCACTACCGTTATATAAGACGCTGTAATGGAACCTGCTGCACTATATAGGACACTGTAACGGAATCTGCTGCACTACCGTTATATAAGACGCTGTAATGGAACCTGCTGCACTATATAGGACACTGTAACGGAATCTGCTGCACTATATAAGACGCTGTAATGGAACCTGCTGCACTATATAGGACACTGTAACGGAATCTGCTGCACTATATAAGACGCTGTAATGGAACCTGCTGCGCTATATAGGACACTGTAACGGAACCTGCTGCACTATATAAGACACTGTACTGGAATCTGCTGTGCTATATATAAATATACGGTATCAGGTGCTGACAGCTGTTAATAAATACCGTAAATATATACCGGTAAATATGTATACAGATAAAGCAGAAGCCAGAGAAATTCACTCATCATTTCCCCCCCCCCCCCCCGCCCCCCCAGCCCCCAGGTTTATTACAGTGTTATTACACTGTTTATTAGCATACAGCATTAATTTACGTACTGGATTTTACTTGCAGGGCAGCACAGTTATCCTTCTCCTCCTCCAGGCTACAGCCAGCGCTTGGGAAGGCTGATGACGCTGCTGTAGCCAGGGAGGAAGGAGTCACTGTGCAGGGAGGAGCTTTAACCCCTTCTGTGGTGGGTTGTGCTGGGGCAGGACAAACCTACCAGGGCAGGTTTATCCTGCCCCAGCAAAACCCACCACAGAAGGTTAGAAGCAGCCCGCCCCCCCCTCGCCTCCGCTCCGGCGTTAGTACGCCGGAGCTTCCCTGCTGCCTCTCCCCCTTCCTAGCCGCCTGTCACATTTAGCAGTGACGTCGGCGGCAGGCTGGGGGATGTTCGCGGCTCGGGAGGACTCGGTTAGAAGCAGGACTAGGTTACAAGCAGCCCGCCCCCCCCCTCGCCTCCGCTCCGGCGTTAGTACGCCGGAGCTTCCCTGCTGCCTCTCTCCCCCTTCCTAGCCGCCTGTCACATTTAGCAGTGACGTCGGCGGCAGGCTGGGGGATGTTCGCGGCTCGGGAGGACTCGGGTGCCTGAGCGCTTCCGAGTCCCCCCGAGCCTGGCCGACATTACCCGAGCCTGCCGCCGACGTCACTGTAAAGTGACAGGCGCGCCGGGGTGGTCTGAGGAAGCTACGATCGCCGGAGGACAGGGGGATCCTGATCATGATCGGAGGTATGGGGTAGAGGTGCTGCGCCAGTGGTGCACACCTGGACACCACTGGCGCGCACCTATTATATACCAATACAGGTATATTTACTGCAATTTACCGCCGTATAGCACGCATATCGGCGTATAACACGCAGCCATCTTTTCCCCCTGTTTTCAGGGGGAAAAAAGTGCGTGTTATACGCCGATAAATACGGTAAATGTTTTGGTAATTTATGAAATATTCTGTGAGCAAAAATGTGTACTGTATTTCATCACTACAGATATGTATATATATATATATATATATATATATATATATATATATATATATATATATATATATATATACACATGCATATGCCTAAATATATATATTTTAGGTAAAAATTATAAATAGAATATATTTTATTGTATTTATTACCTAACGTATTTGTTAATAGAGGTGTTCTGAATTCCAAAATTAAATATTTTTACTAATGGATAAATTTAGTTTGTTACAGTATCAGTTGTACTGCAGAACCTTTATTCAATCCGAAAGTAGATTTCCATTTTTATCATTAAGATTCATCTTCTGCGTTACTTCTTTACGAGTAGTATAATTATATTCTGTATCATCACAATTATTATTTAATTTAATTTAGAAAGCATGCTGAATTCACATGTCAGAGCTTTGCAAAATGAAATTGTTTAGATGGCAGTGGCCAATGTCAGTACAAGTGTTAATGCTACAAATAGAAAAAATGAATTATAGAAGCTATTTATCAAATTGTCTACATAGCTTAACTGGGCCAAATTTAAACAGAAAAATAATTCACAATTGTTATTCTTTGATTCCTGATAAATCTTTTACTGAATTGTTACCCCAATAAATACAGCTAGCGATTATGGGTAATACATTAAACAAAATGTTGTTTAAATATAAAGGTATTATTAATTCAGGAAACAATAGCAACATATGATTAGGTTTAGCTAGTTAACCAGTGATATGTGCCATTATTCTGGTTACTTGCGATGGCAAATTCCTTCTTAAATGAACAAAACCATGTGCAATGCAGGGGGGGGGGGCAGATGTAACATGTGCAGAGAGAGTTACATTTGGGAGCGTCATTTTGTTTATGTGCAAGGAAAATACTGACTGCTTTATTTTTACACTGCAAGATAGATCTCACTTTGAAGTAAATCCCCACCCAAATCTAATTCTCTATGCACAAGTTACATCTGCCCCACCTGCAGAGCACATGGTTTTGTCCATTTGAGAAGGAATTTGCCTTTGCAGGTGAACCAGAATAATGGCCATGGAATTAAGAAGGTGTCTATTTAATAAGTCTTCATATTTAGTCATCTATTTATTATATTTGGTTTAAAGCTAAGATGCCACAAATTGGAATGTGATGTTGGTGGTCAGAGACTGCTACTATATTGGTTGGTGTCAGATTACAGTATAAGCAGGTACACTTGCTGTACTTGTGCAGAACTATTGTAGTTTTCATTTAAAATGCTGGGAGATGAAGAAGGACTGCACAGTTCTATGGAATGTGACCAGGGCCTGATTAAAGGTTGCAGGTACCCTAGCCTAATACATATGTAGCTCCCCTTGTAATGCTGCTAAACACAGGTGTCTGGGCAGAGTAGGCTCTAGCAAATTTGATACCCTAGGCAAGGTTTTGGCTGGTGCAAGTTCACCCTCTGACCCAACACCACTTTCCCAGCATGGCACCCAGTAGCACAGATCACAGCAGCAACCAGCAACACCCATCAACCCTCATCCATTGCAATCCTCATCCACAGAGCCGTAAGTAGACATTTGGTGCACTGTACCAGCAAGACCCCCATATTTTAGGTCACACAGTACATTACATGACATGTAGCGCTAAATTTACTAAGATTTGAGCTCTAGATCATATTGGATGTTGCTATGGGCAACCAATCAGATACTGTCTATTATCTTCTAGAACAGGCATGTCTAAACTATGTCCCTCCAGCTTTTGTGAAACTACAAGTTCCATCATGCCTTGCCACAGTTTTGCTATTCGGGAATGCTAAAACTATGGCAAGGCATGCTGGGATGTGTAATATCACAACAGCTGGAGGGCCGCAGTTTGGACATGCCTGTTCTAGAAGGTGCTAAATAAATAAGAAGGAGATTCTTATTGGTTGCCCATAGCAACATCCCATGTTAAATAGAACACCCATCTTAGTAAATTTCCCCCGTATTGTCTTTTATTGATGTTCCTACCAAAAATGAGTCCTCCTTTACCTTAATTACGTTATACCTGTCCCAGTCCCGCTGATGCCAAGGTGAGGTGACCCTAGGCTTGGGAATGTATGCTACTTGGCATTCTAAATGCCTTAGGCATTTGCCTATTCCTAAGGTCGGCTCTGTGTATAGGCACTCAGGCACTCACCAGTCATACTGCCCATGTGCATGTAAAGAAAGAAGGTTATACAACTGGCATGTATGATCCAATGCTTGTGACATGTGATGGAGACTTTGGCTTTAGGCTGACCAGCTGGCACTGTAGGACAATGTACATAGATTAATGGTTCCATCCGTAAGATACATTGGCATAGCCATCTGGTAGTCACCTTAAGAACTTTACCCCCCCCATAGTACACCAGGAAGAGTGATAGCTGACAAGCATGGAATAAAATAGGACTTAATTTTATTCCTCGACTGTCATCTGCTAGACCCCCCCCCCCCCTTCCCAAGTCCTGGAGCCCTAAGCTGCTACATACTGTAAGTAACCTTTTGGTCAATCAGACACTGAATGTGACAATGTCAAAGAAAGTTTACATAGCCATACTAGTTCCGTGGCTAAGAAGATGCTATATTTCATAATTTAATCAGCAAGTTATGTTGTGTATTTAATGGGTGTGTTGTGTATTTATTTACAATTATCGTATGTGTTTGATATATTTAGTTTCCTCTTTTGGCATATTAATGCACTCAGTGCACAGTGCTATCTTCATATTATGCAAGCTGTAAATATAAAGATAATGTTGATGAAAGTAATAGGCATAAATCTTATGGACCCCTTTCAATTATACTGGTCATTCTAGTGTTCCCAAACTTGATTATTCCCATAGCTCCATAGTCAAGGAGGGGTTAGAAAAGCTCTAGAAGTTTTCAACCTATGCATTAAATCCCCTATTAGAATAGCCTGACATTATCTGTTCCCCATTTCAGATACAGATGTAGCCGTGATCATCATTGCTGCGGTATGGCGGCTCGTGGTCATTTGGCACGCCAAAGTCACACCTGCATCATGGAATCATTATGCTATGCCATTGCCGTTCAATGCATTTCTGTGATTAGATAAGTGTGGCCACAGAACCACGTCTATCATCACGCATGTCACATGTTGCAACTGGCACGGCAACTGGGTGTAAAGGGTGGAGTATGGTGGTCAGGAAGGTTGCTGCCACTAAGCAGCAGCAGTGAGTGCACCCCCCCCCCCCCCGCCAATTTGCTCCTGGTTGCAGGGTTCACTGAGCCCTCATTTTCAGTGCAAAGTGCCACTTTTGCACTACTTTATCAATATTTTGATAAAGGGGCATGTCCTGTGATTAGGCCACATGCCCTAAAAGTACCTGGGCCCAGGTCGGCTCCCTACTGTCCTGTCTATGCCCAATGCAGTTTTATATACTTGCTATTAATCTTTATTGTTGCCTGTCTGACATTGAATACTACATTATATCTTTACATCAAATTATATGATGTCATCCGTTCAGCTGCAAAAACGAAATAAAAAATATGGGGTGATATTCAATTGTTATATAGTGCCCGATCTTCTGTCTAAAGCAGGGATGTTGATGAACTACACATCCCAGCATGCCTTGCATCAGTTTCAGCATGGCCACATAGCAAACCTAATGCAAAGCATCCTGGGATGTGTAGTTCATCAACAGCTGGAGGGCCACTGTTGCCCAGCCCTGGTCTAAAGTGAGGGAATTCATGGGGCAATATTCAAATGATCTCTTTTTATGCACATATCAATCTCATTATGATCAGGTGTACCCACTCATTCGTGCATTTCAGCTCTCCACCCCCAGGGTTAGCCAGCTGAAATGCTGGCGAAATACAATTGAATACCACCCACTGAGTCATTCCTAGCCCAAACTAATCTATAAAATCTATAAAAACACAACACATATCCCACTTTTAGTACACGCCATGGCATAACATTCTTATGTATTGCATAAATACCACCATATGTCAGATAATAGCCAACTGCAATTACATTGCACTCCAAATGATTTTATAACAGAGGCCATAACAAGGAAATGGATGCTGGCTGCAGCACAGGTGGCTATTGATTCATAAAACATTCCAGCCAAAAGATCAGGTAAAATGTACACATGGGAACAATAATAACTTAACTTCATAAACATATTATTAGCTCAGGTTGATGAGACAAGCTAAATAAAATCACATTCTTTAAACTGCATATAATTTATAAATAGCAAGATTAGAAAATTCACTGTACAATGGAAAGAGTATTTGCCTTTACAACTCATCTTCCACTTCCATGCAATTTATTTTTTTATTGAAGAATTCCAATTAATGGCTTCCTGGTGATTTTAAAGCCTCAAATTATCAGACTATGAAAACAAGGCAGAGAACATAATTAGCATAAAATGAAGAATTTTTCATTTTGAAGCTTATCTGTTTGTGCTAAGTATCTTGTCTGTAAGTAATTAGTGCCTTTATTTCTTCAGTAAAAATAATAACTATTCTGCACATCCAAATTTAGCTAAATGCTCCACAAATGACACTATGGGTGAGATTTACTATCTTGCGGTTCTCTGGCGCTTTGCTGTGTGATTCATAATCCGAGCAATTGCTAAAAAGGTAAAGTGTACATCAAAGCAAATTATTTGAAAATGCAACATTTAAACCACCAAAACCAATTTTCATATTCGGAGATGAACAATCGATATACAGTATTAACCCTTTGAGTGCTAACATAACTCTGTGAAAGATGCACAAGATATGCGCTAAATATGCCATCGTCGCTCACATTGGTTACATTAATTCAAATAAAAAATGTTTTGTAAAAAAAAAAAGATATACAGTATAAGGTAAACATTACAGGTCATTATGACGAATAAAAACGTTGGCTTGCCAATTTTCACAACGGTTTGGACAAAATCCCTTGGCATTCAAAGTGTTAAGTAGCAATTTGAAAAAAAATGCCTGGGAAAGTTGCTAATTTATTTTTAAAAAATGTACTTTCTGTGATATTCTACCTCTCAGATGTGACCAGTGTCAAATTTACCCACTGTAAAATCTGCCAAGCACAGTGAATGCATTACAGTGGCAGTGCCTTCCCATAACAAACACTTCCTGCTAATCACAGTTTAGCTGGGTACACACTGGCAGATATATTATGGGTGTGTATAAACGATATGTCTGTGATCTTCACTGTTCACAGACATTTTGTGTCAGCTCTGCTGCATAGACGATGACCAAGATATCTGCAGATATATTGGTGCATCGCTCGGTGTATATGGCCGATGCACGATGGGTAGGACATCTTTAGGTGGTTGGGATTATTTAAATAAACAGTGTCCCAGGATGGTCACTGGCTTGGGACACTGACCGCGACATCCTTCCTACATGTTATTTCCATATCACCTGTTACTGCAGCAGGCGGTGGAGAGATCACAGCTTCCATGAACTAGCTGCTGCTCAGCCCTGCACAGAAGTTGGTAGGTGGAGTCCCATCATATCCACTGGCACGCTGTGAATGCCCAACTCTGCTATTCCTACTGGCCTCTGCTCCCCGGAGCCTGTCCCTGATCCCCCGCAGCCCTTCCTCTGGGGGGCACCAAAATCTGCCTCAGCCTCCAGCATTACCGTTACACCACTATAACCTAGGGATAGAGCTGTATCCAGAGACCAGGGAGCTGCCCGGTTCCTTGGTGCTTGAACTCAGGTATCTGTTGCCAGAAGACCGGCACCAGAATGCAGACTGTTGTCATCCCGAACATTATTATGTGGGGTACCAAAGCATTAGGTTGAGGGGTTTGGATTAGGCTGCGGGGCCAGGGGTTATGTTTAGGCGGTGTGGTACGGGGGCCAGTCACTAGAGCAGTGTTTTTCAACCACTGTGCCGTGGCACACTAGTGTGCTTTGAGCTGTTCTCAAGTGTGCCTCCAGATCTAGAGATGCCAAAACTAGTTTACAGCCACCACCAGTTAAAATGTTATTTACTGGTCTCTTCTTTTCATTTAAAGGGCCAATGTATTTTATTTGTGTTACCTGTGAGGACCAGTGTGATTGGTTTTTATATGGGGGGCAATAGGTTTGGTTTTTTCCTGTGGGGCCAATGTGTTTTTCCCTGTGGGGATCTCATGGTGTGCCTTGGCAATTTTTAAAATCTTATTTAGTGTGCCGCAAGGTAAAAAGGCTGAAAATCACTGCACTAGAGGTTATGGTTAGGCTGCAAGGAGGGTTAGGGGGTAGGGAATTGGATTGACCGCTAGCAGGATGCCGGCATCAGTATACTGACCACCAGCATCCCCACAATCAGTCACCTGTATGTATCCCTTTCCATCCCCATGTATTGCTGCAAACACCAGACCAGGTAGTTGGTATAAATTTTCTGGAACGGGGACTCTCCTGCCTAACCTGGAAACTTGCAGTGAAGTCTCCATTTGGCACCATATTTTGTGAAAATGAACATAATAACTAATGGGTCATTAAAGTAGTAAGCATACCTAAAATAGTAAGTTGTACATAAAATTTGTATTTTATGAATGAGCTACAAATTGTTGCCATGGCCAACGCTGTGCCACCTGAGTTTCTGTGCATGGTACCTGTATATTTTTAAGTTATTTTCCATATATGTACTGTATATTCTTGCTATTGAGAGACGGAGGCCGTGAGAGAGAGAGAGAGAGAGAGAGAGAGAGAGAGAGAGAGAGAGAGAGAGAGAGAGAGAGAGAGAGAGACAGTGGGAAAGAACACAAATAAAAAAGTTTTATTTTGTTTATTTTCTCTGTGCTCTATTATGTAAATTGCAGGAAGATTTGGCACATTTCATGATGAGGATCTGCCCATGTGTACAGCAGAAAGATCAATTGGTCAATGTCCTCAACAACAGATATATCTGCAGACAGCAGTGGTGGTTGGTCAGTGTGTATGTATCAGTTTATCTACAGCTATATCTTTAGATGTGTACTCTGCTTTAGACAGACAGGCCCATGTAGAGATGTTTTCTTCACCTGGGTTCTGTGAGTACATCTACAATAGCAGAAAGAGCACTTTACATGGGAAGCCAATGCTCTGATATAATGTAAGCCCTATCTAGCTTCTATAGGCTGCAGCTAATACAGTCCAGTTCCTTAATACAGTTACGGAACTGGACCAAATGTGTATTGTTTATAGTCCCTTTAATGTAGTTCTATCTGGTGTGTATGAGGGTAATTTTTATCAAAATATAGTCCATGTCCTATGTACTTGTTCTTGCCTTCTGGGAAGTAATACATTTAGTGATTGTTTAATTTACTGATGTAAGCATAATTGGCTGCCCAGCTACTGTATTTTAAATATATCATATAGTTTACATTGATCAAAGGATAAACAAAACTTTAAAGTACTGTAAGAATTTATTAGGGTACACCATTGGATTATAGGCTTAGTTATAATATAATTACTACTGCGGCAGCTATATTATTTATTATTGAGCAATAGGGGCAATTATTATTAATTATAATGCATATCCAAAGGTGCCACTTCTATTAATTAATTATCTGATGATAACATTACTATTATTTAATCTTCAAAAGGTGGCACTACTATTAATAATCAATATGGGATGATATTTATCAGGGACACCACAATTATAAGATACAGTAACTGGAGCTGCACATGAATAAAAATGTCATATATGTTCATAGAAATACACATTGCTAATATATTTGTAAATTAGAGAGGTATTCATGGACCAAAAATGAATGTTCTTATTTTCATTATAAAAGAAACATACAGATGGAGCGTCAGCCATCCTTGGACTGTGCTCGCCATATCCCTTGTGCTGGCGAGCGCTGGCGATAGAGACTGGGACGTGCGTGCATCTCACACGCACATGTGTCCCAGTATCACGGCGGCTGGGCAGCGTCTCCCTGCCCGTATCCGCTTCAGGAGACGCTGCCCAGTTCGGGGCCGGGGCGGCGAGGGGGACCAGCGGGGGAGGTGGGGGAGGCGGCGGGGACCAGCGGCAGGCTCCGTTTGCCAAGGGGCGCACGAGCGTCTCGTGCGCGTGCACCCCTGGCTGTAGCCGGCCGCTGGCGGGGCTGGCGATAGAATCGCCAGCCCCTGCAAAGTTAAAGCCGGCTCCATCTGTAATAACTTATCAGAACCCTCTTTTGAATACAGATAGAAGGGAAGAGTTATCAAAACTTGAAGAGTATTTTTCAGGTATCCCACCACACCCCTGGAAATGTTGGTAACCCTCTCACATTATGCCCATTACCTAGTTAAGTGGGCAGAATTCATGGATAAATACAGGGAATCTGTGGTTCCTATGGAGGGGATGAGGTCTAGTCCTGTGAGTCTATGCTAATCACAGCATTTAGGTAATCTCTATGTAAATATTGTCCAGTCATGGCCTAATGATACTATTAGCCTTCCTGTTTCTCCGTTTCATCTCCTGAAGAGAAAAGATTGAAAGTAGGCAAGTATTAAAAATAATGGCTTGATGGAGCTGATTGGTGCTATAGTTCTCTACACTTTATATCTCTCTTCAAGCTTTGATGAATTTTCCCCATAGACACAGTAATAAAATTAATATGTAGACAAAAGTGTTTGAAACTGAGAACAAATAGATCAATGAAATTGATTGATGTTTTGCAGCGATTACTGCAGACACCCTTCTCAGCAAACTTCCACAAGATCATGGATAACCACATGTGATGTGTTTTGCCATTCTGGCTTAAATACAGTGACAAACTTTAACACTGAGGAAGGTTGAGCCAGCCTAGAATCTATCGGTCAAATACATTTTATTCCAAAGGCAATTCTCAATTGGTTAAGATCTGGACTCTTCACTGGCCAGTCTATCCAGGTTACATAATTTTCTCTAAAACAGCCTCACAGCATAACACACCACCTCCAAGCTTTACTGTATAAACTGAACAACCTGGCATCAGATGATTTACTGGGATGTGATCTGAAAAGTCTTAAACATGTCTGCTGCAGGTGCACATCATTTTGCTTATGAGGGGAATTCAATTACCTTTGTCTATATAGCAGGGGCGGATTGGCCAAAGACCTTAAAGGGAAGATTCCTGGTAGACCAACGCACCTATGAGGCCACCTGTCAGCCAGTGACTGTTTTTTTAAGATGTAGCCCTCCCTAGAGTAGTAGCCCCATCCCCCTCTTGTCTTTCACAATAGCAACCTTTGCCTGTTCACAGAGCAGGGAACCTGATGTTGCAAATAAGGGTGGAGCCCATCTATATCCAATGAGACATATGTTAAAGGAACATGAGTGGGTGCTATCTGGGGGTGTAACAATTTCTGGGTGAGGGGTGTGGATATTTGTGATATTCTGGGGATTATGATAATGAGTAGATTGCTTAATGGAGGTTTTGGGGTCTGTGTTCAGTCTCAGTGGGGGATGTTGGGGTAGAATGTGAGATGTGCAGGTTTTTGGCTTTTCACAGCAGCTAAAATGTCTGGGGACAACTAGACTGCCAATCATATTGATGCCAACAGTTACACCACAGGTATAGTAATGGATTGATCCTGCCAATGTTGGTGTTGATTCTGCCTACATTTGATTTAGGCAAATGTGATTTAGGCAAGGCCACTTATAGAAATTTTTCCAGGGCCACATTTAGCTCCAATCCACCCCTGCTGTATAGTCTAGTAGGATTGCCGAACATATTTAGCTGGCCTCTTCCTTGCAGGGGCTGGCAACACCTGTTGGTCGCCAGCCTCCTGCCAGCAGCCAGCTCCCGCCAGGAGGCGCACATGCACGAGGCACCCGTGGCAACGAAGCTCCACTCCACCATCCACCACCTCCCCCTAACCTGCTGCCCAGCCACCGAGAGACTGGGATGCATGTGCGCATGAGATGTACATGCGTCCTAGTTTAATGAAGTCCCTGTCCGCCGGCACTCGCCAGAGGGGACGTTCTGGCGGGCGACAAACAAGGACAAGGGGCGCTCCATCTGTATGTATGTTAAACTTGAATATTACAATAAATTAGTGTTTGTGATTGTATTCAGCCCTTTAGTGGTGCTGTAGAATAATGACTTATTTGCATTTGAAACACTTCAAATATTTCTTCTAAGATACTATAAAATAATATTGTTTTTACTGACACTATTAAATAAATTCATCCAGAGGAACAGTTTACCATTTAACTAAGAATAAGCCAGAAAGCCCAGGTATCCGCATCCAATAGACTATTACTAATATTTTATTAAAATCCCTGTGGCATGAACACTGCCCAAAAGCAGTTTTAATAAAACACAGTTTACAACACATTTTTCTTGCTTGCTATGTAATCAAATCTAAAGCTGTGCTGGATCTCCTTGTTTTAGCTAGAGGATTGACTACCAATTTAGCTGTGACTTGCCTTAAACTGATTTCCATTGTAATTAATGCCTACCTTTACTTCAACCTTCTTCACTTGATGCAACTTTCCATTAGAGCTTTGAAGCCTTCCTCATGGTTGTGTTCCAAGACACCTTTCAATGTTGCTACTGCCGTTATTTTGTAAAACAATCGCTTTATTATACAGCAAGCAAAACGGAATTTAAAGAGAAAAATAGATTGTTCCTTTTAGGCTATGTTCCAAATGGAAAAAGTTTAAAGGGACCTTCATAAACATTACAGGAACTTGTTAAAATTTTTGGTCAGCTGTGGTTACAGCCTTGGTTTAACGTTTCGGTACTTGTGGAGTATCACGGCTCCCATCGTATGGCATCGTATGCCATATGTAGTGGCATACGATGGCATACGATGCGATACGATTTTTACCGATTTTTGAGCATTTTTGCTCAAAAATCGTATGCGATCGCATCGGATGCCATACGATGGCATCCGATGCGATGGCACCCGATTTTACACTGAAATGCATCAAAATGCATTGAAATGTGTATTAAAGTTGTGAAATGCCCCCAAATGCCATGGGGAGTTTGACTGGGGCGGTACACCTGTCAAACCATAACGCAGGTGTCCTAAGGCGAGCTATGGGGGACAGAAACCTCCCGTGGAGCAGAAGGGCTGCGCTCGCCACGCTTCGGGTTGACGTTGATAGTGGGGGTGGTGCACTATGAAAAATGGCATTTGGGGGCATTTCACAACTTTAATACACATTTCAATGCATTTTGATGCATTTCAGTGTAAAATCGGGTGCGATCGCATCGCATCGCATGCGATTTGATCGTATGCGATGCGATTTTTAGCATACGATCTGCATACGATGCAGGTCGTGGGAGCCGTGATACTCCACAAGTACCAACGTTTCTATGAGTGGGACACTGAAAATCTTTTGCTAACCTCTAAAATACAGTTTTCACATTGGAAATGTTAAAACAATTGTGGCACTAAGCCCAAAGTAGTTGCTGTATGTGTAGTGATTTTTCTTACTTTTTTACATTTTACCATGCACTCTGACCTGCAGAAAGGACTACAGGTCAGGTCTCCCTTATACTTACATCATGCCCCCCATGTCCAAGGTGGCCTCCAGGACCCTCTTCAGCGGCATCTCTGGTCCCACACCGGCGCACAAGCGCAATGCACCCCTGGGACCGGAGATGCAGCTGAAGAGGATCCTGAAGGCTGCCATGGACGCCTGGAGACACCGTGGACATGGTGGGACCATCAGGGCACCACCAGGGGACCAGGTAAGTATGAAAAAAAGATATGTTCCAAAATCCGAAAAAATCCCTTATCCAAAATGCTCATGTCCCAAACATTTCAGATTGGGGATACTCACCTTGAATTAATGTTTCAACTGCAACACATGTGAAGCATGATAAAACTGGTTAAACTAACATCTATCTATCTATCTATCTATCTATCTATCTATCTATCTATCTATTGCATTGCACAGGAGAGAAATCACAATTTCAATGTAATTTAGCTGCTATAATTACAAAAACATGTTATACACACAAAAATGCAACTTACCGTAAATAGCCTAAAAGAGACCATCACACATGTGTAATCAAATAGAATCCTGTATATTAAAAACACATACAGTATATATTGGAGCTCCATAGTCAGTTCAAAAGAAATATAATACAGGCATATTATCCTTAGCCCAGCAAAAGCACTTTCAATAAATGGCATACAGTAGCAGCATTTACAGGCATTGTACTATTCATCTACATAGCATAGGTGTCTCTGGTTGCAAATCATCTGAAAACCCATCTGGCAACCCAGGACATTCCAGGCCGGATTCAGGAGAAAGCATAACACTGAAAAAGCACTGGTGTGTGAATAAAATGATCTTCTGATAGCAGGAGACAGAGGTGACAACTCAGTCTTAATCCTGCTGGATCTCTATGCAGCATTTGATATCATGGGCTTTTGATTGAAAACTTGTTGTGTACAGGTGGTGGTGGTGGGGGGGGGGGGCAGCGGTAAAGAAAATGAGCCCAGAGAGGGCCCACTCCTGTGGTGCGCTGAAAGGCAGATGGCCTGTTGAGCCTTCTACTGCTGCCCTTTGCTGTGAGTAGCAATTATCAAGATGTGCCACTGATGGTTGCCTAGGAACTGTGCCACTAGCCGAAATATTTACCCTGTGTCACTCCTGTTGTGTTCTATACTGTATCTGTACTGTTTTACTTGCTACCTATCTGGCTGTTACAATCACCAAGTGGCACCGCTGAATGGCTGCCTGGGTGCTGTGCAGCTCCTAAAATATATGTTCCCCGGTACTTATGTATTATCTGGGCTCCCATGTTAAATACACCCCATTTTTTCATACCCCTACTATCCAACTACGCATGGAGTTGATTTTATATAGTGTGGCGAGCGCAGCAAGCCACCGTGCCCGAAGCATGGCAAGCGCAGCGAGCCCCGCGAGGGGATGCGGTCCCCTATGTAAAGCGCAACGGAATATGCTGCGCTATATAAGAAACTGTTAATAAATAAATACATAAATAAGAAAAACGGGAGCCCAGATATTACATACAGTAAGTACCTGTTCCCCATATCCATGTCCCTCATCAGGATACATCTAGCACACAGCTCTGCACCAGCACTGTGGGGGTTATTTTGGTTCACTCATTCTGACAAATTCCTTCTTAAATGGACAAAACCATGTGCTCTGCAGGGGGGGGGGGGGGGCAGATGTAAAATGTGTGAATTAGATTTGGGCGAGTTATTTTGTTTCTGTGCAGAGAAAATACTGGCTGCTTTATTTCTACACTGCAATATAGATCTCACTTTGAAGTAAAACCCCACCCAAATCTAACTCTCTCTGCACAAGTAACATCTACCCCACCTGCAGTGCACATGGTTTTGTCCATCTAAAGGTGCATACACACGGGGGAGATATATTGCTCAGTTTCTCCTTTTCATCAGCAACCAGAGATGGATGGTCGCTGATGAAAGGGAACCTCTGCCGGTAGTGCCGCAGAGGTAATCAGCTGGTCCGAGGAGCAAACTCCTGCGACCAGCGATTAGAACGGGGCTGAAAACGGGAGTGCGCACCCGGCAATTTATCGCCGGGGCACACTCCCATCACTGGCAATATGGTCGCCAGTGACCTTATTTCCAGCAATTTCAGCCCCTATTGCCCCCATGTGTACACAGTTTAAGAAGGAATTTGTCAGAAGGAGTGAACCAAAATAACCCCCTGCCTGTGTTCTCAATAGAGTGACCACAAGCAGTTACTGTTACAAATAAAACATGCCTCCAAAATAGAGACTTCCCTGCACACAGGTTTTAAAGGGTAAGACCACCATGCTTATCCGTTAGTAAAAGCAACCCATGTGTTTAATAACTGATTGGCAAATGTCTAAACCTTAAAAGCCTACGTGCAGTATTTTAGCATGGACCAATTTCCTTTTTACTCGTTTCTGAAATGTCCCCAAATTTGCCATGAAAATGTTGTACCTTGATTTACATAGACCTTAGATGTTCCCAAGCAATCATTCAAAAATAAAGCTGATTACAGTATATGCAATAGATATAGAAAATGACTTTTACAACAACTATTAAAGGCCACAGATATGCATTTTTGAATGCCAAGTTCTTGTCCAACGAGCACTGACAGGCTGCAGGCAGCATACATACACCATATCAGTGTTTGTGTGACAGGAACTAAGCATTTACACTGCCGGTAATGTGCAGGCAAATTGACAGGATAAGCACTCCCAATAATAAAAGCACACACAAAGCACCCGTGTGACATTATCCTGAAGCATACTTTACTACATCCATAAATACATTCATCTCATCTGAAAATTGCCACAGTATGTGTATTTGTAATTGCATATGACTATAAGCCATTGCATGCTGGCGATTAAGCTGTTAATATTGCTTTATAAACAGACACCACATTTTTGCTCATTTGAGACAGATCTTCTCTCAACTAAAACTGCAGTTTGCTTGCAGGCGGTAGAGATACAATATTTTACGCAGAGGAAACTAATAATAAATTGTTTATTTCAAAGTCAATTTTTTTTTTTTTTTTTAAGGAGCTGAAACAGTGCCAAAATTCCGATTGCAGAAAATAGTCACCTTTATTTGCTGGGGCCCCAGCTACACAATTTGTGGATGTTTAGAACAAGATAAAATATTGGAAGTATGGCAAGAAGGGGTGAAGGTGACATATCATGCTAATGCAAAGTTATGCTCTGTGCCACTGTCTTGTACTCATGGTTCCTGGGAGACACTTAATGCTCCACTCAGCCTTGTTTATTAGAAAGATCCATTTGCAAGGGGCCCTGCTTTGTGCCACAATCTGAATGTGCTTTGATGGCAAGTAATTACTCCGATCCTTTTGACATGAAGATCCACAGACTGCCCTAGTTAAGCCAGTAATTAGCCTGTCCTCCTTTTTATTATTATTGAGAAAGTACAAATTATCCTCATGTGTGCGCTGGCCATTACTTTTCTATTTGTGCCTTTCTCCCTTGTATCTTTCTGCACTTTGGATAGGTTGAATGCAGCTGCACTAGAGCAAGATAAAACTCGGCTATCAAGATGATGAACAATTTGGATGAAGAGCCTTCGAGATGAAAACAAAAGCTGAAGGAGTGCGACTGATGCAGCTGAAGACTGAAGAATGCAGCGTTGTGCAGATGAATAGCCCTCATTTGTGAATATACAGATCTTCCATCACGAATATAAACAGAGTGCTGGTCACAATAAAAAAAAAAAATCATATACTGTATAATATTTCAGGTTCTTGGCACCAAACAGCTGTAAATTAAAGGTTGTCTTTAGGTTTTGCCAACTCTCAAAGGGCATAATTAAGCTAATATTATACTGTTTGATATATTAATGTAATGAGGAGCTACTCCATTCTAGTTTGTCTTATTTTTATTTAGGTTTATTTCTTACATATACCATTTTCATCATATTTGTAATGGTACTAATGGTAATTTCAAGACTGCTGAAAGTCTATAGAACATCAATTAAAAGTTATGTCCTGCATGTATTAATAAAGCAATTATAAAGTAAACTAATTAAATCTGATAGTGCTTGTTCTCACAATGCAGGAACATAGAATAAAATGTGTGAAAGGGAAGGGGTTTTGTTTGCAGATCGTTTTATCATAAGGCAGAAGCTGCGACTCATTCTAAAAAAGGATAACATTATCAGCAAATGATATGAATCTGCCAGCGCTGTAATTGATTGTAAGCAACATCAAATAATACTTTGGTTTTTGCTGTTTTAAGAAATGTTTATTAATAAAGCAAACAATAAAAAAAAAATTATAGACTGATTTACTTATTTTCATATACTGTACCACTAACAAAGTTAGCAGAAAAAGGTAATACAGCAAGCAAGAAATGTATTTTACATAATATGGAAGAAGCTGAATGGAATAAAACACATCCACTTATAGCCATTAGAAGATTTCTCATTCTGGAAATGTATAACTGAAGAGTTAGGAGTGCCCACAGGGGCAGCCACACCACCTCTGGAGACCCATAAAAATGAATTCCCTGGTAGGCCCTTCATGTCCCACTCCAACACTGAGAGTCAGTATCCGATTAATAGGGGGTTTAATGTGTGTATAAATATACAGTATTCATATATATATATATATATATATATATATATATATATATATATATATATAGTTTGTCGTGGTGTCCGGCACTCAGATTAGCTAACATCTGCTCCCCGTGTCCATGCAAAATAAATTTGTAAGGTCTAAGGGGCCATATATATATATATTATAAGGGCACGGTAGTGCCCTTATATTAAGGCTGAATCCAACGAACGGATTTTTCCCATAGGGAACTTTTCGGATGGGGGCATGGTGTTTGAGGGACTGCACCTCAAAAGTGACTGGACGTACTGAGCTGAAATTTGGCACGTACGCGTAGAATCGTCAACCGGTGCTGCGTGCCAAATTTCAGGGCGAAATATAAAAAAATGACCAATTGGGAGCGATCTAAACTTCCAACTGTCAGTTTTTTTCTGACACTCCAGAAATGACAACTTGTCACCCATGTTAGTCTATGAGGGTTTTTTTGGGAAGGCATAACTCAGGGTAGAGGAACAATTGAGACTTGGGGTTTGTTTTATTAGGTAGATATTGTCCCAGTGGAGTGCCTTTTGGGGTTGAGGATTTTCAGATAGGTACAGTTTTTTTATAATTTAGTGAAACGTCCCCCATTATAAAGATAGGAGCTCCAACTTGTTGCGCATGCGCACAATGCCACCAGCAGGGGGAGCAGTACACTGATGAGATTCACTTGGGTGTACCAAGATGGCCGACTGTGAAGCAATATTCACAGTTTCTTATATATCAATATGAATATATAGTATACTTCATACACATACAGTACATGCCCAGCTAATGCAGATGGCTGATGGCATAATGAAATGCAAACATGGGGCACAGGAACCAGGCAGACAGGTAGTTATTTGCAGGTCTGGGCATAGGAGGACCCAAGAGAGGACTACAGGTGGTGAGTGCAGTCACACTGTCTCTCTGTCCCAGCTGAGGTCATCAGCCGGCAGATAATTACGTGCAGGAGCAACAGGACTAGTACATGCAGCAAGGTAGCCGTGGGTAGCATCAAATGGGTGCTTACATCAGTGCCCCCTCCCCTCCCCCAGGCGGCTAGCAGTGGCCTGGGCTCGTTTACCGGGATAGTTTTAAAAAGGGGCGTGGCCTAATCGCGGACCCCCGTGGCCACGCCCCCTTTTGAAACCTATTGCGTTACACTTACTTTGCTTGTGCCTGGGGATGGGGTAGCTTTTTTTTGTCAAATAGTGAAGCTGAAGTGCAGCCCTGCCCCCTGATCTGTGACATGCTGCTCCTGGCTGAAGGTAATTTGTGCAGGGACTGAGGAGGCACCAGTGTGTGAGAGCGTACTAGTAATTGAGGGAAACAAGGGGCCTGATTCAGGATCGCTTGCTAAGCAGCGTTCTTTTGCTGCTTAGCGAGCGGAATGCCGCCTTCCGAATGCCCGCCCCCTATGTAATGTTACTATGGGTTTGTATCCGCTGTGTAATGTGATTGGGTCACTACGCACTATATAATGTGAATATCGGTCACTACATCCTGTGCTATGTGTATATGGGTCATTACAAGCTGTGTAATTAAATGATGGATCACTATGCGCTGTGTAATGGGACTATGGGTCACTATACACTGTGTAATGGGACTATGGGTCACTACGTGCTGTGCAATGTGACTATGGGTCACTACGTGCTGTGTAATGTGACTATGGGTTACTACGTGCTGTGCAATGTGACTATGGGTTACTACGTGCTGTGCAGTGGGACTATGGGTTACTATGTGCTGTACAATATGACTATGGGTCACTACGTGCTGTGCAATGTGACTATGGGTTACTAAGTGCTGTACAATGTGACTATGGGTTACTACGTGCTGTGCAATGTGACTATGGGTCACTACGTGCTGTGCAGTGGGACTATGGGTTACTATGTGCTGTACAATATGACTATGGGTCAGTACTTGCTGTGTAATGTGAATGGGTGTGGTATATTTCCCCGACAGTCGGGATTCCGACAGTCATTACTCAGACGTCGGAATCCTGACTGCACAGCGTGGGGAGCGCAATGAAGCCCCTTACGGGCTCGCTGCGCTCGCCACCTATTTTATTCTCCCTCTATGGGGGTCGTGGACCCCCAAAAGGGAGCAGTCGGAATCCCGACTGTCGGGACATATGTGAATATGGGTCACTTTGTGCTGTGTAATGTGAATATGGTCACTATGTGCTGTGTAATGTGAATATGGGTCAGTACGTGCTTTATAATGTGAATATGGTCACTATGTGCTGTGTTATGCGAATATGGGTCACTACGCAATGTTTAATGTGACTATGGGTCTCTACGCGCTGTACAGTATAATGTGACTATGGGTCACTACGCGCTGTACAGTATAATGTGACTATGGGTCACTACGCACTGTGTAACGGGACTACGGGTCACTATGTGCTGTGTAATGTGAATATGGTCACTATGTGCTGTGCTATGCGAATATGGGTCACTACGCAATGTTTAATGTGACTATGGTTCACTACGCGCTGTAAAGTATAATGTGAATATGGGTCACTACGCACTGTGTAATGGGACTACGGGTCACTATGTGCTGTGAAATATGACTATGGGTCACTACGCGCTGTGTAATGTGACTACTGGTCACTATGCTCTGTGTAATGTGAATATGGGTCACTAAGCGCTGTGTAATGTGACTACTGGTCACTATGCTCTGTGTAATGTGACTACTGGTCACTATGCTCTGTGTAATGTGAATATGGGTCACTATGTGCTGTGTAATGTGACTATGGGTCACTATGCTCTGTGTAATGTGAATATGGTTACTATGCGCTGTGTAATGTTAATATGGTCACTACGCGCTGTGTAATGTGACTACGGGTCACTATGCTCTGTGTAATGTGACTATGGGTCACTATGCACTGTGTAATGTGACTACTGGTCACTATGCTCTGTGTAATGTGAATATGGGTCACTACGTGCTGTGTAATGTGACTATGGGTTACTATGTGCTGTGCAATGTGACTATGGGTCACTATGTGCTGTGTAATGTGAATATGGGTCACTATGCGCTGTGTAATGTGACTACGGGTCACTATGCTCTGTGTAATGTGACTGGGTCACTACGCGCTGTGTAATGTGACTGTGGGTCACTACGTGCTGTGTAATGTTAATATATTCACAACGCGCTGTGTAATGTGAATATGGGTCACTATACGCTGTGTAATGTGAATATGGTTACTATGCGCTATGTAATGTTAATATGGTCACTACGCGCTGTGTAATGTGACTATGGGTTACTGTGTGTTGTGTAATGTGACTATGGGTTACTGTGTGTTGTGTAATGTGAATATGGTCACTATGTGCTGTGTAATGTGAATATGGGTCACTACGCGCTGTGTAATGTGACTTTGGGTTACTGTGTGTTGTGTAATGTGAATATGGGCCACTACGTGCTGTCTAATATTTACATGCTGTGTAATGTGAATATGGGTCATTATGCGATGAGTAAAGTGACTATGCAGGGCCGAAACTATGTGTTTCGGCGCCCGGGGCGGCAGTCGGGCTGTGCACCCGAGAGGCTCTGGCTTGCAAGAGGATTTGGAGGAAGAGATCTGCAGTTCCTCCACGGCGCTGCTGCAGGGGGAGGGAGATGTAGCTTCCCCCATGGTGCCGCTGAGGAGACAGGCAGGGCAGGTCCCGCTCCAGCGCGTATTGCTGGGCGCGCTGTGTTCATCACAGTCACAGACACTAGAGGTCAAGCCCACCTCTAGTGTCTGTCTTCTTCAAGGCGGCGGCCATCTTTGGAGTGGCCGCCGCAGACATAGATAGCAACGCTAGCTCCCCGTTGCTGCCGCTGCTTTTGTAGGCTGCTCACACTAGCGCACCCCCCCTACAGCGCCCGGTTCGCGTGACCCCCCAGCCCCCCCCCCCCCCCCCTAGTTACAGCCCTGGACTATGGGTCACTAAGCACTGTGTAATGTGAATATGGGTCACTACGTGCTGTGTAATGTAAATTTGGGTCACTAAATGCTGTGTTAAGCGAATATGGGTCTCTATGCTGTGTAATGTGACTATGGGTCGCTACTTGCTGTGCAATGCAAATATGGGTCACTACATGCTGTGTGACGCGAATATGGGTTATTACGCGCTGTGTAATATGAATATGGGTCACTGCGTGCTATGTAATGTGAATTTGGGTCACTACGCAGCCATTTTCCCAGTGATCTTTACCGCTGCTCTAATGAACCAACGATGAGTAGAATGAAATGGGTGCAGGGTGTACAGCGTGTGGGGCCCCCAGGGCCCAGAGGACCATGTGTGCTGCACACCTTGCACCCATTATGGATATGCCAGTGGATGGTGGGTGTTGCTGGCTGCTGCGGTGATCAGTGCTGCTGAGTTACAGATGCTTTGCTGTACCAGGGGTTCTGTATCAGAGATAGAACTAGCAGCAGGCAAAATTTTGACTAGGGCATCAAAATGGCTAAGGCCGGCTCTTCTCAGACAGTCACTGTAGGGGTTATTCTGGTTGAGTCGGATGGCTCCGAATGCGGACGGACGGCCGATGGTTGGTGTTTGCGCATGTGCAGAGGCGTATCTGCGCATGTGCGAACGCCGCGCACATCCGAATACGGCGTGAATTCTGTACAGAAAACGATCAGTCGGAGCAATCCGAACAGGGGGTGGAGAGGGGCGTGAAGGGCTGTTTGGCCTCATTACCATATGCGTATGCCCCGCGTTTCATGGGCGTTCCCATGAAAACGCTGGCCGTACATATGGTAATCCGGCCGTGACGAACGTGTGGGGGGCGGACATATGACATAGCCGGAAGCCAGCTGCCCGCCCATATCCCTGATTTTGCATGGAGAAATGCCCCAGTGGTCTGGAGCAATCGGTGCTGCCTGACCATTCGGTCCAGCATTCGATGGTCGGTGACCATCGAATGATGGGGGAGGTTCCCAAAGATGGAGGAGGTGTGCATAGGAAAAATCCACTCGCGCCCCGTTCGGTCGGCGTCTTACCGCATTCGGACGGTGTGAGCGATCCATACGGAAGGCGGGGCTAAGAACACTCGGTTCTTTTCCAAAAATATGCATCTGACCGAATCAACCAGAATAAGGCCCTGGACGTGCAGTGATCTGTGTGTCCAGTGCATGTGCAGAAGTACTGAAAGACACTAGGGCTGTACCCGGCACCATTTAAATTTACAAGGCTAGCCGACATGTGAAATGGAAAACAGGAAGAGGTTTAACTGCGCATAAGTAACAAGTGGTCAGGTGTATAATAAATAAAATAAATTTAATAACTCTAGAGCATTAAAAACAATGAATATTGGGTAACCAGAAGTGCAATATGGTTGGAATTAATAATAACTCTTATTTCTGATTGCCAGTCCATGGATCAGCCTTATTGGAGTTCACCCATTGGAGGGATAATGATTGAATCAATTCTATACAAAAAGTCCTCACCGACTGATGATATCCAAGTCTTTAAGGAATACTGTAAATTGCAGCTGTCTGGTTCACTGCAGAGCAGCTGAAGCATTTTGCTGCTATCTGCAGCTTTCGCAAAGGTTACCCGTTGTGACTTCCCTACATCCAGGACCCTCTCAAACCACCACTTGGGAGATAATCCCAATCAGAAATAAATCTGGTTTGAGAGGGTCCTGGTTGTAGAGAAGCCCCCTTCCACTCGAGGCGGAAGCTGCCTCTCCTCCCCATCCCACCGGAGCTGGCCTGCCAGCAGCTCTGGAACACATGGACCCCCCCTCAGCTGAGAGCAGAAGGTGCCTCTTACCTCCTCTGCTCCAACCCCGTCCCTCTGGCGTCGGTTGCCTCACCACTGGCAGCAGTGCAGAGTGGGGAAGCTGCAAGGCTGTCTCTTTTCTCCCCCTTCCCATCCACATAACAGCAGCAGTGAAGCAGCAAAAATGTAAGTAGCACTTTTGTAGGCATTGTGTAAGGTCAGGTGCACTACTGGTGGCATTAAGTTTATAGGCAGGAGTACTGGGGGCATTACACGTAACAATGGGCCTTATTCTGATCGGATCGGTGAAACGTGCATACGGTCCGTCACACCGTACATTTCCCGTATGCTCATGGTGAGAGTAAGTCTGCCCACAGAACAGTCACACACGGACGGTCACAAACACGACAATGGGGAGTGGCGTTCACTTGAGCGTACGCCACCGTATACGGACGGGTCTGGTCCGTTTTCACACTGGCACCTTCCGTATATCTGAGCGTACGCCACAGTGCAAGTAGAAATTGAGTCCAAAAAACATCATTGTTGCTCTTAGATGTGGTTTATGTGTCTTTTTCCTAATAAAAAACTGGTATGTTTGTGTTACAGTGAAAAAGTTGACACATGTCGACTTTTGTGAATTGAGTGTCCTGCTTTTTAAAGTATACAAAAACACTTTCTGAATGGGTGAGATGGTTATAGCCAGGGCTATTTTTCAGCAGGCTCCAGCAGGAACTGAGGCCCTTATTCTAGTTCACTCTTTCTGACAAAATATTTCTTAGATGTACAAAACCATGTGCACTGCAGGTGAGGCAGGTGTTACTTGTGCAGAGATAATTAGATTTGGGCGAGTTTTACACCTGCCTCACCTGCAGTGCACATGGGCCCTTATTCTGATCGGTGCGTATATTCCCGCTTGCGTACGGCCCGCCGATGTTTATCGTCTGCGCATGTGCAGAGGTCACTCTGCGCATGTGCAGGCGATTTCGCCGCATGGATTCTTTATACGCCGCACAGGGGGCGTAGAGGGGCGTGAGGGGCTACTTAGCCTCATTACCCTATGCATACGCCCCCCGTTTCATGGGCGTTCCCATGCAAACGCGGGGCGTATGCATGGTAATGAGGCCGTGACGCGTGGGTACGGGGCGGGCATCTGACATCGCCGGATGTCAGCTGCCCGCCCCCATACATGATTTCACACGGACAAGTGTCCGTGTGGTCTTGTGTTGCGGGACCTGGTGGAGCGTGCGGCCCTGCATTCGATGTTCGGCGACCATCGAATGCAGGGGCAGCTCCCAAGACGGAGGAGGCGTATCCCCGTCCAATTTCATGCGGATCGCCACATATCCGCGTACGGACGGCAGGTGGCGATCCGTATGGAAGGCGGGGATTCGCCTGCACGGTTGCGGCCGCATATTCTGATCGGGCCGCACCGATCAGAATAAGGCCCATGGTTTTGTCCATCTAAGAAATATTTTGTCAGAAAGAGTGAACTAGAATAAGGGCCTCAGTTCCTGCTGGAGCCTGCTGAAAAATAGCCCTGGTTATAGCAGCATTGCTTATTGCATTCAGGTGTATGTAATTTACTTGTATTCGGCGTTAATTAGCAGACCCAGGCGTCCGCTCTCATGCGGTAGCTCTAAGGGCCTTATTTTGGTTCATTCTTTCTGCACAAGTAACACCTGCCCCACCTGCAGTGCACATGGTTTTGCCCATCTAAGAAGGATTTTGTCAGAAAGAATGAATCAAAATAAGGCCCTAAGAGTGGTCAGGAGCACTCTTTGGCGTCCGCCTGTTTTTGGCCCAAAATGCACTGTGCGTTCGCCGATCGAGGCGGTTGTGGCACCGTGCATTTTGTGTGCACACCCCCGTGTACGCCCATGTTTACGCCCAGTTTTCCTCATTATTCCGGCCGCTCCCATAAAAACGCCCACATGCCGCCCACAATGACGTACTCTTGCGGACACTTTTTTTCGCACGGAGAGACCCGTCCCTGAGCGGTGTGAGGTCGCCGCACATGCGCATAGCGAAAGCTACGCATGCGCAGATGCAAAAAAAAAACCGAACCGACCACGTACAGTCCCATCGCACCAAGCAGAATAACCCCCAATGTGTGGCATAATATGTAATGGGCATAACAGTGTGCAGCATATTGTGTAATGGGCATAACAGTGTGCAACATATTGTGTAATGGGCATAACAGTGTGCAACATATTGTGTAATGTGCATAACTGTGAAGCATATTGTGTAATGGGAATCACGGTGTGCAGCATATTGTGTAATGGGAATCACAATGTGCAGCATTTTGTGTAATGTGAAGTACGGTGTGTGGCTTAATGTGTAATGGGCATGTACATTTTTGCAGCGCACTGTCCTTGTTTCTAGTATGTGTGGGGGAATGATTAATTCTGAAGCGCATATACATAAATAAGTCACCTTCTATTTAGTGTAGTTTGCATTGATGCCTAGTAGGCGGTGATGGACACGCCCAGTAGGCAGTGATGGACATGCCCCTCCAAGGGTGCACCTCCTAAGAATATGCCTATGCTGCCCGCACAGGTGGCACTGCCACACAGAGGGTTAAATAATGGGACTGCCCTGGCATGTAGTAGTATTGGGTTACAGAGTCACACGCAGGGATCGTGCACCCTGTATGTCCACTCCTCTGCATAATTAATGAGGTTTCCACTCCGCTCCTGTTCCCAGGGCTGCTCCGGCACTCACCATCGGTCTGTTCTCTGCTCCCACCCGCTCTTGACACCCTGCTGCTAATCCTCCCAGCAAGTGTACTTTTGTGCCTGCCATCTACTCTGGCCATCCAAAATCAATGCCCTGGAATGGTGCTGTGGGGTCAGTGCATAGTGCACTAGATCACACAGATTTGGGAAGGGTACGTGAGATAACTATGGGCCTTATTTTGGTTCATTCTTTCTGACAAAATCCTTCTTAGATGGACAAAACCATGTGCACTGCAGGTGGGGCAGATGTAACATGTGCAGAGAGAATTAGATTTGGGTGGGGTTTTACTTCAAAGTGAGATCTATATTGCAGTGTATAAATAAAGCAGTCAGTATTTTCCCTGCACAGAAACAAAATTACTCACCCAAATCTAATTCTCTCTGCACATGTTACATCTGCGCCCCCTGCAGTGCACATGGTTTTGTCCATCTAAGAAGGATTTTGTCAGAAAGAATGAACCAAAATAAGGCCCTATGTTACTAGATTCCCAGCATCAATGAGCGCATTCCACACACACCATCTTACTGTATATGTACACATTATAGGTTCTGTTCCAACTGCAGATACCTGTTGACTGAATTTTGAAAATGGGGTAATGGCTGTGCTAGGATGTAGCTGAGCAGCCCCCATAGCCGGTACCAGTCCCAGTGCTGATATGATCTAAGACCCAGCAGGGGGTAACTCAATGGCACCCTCCCCCTGTCAGCAGCACTCATCATGAGTCACAGTGATTGGGAGCTTCAAGTAGCAGCAGCCAGAGCTGAGGTCCTGCAATATGCATGGGCAGACAAGCAAAGCCAAGGTCAGTGCTGCCAACCCCTTGTGCCCAGCCCAGTGCCCCTCCATCTACTCAACCATCCTCCTTCCCCAGCCCAGTACACCCCAATCTACCCAACCATCCTCAGCCCAGTGGCCCACATCTAGCCAATCTTATCCGATAATGTTGCACTTCTCAGCATAATGGTGTGTGGCACATGTATAATGGGCATTGCGGTGTGTGACATATGTGTAATGGGCATCACGGTGTGTGAAATATGTATAATAGGCATCACGATGTGTGGAATATGTGTAATGGGCATCACAGTGTGTGACATATGTGTAATGGGCATAACGGTGTGTGATATATGTATAATGGGCATCACGGTGTGTGGCATTATGTGTAATTGGCATCACGATGCGTGGCATATGTATAATGGGCATCATGGGGGGTAGCATATGTGTAATGGGCATCATGATGCGTGGCATATGTACATTGGACATCACGGTGTGTGGCATATGAATAATGGGCATCAAGATGTGGTGCATATGCATAATGGGAATCACGGTGTGGGGCATATGTATAATGGAGCACAGTCGCCACATTTGTGGATGGAGGTGTTTAAAAAAATCTTGCTCAAAGTATTGGTAGGCCTCACACTGTTTGAAGCCCCACCCCTGCAAAAGCTCTGCCCACTCTGCTCCTTCCCAGAGAGTTCCTGAACCTATTTTTGTACAAAGCACTGGCTGCAAGTATACACAAGTAAGATGTCACTGCAGCTACGCGCATGCGCACCCTACTGATGTGAGCAGGGGATGGGGGTAGGAGTTATGGGATGTGTAGTATGTTGGGGACAGTGGAATTAGGGTGTGGTATGGGAGTAGAGGATTATAGGGTGCCTTCGGCTCACACTGTTCCTATTTTGAGTATGGGGAGGAGCATATTTTTGCACTTGGGCCCACATTTCGCTAGTTCTGCCTCTTGTTACACACTTACTTGTTTATTATTATTTTATTCATGGGCTGGATGTCTTGCCTGTTGACAGGGGTTTCATGCACTGGGACGGGTGTCATACTCATTGCCAGGGGTTTGTAATGCTCATTGCCACGGGTTTGAAATTCTTGTGGCGAGGGGTAATGCTCGTTGCCAGGGGTGTGTTATCGTTAAACATTTAAAAATTCAAATGTTTATTCTTACAGTGAAATTTTAGATTTCTGAATTAAAAAAAATAAATTGAAAAAAAACTATGAAATTCCATTGACAAAAAACCTTATGGTTTCACATGTCCCATTAAGGCTTCTTACACATGATCTGGAATTTCTGAAACCTGTTGTAACTCTTCCACTCAAACGCCAAAAAGCAATGAAATTCCGATCATTAAGGCTGACGCCTTAATGGACGTGTTCCTTGCGCAATACAGATATGGTACGCCATCACAGCCTGTGGGTAAGTGCAGATTCAGCACTCTCACAGAGTGAGATTGCTGTCACTCACACAATGGTGGAGCTGCTAATTCACAGATTTGTGTGCTCATTGGAATACACACATGCAGTCTATGCAACTGAAGGTCTGAGCAGTAAACAGAGCCGAGAGGATGGGGTAAAAGTGGTGTTGATTGGGGTAGGAGACAGTGTGGTGCGGGTGGTGAGCAATAGAAATGCGTAGATGATAGGAAGGCTAAGCAGCACTGATGGGGGACTAACAAAGCAGATGGGTGGAAAAGAGTGGCACAGATTGGGGAAGGAAAGACAGAGTGATGCGATTGGGTGGGAAACAGAGGAGCAGTTGGAGGAAAGACAGCACTGATGGGGGAGGGGGTTCAGAGCAAAGGGGATAAAGGGAAAACAGAGCAGCACAGATGGAGGGAAACTGTGTGATGGATGAGGCGGGCAGAGCAGCATGGATGGAGGGGGAGACAGAGTATCACTAATAGAGGGGAAGCCAGTGGCATCTGTGTGGAAAGACAGGGCAGCGCAGATGGGGAAAGACACATTGGTGCAGAAGAGGCAATACACACAGCAGTAGGCATCGGGGAAGACAGAACAGCATGAAGGCGTATAGGAGAAGAAAGTGTAGATGCATAGTAGTTGGGAGCATTATAGTTTTTGCAATTATGAAAGATGTTTTTGGTAACTGCATGTGAATACTAAATTAAATGGATATATGTAGTGGGTGTAAAAGATGTTGGACCCTCAGTGGGATAGTTCTAGTAATAGTGTTTATTCTAGCACCCGCTATCTTTTAAAACCTATGCAGTTTCTCTAACCTGTCTGGGGTGTTGCTGTCTGCTGTAGTGTTTCTAGCAAAGGTCTGGTTTGCAGTGCTGATATACAGACCACACTGTGCTAGAAGCACTACAGCAGACAGCTACACCCCAGGCAGGGAAGAGGAACTGCATGGATTTTCAAAGATGGCAGGTGCTAGAATGAACACTATAGTAACTCGGAGGTACAGTATAGACAGTTTTAGATGATTGCGGGTAATTACAGTATTAGGATGAGTGCGCCACATAACTGATCAGACCTTCAGTTGCATAGACTGCATGTGTGTATTCCAATGAGCACACAAATCTGTGAATTAGCAGCTCCACCATTGTGTGAGTGACAGCAATCTCACTCTGTGAGAGTGCTGAATCTGCACTTACCCACAGGCTGTGATGGCGTACCATATCTGTATTGCGCAAGGAACACGTCCATTAAGGCGTCAGCCTTAATGATCGGAATTTCATTGCTTTTTGGCGTTTGAGTGGAAGAGTTACAACAGGTTTCAGAAATTCCAGATCATGTGTAAGAAGCCTTAATGGGACATGTGAAACCATAAGGTTTTTTGTCAATGGAATATATATATATATATATATAAAATATATATATATATATATATATATATATATATATATATAATGCCGGCATTCCCTTGCTGCCAAGTAATATATGTCTGGTGCCCTCCTGGAGCATACACACTAACTAGTGGGTTATTTACAGTATCCAGAGACTCATGGATGGTTTGATCAAACTACACAGGGTCACGGATAGTGATCAACGTTTCGGATTTTACATCTAATACAACCCACATGGGCAATACAGAACGTAGACCACAAATTTTGTGGTACACATTACAAGCTGACGAATGGCCAATTTTTTACCTGTGTAGGGATGCGTAATGTAAATACCAGTATATATATATATACAGGGCTATTTTTCAGCAGGCTCCAGCAGGAACTGAGGCCCTTATTCTAATTCACTCTTTCTGACAAAATATTTCTTAGATGGACAAAACCATGTGCACTTCAGGTGAGGCAAGTGTAAAACCCACCCAAATCTAATTATCTCTGCACAAGTAACACCTGCCTCACCTGCAGTGCACAAGGTTTGGTCCATCTAAGAAATATTTTGTCAGAAAGAGTGAACTAGAATAAGGGCCTCAGTTCCTGCTGGAGCCTGCTGAAAAAATAGCTATATATATATATATATATATATATATATATATATATATATATATATATATATATATATATATATATATATACTGTGTATACTCTGCACTTGCCATTCCTAGGAATCAGGTGCACACCTGCATTTGCTACTCCCAGGTGGGTGTGCAGTGGCCTATGACCACACTGCTTAAATAAATAAATAAATAACTGAAAGCTCAGCACTCATCGTAATAAACACTATTTCAAGGGACCCCATTTCACTGAAAGACCTACTCTATCATTGAGATATGTAAGAATTGCAGTCACATTAGAGTCCAACTGAAAAAAAATGTGAAAGAGTAGGAATTGCTGTAAAATGGGTTCCCATGATATTAGGCTGCAAACTTCAATGCAGTGTTCAATCCATGAACCAGAACCCCATAATGTATGTACTAGGTGAGTGAGTTTACTATGATGAGTGTAAGTCAAATGCAATACGAGTAGCACTCCTCAGCAAACAATGAACCCAATATATTGTTGTCATGGCCCTCACTATAATAATTCAGTCTTAGTCGGCCATCATATTCAATGTTTCTATGCTATTTTATTAATGCTTCTTCATCAGGACAATCACATACTGTACATCAGTGGTTCCCAAACTATGTGCTGTGACACCCTGGGGTGCCTTGAGACACTTGCATGGGTGCCTCAGGGTGGTGGTCCAAGAGTAATTCAAATTTGTCAGTATAATAAGTAAAACTATTATTTGGGGCTTCCGATTATAAAATATGTGTACAAACAGAAGCTAAACCTATCCCTCACCACATAATTTACCCTAAGGATAACATTTAAACACAATTTGCTTAATTGAATATATTTTTTCCAATTTTCTCAATAAGAATTTTTTGCACTAGGGGTGCAGTGAATCAAATTCTGATACTCTAGGGCACCGTGATTCCAAAACGTTCAGGAACCCCTGACATACATAATGTACAAACAGAAATTTATACATACACCCACGCTTGCCTCCCATCCTTGTCCAGGCAGGTGTGACGATCACAAACTAACAAAAACTAAAAATAAAACAAAAAACTAAAAATAAAACATAAAGGCAAACAAGATACAGGTGGAGCAGCTCTCGCCAACCCGCCTACTCGCAAGGCAGAGCAATACTGTATTTATCACAGCTTGGCGATTGGCGATGGCGTTACTGGATAAGTGCAATACCAGTGATCATCCACCAAATGCAGCTTTTTAAAATCTCCACTGCGCATGCTTAAGATGTGTACTGCGTGAAGTGACTATTAAAATTCTCTGTAGTGCAGGGATTACTTTGCTACTACTGTACATTACTGTACTGTTCAGTAAGTTAGATAGACACTTTTATTACCTAAATACAATTGCATGGACGTGTCTCATTACACTATTTTATAACTGGCTATGGGGACAAGTGAGCGAATACTGAGCGTACAATTAATACTTCACCAAGAATATGGCACGCATGCATGTGAGGCACTCGTGAAAAAAATCTATTGCAATAAAAGGGAGTGCTGCTGTTCATAGATAAACAAAATTGTTTTTATTAATATTACACCATCAAGTAAAAGAGGGGGCTAAAATTGAGCCAATAAAAAACATAAGTATTCACACACACTCAAGCACCTTGATCCAATCAATAAATTGGGCAGATTTCTAGTAACATGTCCGTGATACTTGGGTACCCAATATAGGTCTCCTTTAAAGGATGCGTTTAGATTTATATAGTTAAGGATAGCTCAGAGCTCAGGGACAGAAACCGCCTTGAGACTATAGCGGAGAAACGCGTTAAGGTCTCAAGCACACTTGTTCCACCAAAGAAGAGGAGAAAGAGCAGAGTGCCCCATATTGGCTCCACGCACCGGATGACCTGTAACCACAAGCCCTAAAGGATGCGGCTGCCTGACGATTGTTGCCGGTGTGCCGCCCGGCTTCCACAGCCTAGACACACAGGCACCCGGTAGGCGGACAGCGTATCTTGGTGCTGCAAGGAGTCGGAATCCGTCCGAATTAAGTCTATCCAGACTAACAGCTGCAGAGACACAGACGGAGTGTCCGCACGCCACAAGTGTGGCAATAAGATATACTCCAGTCGGGTCTACAAACATCTCACCAAGTGCAGCGGTGATTACTTCACGCATACCAGCGCAGCCAGTTTGTCCTTGCAACTAAAGATTCCAAATCCAGGAGAAGGGTGAGATATCAAATAAACATGAACTGTGGTGACATAAATAAATGTGCGGATTACAAGGAGTCTAATATATTGGGGATAAATTATTACAAATTTGCATATTCATCCGGATATCTGGACATTATCACAAGTGGTGTCCCTGAGCTCTGAGCTATCCTTAACTATATATATCTAAACACAACCTTTAAAAGGAGACCTATATTGGGTACCCAAGTATCACGAACAGCAGCGCTCCCTTTTATTGCAATGCATTGTTCTCTCGAGTGTGCCAGTAAACTTCTCTGGGAGCAGCTCTCTCAGCAATTAAGGTTTACTTAACCCTTTCATCCCAGCAGGTTTTGTATAAGAAAAATGGCCAAGAGTCATACATATTAATTGGTCTGAATATATAGTCTTAATTGACTCATGACCTTTTTTCTATACAACTGCTAGGTCTTGCGCCCAATATTCATTTTAGTATTGACTCGTGAAAAATAACCTACTGTACAGTAAAGTACACTATGAAGCTACAGTACCTGAAGCATACTGTATGTACAGTATAAGAACCACAGATACAGTATACAGTACACTACAACATAAATTACTAGTTATGTTTGTCTAGTTTTATAAAATATAAGTTTCATAAATGTTTCAATTTAAAAAATATGTATAAAAAATAAAATAAATAAATGAGCGTAATCGAACACGGGTTTCCAGCGTGTTGAGCGGCGCAGTTATCCACTAGCCTATGCCACTTGGTGATGTATATGTAGAGAGTGCTCCCATTGAAATGCATCTGTAGCGCCATTTGTGAAACATGAGCCGCAACAGCGGCTCAGACACTCCCAGTGTGGATTAGTGTTGAAGATACTGTATTCAGCCCACTCCAAGCTCCTCCTCCTTTCTCCCTTCCCAGGAATACTTTTCACAGAGAATGCAATGGAAGAGGCTAACTTAGTCGGTCTGGCTGGTGGAAGGCGCTATACAGACACCATGGGTAATGCATAGTATTAAACGTTACACAGCACAGCATGCACTGTGGTTCCTGCGCATGGAGTCACACAAAAAGTTTTTTATGGAAATATCAAATATAACTTTCATAAATGTTTCAATTAAAAAAAACATAAAAATTAATAAATAAATGAAAGTAATTGAACATGAATTACCAGCGTGTAGAGCAGCGCAGTTATATACTAGCCTATGCCACCTGGTGATAGCAGCCACTGCTCATGAGTCTATGTAAGATCCCCTGCAGACGGGGCCGTAATGCTGTTCACCGACAATGAGATGGGCCAGGGTTTGGTGTTTACAATATTCAGAATCAGCTAGGTGAACTGCAGGCCGCAGTTATTATTTGCCATGGGGACCGGGACACTACGTGGCCCATTTGCCCAAGCTTGTACAGTACAGTTGGAGCCGCAGTGATGTTCACGGGTGCGTCTCATACAGTACATACAGTATGAATACAGTTTGAGTCACAGAGATGTTCATGGCAATGAAGTGCACTGTATAGTAAGCGCGCCCCACTCTTGGCTACTGGCATGGTTCTATCGGTATATCAATCCACCACTAGATTGGTGGACATAGTGGCGATATGTATTGCATGGATATTGTATAGCGTGCATCCACACACCGCAGTGCAATTGTTTACAATTTATTAATCTCGTGGAGTTCCGCTGTTTGTTATACCGCCTATATATATATATATTATGTCCCTCTTTTCTATACATTACCCAAAATTCATAAGAGCCTTTCAAACCCCCCCGGACGTCCCATTGTTGCAGCCAGAGACTCCCTTTTTCAACCCACTGCAGTCTATCTGGACTGTATACTGCAGCCGCTGGTTCAACAAGAAAGCAGTTTTCTTCTGGACACAGGTGACTTTATTTCCAAACTGAACGCACTTACTAACATCTCACCAGCAAGTTGGCTGGTCGGTCTAGATGTAGTAAGTTTGTATACATCCATTCCCCATTCATTTGGTCTATTGGCTGTCAAAAAATTTCTTACTTGTAAAAGTCAATTTTCCACTGCACAAATTACTGTCATCCTAGCCTTACTTGAATTGGTATTATCGAATAACTTCTTTATGTATGATGGTCAATACTACCAACAAGCTCGGGGCTGTGCGATGGGTTCTAGCGCAGCTCCGAGCTATGCCAATTTGGTAATGTATGCCATTGAGGACGAACTGTTGTATAATCATTCTGAAATTATGTCTAACATCATCTTCTTCGGCAGGTATATAGATGACATCTTCATCATTTGGTCATCTACCAATGAGTTTTTTTCACAAATCATTGACAAACATAATTCCTCCGACAGTCCTATAAAATTCACTTATTCACTAGATCAAAAAACCATGAATTTTCTTGACGTCACTGTCACTTTAAAGGATAATCTAATTACCACGACTTTATTTAAGAAGCCCACTGACAGGAACGTCCCCCTTAAAATTAGCAGTTGCCATCCCACTAGCCTCAAACGAGGCCTGCCCTACTCGCAAATGATCCGCATTTTGCGGATCAATAACAATCGCGAGACAGCAATCAAACAAATCGATGAGCTTATAATGAAATTTCACTCTAAGGGTTACTCTCATCAAATTCTCAGCGACGCCAAGGCCAAAGCCCTGACACTGAATCAGACCCAATTGCTTAAAAAAAAAACCCCTAATGCCCAGAAAATGACCAAAATACCATGGGTTAATAAATACACTGTTGCTTCTCCCACTATTGCTCAAACAGTGAAAAAACACTGGCCCGTCTTAGCAACGGATCCAGCATTACCATTCCAGAATACCAACCTGATGCCCTGTTTTTCACGGGGCCGTAATCTCAAAGACTGGCTAGTAAAAACAGATGTCGCTCAGTTGCATGATTCCCCTGACACCAGCAAAAGTTTCTTACAATCCAAACCCAGGGGTTGTACCAGATGTGGTTGCGTCACTTGTCAGTTCATGCTGGCAGGAACTTCGTTCTCACATCCCCATAATGGTACCAAAATTTACATTAAGCATCATGTTAATTGTGACACCAATCACGTGATATATCAACTCATTTGCCCGTGCGGATTATCGTACGTTGGCAAAACGGAGTGTAAATTTAAAGAGCGGATGGCTGCACACCGTTCAGCTATCCGTAAAGCCATTCAGTCTGGCAGTAGCGAGCAGCCTGTAGCCAGGCACTTTGTGGAGTACAATCATCCCCTTAATTCTCTACGCTACCGCATCATTGACACAGTACCTCCATTGAGCAGAGGTGGCAACAGGGCACTACTGCTCCGCAAACGTGAAGCACAATGGATCCATAAATTGGATGTCATTGCACCCCGCGGTCTTAATGAAAGCCCGTCATTGGCATGCTATCGCTGATACATCACTATTACTAATTCATGGTTTATACTTTTTTCAATAGTAGTTTAGGTACTTGTGTATTTTGGCGGCGCCCATCGCATCGCATACCATAACACATACGATGGTATGCGATGCGACGCGATATCGTACGATAGTGCACGATGGCATACAATTTTTAAATTGTATGCCATTGTACATGGCATACGATGCCATACGATGCAATGCGATGCGATTAAACATTGTATAAGCACCCTAATGGGTGCTTATACAATGTTAAGCACCCAAATGGGTGCTTACAATGTTAAATGCACCCCCACGCCACCCCCCACTATAAACGTGAACCCGAAGCGTGGCGAGCGCAGCGAGCCCGCGAGGGGCGGCGGTACGCGTCCTACGACCTTTTCATACCCCCACTATCCACGTCGGCGTGGAGTTGAGAATAGAATAGTGTGGCGAGCACAGCGAGCCACCGAGCCCGAAGCGTGGCGAGCGCAGCGAGCCCCGCGAGGGGACGCGGATACCTTCACAGGTAAACGCGTCCCCTCGCGGGCTTCACAGGTGTCCGCGTCGCCACGGACACCTGTGAAGCCCGCGAGGGGACGCGTATAACTGTGAAGGTATCCGCGTCCCCTCGCGGGGCTCGCTGCGCTCGCCACGCTTCGGGCTCGGTGGCTCGCTGCGCTCGCCACACTATTCTATTCTCAACTCCACGCCGACGTGGATAGTGGGGGTATGAAAAGGTCGTAGGACGCGTACCGCCGCCCCTCGCGGGCTCGCTGCGCTCGCCACGCTTCGGGTTCACGTTTATAGTGGGTGGTGGCGTGGGGGTGCATTTAACATTGTAAGCACCCATTTGGGTGCTCAAAAGCACCCTTTAGGGTGCTTATACGATTTTTGGTCGTATAGGGGGTCAAAATCGCGTCGCATCGCATCGCATGCCATCGGGTGCATGGCATGCGATGCGATGCGATCTGTTCGTCGTACGACGGACATCGGGGGCGCCGCCAAAATACACAAGTACCGTAGTTTATGTATTTTCCAATTGATGTTTTTTCCTTCAGCCCGCATTGTCATTTCATTTATTATTCCATTTGTTTCTCAGCACATTGCTATTTTTTCATACATTGCTTTGTTTCTTTCCACAGCATTGCTGGTTACCTTGGTGATGGTTTTACTATTGTTGTCACGATTTAGTGGTCGGCGTGATGACGTCATTGTACGGCGCCTGCCGGTTGTACGTCCCACCTGTCCCACACTGCACAAGGGTGTTTAAGCACTATAAAGGTATGTCGTTTTGTATCATGTTTTATGTGACTTGAAAAAAGTTGTGATAATACAACTGAAACGTTGTCTAAACCACCGCTGTTGGTATTTATTTATTTCATTTGCACCGAGTGCCGCACCTCCTGCAACATACTTCCATTACATGTGCAGGCACCGGCCACAGATATCTTTTCTTATTAGGAGTGCCGGACCTTTTGGATATATATATATATATATATATATATATATATATATAAAGAGAGTGTAGAGAGCGCTAGAAATTCTCCACCATCTATAAGAACCACCACTAATATTTATGGTGTAAATAACAATTCCAATTCAATGATAAAACAATTTTATTAAAACAGATTTTTCATGGTTCACATCAGGATTTCATCTTCAGGATGTAGCTTCAACAGCCCAACGCGTTTCGTCTTAAAAAAGACTTCATCAGGGGTTTGATTACACGAAAGTTGTACATCAACAATTGTGCAGAAACAAGTATCCTTAAAGTAGATGATATGTCCAAGATTTTATAATCTATAGTATGGTATAGTATCGTGACCCTCGCACGTAGATATGAATTTAGCTGGGGGGTAGGTCCACAGCAATTCCCAGGTGGTGGATATTATAAATCCAAAATACTGGATGTTAACAAGAACGGGCTAACCAGGCGGTCAATGGTCAGTTAGGGTTCGCAACCCAGCAAGGTTCACGTCGGATAGACAACCCAATGTGGTATGATATCTGTAGGGTAGTAGCACGCAGGTACTCCCGACAGCCAGAATGTGGCTGTCGGGAGTACCTGCGTGCTACTACCCTACAGATATCATACCACATTGGGTTGTCTATCCTACGTGAACGTTACTGGGTTGCGAACCCTAACTGACCATTGACCGTCTGGTTAGCCCGTTCTTGTTAACATCCGGTATTTTGGATTTATAATATCCACCACCTGGGAATTGCTGTGGACCTACCCCCTAGCTAAATTCATATCTACGTGCGAGGGTCACGATACTATACCATACTATAGATTATAAAATCTTGGACATATCATCTACTTTAGGGATACTTGTTTCTGCACAATTGTTGATGTACAACTTTCGTGTAATCAAACCCCTGATGAAGTCTTTTTTAAGACGAAACGCGTTGGGCTGTTGAAGCTACATCCTAAAGATGAAATCCTGATGTGAACCATGAAAAATCTGTTTTAATAAAATTGTTTTATCATTGAATTTCTAACACATTGGAATTGGATTTGTTATTTACACCATAAATATTAGTGGTGGTTCTTGTAGATGGTGGAGAATTTATAGCGCTCTCTACACTCTCTTTGTCTTTGTCTTTGTTATATCTCCCACTAACAGGGGGGATTTGTAGAGAAGCAGCTTTTGTTCTATTGGGCGCTCTTGGGGTCACTTTGTGTTATATATATATATATATATACTGTATATATATATATATATATATATATATATATATATATATATATATATATATATATATATATATATAGGGTCCTTCAACACTTAAATACTTCATTTCAATTGTTTTTATCAACATTTCCATCAGGAGCATGTGCATAGTGCATTAATTGTTTTTATTATAAAAGCACAGCACCCGATATACAACTGGTCAGTATATTGGTGCTTACACCCAATACAAAACTGGAAAACTGTTATTGTGAGGGATGTAACATACAGTAGGGCCTTATTTTGGTTCATTCTTTCTGACAAAATCCTTCTTAGATGGACAAAACCATGTGCACTGCAGGGGGGGCAGATGTAACATGTGCAGAGAGAATTAGATTTGGGTGAGTAATTTTGTTTCTGTGCAGGGAAAATACTGACTGCTTTATTTTTACACTGCAATATAGATCTCACTTTGAAGTAAAACCCCACCCAAATCTAATTCTCTCTGCACAAGTAACACCTGCCCCACCTGCAGTGCACATGGTTTTGCCCATCTAAGAAGGATTTTGACAGAAAGAATGAACCAAAATAAGGCCCATAGTAACATAGCAGTTGAGATGTAAGTCTCTCAAGTCCAACCTTTTACAGGACCTATTGGAGGGTGTGGTCTAAATGTCACACCCCCATTTGAATTATTTCAATTACTGTATTTAATTTGGTTAATTTTTGGGCTAAAGAATGATTAAGGGTTACACCCCTGAATGTTTATTTTTCCAATGAATGTCTGTCCAACCTTATTTTAAATGTATTTATTGAGTATGCGAAAGCCACTTGATCTGGCAGAGAGTTCCATACCTTTACTGCCCTGGCTGTAAAGAAACCTTTCCTTATTCCTTTCTTATCTCCTCTAGTCTGAATGCTGGCCACATGTCCTAGTCTCTGACCTCCATGTAACTAGGGTGTCTGACCGTTTTTTTTTTCCGTTCTATAAGGCTTAAGTGAGACTAGAGATATACTGTATACAATAAATACATTTTATATCAACTCTCTGATACTACACATTAAAATAAACTGTATTTTTAGAATATAGAAAGTAGCAGATGACTTATTAATTAAAAAGGATTAATTAAGAAGAAATTGAAATAACTTAATTTCAGAATACCCATTAGCACAATTATTTTACTGTCAGTCAAAGGCACATACAGTATATTCTTGGACATTCTGCTGGTTGGTGTTATTATAATTAGTACAAATAACTTTTTAAACATATTAATAATCTTTATAACTTGCCTACAGATTTCATTTTCTGTACTATGGACATTAGCAATGTACACGGTGGTTATTAACAAAGCAGACAGATTTCAATGAAAGTCCTAGGGGGGTATTCAATCTTGGGTCACGGCTGCCAAGCTGGCCTGACAGCTGTGACCCTGTCCTGTCTGCCCAACCAAAAATTTGCAGGCAGGATTCAATGTCCCACCTGCAGTGGGACGAGAAGGGGACATGGCTGTGAGTTTCGGCAAGGAAGAGGCGAGCTGCAGTCGGGAGTCACTTCTGCCAAGATCCCCTGTTCAATACTGTGGGGGAAGACAGCATTGAATAGGGCCCCGCAGTCATCTCCTCTGTCGGGAGATGGCTACAGGAGATTGAATACCCCCTTTTCTAAAAACAAGGTTTGGTCAGTTACATGGAATCAAAGTAATCACAAACAATGTTGAGTTGTTTAAATTTAAAGCTGGAGCAATGACTTAAAATGACATATAAAATGTACCCACATCCAGATTTACTCACAAACCTCCTTCCTACTTTATAAAATATAAAAGATATATTGTAGATTATTCCTGATTGACCCATTTTTTTTGGATGTTACTGTTTTTTCTTCATAAAAAAAGAACTCGCTTGTTCAAACATAATGAAAAATGTACACAGTATCATATGACCACAATATTCCCCCTAAGCATTTCGTATCATGAATACTGTATGTTTTACTCACATTCCCAGGAAGTAATCTTCTGGAAAATTGGACCCACCATTTTGTTTTTACTGCTAAGCCTATGTCAGTCATTAATCAGTAATATTATATAACCTCATTGAAATCATGGTAATATTTTATATGCATTTATTATGTTATTTTGCTAAGCTAATGTATTGTGTTATTTATAGTTGTAAAATAAACATGGCTCAACCGGCTTCCCTTTTTCTTGGGCATATTTATAGCATCTGTATATCTGATAAGGTTGGAGTAATTGATTTGGCCAAATAAGCATAGTGATAATGGCATGCATTGCAAGGATGTATCAAATATCTGTGATATGATATACATATATCTGTTATCCGCATTTCTCCAAAAACCATAGTATCTGGAATGTTTTTGTTTTGACTGGGGTTATCTGTAACTGGCACTTTCTATGTGTAAGAAATTAATGCTTACCATTCAAATTCAGTGCTTAAGTTAGTACAGAAACTTTGTTTCATGTTTTGAAACCTTGTTTCATGCATAAATAAAATATATTTGTATGTATTTCATGTGTGATGATGTGTTTATACAACATAAATTAATTTTGTGTTTACACCTGGGTCCTGTCCTTAAGATACCTCATTGAAATATAAAAATACTCCAAAATACAGAATAATCCATTATCCAAAATTCTTCTGGTCCTGAGCATTTTGGATAAGGGATACTCAACTTGTATTGTGTCCAGTGAGACGAAATGCTGGCACTTTGCAACACCTAAACTCACTTTACTGATTAGATGTCAGAGTTAAAGCAGGAGCATAAGAACAGATGAGCAAATCACTGATCATAGGTCCATGGGTGCCGATAAGTGTTATTTTTTAATTATTACTTTATATTTAATTTTGTATCCAGCCTAAGGACTATGACACACATGGCTGATCACAGAAGGGGTCTCTGTGCTCAACTTTCACTGCCAGCAGGCAGGGAAGGCTGTGAAGTAATAGAGGAACTGAAGGTGAGCCCTAATAATTCAACTTGAAGATAGGTTTGTTATTACAAGGCTTAGGGTGGTATCCAATGTCTGGCACTGTTTCCAACATGGGAAATAGAACCCTTTGCATATTCAATGCAAAACAGATCCAAAACAGATCTGTTATTTCAGAAATGGCTTGGGATTGTCGAATTCACGGCCGTTTCTGAACATCCCACGGATGTTTTCGCCAACGCGCATCCTTTTCGACACTTGAAAGGTGAAACTTTGAATTCTGCCTGTCGAGAAACTGTTGAGCTGAGCAAAAACGGCCCGGGATTCCAACTGTCGAGATTGCCCGTATTCTGGGATTTTTTTAATCACATTTTCTATTCCAAGTATGGGAATGCAATTTTCTTAATAAAAAAAAGTTATATAAACAGCTTAGAGTATAATTTAGCAAATTATCCTCCAACTGCCCTTTAGGATATTTAGGTAATACTGAAATAATGTGAAAATGTTGTGAGAACACTCCGTTTCACATTATTTTTGTAAAAATAATATACATAAATATGCCTGTATGTATAAATAAAAGCTTATTTGCAAACCTGTTAGCCTGGACTTTAAACTTTTTTAATGGTGGTCAGTCTTTATAAATGTTCTAAAGTAAATAAATATCTAATTTTTTTGTGATTTTTTTTACAATTTCTTTTTATTAAAAAGTTGAATATTTTTGGCTGCTTTTTTATATTTCATATCCTCCACTCTCTAGTCTACTCATATTCTTTTACTAGATTGTGACCTTTTCTTTCGAACATTGCGACATGTGTTTCCTTTCTGTCAGTGGAGAAATATCAAATGGAGGTAGTGATCTCTATAAGATTTTTTCCCCCTACATCAAATTAGGGAATCATTGGGCAGGATTTAATACTGAAAGCAAAATACCTGTTAGACATTAAATTGCCCATAATCAATACTTTTAAAATCTACCTGGGGAAAGAGCAGCTTTTTTTAATAAACTCAAGTCACAAACCTTTATAAATGTGCCAGAGCCTAGTAGATAATCAGGAGCAAAATCAACACTTCATCTGAAACACACAGAAAAATTGAGTGTCTGACCAATATTTCCAGATCAACAACCAGTAATACTAGCAAGTATGACATAGAAATGTGTGAAATAAATTCATTTTTATGAGCTGACATCAGTTTATAAGCTTAGTATTGGTGTACTAAGAGATAAGTTATCCCTCATCATTAATATAATTGCAATACAGATTACTTAAAAAACTGTTTTAAAGATTTTTTTAAAAAATATAACAATTTGAAGTTAGCTATTTGCAATCACTAATAACTAGCATTGCTGCCTTGTTGGACATGTTCAAAGTCCAAAACTTAGAAAATAACTTAGTCCAAAAAAATAGTCTTTAAATAGTCTTTAAATGGAAATAAAAATGTACAACAAATACGACATTCACATTTTCACTTTGAAATGCAGCTGCGCAACCACTTCATTTGTCAGTTTGTGGCCTTACGGTCCCAGGAATGTGCCTGTCAAAATTGTACACCCTCCCATTTTTAGCTTACCTGTTACTGCTCATTGGTGCCATATTTATGTTTTCAGGTAGTAATGAGACTATGGAGATATCAGAACTGCTAATTGTTTTATATGGTTATCATTTGAATATTGTGATATTTTTATTAAATACATTTTGGTCTGTGACTAATGTTTAATAGAACAACAGAGGTCTTCAAAAGGTTATGTAGAGGTTTAATATAAATTAGTATTGTATAGCAGAACATGACATATGCTTAGTATCATTCAGAGAATCATCGAGGTCATTGATCAGTGTAACTTTAATGGATGAACACAAACAACCAGAGTTCGTGTCCATGGTTGATGAAGTCATGCACCCTATCTGTATCTTAGAAAGCTCAATTATTAATTCTCAAAAGAGAGGTATTTTGCCCATCTACAAATTGTCCTCTGACTAAACGTTCCTGTCAACTGCAGGACACAATACAGCTCCTTTACTGCACTGTTTTGTGAGCTTACAACACTAACAGTAGCTCCTATTCTGTAGAATCCAGTTATTCTAGTATAGCCTTCTCATTTGTGACCAATTGGTTCTCTGTCTCAACCTTCCCAACTGCAGATGTCTAACAAGTAAACATTTCAGTCTTGTTTGGGTGGAAGTCAAATATTATGGACAGACAACAAATACGTAAATATGAATTCCTAGTATTATAAAATCCACGAATGCATGTGGGATATGTCTAAACTATGAACACAACCTTAAATTCAGTCAACACAAACACAGTTAAATGAAATATTGTGGCAAGTTTGCATTATTTACTATGGGCTACAATACTGCTATGGTCTGCCAAGCCCCGAGTCTTACTTGACATAATATGAATGCACCCAACTATTCCTCAATAAATGTGGAAAATAATCCAAATACTTCTTTCAATTCACAAAATAATGACTTAAAAATTGTCATCATTATTGTAAATTGCTAATTGCATGGATGATAGTATAGCCATTTGTTGCCAAGGACAATGTACATTTCCAATTTCTTTAATGAGCATACTGTCATCCATTTAATAATAGAAATTGTGATAAAGTTTCTGTAGCTGAAGCCAACATCCACTGTGATTGTCATCATGTTTATCTGTGGCGTCTCTGTGACATTGAACTGGATACTAGTCAGAAGACTTTGCGTTATCAGATATCACCTGTCTCTGCTAACCCTGTTGACTTGTGTCTGAATTTCTATTACAAAAATGCCATGGAGCCTTTTGATGCAAGATGCAGCAGTAGATTACACTTCAGACCAAGTGAAAGACTATAAAAGAAATACCTACATTTAAAAAGGTAGTGCATTGTATTCTGCGTTTAATATTACGTCTAAATGTATATCATTATGTATATTACATTTATTTTTCCCATAGTGTTTATTTTCTTTATCAAACCACAAAGTAATGCAATGAAGCCCAAATCTACATATACATTATTGCTGTGCTCAGGGTGTGTGTGTTTTTAGCGAAAAGATTTTCAGAAAATCTGAATGTGCTCGAGAGTCTGAATTCAACCAATTTGATGTTCTAGATTGAAGCAAAATGCCATACTCACAGTATCGGATTATCACAAGTTTTGGATCCTATAGAAGCATTTTCTCAAGTCCAGACTAAGGAAAAATGTGATCTGTATATAAGTGATACTGCTGTATGCTATGTTGTCCTGCGTTGATTTACGTGGCTCCAGAAAAGTGGATGTGTTGTATTTATAGAAGTGTTATGCATCCTTCTAAAGTGGCTGTGCTGTGTTAATTATGTGGCTGAGCTAACTAAAGAAGTAAAATACACTTGAGTGGACAATCAGTACTTGCCACATCAAAAATGTCCCTATTGTCATGAAACATTATTTTAATTGTGAAAGGTATAATGGGAAAAAAATGTCTCGTGTGGTTCAAAAGGTTGCTTAACCTATTTTTTTTCCCACAAACAAAAAAAAATATTCTACAGTAAATTAAAAAGAGAGATCCAGACTTTGGGTCGACAGCCAATAAGTTGACCACTAATCGTTGACATGCATTTGGTCAACATGCAGTGCCAGATTAAGGTCTAAATGGGCCTGGAGCTGAAAATTATCAAGGGCCTATTATGCGCAATAATAGGGGTTGTGGCCAGCACCTAATAATGTGGGGTGTGACCAGTGTTCTGTTTGGGTGGTCTGCTCATGGGTGTGTCTCTGCGTAAATACTTTCAAATAATTATATATGCATGGAAAAGGCAGTGGGCTGGCATAGGAAAAATGCAGGGAGATATATTGGCGGTGCCCTCCAAAGGTGCACCCACAGGATGCCGATGTCCTAAAATACTTGAAGGGTGAGGAGGCACTCCAGTCATAAAAAAATTACTGAAAGCCGAAACTTGGTAGACAACATTTCAGCACCTTTTATGTGGTCACCTAAGTTTACCATACCACATACCCCTTATAGAAATCATGCAACACAATAGTAACCCCCTTATACTGTACAGTATTTGCCTTTTACACATTATGCCACATGGAATGAGCCAAAATTCACACCGACTGAGTCAAAATTGATGTTATGCTGCACAGATTAAGGCAAAATTCACATTTTAGCAAACAGATTAAGCAATATGCTGCATAAACAGGGGCATTACAAATGTACATCATAATGCTCATTACATAAGCCACACACCATAATGTCCATTACGTATTATGCCAAACACCATAATGCCTATTAAAAATTATGATACATAAGTGCTGCTTACCTACAATCTCATTGCCAGGGGTTCCATGCTCATTGCCAGGGGTTCCATGCTCATTGCCAGGGGTTCCATGTTCGTTGCCATGTGGGATTACATGCTCATTGCCAATTGGGAATACATGCTCGCGGTAACTGGGGGACAGCAGCCGCCGGGCAGAAATGACAGCCACTGACAGCCGGGCAGAGAGCAGGGGGCTGCCCAGCTGTATTCAGAGCAATGCAGGTCCTGGCTATTTGAAATATTACCCCTTTCACACCACAAATTCAGGGATTTACCAGGGAATATGGACCCAGGATCATGCAGGGACATTCCAAAGCTCGCCCCTTTTACACCAGCCTAGTCCCTGCATTTTCTGGTGTGAGGGGTAGAGAAAACCTCCCCCCCCCTTTAAACAACCAGCTATAGCTTCGGAACCAACTGACCAATTTACATGTGGGCTATTAATGATTTTGGTCCTGTGAAACTGCGCCATTTGGCTACAGAGAAATCTGTCCTCAAACAACATGAACAGCCATGAAATTACATTTCAGAAAGGAAAACATCGGTTTACCCACAATAGCTCTAGAACCAATGAACCCATATGGACCAGCCTGGTATCAGCTTGAAGGCCCAATGATTTGGGTTCAGCCTCGAACTTCTATGGTGTCGGAAGGGGAACTGGCAGCCGTTGGAACCTGGTGGGGGTCGGAATTAGCGGGTCCAATGTTATCCTATGGGGAAAATGTTCCAGCTTTGCCTGGTGCTACCTCCGGTTCCCAGAGGGCTAGTGACGTGGGGCCAGGCTCGTTGAAAAGCCCTGGCCCTCAAATACAAAATGGGCCTATTTGGAGAGTGTGCCTGGAGCTGTGGCTCCATCAGGCCCATTGTTAATCAGGCCCTGTCAACATGGACAATAGGTTGACACAAGCAAATGGTCAACATGGTCATGTCAACACAACTTTTTGCTTTTGTCAACCTTTTTTCCCCATGTCAACATTTCGGGGTTGACCTAGGCACTACCAACCTAATTACTGTTGACCCACATACATTGAAAAACAATGCATTCTATTCCTATTTATGGGTATATTATACAGCTTCATATCTAGAAAAGTAGACTTTTTTCACAAATTGACTGTTTAAATGATTACATATTTATTGTTTTTTTTAATAACATACATAATAAACAAAAGAACATACTGTAACATGATGTATCCACATTGCGGAATTACTTCCGGAAATCACCGCGAGTGTGGAGAGAGGAGAGCCACGAGTGTATCACAGCGGCAGAACAGGACCGCTTACAACTACACCATCCTAACAAGTAAGGGACAGTTAGTGTAACGCTCTCCCCCAGTGCTGCTGCACCCACAACGGACTAACAGGAAAAAAAACATTGCTCAAACCCGGTCCAGGCCAACTCAAACTACTCTAAAAAGAGTGTAAACATACTATTGAATTTTTTATTTTATTTTTTATTTTTATTTTTTATTTATTTTTTATTTTTATTTTATTGTATTTATTTATTTATTTTTTACCCTTTATGTTCCTTTTCCTTGTTTTCTTCTCTCCTATTCCACCACGTTTGTCTTACCCACCCCCCTTCCTTACCATCAGCGTTTTGTATCCATGCTTCTTAAAATCTTTTTATACAACAGAGCAGCTCCACACAAATCTCAGGCGCAACAAGCTAATTTATTTATATATATATATATATATATATATATATATAGGGAGTTTGCGGCCCGGCACTCCGCTGTCTGGTCAGCTGCCCCGGTGCCCTTCCACAGAGGGATGGGTATAGTTGAAATAACGGATGGCACTCAGGAGACTTGTAAAAACGTGCTGTATTTAGCTGTGCACAAGAGACCAACGTTTCGGGGTATATACCCCTTTGTCTCACTAGCACCTTGACAAAGGGGTATATACCCCGAAACGTTGGTCTCTTGTGCACAGCTAAATACAGCACGTTTTTACAAGTCTCCTGAGTGCCATCCGTTATTTCAACTATATATATATATATATATATATATATATATATATATATATATATATATACAAAACAACCCCAACCGCCCCCAAAAAGGGTCTCAGCAGCACCTCTGGGAGATCCCAGGTTAGACGGGACCTAAAGGGATTAGAAATGCAAGGAAGAAAGTTCAGAGTGCGCTGTGAATAATTTACATAAATACTAAACCAAAGCAGTATTTAATAAAACAACACCCTATGGGCAATACAATAAGCAGAATAAAAACTTTCCATATAAAAATGTCATTCAATAGTTAGATTTTTTCCAATGATGTAGCAGACCTGCAGTCCCAAATAATGGAATCTGTGGTAATTTTTGCACTGGATCGCTGGTAATCAATATTACGATAACAGTGGTATATAATCAGCACAAAAGTGAAAGCCCATATGGATCTCATGAGACAAGGTGTGTACTCCAGGGAATCCAAACACAGAAAATAGTGGCACTCGGAGATTATTAAAAGTTGTTCAAATCATATATTCAACTAAAGTGCTAAAACACTGATGTTTCAGGCTACGCAGACCCTTTTTTTTTTTTTTTTTTAAATTGCTTTTTATTTATTTTTTTCTTTCAAGCAATACAAAGCGAAATGCGACAAAAACAATAGTGTCGTTCTGAACAGTGTCTGGCAATGATTATACATTGGTTATACATTGTTGATCATTGGTTAAACATTAGAATGCATTTCACATTGTTGATTCGTATTCGGAGCATACGTGTATATACCTTTACGACATTCTCTGTAATATACGAATATTGTCACTATGACTAGTCAGTGACTCTAGAAATGCTATCAAACTAAATATCAATCATGGGTAAGAGGATATAATAAAAGGACATGGAAGTATAACTTCAACATAAGCTTAAGTAGATATTTACTAAAATGTTTTCTAGTCATATTGAATTATCTGAGAAAAGACTCAGTTTAGAAGCTTACTACTTCTTAAGCTAGAACTAAGTTCGTAATGTTCACCATGTTAGTCAACTGAGTAATTGACACCTGTGTGTTAACTAAAACATGCATGGGCTTAAACATGTACATAAACATATAATTTACATTGACATTGACGAAGACAGAAGGGGAATGGGGTGGGGGGGGGTATGCAAGGGGTAGCAGTGTCTCTTTTGCCTAGAGTATTTTCTTACGCAGACCCTTTTATCAAGGTGCATAAACCATAGTAGGCAAGCGACTATTCATATACTGTATATATTTTTACTGCATCATGTCCTCTTTGCCAGGACTTGCCAGGATTTTCTATATTTGCAGTATAATATCAATACAGGAATCTCAATGGAGGAAATACCAACAGGGGTCAAGCAAATATACCCCCTCCCAACCCAAATATACCCCCTCCCAACCCTAACACTCACTCCCCACAGTCTAACCCTAACTCTGCTACCCTGTTGACTAAACCTAATCCCCTACAGCCTAACCCTTAGTCACCTTCTAGTGCCTAAACCTAACTCTACCCCTAGCCTAGCCATAACCCGAATAATTACAATCAGGATGCCAGTAGTTGGCATTCCAGTGTCAGTCTCCTGGCCTCTAGTAAGGATGCCAGCATTGGCATTCTAACTGCCTGTATCTTGACCACTGGGATGCTAACCGCATACCACTTGCACCTATCATATTAATGCATTTAACTTCCTAAAGCAGACAACTGGCTCCCCACATCTAATGTTACAGAAACAGGGACATGATCTGAAATGTCACTAGGTAAATACATAGCCTGTGTTACTATTGGAAATAAGGAATGGAAAAATCAAATCTATATTGGAGAGGGATGGTATTAGACTGGCAGTAAAATTGCTGAATTTGATCTAATCTATGTCACCAGATGCAGGGTTCAATTTAAGGGTCAGATCACCACTAAGCACAACATTATTGGTTGCACCCATCATATCACTGCCCCTTCATGTTGGGGCCTCCCAACTGCCAAAGCAGCATCAACTACATCCCTACTTTACCACTACCAACTTTATCCTAACTTCCATACCGGTTACATATGTACTGTAAGTTGTAATGACAAAAAAACCCACCTGGTATCATCTGACCATCAGCCCAGCAGGTTTCTCATGCAGGAGAACATGATGTACCTCTGCCACCAGCATGTATAACCCCTAGGCAGGTGCCTCATGTGCCTAGAGGTAAATCCAAAACTGGCCATTCATCTACCAGTCCCTGGATTTAGTTGGAAATGACATAGCCCAGTGCGTGCTGTGCAAATCCACTCATCAATCTATTCTAAAAGAAATCACTATTGTATACTGCTAAAGATAACATTTACTGTTATTAATAACTTGGTATGCTTTTTTAATAATGCAATGGGTGGTAATCCGGCATCAACGATTTTTAATTAATTTTCCACACTATTTAAAAAAAAATATTGTGTGTACATTATTTGTGTCCAGCTTAAAATCAGTTCACTCTGACTAATCAGTACCAAAAATATGTACATCTAAGCACATTCGACTCTGAAACAAGTTAGTTGACAGCATTTGCACATTAATAGAAGTTTATACAGCCTACTAGGAGGATTTGGGTGACATTAGTTAGCCGTGTCTTGCAAAGTACATGCAGCTCAGCATTATTAGTTTTGCTAAGATATGCAAAAATCTGATTTCATTTGACACATTATTGAAATGAAAGAAAGGGATAGGCAGCTTCCATTTTCTAGGGACATTACTTGAATTTCATATTTTACTTTGCAATAGAACTTGATGCCCTGAGATATGCCTATAAGTTATTTGTTGCCAGATATTCACGTTTCTACAGTACAGTAGGTCAACTTTGGCTAATTTAAAAAAATATTTACAAATACATGTGTAGCACAAATAATAAATACTGTAACCTTGATATCGCCCACACTCAAAACTTTAAATTTGTAGTTTGCAGATACATCTCCTGTAAGCAGACAGACAGGAGGTGCACATTTTGATATGAATCCAGTGGACCATCTAGTTGGCTAATAAAGTTCATATTTATCAAAGGGCTCATCAAGTTCATGTCACAAATTAGTAAGTAATCATTATAAAATAGAGGGGCTTTAATTATCTCTCCAAAGAAATATTCACGTTGAAAGTTTTTACTAATCCCAGTAAACAAAAGCTTCATGCAAGGTCAAGGTCTGAATACAAATAATACATATGCAAATATTTTGTATTAGGTTGCAAATTAGTTTTTGTTGTATTTAAATGTCTGCTATTGTCATGTGCACGGGCATTTCAGGAACTTAACGACTTTGTGCACCCTGCATGTAATACATCTCGTTACAAGAAAATGTCATATTAATAAAAAATAATGATTAGGAATTCTCATTCTTTGAAGGAGTTTGGTTAATTGTACAAAAAAACTAAAAACTAAAAAGATTGAAAAAACAACGACAAAAAAGGAAGAGACATTTAAGTGACAAAGAAATATAGATTTTTACTAAGACAAATTTAGGTCTATAGCAAGTACCGTATTATGCAAATTTGCCATTCACAAGATTTAAAAACAGCAATTTTTTAAAATATATTGACAATATTATCAATATCTCCCCAACTCCTGCAAATTGTTGGCTTACATATAGGCCTATATGTTTTTGCTGTTATACATATGCACAGATTGTACTGTAAGCTGCTCTCAGACAATTAAGTTTATTTATCAAAATACATTTTGGTAAAATAATGTTATTACAGTTATTTTCATACCCTTTTCACTTTATTTTAGTATCACCTAAAATGTTATTTTAAACTAATACTGGAGGGAGACCTGTGATACTAAGGCTCTCTCTTGATCCCCTATTCTTGCATACCTGCACATCCTGTCCTGCCTGCTGGCAGTGAAGGCTCAGCTTGGTTTGATCTTGGTGTGTCTGAAAAACCACAGGCTTATCACTGTGTAAAAAAAAATAGAAGTAACACTTACAGTAACCGTACTCAGGTTCCAGCAGGTCAGCTGATTGCTGTGCTCCTGCTGTGAAGATTTGTGAAGTGCATGATCACTTGTGGGGGCTACAGTGGAGCACAGGATACCCGGGCATTAGTTGTTCTGCGGGTACGTTTAAGTGGAGCAGGGGATTGGTGTTGCATCATGGGGGAGGGGTTGGCACATTCGTAGTTTGCAAAAATATTCTGAGAATTGTAGGAGGATTTACATGGATGCAATGGTCTCTACATGCAATATTTGATAAATCTTTGCCATGTATTCAAGTATCACATTTGGGTGATTAATATGTATTACCAGTTATTAACATAGCACACACATATTCTGCAAAGGATGACAGAGAATATTTAGACACTTACATGAGTCCTTGCCCGAGTGGGGAGTTGCACTCTTTGGGCCTTATTTTGGTTCATTCTTTCTGACAAAATCCTTCTTAGATGGGCAAAACCATGTGCACTGCAGGTGGGGCAGGTGTTACTTGTGCAGAGAGAATTAGATTTGGGTGGGGTTTTACTTCAAAGTGATCTATATTGCAGTGTAAAAATAAAGCAGTCAGTATTTTCCCTGCACAGAAACAAAATTACTCACCCAAATCTAATTCTCTCTGCACATGTTACATCTGCCCCCCCTGCAGTGCACATGGTTTTGTCCATCTAAGAAAGATTTTGTCAGAAAGAATGAACCAAAATAAGGCCCTTTGTTATGTACCATATGTACATTCACACATTCATGCAAAGGTTAATTTTGTTGGGGCCAATTAACCTACCAGTATATGTTTTGATTGCAGAAGGAAACCAGAGAATCAGACGGAAACCCACAAAGGCATGGTGAGAATATACAAACTACACAGTCAGGGAATCAAATTCATGATCCGGTACTGCGAGGCAGTAATGCTAACATTACACCATCTGTGCTGCCCGTGAATTTATCATATATCATACTGTAGGCATCTGATATGCAGATTGTGATAAATATTTCCAAAGATTTTCTAAGGTTGTTTTAGAATAGTGATGTAATCATTTTATTTAAAAAGAATATTGTTAGTAGAGATGTGCAGGTTCTGATTTACTCTGATTTACTCTGATTTCAAAGCAGGATCAACTGTCAATGACTGTCGTGATTTGGGATAGCCAATAAGATCCTGCTTTGAAATCAGAGTAAATCAGACAAAATCAAAACCTGCACATTTCTAATTGTTAGTAAAAGAAGTGTATATTTTCAATAATGGAAAAAAGTCATATTTTTCCAAATCTTTGAAATCATATATTAACCAAAATTACTCCTTGCTCAGAGCCTTGTTTACATATCCAAGAAGACATCTTTTTTTTATTTGTTTCTCTTTTTTTTCTGCAATCCCACAGAGATAAATGCATACAATAAATACCCAAAATCCAATTTGCTAATTACCCTTAGAAAACTTTTACATTATCTATAAGTGGCCAAACTAGCATTACAGTGAAAATTTGCGTTCAGTGGTTACAAAATAATATATTTTGCATATCCATGTATTGCTTTATTGGAACATTGAAAACAAATTTAGGCATAGATGTATTTTTCTATCTAGATATGTTATAACATGAATACATGCATAATTTCAAAATGTCATTCTCAACCAGCAGACCACCTCATTATTTTTGTTGCCTGAGCTGCAAAGCATATAAATAATTATTTGTTTTAAGGAATCAAGAATAAAACAAGGGGAAGCTACTGAAAATTTCCAATAGCTTAGTTTTATACATGCACATTAATGTGAACATGTCATGTAGATTTGCAGAAGTATAGGTACATATACATTTACTTAAAGCATTATAGTCACCCATTTTCCAGATTGCAGTTGTATTACTTTATTACAGTACATAATTGTTTATATATATATATATATATATATATATATATATATATATATACATTGGTTTCACAATAGGGGGGTACAGAAGGAGACACCAAAATGCTGACTCCTTTTTAACACACGGGAGCAATTTTGTACGATATCGCGGGAAATATGGTCGCTAAGCGACCATATTGCCCACGATGGGAGTGTGCACCGGCGATATATCGCCGGGTGCGCGCTCCCATTTTTACCCCTGTAGTGATCGCTGGTCGCAGGAACATGCTCCTGCGTCCAGCTGATTACCACTGCCGGGCTCCCCCCGGCAGTTTCTTTTTCATCAGCGACCATCTCTGGTCGCTGATGAAAAGGAGAAACTGACCAATATATTGCTCAGCCATATATTGCTCAGCAATATATGGCTGAGCAATATATCTCCCCCGTGTGTACGGGGCTTTAGTGAAAGGAGCTGGAGATTCAACTCTAAATTTAAGTGCAGTACTCAGCTCTTGTCACAGCTGAAACTGCAAACAGGCATTATCCAGGTTCAGCCCTCATCTCCTGGAAACAGGGGTCAGCCCATGTGGCCATCCACCTTTTTCATTGGCATACCTATGGCACCAGGGGTGCAACATTTTTTTGGGTTGTGTGGCGCAAAACTGCAATGGGGCATTACAATCTGTAACAGAGTATGTTCACATAGATGGAGTTCACTAGGATATACTGTACTGATGAAATGTATCCTGTGCACCTAGTTTATGGCTAGTGCAAGTGCATTTTGTTGTTGATGAGGATGGGTCTCAATTCAAGTATGCAGTAGTTGCCAGGGGTGGATTGGGTTGGAAAACCAGCCTGGGAAATATCTGGAGGCAGTCCTAATTGGGGGCAGGTCTGTTGAGGTCAGGAGTCTGTTGAGAGGAGCAGTTTAGAGATGGAGCAGGATATTTTCTTATCAAAAGCAAGAGCTTTGTCAAAAGATGACGGGGACTAGACAGTGGTGGTGGGCACGCAGGGACAGTGATCGTGGGGATAGGACAGTGCAGCGGGGATGCAGGGACAGTGAATCACTATTTGCTGTGCAAACCTACCAGGGGTCCAGCGATGACAGAGATGAGAACCGGGCACACCCACATATCTATCTCTATACAGTATACTCACATATAATATAAATATATGTATTATATATAGAAAGATATATAGATCTATCTATCTATCTATCTATCTATCTATCTATCTATCTATCTATCTATCTATCTATCTATCTATCTATCTATCTATATTCTTCTATCAAAAACATATTATTTACAGCATCTACCAAAATATATACATATATTATAACAATAGTATCAATATAATATATACAGTATACAAACTTGCTGCTGTAAAATATATGTATATTAATACTATTCATCAATGTCAGGGGGACAGGCTGCGACTCAGCCTGATACACTTACTATGAGTGATGCCATTGCCAGGGCCGGTTCTAGGGTTACAGTTATGGTCACTCTCATCCTACCCACAAGTAGCTGATATCGTGCTTCCCTATCTCCACACACACCACACTATTGCAGCTAAAATGTACCCCCCTCTCCGCATATACTACACTATAGCCGCTATCCTGCATTCTGAAAACACGACCATTGCCACCCTGCACACCTCCCCAGCACACATTTATATGCCATTCCCCCACCCAGCGCACATTAATATGCCACCCCATTCCAGCGCACATAAATATGCTATTCCTTCCCTTGCCAGAACACATTATAATGCCATACCCCCCCCCCCTCCCAGGGCACATAATTATACACCATAACCTCACATCCTAGTGCATATTATTTTATGCCATCCCCCCAGCACACATAATTTTACACCACCCCCATTCCGTGCACACATAATTATACACCACCCCCCAGCGCACACCCACAGCGAACACAATTATATGTCATCCCGCTGCGCACATAATACACCATCCACCCACTCCCAATGCACATGAACCCCATTCCCAGCACACAATATACACCCCTTTGCCAGCACACATAATTATACACCATCCCCCCTTCCAGCGAACATAATTATATGCCATTCCTTGCAGCACACATAATTATATGACATCCTCCAGCGCATATAATTATACACATTCCCCCCACCCAGCACACATAATTTTACACCATCCCCCCTCCCAGTGCACATATTTATATACCACCCACCCACCCAGAGCACACCCCTGCACATTAATCTAATACCCCCAGCACATTAATCTGTGACCCCCCCAGCACAAAACTCTGACACTCCCTTAGCACAGTACTCTGTGTCAGCCCCCACTCCTACCCACCCACCCTACACTAATCTGTGGCACTCTCCTCTCCATGAAAACCACCAACACTCGAACCCCCCACCACCACCACCACCACCACCACCACCACCAACCAAAAAAAATAAAGGTACTTGTTTCCTAGCACGGCCACACCGATTTACATCGGGGTGGTCGTGTCGGAAAAATCGCGTCGATCGCATCGCATGCGATTTGGTCGCATGCGATCGACGCGACCGACCCGATTTTTTGATTGAATCAAATGTAAATCGGGTCCTTGGGACCCGATTTTACATTGGATTCAATGTAAAATATTCCCTAGACCCCCAAATTTTACGACGTAAACCTCACCCCACGATAGACGCCAACCCCAAGCGTGGCGAGCGCGCTCGCCACGCTTCGGGCTCGCTCCGCTCGCCACACTATAAATTCTCAACTCCACGCCAACGTGGATAGTAGGGGAATGAAAAGGTCGGAGGACGCGCACCGCCGCCCCTCGCGGGCTCGCTGCGCTTGCCACGCCTCGGGTTGGCGTCTATCGTGGGGTGACGACGGGGCCATCTATAATGTGAAATGGGTCATATTGGCCCATTTCACGTTTTTCACATTTTTTTCAATGTGAAATGGACTTAATCAAGTCCATCTCATCTTGTGCCATTATAATGGCACAAGACCGACGCGATCCTCACGATTTCAATGTTAAAAAATATTTTAACATTGAAGCCTATGGCAAAATCTGGGGCATCACGTCGGTCGCGTCGGGACCAATGTTAATGGTCCCGACCGACGCGATGCCCCCGATTTTGTACCTTTGCCGGCAAAATGGACCTGATTTCAAAGGAAATCGGGTCCATCGTGGGGATCGTGTACCTTAACTTAAAGGTACACGATCCCCACGATTGTGGCCGTGCTAGGAAACAAGTACCAAAATAAATTCTACCAGATACTATTTTGTGTGGCTGGCCGGCTGCCTGCCAGAGTGGCTGCTCCACTTGTCTCATCCGCTGGGCTCCTCCAGAGTCCAGTCTCCAGTGTGCACCATGTGAGTCGAGAGAGGGAAAGGAAAGGACAGAAGGGGAGGAGAGACGTGGGAGAGGGCAGGGCCGGGCAGTGGTCTTGCATGCATGTCAGCAGCATGACCATTTAGGCAGGGGGATCAGTAGAGACCTCTGACAGCGCCACTGCTGCCTGTGTGACAGGTAGCACAGCAGCACAGATTGGCAGCCAGTAGCAAACAGCAGCGCATGAGAGAGTGCCTCTCCATGACTGCGCCTCCCTGCACCCACACCACATACCTTGCTGTGCGGGTAGCACCGGCCCTGGCCACTGCATTAGCGCTGCATATTCCTGGAAATCCCCAGCGCTGTCTGCCGGGGATCTCAGAGGCAGACACATAGCTGCAGTACGTACTCCACGGCCCTGCAAGTAGGGTAAAAGGCCAGTTCTGGCAGGTATTAGGTCTGGCCCACCGGAATCTGACCCGGTGTCCCAGCATGCCAATCTGCCGCTGGTAGTCGCCATCTATTCGCAGTGATATGTACACCACTATATGCAGGCAAATATGGGTATTTGGTATTTGCATGAAGACAAATTTCAGAGAACCAAGCCCACCTGAAGTTCGGCCTTTCTGTGGCGGATCTCAAAATGAGGCAAAACATCATCCTCTTGCTGTTGGATCTAGTTAGATTTAACTCCATTAAAATCAATGTGCTGAACACCGATTGGCTGATCGTGCTGCCTTTCAAGGCTCTCAGCCAAAAAGCTGGTGCCTTATAGATCTCAAAGGGCACACTAGTACAGAGTACAAAAAAAATGGCAGGCACTCCATGCACTACTACCAATACTGGCACCCCCGCAATGCAAAACTGCCAGCACCCTGGGACTGAGGACAATACCGCCACCCCTGCAGTGAGGACACTGCCATCACCGACACACTGTGGAGGTTGTTGGCACCCTTTCCTATCACCATTGCATATTTGATTGGTGCCCTTTTGTTGTAGGAGAAATGCTATTGTAAGTGGATGGAAATTAGTGCAGACACCTGGTTGTAGCCATATTTATAGTTACTCTTAGAGTGAATAGTGGAGGCTACTAATATTCAAGTGTAATTCGTATTTTCAAAGCTGGAGTTATTCAGGCATTAAACAGGAGGGAAACAGAAGAAAAACAATGGAGTACAATTTGTCTGCTAACTCTGCTCCTATGGACTGCTTTCATCTTACTAATGTATTTACTCCGGATATTGTCCTGTTGGTATCCCCAAGATGAAGTGAATGTATAGTATCACCTTGCTAACTTACTGCAGCAAATATCATCTTCCGATTTATGAAACACATTAAATATAATACCCTTACTTTTTATATTGACCTTATAATGATTTTAAAACTGCCTTTAATGCCACTGTATTTTTAGTTTCATATATATTTTCTTCCTGTAACCTTCTACTGTATGTTATACCTGTACTTCTACTAGCTGCACACCTTGCCAGGAGCAACCTATGCTGTGCTCCTTAGATGGACCTTCCATGGGCAGGATGCACTACATGTTGATCTACTCATTAAGACTGGGTGTTCTCAGCCTTGTTTCTCAGGGCACACTAACAGTGCAGGGTTTTGTGGTATCCAAATTCTACGAATAGCTAAACAATTTCATAACATAGCACACTGTTTTCAGGCACTCAGACATTCATCTGTTTGGGCATTCCTGTGTTTCGATGCACACATGAAAGCCTGAGCATGGCAGAACCTCCCGAAGTGGCCCTGATCCTCCCGGAGTGGCCCTGATCCTCACCGAGTGGTGATGGGGAGGATCGGTGATTTGTGCAGCGATGGGGAGGATTGACAAAAATGGGATCAGCTCCTGGAGCAAAGCTCATCCTAAGGAATTTCCAGCCGTACGATTGAAGGGATTAAAGGCCTATAAGGGTCCATTAAATAAAAAAAAAATTCACTTTAAAAAACTTTTGAGAGCTGTATAAGCATAAACTTTTGCCCGTCCGTCAGACGGGCCCTAAGACATTTATATTGCGTTGTTATTGTTGTATAACTATTTATTTACAATACAGTACTGTATATTTTATTTTCAATAGGTACATTTATCTAGTTTACATGATGATTTGTAAGATTTTAACATTTTTATCAATATATTGTTACTAAAATTTAAAATTTTAATAAAATGTTGAGAAACCTTGAAACAGGAGGTGAAAAGCTTATGAACAGAGACATATGTTTATTTTAATATTAATGCAGAGCATATGAAATAGTAAAATTAAATATCTTATTTAAAGTCTATGAGCGATACAGAATTCTGGACACAAGCTTGATAACCTACTCGCATTGTTCACTATTCCCAGTATGGGGATATGAAAATATATTTGTTTTTTAGTTCTCTTATTTCTTTAGCTACAATCTTACAGTAACCTGGTAAATATCTCAAGAATTTAGTGTTGCATAGACACTTCAATCACAGTCATGTTTTGTAGCTGATATCAGATGTGAAAGCTCAAATCCACATTTCTTCCATAATTTGAAGAATCCTTAATTTTAAACCAGAGACACATCAAGGTAATTTAAATTACATGAAATCAGTGCAACAGATAATAAAACAATATAGAAAGTTTATAGCAGAAAAGAATCATAGCAGTTTTGTTTAGGTAAAATGTAATGATGGGATAATTGTACTGAAGAATTATTTATTAACAGTTTTTTATATAGCGCATACATATTCTGCAGCGCTTTACAGAGAGAATATTTGAACATTCACGTCAGTCCCTGCCCCAGTGGAGCTTACAATCTATATTCCCTACCACATGTACATGCACACACAGACATTCTAGGGTTAATTTTGTTGGAAGCCAATTAACCTACCTGTATATTTTTGGATTGTGGGAGGAAACCGGAGTACCCGGAGTAAACCCACGCAAGCACGGGGAGAATATAGAAACTCCGCACAGTTAGAACCATGGTGGGAATCGAACCCATGACCTCAGCGCTGTGAGGCAGTAATGCTAACCATTACACCATCCCTGCTGCCCCGAATGAATCTTTATAACAGATAAAGGAGAATGCTAATGTCAACCATTGTTGAAAATATATATATATATATATATATATATATATATATATATATGATAATTATAATTGTATTATTCAAAATTAGCTTTAATAAAATGACTAGTAATGATAAGCCAAGAATTACACATAATGTAATTTTTTTTAGAGTAATTCAATATAATTCCCAGAAAATAATATAACAACTGCTACACTAAAATCAAAGGTGCAGGAAAATACAAATGTTTAATTAATTTACAAATATATGATGTTTATAATTGTTAAGTCTTTTTCTGGATTGCTGTAGAAAATCATGTTAAATGACTGCAGAATTGAAAATTCTAAGAAATCAGTGATGCATGGTATTTGATTCCTCCTGTTTCGCTCCTTCCTTGCATTCTCCTGATTGCAGCTGTGTTATTTCTTATAAAGCTAATTGCTGTGAAAATCTATTACACAAGCTATATTTTAGCTTCTTGTCCTTAGTGTTGATTCCAAAAGGTTTGGAACAGACTTTTCACTATGGTTCAAAAAGGTGAAAATAACATCTAATTCAGTAATACCCTTCAATTCTAGTAAATAACATTGAGTGACGAAAACCCTGAAATAGAGATTAAGGGGGTATTCAATGTGGGATTCTGACTATCAAAACGTCCCGACAGTCAGAATCCTGTGTCGTTTTCATCTGATCCGAAAGTCAGAATTCAATGTTTCTTCTGTCGAGTGTCCGACTTTATACGACTTTATACTGACAACCATCAATGCTGTCTTTAATGGCAGCATTGAATAGGTGAGTGAAGATATTTCCCCTGTCAGGAAATATAGGCACAGATTGAATACCCCCCTTAATCTTGAACTAAAGTTTACCCTAATACCAACCCAAAACTTAATATGTGCAAAATGGGATTTTATAAAAAAAAAAACCTCATACTGTATATGGTGTTGCAACGTAGATTAATTATACAGAGCTAAAAGTTGCCACAACAGCTACTTTAGTTTTCACAATAGAGGAATAATCAGAAATATCACCAAATGCGCATATGTTACACTTAGAGAATCAATAAGCTCTTGATCCTCCAAAAGAGTGGAGGGGAAAAATACTTCAATTGACTAACCAACCCATGATATGTAACTCCAGTGAATTGAATTTCTCCTATATAAAACTCACACAATGGGCAGCTGTGCGTGGCTAATATTTACTTAATCTCTATTTTTCCACATCCCCTCTTTATCTGTCCCTGAAACTTTATTCCCACTTTTTGCAGTCATCCTCCTCTCGCTATCCCCATTTTCTCGCCCGTCCCTACCTCAACTCTCACACTCTCTTGTTCCCTTCTTCATTTGTATCTCTTTATCATAACCATATAGTATCTATCTATTTTATACAACCCAGCTGCATTTTTATTACAATAGATTCAGTAAGTTACTGGAAGCATTCCTCTGCCTACTGTAGTCTCAGTGCCCTGTTCTTAAGGATAGAAATGGAATTCTGTTTGGGGTTATGCTTTTATAGCACAGCAACTAAAGGCTCAAAGTGTGATCATTCTTCTTTATAACACTGTTGAAATGCAGGGTTACTTGAGTGACTTTATTTTTTTTTGTTTTTTGTACCACTCTCTGTATGTACTAGAGAATAACTCATTTGACGTTGGCATTAACGAACAGGTGTAACTAATAAAGTAAACCTGAGTGTATGTACAGTATAAGGCACTGTATAGGGTACTGTACTGCAATATCTATTCTTAATTTAAAAGGTTATCTAAGACAAAATTGCTATTTCGTCTCATTAACTGTATGTGATTATGTATAGAAATGTACATTCAAACAAATCAAAGGAGCAATCTTCATCATTGACCTCAAACTTAACTAAATATATTAATAAATGTAGCTTGTACAGGTAGCTACATTAGAGATTTCAGGTGGGCTTATCAGTATTTACTTTAGAAATAGTGTTTTTTGTAGTTGTAGAGGTATGATCATACAAAATAAGTGTACGTCTGCCAAACAGCCGTTAGATAACACTGATTGGTAGAGTTTTAGTTCAGTTGTTGTGGGTTTTTTTCTTTTTTGGGGGGGGGGGTTAATAAACGAGGGTGCACTTCTGCTTGCAGAACAACATAGGGCGGTCCCACTATCACAGATAGACGCCAAGCTTGCGGTATCCCTGAAATAGTTTAATGCTATTTGCAACATCTTCTATTCACCATCTCATAGTGATATCAAGCCCAGGCTACTAGCGCTGATGGTTAGTTTGATACGGGGGACAGAATTCTTTAAAAAAAACAATGTGTAAATCATTTTTAATTCTAAATTCAAATTGATGATGATGATGATGATGATGATGATGATGGCAGTTATCTCTACTATGAAGCCACATACTGAGATGCCTAAATTGTATGTTGAAACACTTTAAATATACAATAAGTTCAAGTTGATACAAACTTTGTGCTAAACACATTTTATATACAGTTTGAAAGTAAGCACCTCCTACTCTTTTAGAGACTCATAGCTTTTAACAGAGAAAATTAGAGCACAGATTAATCATTCCATCTATAAATTGCAACCAATCTCCTGCACTGAAAACTGCAGGTGCTCTTCCATGTCAAGAATGAGTAATGAGTTTAAAATAGGTAAGGTGCTAATCCAATCTACAGTACAGTACAAGCCTTGTTAGGTCCAGCACATTGACATACTGTATCCTGTATCCATTCAGGTGCTGATGCACAATAAAATGCTAGTCAACCATAATATCTGAGAAGTTTAATGCATATATTTGCCCATACCCCACCTATCCTTATGTTTGTTTCATAGTCATCTTCAACACCATTATCATCATCAGTGCGCACTTACACTGGCCCCTATCCCTAATGAAAAAGATGAATATGAAAACAGATGTAATAATTCATATGCACCACTCTGTATAGATAGCAGTTCCACATTCTCTGTCAGAAATTTCCATAATAACACCCAATTAATATGCAAAGACCTAGTAACACCTCTCAGTGTGTGATTAACACAAAGCTCTAGGGCAACTAGAAGAAGCAACACTACTATAACCGGCAGGCATCAGAATCAAGAACAGCTATGAGACAGCCAGCAAGCAGTGTGGGGGTATCTAATGTGAGTTTGCCCTTCCATTTCTCCCCCCCCACACACACACACACACACACACACTATATACAATCCAGCTCTAACACCTCTATAGTATGGGACAGATACAACTCTTTATCACATAATCATGTGCTGTTTCAGGAAATTTGTTACAAATAAAATTGCTCAGTTAGTAGTAGTTACACAAACATATGTCAAGAAAGACTTACAGAAATTGCACTTTGCACTGCATGCTATAAATATGTAATGCAATGATGCTAAGTGTTTACCTCTATATCAGTCTGACAGAATTTATGTGGCAGTATTGTCATGAATAGCATTTCTTTTATAAGGAATATTCAAGTCACTCGTAGTCCCCACAATAAAGGGAAGCAAATTAAACTAAATATGCTTGTGATCCTTTCAGTCACAACAATAAAAATGTTTTATGAGTAATTGAGATCTTAGGCTTATTCATTTAATGATCTTAGGAGTTGTTACTTATTTTAAACATATCTTATTTTACAAACATTGCTTTATATGGTTTTTAAGTAACACAAGTGCATTGCTCTTTTGCTGAATCGTAGAGGCCACAAAACATCTTCTATATGTACTGTAGCACTCAGCCCAATGGATTCTACATCTTACAGATCTCTCATGTTTGCCACTAACTGCAGCAATCAAGAGGTAATTGCCATGGTATGCGGTCGTTAGGTGGACTACAGTCAATAGGTAGACCACTATTGGTCTCGATCGGTAGACCATTATTGGTCTAGAGGCAATAGGTTGACACATGCAAAAGGTCACCATGGTCTAGATCAACACAAGCAAAGGGTTGACACAAGCAAAAGGTCAAAGTGTATATGGTCGACACAGATTTTTTTTTAACCGACTTGTTCATATTTTACCATCCCAGTGGGCATCGAGGGAGAGTATCATAATGCGCAGAGCACAGTGAGGCACCATGCCCGAAGCATGGCAAGTGCAGTGAGCCATCTGTAGGGGACGCTGTACAGTTATTAGGTCAACACAGACACCAAAACTCATGTCCATCTTTTTCTGTGTTGACCAAATACATGTTAACCTTTTGCTTGTTTCGACCTTTTGACAATGTCACTCTAAACCATGTCAACCTTTTTCATGTGCCAACCTATTGCCTCAACAAATAGTGGTCAATCAATTTACTGTCTACCTAATTACTGTCATCCAAATGATCCACACCCATTGCCCCCACAAGCAGGCCTGTGGGCTACAAATGCACTCATGACCCTTGGGGTCATAAGCCACATTGGCAGCATGCACTTTTGACAAGTAAGTTTGTGTGACCTGTTTACAGGAAAGACGAGGATAGTTAAGTCTATACCTCCGTGTCTGTTACCATACAGTCCAAGTGGCAGTGCATGTGTATATGGGCCCTTTGTGTCCAAGAAGGACCACACCTCATATGATGCATCCATTTATTCAGTACTTCTTTCTCCTTAGTTCTATGTCAACTAAGGCAGCACTGTTAAATTACTAGGAAAAAGGCACAGTGAACATTTTTGCAGCATTTTGTGCATGCACAGTATGAAATCCACTGGGAAAATGTCTGCCACACTATTTCTCTGGAGACCTCCACATGTGCAGTATCTATCACAGTGCTGGACTCTACTAGAGCTCACAGGATTCAAAACCAATAGGAAGGGGCAAAATTCTGCCCTGTTCCGATGGTGCAGGTTCTGCATATTTGAGCATGTTCAGACCCCCTGTACGAAACACCTTTGGTGAGTATAACACTCGCTGAGGTGTTCGCACAGGTAGGGGATGGAGAGGGTGGACGGAGGCTGACTCTGGCCCGGACCAGGGGAATTCCCAGCATTTTATGGGCATCAACATGAAAATGCTGGATGTTCCCCTGGAAATGCAGGCAGGCCGATGACTGCTGTGGGGTGGGCGGCTGACATCATATGATGTCAGCGTCTACCCCCTGTTTGGCAAACTCTGATGGAAATAAACGTCAGTTTTGACTGAATTTTATTTCCGAATAGGAGCAAAGTCATTTGATGGTCCATCGAATGGTGTCTCCCACCTTCGGTCGCATGCAACATGCAATGCATACAACCCCTCACATGTTACCGAGGGGAAAGGGCATTAGGGGGGGGTATGTGCACAGACTATGCTGCTGGCTAGAAAGTAGGGGGCATAAACAGAGAGTGCACACGGGTCCCCTCTTCTCATTATGTAATTATAATAATAATAGTAATGCATGTAAGATATTCGGCCAAATGAAACTTTTTTTCCACTTCAATCTAGCAGTTATATCCCTGAAATCATGTTAGTGTCAAGAAACAGAAGACTATCATATTTATTCCTACATATTTTTTAAAAATAAAAAAACTCTATTACGGTTTTTCCTTATTTTATTTTTTCGATTTATCTACTAATCATGTTCTCGTTTACCTATAATTTCACTGAAAATGTATAAACACTGCTATCAACCTGAAACAAGATTTTTTTGCTACACCAAAGAAGAGGCAAAATAACATACATATGTTCATGAACTGATAGTCAGTTCTTGAAGCCTTTTGAGGCTTTTAGGTTAAATCTTTTCACCTTCCAGTAGCTGTAATCACATGTAAGTAAAGGCTTTATTTTTACAACGCCTTGTAAAATAACTCCTTGGTTTCACACCTCCATGTGTCTGGGAATTAAGATTAGAATGCCAATTAACAGTCTCATTTTAGAGACACAGATGGCGCAACCATAAATAAGTACAGTTCGCTTAGTGCCAAAATGGGCCCACAAGCTAGGAATGCTGATCTTTCATGTGTTCAAGGTGTAACAATTATTATTATTTGTTTATAAAGACACAATTTTTCAAATGCAAAGATATATTACCAGCTGTTTGTATAGCTCTATTTTATTCCACAATGTATTGAATTGATTTAATGCAAATATTGTTTTATGCAGATGAAACACAGATCAATCTGACATGAAAAGGTTTCTTGTTTTATGTATATGTGTACAAGCAATCCAATACCTTACTAGCATTTTATATGTTTGAGGTATGTAGACTGTTTTGTAAACTGCACATACTGTATTTGATTTCTAACATAAACAGCTTTAAACTATCAGATGTATTGTTTGTAATCAATTTTAAAGAAGGGAGTTTAATGTTCACCAAAATATTGGATACTTCCAAGCACATCCTCTTTCTTTTTTTTTTTATTCCCCAGGAACAACATCTTTGTTGGTTTGGATGGGGACCTAATGAGCTAAAAAATAAAATCATTAACCTACACAATACTCAGTCTGATAAAAGTCAGAAAGTAGTGGTGGACTGGGCCGGTGGCAGTATGTCATCTGCCCCTAGGGTCATTGTTGGACATTTGGGTATTCCACTCCGCAATCAGAGTGGATGGCCAGCATTATCTCTCATGCGACTGTTAGGGCCATGTGCATCAGCTGTGCTGCCAGGTTTTAGCAATGTCTAAAGTAGACCAAAAATGTTCAGAATTAAGAGGTGCTGGTGGCCTACCTTGCATGGCACCTGATGAACCTTGATGTTCATACGCCAAAGGTGTGCATAAACAAAAAGGGGCATAGGATAGAAGGTAGAGGCCATAGCCTCACAACCTGAACCCCCATTTAGTTATTCCAGGAGTCTGGGAGATGGAGGCTGTGCAGTACCAGCTGCAAAGCCTGAATCTCCTGGTCTGCAGTCTGTAGTACCAGCTCCTACACTATAACAGGAGAGGAGTGCTGCATGTAATGTTACAATGCAGCACCTTGCTTCTGTCACTGAGCAGGGCTTGAAACTTTGATGTCCCACCTAAGAAGATGACATCAGGTGCTGCCTGCACCTCTGTAGTGCTGCCACACATTATTGTGTCATTCCTCTGTGAGTGACCCCCTCATTCCTTGTACCCCCTAGTGATGTCACATGGCATACATCATCCAGAGATTACTTCCAAGTGGAACAGTGAAGCACAGCATAGAGCAAATCAGGCAACTTTAGGCTCTAAAGACAACCCCGTGGATGATGACCAGAGATATTTAGCTCAGCATTACGAACAGCAGGAACCAGAAGGTAACAAACATACCTAAGCCTGCTTCAATCCCTTGCATTCCTCCCCTCAAGTCAACCTAGTCAACCTGACACCCAAAGTGCAGGTAGCAGAAGATATGGCCCATATGAGAGGAGATAAACATGATCTTTGCATGTCCCAACTCTAAGTAGTATTAGATCACTGTTAGAATAGACTAGGTGGCCCGTGCAAACATTTTCCATGCAAATAAAATAAGATTAATTTTATAGTGAGGTTGGTGGTTTGTAGTTTAGCCCTTTTGAGTAGCCGAGCAAAACTGATCATTTTAGCCGTGCTGTATCGCACATCCAGGGAAAGAACTCTAGCGCCAAAAATCCATTTTTAACTTTGATACAATACAATGTGCAATTCTACAATAAAAATTTATCAGAAGCAGATACAGATGGAGCCCCTCTCATGCTTGCGGGGACTGGTGATAGAATTACCAGTCCCCACCATATGTCGGAAAGGGGCACAAGATGCTCGCACACCACGTTCCAATGGAGCTCCCTGTCGGTCCCCACCACCTCTCCGCCGGTCGCCGTTAGTCGTCGCAGCCCCCTTACCCTGCCCATCTCCATGAAGCGGAGAGGGTCAGGGTTCAGCCACCCAGCGGCCCAGTTTAATGGAGTCCCTCTCAGCCAGCGGTCGCCAGCGGGGACATTCTGGCGAGTGCTGGCATTGAATGAGAGGGGCTCCCTCTGTAGCTCAATCTTTAAAATGGCACCTCATTTATCAATTTTGGTTAAGTAAGGGAGAAAAAGGGATCACCTTCTAGAAATAATATATATGATTGAATATTACTGAAGTGACATGGATTTTACCCCTGCTACACCTATGAAGTCAGTATAAAAATGCAATTAAAAATTAACAAAATAAAAATGTAAATACAATTATAACCTGTAGACATAAGAATAACAGCTAAAGAAAAAAATGTCTATAATTTAAACTTTCCAGCATATCCAAAATTTGTTGACCCATGGTTGTAAACAGATGAACCATTGACCATTAAGTGTTTAATTAAACTAAAGACAATATATTTAACTAAATTGGTGTTTAGAGAACCATAATCAAAAGGATAAAGACAAAGTTCATGGTTGGGGAAATTATGATTTTATTCAATTACCTAAGGTTTTCACTTTAAGTCAAATGAATACATGAAAATCCTGATGAACTGTTATTACTTCACTTGCATCAGATGCTTAATGTCTATGAAGGACAATTTCTACAGGTTTTTTTTTACAGTATTTTACAATGAATTACATTTTATATGGTTTAGAGTTAAACAAAAAAATCTGACAATGAATATGCAATAGACATTGCATTATCCAGCATTCCAAAAATGTAAGGTTCATTAAGTCTTTTAAAAGACAAAACTGTACTAGTGGTTTTGAATGAACCTGTCTTCCGAAAAACATTAGGAAATGGCATTGTAGCAGGAAATATTAATACTGGCCATTAAGAAATAAATTTGTTTAAATGCTATATAGATATATTATACATAGATGTTGATGATCCAGAGATAAATAAAATGTGAATTGTGGTTGAGCAAGATATGTAAATTGTTGTAAACTCGAATGCAATAGAATTCATAACACTGGAATATTTCTTTATTTTAACAAGCGGGGGTGCAACTAATATATAAAATAAAGACATTTGCTTAATGAGATTACTAAATATTTTAAGAAAATCCAATGCTGTGAAAAATTGTCAAGGGCACTTTTATACTTAAGTTCAGAAACGGTTATTGAATTATTTACTAATCTAGCCTTGAAGCTTTGTGCATGTGTTTTTATGTTTTTTATTTATGTCAAATGCCTTTGCAAAAGATTTAGTAAGAGATCTTACTTAAAGAGAAGGACATATTTTAATTGCCACTGTGAATTGTTTATGCTAGATGGACCTTAAAAAAGATAAGCACGGTTCTGCAGATGAGCATGTTTTGTCTATTTGAAGTTACTTGAACTTTGCGTTGACTGTCAGTAGCTATAGCAATAAAGAGTAAATACATAGCACTGTGTTTTTTCCAATATTAACTATTTGGCTAAATCCTTTCTGTGTTCCCAGTTAAGACATAAAGGGCCTTATTCAGGATCACTCGCTAAGCAGCGGTCATTCGCTGCTTAATGAGCAGGTTAATGCCGCCCGCCTCCCGGCCAAATGCCGTATAAGATGCTAATTTGCTGTATAAGGTGCTATTTTGATTGACAACCTACTCTTTATAGATTTCGTAAATGGCTGTTTCCTCTGAACTGTTACTTGGGTTTGACCCTCTTTTTAGACCCTGATTCTGTTTACTTGCTGCATGCACTGACCTTTTCTTTCACTATTAATCTTTCCAAGACATCTGTCCTTCCTGCTCCTTCCTGGGTCCTTCTTTACATACATTACAGTCTGCAGATATTTCTTTAATCACTTGCCTATCTATGAGAATGATTTGATAACCAGTTATATCCAATGCTTCCTATTGTCAGTAATTTGCATAAACTCCACATTTTAGTACTGGGATACAATAATAAGCATATCTGGGTCTACCGCATATTGGGTTGCTATAGGTTAAAACCATGATTAACATGTCCTAACAAAGTTCTAATTTGTCTGCCTTCTAGACTTACATTTGTGGTTTCTTCAGTAGCTTCCCATGTCCAATATGTACATACCCATACCTACCATACACAGACAGTGGCCCTTATTCTGGTTCACTCGCAAAGGCAAATTCCTTCTCAAATGGACAAAACCATGTGCACTGCAGGTGGGGCAGATGTAACTTGTGCAGAGAGAATTATATTGGGGTGGGGTTGTACTTCAAAGGGAGATGTATATTGCAGTGTAAAAATAAAGCAGTCAGTATTTTCTCTGCACAGAAACAAAATAACTCACCCTAATCTATCATCTCTGCACAATTTACATCTGCCCCACCTGCAGTGCACATGGTTTTATCCATTTGAAAAAGAATTTGCCTTTGCGGGTGAACCAGAATAAGGGCCAGTATCTATGCCTAAACATGGAGTCCAAACCTACCTACACATTATGATTGTAAAACATATAATGTTACCATGAAGATCATGGAAAAGAAGCGTCCATAGCTTTATCTAATAAAACATTGGTCCTTTAAACCAGTGGTTCTCAACCTCGATCCTCAAGGACCCCCAACAGTGCACATTTTGCAGATCACCTGGCAGGTGCACAGGTGCACTCATTAGTCACTGGCACATTTTAAAAGATCACAGGTGGAGCTAATTATTTCACCTTTGATTGTGTGTGCAGACCTGAACAATGTGAACGGTACTCTTTACCTAGCATGGCGGCCATGGCGGGCATTGAATGCACTAAAAAATAGGGTGCGATGCGACCGACGCGATGGCCGCGATTTCCCATAGGGAACAATGTTAAATGTCTCAATTGACCCGATTTTCCTGTTCAATGCCTCAATTGACCCGATTTTTCCATAGGAAACAATGTTAAATGGCCCACAGAGGCCAAATAGGCACCCTGAAGTGTGAAATGGCCCCCACAATTGTTAACGCCACCCCACGATCAACGTGAACCCGAAGCGTGGCGAACGCAGCGAGCCCGCGAGGGGCGGCGGTACGCGTCCTACGACCTTTTCATACCCCCACTATCCACGTCGGCGTGGAGTTGAGAATAGAATAGTGTGGCGAGCACAGCGAGCCACCGTGCCCGAAGCGTGGCGAGCGCACGCGGATACCTGTGAAGCCTGCGAAGGGACGCATTTACCTGTGAAGCCACGCTTCGGGCTCGGTGGCTCGCTGCGCTCGCCACACTATTCTATTATCAACTCCACGGCGACGTGGATAGTGGGGATATGAAAAGGTCGTAGGACACGTACCGCCGCCCCTCGCGGGATCGCTGCGCTTGCCACGCTTCGGGTTCACGTTGATCGTGGGGTGGCGTTAACAATTGTGGGGGCCATTTCACACTTCAGGGTGGCTATTTGGCCTCTGTGGCCCATTTAACATTGTTACCTATGGAAAATCGGGTCAATTGAGGCATTGAACAGGAAATCGGGTCAATTGAGACATTTAACATTGTTCCCTATGGGAAATCGCGGGCATCGCGTCGGTCGCCTCACACCCGATTTTTAGTGCATTCAATGCCCGCGATGCCCGCGATTTTTTTACCTGCGATGCCCACGATCAAAATCGTGGGCGCCGTGCTAGGTAAAGAGTACCATGTGAACTATTGGGGGTCCTTGAGGACTGAGGTTGATAACCACTGCTTTAAACCACCAAAGCCTTCACAGTTTCAATTGGTGCTGCCTGAAGCCTGAAACCATGCAGCTTGAAATCATCAAACAATAACATGTAATATGAAATGTAATTGTGACAACAAGACTTAATGGCCTATTCATCATCACTAAATGGCATTCAATAACTTGGAGTGTGCATGCAAGAACAAACTCCATCCGGAGATCTTGCTTGTTGTTGGAGTCCTGTTCCTTTCTATGGCAAAAAGTTCAGAGGATACAAGGAGGGACACAAGTAAATCCCTCCACTGTCTCCTCACTGTACGACCAGCGTCTCTGCACATACATGACCTCAGGTCATTCATGCACATAAACCGACAATAAGAATAGTAAGTATTGTAACGCTGCTCCTGAAGTAGCAGTGTTACTGTTCATGAGACCAGTTGCATTTGCAGCAGTTGAGTTGGATATTTATTCATTTGGGTCATATAGGTCATATGGAGTTAGTGATATCAACTCTTCCAGGAGGACCCAGTTATCAATATTCTTAACTTCTGCCTCCTCCAATAAAATAAAATGGCTCTCATTTGTGACTAAGGTCCAAGAAGAAACAGTTCTGCCACCAAGGGGTAAATTTACTACCATGATCACCACTGAAGATGGGATAATGCCCATAACAGCCATTCATATTCTACTTCTTAATTATTTAACACCATCTAGAACAGGCATGTCCAACCTATGGCCCTCCAGCTGTTGTGAAGTCCCATCATGCCTTGCCACAATCTAAGAGAATGCTAAAAATATGGCAAGGCATGTTGGGATGTTTAGTTTCACAACAGCTGGAGAGCCGCAGGTTGGACATGCCTGTTCTAGAAGATGATAAATGGAATTTAATTGGTTGCTATGGGCAACATGCCATATTCAATAGAATCCCATCTTAGTAAATTTACTCCCAATAGATAAAATTAATTTGAATGCCAGATATAGGTGACTAAAGGCATATTTTTAAAGAAAGCATCAAATCCATAAATATTCACATGAAGCAACAGCATGTTTCCAAATTAAGATACTAGAGTCACTGGTATTTTTAGGACACAATGAAATGTTCTACTATATGGATGAAGTTGGCAGAAGGTACATGTTATGGTGTCATGAAAGCAAAAAGTCCAACAGCATCTCACTTGTAGATACTGGGGCTGATGTATTAAGCCTGGTGTGGAGATACAGTAGAAGGTGATAATGCACCATCCAATCAGCTATGGGTGAAAATTACAGTTAGGAGTTGATTGGATGGGGAGTTATCACCTTTCACTTTATCTCCACTTTAACACTTTACCAGGCTTAATACATTTGCCCGACTGTATCATCCAGATATACAGTATTCAGCATGCATGCACCAGATATCTGATTCGAGCCCAGGTAGAAATCCAAGCTGATATAAGTCTTATTGTGTTACCAACTAGTTTTTCTATATTCAATATTTCTATTAAACAGGGTCTGCATAAATGTCAGCAGTTGTCAGGCTGTTTCTGAGCTAACACAGCTACACAATAAAAGAACAGGATTAGTACCATAAATACATAAATGGAAATAATACAGTATGTTAGGGCCACCAAAATAATAATATACCCAATATATTTTTTTTTAATCTTTGGCTTGCTACATGGTTCTTTCATTTAAAAAAAATGCCCTGTCTACAATGGATACTGAATTATTGAGCAAACTTGAACATTTATTTCTATGTTTGTACTAAAAAAAAAAAAAAAGTTTACCTTATATTGTAGCTTACGCTTCGTAGCTGTTATTAATCATTTGAAATAATACACTTACTTTATAAAACAATAAATATACAAAAATAATGTTGAATTTTGTAACACTGGTGCAATCTTGCAATGAATACAAAATATATTTGTAAGTTTGTTTTTAACCCCTTCCCGACATTTGACGTACATTTACGTCATGGTCGGGAAGCACTTCCCGACACATGGCGTAAATGTACGTCATTGATTTAAACTGTCACCGCGTCTATAGACGCGGTGACAGTTTCAACATGTCTGCTGTCCCTGACAGCAGACATGTCCGTGCATGCCCCGGGGGGGCTGCGATGCCGCCCCCCCGTCGGCGATCGCTGTGATTGGCTGTTCAGTGTGAACAGCCATTCACAGCGTTTTCCTGTGTCACCGGCGAATAACGTTCGCCGGTGACACGGGATCAGAGGTGATTGGTGCTGTAAAGTACAGCACCAATCACCGCGGGGTGTAAGGGTGACACTGGTGTCACCCCACCTCACCCCGCCCGCCCCCAAAGGCCGTGATTGGTCCGTCGGACCGACGGACCAATCACAGCCAAGGAGGGAGATTTAAACTAACGGTGACTGCACTGCAGACGCCATTCCGGTCTGGAAAGCGTGCAGTGCGGTCACCGTACCCCCCTGCCGCCATACTGACCAGAAATACTTGCTGCAATACTTACCTGATCGCTGCTGATTGCTGATTGCTTCCTGGATCCTGGATCCTGTGCTTTAATTGTGCCATACTGTGATATTGTGCTGCTGCACTGTATTAGTATTAGCTAGATAGATAGAGAGATAGATAGAGATAGATAGAGAGAGAGAGATAGAGAGAGATAGAAAGAGAGAGATAGAGAGAGATAGAGAGAGATAGAGAGAGATAGAGAGAGAGATAGTGTCAGAGAGTGCTATATTTTGTGCTGCTGCAGTGTGATATAGTTATAGATAGAGAGAGAGAGATAGAGAGAGAGAGATAGAGAGAGAGGCCTACTGACAGAGTGCTATATTTTGTGCTGCTGCAGTGTGATAGTTATAGAGAGATAGAGAGAGATAGAGAGAGAGAGATAGAGAGAGATAGTGACAGATTGTGCTATATATTTTTTATATAACTGACTGCTGCCCCCTCCTTTTGTGCTGATCAGTATAAATTAACTGATCAGTAACTTTTTGGGGGCGCAGGTTTTTTTTTATATATAGATATACCTGTGAGTGCTGCTGCTGCAGTGTCATAGAGTGTTAGATAGTGTTAGATAGTGAGAGATAGAGAGAGATAGTGATAGAGAGTGCTAAATTTTGTGTCTGCTGTCCCCGCCTTTTGTGCTGATCACTATATCTGAGGTGATCAGCAACTTTTTTGGGGGTACAGAGGTTTTTTTTTTTTTATATATACCTGTCAGTTGCACCAAAGGTTGTGCACCTGCTGCACCTCACTGGTAATCAGTGTCGCATCACTGATCACCTTTTTTTTTGTGTGTGTGCTGTGGGGTATTTTTTTAATTTTTTTTTTTACACACACTGTGATTTTGTGGGTGTCCTGTGGCCGCTGTGCGCTGATCAGTGACGTACATCACTGATCATCTTTTTCGGCACAGGGTTGATCTATTTTTATTTTTTTTTTGATCAAATTCCTGTTGCCTTTGAGCGCTGTTCAGTGACAGACGTTACTGACCAACATCTGTGCTCAATTTTTGGCGCAGGACCTTTTTTTTTTTTAACCCCTTCCTTTTTTTTTTTTTTAACCCCTTCAATTTTTTTTTTTTTTAACCCCTTCATTTTTTTTTTTTTTATTGGTATAAAGCATTTTTTTTTTTTTCTGCACCACATACACACTACACACTACATACCCCCCGGATTGAAATAAAGTTTGTGCCCCCCCCTACACTATACACGTGTTGAAACATTTCACTACCGGTAACACAAAAATAAAAATGGCATCCCAAATGTCCTCCCAAATGTCCTCCCAAATGTCCTCCCAATCATCCAGGAGAATGTATTCAGTGGAGGAGGCATATGCCATGCTTGCTTCTGACTCTGACACAGGCAGTGATGCAAGCGGGGAATTTGAAGGATTTGCCTTAAGCTCCTCTTCCTCCTCTGCTGATGAGGGACCCCCTCAAAGACGCCCCCGTAGATCAGCTGAGATTCCCCCCCCAATAATTGATCTAGTATGGACCCCACCACCAGACAATTTTGAGCCCCAGGTTCCTGAGTTTTTGGCCATGCCAGGAATCCAATTTGATTCCACAGGTCTCAGAGAAATTGACTTTTTCAAATTATTTTTCTCTGATGATTTTATAAATTTAATGGTGGACCAAACTAATTTATATGCCCAGCAGTTTATTGCTCAAAACCCCACGTCATCATTTGCTAGGTGGACCCCTGTAGATGCAGTAGAGATGATGACGTTTTGGGGTCTGGTGTTTCATATGGGCATAGTAAAAAAGCCAGAAATTAGGCAATATTGGAGTACAGATGTTCTGTACAGTACTCCATTTTACCGTATGGCCATGCCCCGGACTCGATTTGAGACAATTCTTAAATTTATACATTACACCGATAATGCACAGTGCCCACCCAGAGATGATCCCACCTTTGACCGGCTATTCAAAGTCAGGCCGGTCATTGATCATTTCAGTGCCAAATTTGAAGAGGTGTACATCCCTGAAAAATTTATTTGTATCGACGAGTCCCTTATACATTTTAAAGGAAGGGTTAAATTCCGCCAGTACCTTCCCAGTAAGAGGGCAAGGTATGGCATAAAAATGTATAAGCTGTGTGAAAGCACCTCAGGGTACACCCACAGGTTTAGGGTTTATGAAGGGAAGGATTCAAGAATTCAACCGCCAGAATGCCCCCCCTCCCTCGTAGGTGTTAGTGGGAAAATTGTCTGGGATTTAGTGCACCCCTTCCTGGATAAAGGTTATCACCTCTATGTGGATAACTTTTACACCAGCATCCCCCTGTTTAAGGCCCTTGGTTCAAGAGGTACAGCAGCTTGCGGTACTGTGCGCAAGAACCAAAGAGGCCTCCCAAAAACGCACATTGCCCAAGTAATGAGAAGGGGTGAAAGCAGGGGAATATGCACCGAAAATATGTTGTTGGTCAAATATAAGGACAAGAGGGATGTCCTTATACTGACAACAATTCACGGAGACAGTACCACCTCCGTCCCTGTACGAGGTACCAGTACCCACACCTCCAAACCTAATTGTATCCTGGATTACAATAGGTACATGGGCGGAGTGGATCTTTCAGATCAGGTACTGAAGCCGTACAGTGCCCTGCGGAAAACAAAAATCTGGTACAAGAAGGTGGCCGTGTATATCATCCAGATGGCACTGTATAACGCTTACGTGCTATTCCGTTCTACCGGCCAGAGGGGGACATTTATGCACTTTCAAGAGGAAGTCATAAAGGGCCTAATATTTGGGAACCAGCAGGCAGAGGGCCCCAGTACTTCTAGTACTGGCCCCCGTATTGTACCAGGGCAGCATTTTCCTGATGAAATCCCCTCCACTGGAAAAAAGGGCAGGACACAAAAAAGGTGCAAAGTTTGCTATAAAAAGGGAATAAGAAAGCAAACTATTTTCCAGTGTGACACTTGCCCCGACAAACCCGGCCTATGTATAAAGGAGTGTTTTAAAATATACCACACATCTATGGAATATTAGGTTCATCATTTCACCGTGCTTCGGGGGTCTTGCTAATGCCACATAGCACCCACCATTCATTCCACCAGAATCTGAGCCGCAAAATCCAAAAATCACTCCTTCCCTTCTGAGTCCTGCCATGCACCCAACTGGTATTTTTTGGTCACATGTGAGGCATTGCCGTACTCGGGAGATATTGGGGCACAGATTTTGGGGTGCTTTTTCTCCTTCATTCCTTGTGAAAATGAAAAATTTTGAGCCAGAACTGCATTTTTGTGTAAAAAAATGTAATTTTTCATGTTCACTGCCCAGTTTTATCAAAATTGGTGAAACCCCTGGGGGTTTGAAATGTACACTATACCCCTAGATGAATTCCCTGAGGGGTGTAGTTTGCAAAATGGGGTCACTTGTGGGGGGGGTCCACTGTATTGGTGCTTGGGGGGTCTTGCTAATGCGACATAGCACCCACCATCATTCCACCAGAATTTGTGCTGCAAACTCCAAATATCACTCCTTCCCTTCTGAGTCCTGCCACTTTTTGGTCACACATGAGGCATTGCCGTACTCGGGAGAAATTGGGGCACAGATTTTGGGGTGCTTTTTCTCCTTCATACCTTCTGAAAATGAAATATTTTGAGCCAGAACTGCATTTTTGTGTAAAAAAATGTAATTTTTCATTTTCACTGCCCACTTGTATCAAAATTGGTGAAACCCCTGGGGGTTTGAAATGTACACTATACCCCTAGATGAATTCCCTGAGGGGTGTAGTTTGCAAAATGGGGTGACTTGTGGGGGGGTTCCACTGTATTGGTGCAACATAGCACCCACCATTCATTCCACCAGAATCTGTGCTGCAAAATCCAAAAATCACTCCTTCCCTTCTGAGTCCTGCCATGCACCCAACTGGTATTTTTTGGTCACATGTGAGGCATTGCCGTACTCGGGAGAAATTGGGGCACAGATTTTGGGGTGCTTTTTCTCCTTCATACCTTCTGAAAATGAAAAATTTTGAGCCAGAACTGCATTTTTGTGTAAAAAATGTAATTTTTCTTTTTCACTGCCCACTTGTATCAAAATTGGTGAAACCCCTGGGGGTTTTAAATGTACACTATACCCCTAGATGAATTCCCTGAGGGGTGTAGTTTGCAAAATGGGGTGACTTGTGGGGGGGTTCCACTGTATTGGTGCTTGGGGGGTCTTGCTAATGCGACATAGCACCCACCAAAATTCCACCAGAATCTGAGCTGCAAAATCCAAAAATCACTCCTTCCCTTTTGAGTCCTGCCATGCACCCAACTGGTATTTTTTGGTCACATGTGAGGCATTGCCGTACTCGGGAGAAATTGGGGCACAGATTTTGGGGTGCTTTTTCTCCTTCATATCTTCTGAAAATGAAAAATTTTGAGCCAGAACTGCATTTTTGTGTAAAAAATGTAATTTTTCATGTTCACTGCCCACTTGTATCAAAATTGGTGAAACCCCTGGGGGTTTTAAATGTACACTATACCCCTAGATGAATTCCCTGAGGGGTGTAGTTTGCAAAATGGGGTGACTTGTGGGGGGGTTCCACTGTATTGGTGCTTGGGGGGTCTTGCTAATGCGACATAGCACCCACCAAAATTCCACCAGAATCTGAGCCGCAAAATCCAAAAATCACTCCTTCCGTTCTGAGTCCTGCCATGCACCCAACTGGTATTTTTTGGTCACATGTGAGGCATTGCCGTACTCGGGAGAAATTGGGGCACAGATTTTGGGGTGCTTTTTCTCCTTCATACCTTCTGAAAATGAAAAATTTTGAGCCAGAACTGCATTTTTGTGTAAAAAAATGTAATTTTTCATTTTCACTGCCCACTTGTATCAAAATTGGTGAAACCCCTGGGGGTTTGAAATGTACACTATACCCCTAGATGAATTCCCTGAGGGGTGTAGTTTGCAAAATGGGGTGACTTGTGGGGGGGTTCCACTGTATTGGTGCTTGGGGGGTCTTGCTAATGCGACATAGCACCCACCAAAATTCCACCAGAATCTGAGCTGCAAAATCCAAAAATCACTCCTTCCCTTTTGAGTCCTGCCATGCACCCAACTGGTATTTTTTGGTCACATGTGAGGCATTGCCGTACTCGGGAGAAATTGGGGCACAGATTTTGGGGTGCTTTTTCTCCTTCATATCTTCTGAAAATGAAAAATTTTGAGCCAGAACTGCATTTTTGTGTAAAAAATGTAATTTTTCATGTTCACTGCCCACTTGTATCAAAATTGGTGAAACCCCTGGGGGTTTTAAATGTACACTATACCCCTAGATGAATTCCCTGAGGGGTGTAGTTTGCAAAATGGGGTGACTTGTGGGGGGGTTCCACTGTATTGGTGCTTGGGGGGTCTTGCTAATGCGACATAGCACCCACCAAAATTCCACCAGAATCTGAGCCGCAAAATCCAAAAATCACTCCTTCCGTTCTGAGTCCTGCCATGCACCCAACTGGTATTTTTTGGTCACATGTGAGGCATTGCCGTACTCGGAAGAAATTGGGGCACATATTTTGGGGTGCTTTTTCTCCTTCATACCTTCTGAAAATGAAAAATTGTGAGCCAGAACTGCATTTTTGTGTAAAAAAATGTAATTTTTCATTTTCACTGCCCACTTGTATCAAAATTGGTGAAACCCCTGGGGGTTTGAAATGTACACTATACCCCTAGATGAATTCCCTGAGGGGTGTAGTTTGCAAAATGGGGTGACTTGTGGGGGGGTTCCACTGTATTGGTGCAACATAGCACCCACCATTCATTCCACCAGAATCTGTGCTGCAAAATCCAAAAATCACTCCTTCCCTTCTGAGTCCTGCCATGCACCCAACTGGTATTTTTTGGTCACATGTGAGGCATTGCCGTACTCGGGAGAAATTGGGGCACAGATTTTGGGGTGCTTTTTCTCCTTCATACCTTCTGAAAATGAAAAATTTTGAGCCAGAACTGCATTTTTGTGTAAAAAAATGTAATTTTTCATTTTCACTGCCCACTTGTATCAAAATTGGTGAAACCCCTGGGGGTTTGAAATGTACACTATACCCCTAGATGAATTCCCTGAGGGGTGTAGTTTTCAAAATGGGGTGACTTGTGGGGGGGTTCCACTGTATTGGTGCTTGGGGGGTCTTGCTAATGCGACATAGCACCCACCAAAATTCCACCAGAATCTGAGCTGCAAAATCCAAAAATCACTCCTTCCCTTTTGAGTCCTGCCATGCACCCAACTGGTATTTTTTGGTCACATGTGAGGCATTGCCGTACTCGGGAGAAATTGGGGCACAGATTTTGGGGTGCTTTGTCTCCTTCATACCTTCTGAAAATGACAAATTTGGAGCCAGAACTGCATTTTTGTGTAAAAAAAATAATTTTTCATTTTCACTGCCCAGTTGTACCACAATTGGTGAAACCCCTGCGGGTTTGAAATGTACACTATACCCCTAGATGAATTCCCTGAGGGGTGTAGTTTGCAAAATGGGGTCACTTGTGGGGGGGTTCCTAACTTTTAGCATGTTATGGTGCCTAGAAACCTACATGGTGCCTAAAAAATAATCTCATAAAAAGGAGGCTCCAAAATCAAGTAGGTGCTCCTTCTATTATGAAGCCTGTGGTTTGGTCACCGTGCACACTAGGGCCACATATAGGATATTTATGAAAACAAAAGAATTGGGGGAATCAATTTTTAGTCACATTTCTCTAGTAAAATGTACTGTGTTCCTTAGAAAAATGTATTAAAATTGCAAATCTGCAAAAAAAAAGAAATTTTGAAATTTCACCTACACTTTGTTTTAATTCCTGTGAAACACCTAAAGGGTTAACAAACTTCCAAAATGCTGTTTTGAATACTGTGAGGGGTGCAGTTTTTGAAATGGCATCATTTATGGGGGTGTCTCACATACAAGTCCCTCAAAGTCACATCAGAACTGAACTGGTCCCTAAAAAAATCAGTGTTTGAAATTTTCTTGAAAAATTGAGAATTTGCTATTCATATTGTAAGCCTCCTAGTGTCCAAAAAAATTAAAAGGAAGTTGAAATAATGATGTCAACATAAAGTAGACATATGGTCTATGTTAGTTATTCACTATTTTGAGTGGTAAGATTATTTGTCTCACAAGCAGAAAATTTAACATTTTGCAAATCGCTAAATTTTCCATTTTTTCACGATATTTTGGTATTTTTCACAAAAAAACACAGACCGTATCGACGAAAATTTACCACTAACTTGAAGTACAATGTGTCACGAAAAAACAATCTCAAAATCACTGGGATAAGTAAAAGCAAAAAAAAGTTATCCCCACTTAAGTGAGACATGTCAGATTTGAAAAAAATGGCTCTGTCAGGAACGCAAAAACTAGCTCTGTCAGGAAGGGGTTAAATAGAACTGCAGTACAGTATGTCCACTTGAAAAACATTATTGCTTTGCAGAATATATCAGTCTGAACTTTTACCATTCTACTAAGGGTTTAATATAAGAAATTCCAAGAGACATGAAACAGACAAAGCTAAGGTTTATAAAACAATAATTACAAATATATATTTTGGGGAAAAACATGGCATATGCATTCCACATAATACAGGCATTGTCTTTATAGTATGGCACCTCATAAAGTGGTATTAAATACCAAGTCTAGAGCTTCATATTTCATCCACTAGGATTTAAAGTAGGCATGTTCAGTATCATACTTTGTTAGACTGACATCTGCTTTGCAAGTTGTGTACCCGGGAGCATACCTTGATAACTCATTTCTGCACTTATTTCCAAGGCTTCTGTTCTTTAGGAATATCAGATGCAGTGTGTTTAACTCATTTTGTGAAAAAGCTTAAAGTCTGTTTTGGCCCTCTGGCCAGAACCGTAGCTGTCAGGAAAAAAGTACATATCAAAAAATACTCATTTATCACTTCTAGTGAGGCATTTGAGCAGACACAAAATGCTAACTGCATGGAAAAGCTGTCAAAGGTTCTCTTTTAAGTTTTTTCCTTTACCTTCTTAGAGTTGAGCCATTTCATATTAAGTTTTGTCCAAAGACCATTGCTGTAACCTGTAGAATGTCAAAAGAATATTTTTTTTTTAAATTCTGTACAAGATGATTTAATACAGAAGTGCAGCACTGATTCTAGGTATTGTAATTGTAAAACTAACAACTGCCATTGACTAGTCGGTATGCCAGTTGTTACCAGTGATGATATAATGAGATAGTTTGCTGGCCATCATTATTTGGGCAGCACTGATGGTGTAATGGTTAGGATCACTGCCTTATGGCACTGAGGTCTTGGCTTTGATTCCCACCATGGCCCTAACTGTGTGGCGTATATTCTCCCTGTGCTTGCATGGATTTCCTCCTACAATCCAAAAATATACTGGTAGGTTAATTAGCTCCTAACAAAATTAACCCTAGAATGAATGTGCATGTTCTTCTAGTAGGGAATATAGATTGTAAGCTCCACTGGGGCAAAGACTGAATGTTCAAATATTCTCTGTAAAGCGCTGCGGAATATGTGTGCTCTGTTTTCTACTAATAATACAGTAAATTATTCTGCGGATTGTCATAGACATGTGTGTGCTATATAATTAACTGTTAATAAATAAATTATTATTATTATGATGGGCATAGTGCTGATATAATCATGAGTACATACCTTTGAATGTTTGTAAATACCCAGTTTGTTGTAGCACTGTCTCCTATTGTAAAGCGCAACGGAATATGCTGCGCTATATAAGAAACTGTTAATAAATAAATAATAAATAAATACTTGGAAGTATGTTACTGATGTTATTATGTAGGGGCACTGGCGTTATAAATGTATTGGGACTTTCCTGGTATATCCATGGCTTATGGGTCTTTGCCAAGGTATGTCAATCAGACATAAAGCTTATACATATATTTCATAAGTCATAATTTAATATTACTATAATTCAGCACTGAACAAGTTGTGTAGATGAAGTATACAAGTAAGTATTGAAAAATGTTTACCACTGTTACTCAATGCATGCAGTTACTGATTTTCCTAGGTTTTTAAAATTTGCCGTTGACCTATGTTATTATTATTTTTACTTTACAATTTCTATCATTGAGTTGCCAGATAAACTTTGCAGTATCCTTATGTGTTATGCTGTTAAACTGAAATTGAACATTTCCTATACTTTAGACAGGCATTGTAACAGTAGGTGAGCCACTTTAATAAGCCACTTAAAATGTGTATTGATGCACATAAATGTCCCTTCTGGTGTCCTTGCTGTAGCACAGTGGTCAGGGAACTCGGTCCTCATTACCCCACACAGTGCATGTTTTGCTGGTAACCCAGCAGGTGCACAGGTGTACTAATTACAGACACATTTTATAAGGTCCGCAGGTGGAGTTAATTATTTCACTTTTGATTCTGTGAGGAGACCTGCAAAACATGCACTGCGTGGGGTAATGAGGACCGAGTTCCCTGACCACTGTTGTAGTATGTTATTGTTTGTGGAATTCTTTTTTTTTTTTATAATACTGACTTTCATGGGGGTATTCAATGTCAGAGGCACGGCTGTCGAGCAAGCTTGACAGCCGTGCCCCTGTCCCGCTCTCGCTTTGCTCGACTTGAGCTCGGCGGTCGGGATTCAATGTCCCGGCCGCCGAACAGCGAGAGGGCGGAAATAGACGAGCTCCGGCCGGGAGCTTGTGATGTCGGGCCCGTTCTGCCGAGAACCCCTGTTCAATGCTGTCGGGGAAGACAGCATTGAATAGGGCCCCGCAGCCATCACCCCCATCGGGAGATGGCTGCCGGAGCACAACAAACATTGAATACCCCCCTTAGTATTCTACTCTTTGGGGAAATCTATAACATTTTTGAGCCACCCACATAATATTCATTAGCTATTCTAGCAAATTATCTGTCTTCTATACACACACACAACTTAAGGTCCATAGACACTAGATGTGTTTAGTGAATAATATTGCTAAAAAATTTCCCTTGAACCCTCCAGTGACCTGGACAAACAATATTGTGCATACAAAGTGAACAATATGACAAATGTAGTAATATGCAGATTTTTGTGAACAAAATTGCCAAAATTGAGCTGCATGTACAGATAACAGAAGTGCTCATTACCAGCCCATAGGAGCACACACCTTTCATCATTTATTGCACACACACTCGCCAATATTTTGAACGATATGGTTCAAAAGGGCAAAAAATGTGTTTTAAATATCATCCAGTATGTTTACTGAAATTTCTATTTCCATGCACAGTTAACCCGCTGACCCCAGGGAAAAGTTGATGTGCAAATTAATCCTAAAGCAAACAAAAACCCTTTACATTTGCAATTAACTGGACCATTATGCAATATGTAGCACGCATCCTCAAGTTTCAGATTACCTTTTCCCTACAGAGCAGTAGTTCTCAAACTGAGTTCCAGGTACTTCCAGGTGTTCCAATGGTTGGTGGTCCAAGACAAGTTCACATTATGGTCCTTATTCTTAGTAGATGCCACCCGCCCACCTCTAAACCCCACAGGCATGCAAATGAATGTTTTCATTTATAAGCCAGGAAATTTCTCTTGCCATTTCAAAAGTCCAACATTGCCAGTAGCAATATTAAGGAAAGGGCGACAATCTATATAAACAGCAGGAGTAGAGAAGGGTGTTCCGGCTCCTCTATGAAGCGAAACATCCAAACCACAATTCCTATCCACTTCTGTTAATAACAATATAACCTTTTGAATGTAACTGATAGCTTGTAAATAAGTAAATAAAGGTATCTGTAAATTTGGGAATTTATCTTGAAATTATTCCGCGTGTAAAAACTTATTGATATCTCAGTCCTCCAATATACCAAATTTTGAATTATGTAGAGACTTTACCCGGTGCAGATTACCCCATCGTGTCAGAAACAGTGAGGATCCTTTGGGCAACTTTAATTTTAGGAAAATAGCTCTTCAAGCCATACACGTATAATGCAAGAGAACATTGTCACTAATCTCAGCTGGGAAGGACTGTGGAGTATGTAAAAGAGAGATTCAATTTATAGATGGTATAAATCCCTGTTTCAAGGACTGTCTGGTGAAGACATCCTTTCTGAAGCAATTTTATAATTAGTATAGGAGGAGTAAAGTCACGGCAAGCCCAGGCCTCCAAGCTGCTTAGTATCCTTGAATTTATTTGTCAATAAACGGTTGTTATTGCTGTAAAGAGCAATTAATAGCTAAATTAAATATTTTAAAGCGGTTTGGTGCAAATATAATATTTTTTTATAAATCTGAATAAAGCATAAGTTTCAGGGTTTGCTACACAGCCATGTGAATGCTAACTTCTTCTGCGCTGAGTTACATTTAATTATCATGTGACCTTAAGGGGGAAACTTACTAAGATGTGTATTCTACTTCACATGTGATGTTGCTATGGGCAACCAATCAGATCCTGTCTTCTTTCTTCTAGAGCAGGCATTCCCAACCACGGTCCTCAAGGCACACCAACAGTGCAGGTTTTAGTGATATCCAGGCTTCAGCACAGATGGTGTAATCAGAATCCCTCAGATACTAATTAAGTCACCTGTGCTCAAGCCTGGATATCTACAAAACCTGCACTGTTGGTGTGCCTTGAGGACCGTGGTTGGGAATGCCTGTTCTAGAGGGTAAAAGAAAACAAGATAATGGTGGAGCGCTATATGTAATAAAATACTGAATACAGATATGACTAATTGGGTATCACATAAATGGATTGTTTAATCTAACAAATACACATTAAAAAACATTAAAAAACAAATGCATGCAGTAATTACAATGAATAAAAGAAAGTATACTCGCTATAAATAAAGTTATGTTAGGACTAAGGATTCAGTTGGGTACTTATATAGTCTCACTTGTTCCCAGGGTTACTCTCCTGATGGGACGATTGTGGTCTCCCACGTTGATAAGTATATTAACTGGAATGGCAGGTGTCCATAAACCTGACTGGAGACCTGATGTTTTAGTTCCCGTCGTGAAGGATATGTGGTTCAATTCTCATGGAAGGGAAAGGCTCCAATGATAAGCAGGTGGTGGTGTCCCATATAGACTCCAGTTGGTGGAAATATAGCGATTGGGATGGAGGAGAGTTGGTCCAAGTGATGTACCAATATTTGTAATCCAAAAAGTCCAGCAGGGGTGTAGAATATGGCTAAAACGTTTTGTCATCCACTGAAAACTTTATCAAAGGTATGCCATTGTAGGTCTGATCAAGGTTTTTATACCATCAGACAGAAAGTGCAACATTTCACATTAAACACAGTAACTGATTGGTCATATAAAAATATAGTAAAAATACACATATATCTATCCAACATAGTAAGTGCTACCAACTATAATCTCCCTGAAACTAGTTTTCAAAAGTAGGCAAGTATGCCCCAACGTACACATAATAAAAACAAAACAATAAAAAAATTCATGTCACATTCTGCAGTGCAGACTCATTTCTCACAGTAATGACTTTTCTGTAAAGGACTTTCCAGAGACTTAATTTATGAGGCTTTAGCATGCTACATAAGGAGAGGAGTCAAGTATAATTCTTAACCATTGTATTTACACTGGCAGATTACAGCATCATGTAGTCATGCAAAATGTTGTTAGAGAATTTTTAATGTAATTAACCACAAACAAATAATCGCCAGTATAAATTTTCAAACTATAGAAATAAAAATCATGGCAATAGTTCTTAATGTTTTCACCACACTTAAATTTCACAAAATGTTTAACATTCACTACACTATATAGAATATTAAATGACAACTTGAAAAAATATTCATAGAATGGAAAACAAATCATCTCTGCAAGCATGCAGTATTCAGTGCCTTCACAAATCACGATTGTCCCTTGACCAGTGTGTGAGATACTGTAGCCGCCATATGCTATCTTATATGAGATGCACTGATCTCTGAATTATAGACAGGTTAAGGCCCATACACACTGGGCGATTTTCAGATGAAAGTAGCTCAGTTTTGCCATTCGAGCTGCTTTCAGCTCAAAAGCTGCCCAGTGTGTACGGGCCTTAACCTGTCTATTATTGAGAGATCAGTGCATCTCGTATAAGATAGCATATGGCGGCTACAGTATCTCACACACTGGTCAAGGGACAATCGTGATTTGTGAAGGCACTGAATACTGCATGCTTGCAGAGTGGTGAGTGGTGATGCACGCTCCCGCACGCTTTCATTGCCATCCATGCCCGCTCATATTGTATATTGATATTATCAGCCGGTGAGTGTTAGGGTTAATGGCTTTCAATAGCGTCACTCAGTTTATATGCACTGAGCGATTTTCAGCCCAGCGATTTTCCACATCATTGGTCTGCATACACACGCTGGGTAAAAATGCCCAGTGTGTATGCACCTTAAGTTCTATTCCTAAAAGATTGGCATAAGAAATGTTCTAAACCCAATTATGTTTTCTCCACAAGTCTCTTGACATTGATTTGCTCCTCACTGTCTATACATGCCTTGGAATGGGCTAATTGTTTCTATTTATTACATTATTAATATTATTATTATTATTATTATTATTATTACTACTATTACTATTTTTATACTTTATTTATATTGTGCCACAAGGAGACCACACTTCAGGACATGCTGCAGTATAAGTCATAAGACCCAAATAAGAAGGAGTTGTGGCCATTCACAAAGTTTTGGTACAGTTGCTATCAGTCGGGAGGTGATAATGGTATAAGTGAGGGAAGAAAAGTCCTGTTCATGTTTTAATTTACTAGCATCTAAAAATTATGGGTTTTTTTGCCCATAGCAACCATCAGATTATGTTGCATCCTAGATAATGATAGACAGAAACTGATTGGTTGCTATGGGCAACACCATCTCTTTCCATTCTTAGACGCTTTAGTAAATTTACCATTGAAAGTCTAAAGGACTGTTTGTGCTCTATATTTATTATGCAGTTTTTATGCAAACAAGTCATCCATTTATTTTGTACCACATCATACAGATTGAGACGCGTTCATCTGTAGCGCCAGTGTACCGAAACGACCCGTCTCAGGGCGCAGCTCACAGGGACACGTGCGTCAACATGGGCAAAAGGTCATAAAAATGTTGACTAGAATAGGTCGACAATGGTCAACATTAATTTTTTAAGGTCTCCAAAGGTTGACATGAATTTTTCATATTTTTGTTGTTGTAAGAACCTGACTTTCTTATAGTTTACCATCCACATGGGCAAAGAGCTAGGATATAATAGTGTGTCAAGCGCAGCGAGGCACCAGGTCCAAAGCATGTCGACATAAACAACAATAAAAGCACAAAAAAACTCATGTCTACCTGTGTCGACCTTTTTTTGACCATGTGGACCTTTTGACCTGTCGGCCTACTGACCCTTTTGAACCTGTCGATCATTAGTTGTAGATCTTTTGATTGTAGATCTAGACAATGTATATCTTAAATACCATAACTGCAGTTAGCTACCTGAGCATCACAACAATGGTCCAGAAATCATCACCACCAACTTAGACTGGACCTTACAGATGGGCCTGCAATTGCACCACAGGACTACTAGTGGGAACAGCTCACCTTGGTGTTTGGGCCCAATGTGGAATGGGTGTGGATTACTAGAAGGACAGAGTCTAAATAGAAAGTCAATAGGTCAACCCAAAAAGGTCAAATTCAATAGGTTGACAATGTCAAAGGGTCAACATGGGGAAAAGGTTGACAGGGTCAAAAGGTCAATGTGAAAAAGGTAGACACTTAAAAATAACAGCATGAGTTTTATTTGTCAATGTCAACAACTGTCGGCATGGATCCCCAATTAGTGTAATGCGTAATACGTCCCTTTTCATCAATATGGGAGCATGCCCAGCACTCTGTGAGCTGCTGGCATGATCCTAGCCCCTCTGTCTCCCATGAATATACGCATGCGCACAGCATCTTTTTTACCGATGCACTGATAATCAGAGCAGTAAGAGACTGATGATCTTCCAACTGCTCCACCCCCCTGCTACCTGTGGGTGGGACAGCAGGACAGTCCCACAAACAGTACTATCCCATGAAAATCTGAACAGTTGGGAGGTATGGTATAATATTGTGATAGTTCAGATTACACACAACATCGACCTTTCCCCTTAGAGTGTTTTTAAATAAAATTAAAACTTTGTCACAGTTGCAACATAGGCTCATGTGTTTGTAATGGAAAGAGGTCAATATCTGCACCAAAAGTGCTGCTACTGTAATAATAATAATAATAATAATTTTATTTATATAGCGCTTTTTCTCCAATAGGACATTGAAACTGCATGTGATTTCCATTTAATTGACATAAGGACAAGTTGGAACCAATTTCCCCTGAGCTCCCAGGCAGTTGCCCGGTAGGACTCACATACAGATAGAGCGCACACCATCTAGTGGGGGTCTGATGGTCGAATCGCCAACCGCCAGCCCCCACTAGCCTCCGGATGGGGGATGCATGTATACAATACGCTCGCGCGTCCCCTTCCAACAGAGCACCCCGCAGTTTATAGCCGCCTCGACGCAGGTCCCCACCGATCACTCCCACCTCCCTGCACCACCCCTTAACCCTGCCCATCTCCCTGAAGCGGAGACGGGGCAGGGTTCGCGTCCCCTGCCGCCCAGAAACTGGGTCATGCGTATTTGTGGGATTCTCCCGCATCCCAGTCAGAAGGAGTGCCATTTCACCAGCGGGGGCATTCTGGTGAACCCCGGCGCTGGCTGAGAAGCGCTCCATCTGTACGATCTGGCACTTGATGTGCATTTTTACATGCCATAAATTTCATGCAATTTATCGCCTTTAATACACCCTGGAAGCTGAAGAAGGGAGGCAAGAGAATTCAAAAACACATTCAAAAGAATGGAGGGACGTTGATTAACTGAGAGAGCTCTCTCAGCCAATCAGCGGCCTCCCATTCTTTTGAAAAAAAAATTTAAATTCTACTGCCCGCCACCAGCTGGGGATGCAGAGCGAGGAGAGCACCTCTTCTGCACAGCACTTCCCCACTGACTTCTGCAAATATATACGATTTGTCTAATGTGCAGCCAGTCTGACCTCATCCGATTTGGGCCTGATCTTGGCACGATCCATCAGAATTGGGTGAAATTGGACCCAAATCTGACAAGGGTGTGGACACCTTTATCTACATTGTATTTATATTTTATTTCTATTCCTACAGATTCATAAAATTATTGAGATGTGATTCATAAATACGTGCATTTAAAAAATGTATTTGTCCAGTTTGTGATCTTTTACATTTAAGGTTCCTCTTAAAATAAATGAGAGCTAAGTAAAAAAAAAAAAAAAGAGGAAACAAGAAACCACATGTTATAGTAAATCAAAGAAACATCCTGCGCTAAATGAGGTATTTCTCTAACTTATGCTGTGTACACACGGGGGAGATATATTGCTCAGCCATATATTGCTGAGCAATATATGGCTGAGCAATATATTGCTCAGTTTCTACTTTACATCAACGACCAGAGATGGTCGCTGATGAAAAAGAAACTGCGGGGGGGAGCCCGGCAGTGGTAATCAGCTGGTCGCAGGAGCATGCTCCTGCGACCAGCGATCACCACAGGGGCAAAAACGGGAGCGCGCACCCGGCGATATATCGCCGGTGCACACTCCCATTGCGGGCAATATGGTCGCTCAGCGACCATATTTCCCGCGATTTTGCACTAAATCGCCCCCGTTTGTACGCACCTTTAGAGGGTGATAAATCAGACCCTTATTATGTGCACAGGTGGAAGAGCTCTATTTTCCTGCAGTATAATCCTTGTGATCTGTAGTGCTCAGACAGACACAAAAACACTCCATGGACCTTATTCAGGTCTGTTTGCAATGGCTGTTCATTCACACAGGGACTGCTGTTTGGTGTATGCGCAGCCGTATTTCTGCGTATGTGCATATGCCAAGTATGTGTGGTCATGGTGAACAGACTGTTAGTTGGGTGCTCGCACACAATATTGTGGGGGATGGGCGGGTGTGGGGTGGAAGGCTGGGGTACTCACCCATGGTACAAATTCGCCTCCGAGCGTATCAACCAGAATAACCCCCCATGTGTAGACTGTCAAACTCATGAGCGGCCCATACTCACATAAAGTTAAACTCACAAATGTTCCATCGAAATCATCCATAGGCATTCAAAATATCACTGACATTGTTTAAGCAATCGTTCACCTATAGTTAGGTTTCACATACCGCAAATGGTCAACATGCATTAGGGCTATATAAAAAACAAGGTTCATGTAGAAATGGTTGACATATTAAAAGGTTGACATGAGGTTTTTGGGGGGTTTGGTGACAATTTTTAGATTTCATACCTGATTGTAGGACAAATTTGTTCTCAAAAAGGGCAAAACCATGTGCAGTGCAGGTGGGGTAGATGTAACATGTTTAGAGAGAGTTAGATTTGGGTGATTTATTTTTGCTTCTGTGCAGGGTTAATACTGCCTGCTTTTTTTATACACAGCAATTTAGATTTCAGTTTCAACACACCCCACCCAAATCTAATTCTCTCTGTACATGTTACATTTGCCCCCACCTGCAGTGCACATGGTTTTTCCCTTTTTGAGAACAAAATTGTCCTGCAATCAGGTCATAATTAGGCCCAGAGGCACCAAATTAGGGAACGTGTCCCCTTGCATGGCTCTTTGCTACCACTGTGCTTGGCATACCATATAGTTATCATTTGGAGTCCACGTGGATAGTAAAGTTTGGAAAAAAAATTACATTGACCTTTTCATGTGTCGACCATTGCCATGTTGACAATTTGACCATGTCGGCATTCCACCCATGGTGACCCATCATACAGATAGCCATTCTAAACAAAAATACGTGTGAATGCGTCATGCTAAGAGTCACATGGGGCTGAGGCCTATATTGAGGAGAGAAGCTGTGACCAGTGCTATGTGGGCCTGTGGTCTCACTATGCCATCTGCCCCAATGTCTTCCTACATCCATAAAAATAGAAAAATTGCATAATTTTGTAAGAAAACTAGAAATATATTTTAAATATGTATGGTGATGTGCCTATTATGTGGAGGTCTAGGGCTGTGGCTGCATCATCCTCATTGTTAATCTGCATACTCTCCAACAAAAAAATTGGTACAGACCAGGGGGTGTGGTCATAGATAGAGGGTGTGGTCATTTGAAATGGGGCGTGGTCTTGACCCTTTTACTTTCCACTACATATCCTAGTTTCTTTAAGCATCCAATTAAAAATGAATCCCGTCGGCTGTGCGAGGCTGGCCGGAAGATCAGACACTGTTAGTCCCCGCTGCCGAGTTCTCCATGCTGCGGCACATCAGGCTGCCCACTGGTGATGTCATACCACCCACTCTTTTACCCTGATGGCGGAGGTTTGTGCTGTAGTGGTTGGGTGTGGGGAGACAACTACAAATTCAGTCACTAGAACTGCTGATTGGCCACATAGTATGCCTGGACTTGTAGTCTCCCAACAGCTGTGATGTCCCCCAACCGGAGTCTCTCCCTGAGAAGGGGGAGGCGGGACTGCCACATCCCACTGCCATGCACCCTGGGAGATGTAGTCCTGACCGGCTGCTCCCCCACACTCCCTAGGGAGCAGTCGTGATGTCATGAACTGTAACTCCCAGATTCCCTCAGTCAGCCAGAGCTTTAATAAATTTGGTACAATCGGTACAGTTTATTTTAGCCGGTACAGACTGTTAAAAAACTGTACTGTACCGGCTAAAATGGAAAAGTTGGAGGGTATGAATCTGGCAATAAACTTGTAGTAAAACATTACAATCTGTCAGATGCTTGATTCCATTTCTTAACTTGCACTATATTTATTAGAGATGTGCGTGTTTGGATTTACCCAGATTTACTCGTTTTCACATATTTCGGATAGAGAATAGGAATAAATCCAAATTTAATTAAATCTTAATTTGTAAGAACCAAGTAAATCCGAACCCGCACATCTCTAGTATTTATTAATGGTAATTGCTGATTGGTTACTAATAGTTTTTGCATACCTTACTTGGGCACTTTTTTAGTAATATAGACCTCATAACTTATTTACCAGTGAATCAGTGCTTGTGAATGATGCGATAGGATCACATTTAACAGTTTGATACCAAATCATAATATCAGATTGTGTCGTTACCATACCAATCTAGCAGCATGGAGATCACATTTGATAGTCACAGTGTATGTAAAACATCGATTCCCAGATCATTCATTCGGTACCTGCTTACATCTCCTTATATTTACATACTTCTATTTCATATTGTTTTCTTTTTCTGCGTGTGTGGCTTCCTACCTCATACATTTGATAGAATGATTTATGTACAACATAAAAATAAATCTGAACAGGTAATTTATCCAGAGCGCACAAAACTTGCTGACGCTGCAGTAGATCCAGAGAAGTAAAAGATATATGCCAATCTGCATCATTTAAGCATCAGTAAAAGGGTCACTACATGACATAGCAACCGTATATTCAATCTCTATTGAACATTTGTTTAAGGTTTTTAATTATATTCAATTTAAATTGATGTTGAGCACTAACTATTGTGTGCCATCTTATGCTAAGTGTGGTCACCATTAACGTGACTTTCTTAATATAATTGTTAAGTGCACGTGACACGATGACCATAACAATTTAATTGCCTGCTAAATATTTCCAAAAGAGAAGTGAATGACAAACTAGTAACGGACACAGTCATTAGGTTGAAACAACTAATGTCGACATACATTGGGTAGACCACTGAAGACCTTAGGTCAACACAGACAAAAGGTCGACATGCCTAAGGTCAACAAGGTCATATGGTTGACACATGCATTAAGTCTATATTGGGAAGGTGGACAGCCCAACATAGGTTTTTCACTTTTTCTTTGAGCTGACATGTGCCAACAGTCGGTATTTCATGCCCTTGGTGTGGAGGCAGAATAGAAAGCATATAATAGTTTGCCTGAAGCATGGCATGTGCAGCGAGCCATGTGATGGGACGCATTGCACCGATATGGTGTCCATGTGATTCCCCACAGCATACTACAGGTGCATGCCGACCGCGGCTTGCTGTGGGCTACTGTGATACAGAAGAGTGTGCCAACTGCGGCATTGTTATATGACACTCCCGCTGGGCTGGATAACAGGACACGTCACCCGTGCTAGTGTGGCTATAGATGGAAAATACAGTGTCACATACTGTACTCTGAGTGGGGCCCTGCGATTTGAACTATCACTGAAGTTTTGGCATCCATTATTACAGCCCACTGCATTGATGAGGTGAGAACAAGAGAGAGCTAAAGTCTTATATTTATTTTTACTGACTGAACCACAAAAAGACAGCACTACCCTTATTTCTTCACATTACCTTTACAGCACCTTATTCATTCTCTGGAGGTGAGAGCTCCAGGTAAAGACTGTATCTGTATATTGCAAATTATCAACATAAGACTGCAACAAAAATTACAAAATTAATTAATTTTATTTTTCCTTTTTCATAGTTTATTGTTGAACTATTGTTTTGACGGACAAGCAGCAGCAGGGCGGAGTTTAGCGCTCAAGCTTTCTTTTGTAATTTTTTTTGTATATAAGACTGCAACAGTTTAACTTTAAATAAGAGAGAACTGCACAATCAAAGTTTAATCAGGGGACAACTGCATCAACATTACAATTCACATCAATGCATCACTCTTGAATTTTCAAAACATCCTTGGCTGCTTTTTATGCATTTGCAATATTTTTTATTTTTAACCCCTTCATGACAGAGCCAGTTTTTGCCTTCCTGACAGAGCCCTTTTTTTCAAATCTGGCATGTATCACTTAAGTGGGGATAACTTTTTTTTGCTTTTACTTATCCCAGTGATTTTGAGATTGTTTTCTCGTGACACATTGTACTTCAAGTTAGTGGTAAATTTTCGTCGATACAGTCTGTGTTTTTTTGTGAAAAATACCAAAATGTCGTAAAAAAATGAAAAATTTTGCGATTTGCAAAATGTTAAATTTTCTGCTTGTGAGACAAATAATCTTACCACTCAAAATAGTGAATAACTAACATAGACCATATGTCTACTTTATGTTGCCATCATTATTTCAACCTCATTTTCATTTTTTTGGACACTAGGAGGCTTCAAATATGAATAGCAAATTCTCAAATTTTCAAGAAAATTTCAAACTCTGATTTTTTTAGGGACCAGGTCAGTTATGATGTGACTTTGAGTGACTTGTATGTGAGACACCCCCATAAATGATGCCATTTCAAAAACTGCACCCCTCACAGTATTCAAAACAGCATTTTGGAAGTTTGTTAACCCTTTAGGTGTTTCACAGGAATTAAAAGAAAGTGTAGGTTAAATTTCCAAATTTCATTTTTTTGCAGATTTGCAATTTTAATACATTTTTCTAAGGAACACAGTAGATTTTACTAGAGAAATGTGACTAAAAATTGATTCCCCCAATTCTTTGGTTTTCATAAATATCCTATATGTGGCCCTAGTCTGCACGGTGACCAAACCACAGGCTTCATAATAGAAGGAGCACCTACTTGATTTTGGAGCCTCCTTTTTATGAGATTATTTTTTAGGCACCATGTAGGTTTCTAGGCACCATAAGATGCTAAAAGTTAGGTACCCCCCCCACAAGTGACCCCATTTTGCAAACTACACCCTTCAGGGAATTCATCTAGGGGTATAGTGTACATTTCAAACCCCCAGGGGTTTCACCAATTGTGGTACAACTGGGCAGTGAAAATGAAAAAAAATAATTTTTCATTTTCACAGCTCAGTTGTATCAAAATTGGTGAAACCCCGGGGGGTTTGAAATGTACACTATACCCCTTGATGAATTCCCTGAAGGGTGTAGTTTGCAAAATGGGGTCACTTGTGGGGGGGTTCCACTGTATGGGTGTTTCGGGGGTCATTCAACCAGAATCTGTGCTGCAAAATCCAAAAATCACTCCTTCCCTTCTGAGTCCTGCCATGCACCCAACTGGTATTTTTTGGTCACACGTGAGGCATTGCCGTACTCGGGAGAAATTGGGGCACAGATTTTGGGGTGCTTTGTCTCCTTTATTCCTTGTGAAAATGAAAAATTTTGAGCCAGATCTGCATTTTTGTGTAAAAAAATGTAATTTTTTACAGAAAAATGCAGTTCTGGCTCAAAATTTTTTATTTTCACAAGGAATGAAGGAGACAAAGCACCCCAAAATCTGTGCCCCAATTTCTCCCGAGTACGGCAATGCCTCACGTGTGACCAAAAAATACCAGTTGGGTGCATGGCAGGACTCAGAAGGGAAGGAGTGATTTTTGGTGGTGGAATGAATGGTGGGTGCTATGTCGCATTAGCAAGACCCCCGAAGCACCAATACAGTGGAACCCCCCCACAAGTGACCCCATTTTAGTCACCAGCTTTGGGAGGGGGGCTGGCGCTGCGGCTGGCGGGGGGTGGGAGGGGTGCTGGCGCTGCGGCAGCCGGGTGGGTGGGAGGGAGGGGGGCTGCCGGGTGGGAGGGGGGGGGGCTGGCGATCGGTGGTAATCGGTGCGGTATATACACACACACACACACACACATATATATATATATATATATATGTGTGTATATATATATATATATATTATAAGGGCACGGTAGTGCCCTTATATTAAGGCTGAATCCAACGAACGGATTTTTCCCATAGGGAACTTTTCGGATGGGGGCATGGTGTTTGAGGGACTGCACCTCAAAAGTGACTGGGCGTACTGAGCTGAAATTTGGCATGTACGCGTAGAATCGTCAACCGGTGCTGCGTACCAAATTTCAGGGCGAAATATTAAAAAATGACCAATTGGGAGCGATCTAAACTTCCAACTGCCAGTTTTTTTCTGACATTTCAGAAATGACACTTTGTCACCCATGTTAGTCTATGAGGGTTTTTTTGGGAAGGCATAACTCGGGGTAGAGGAACAATTGAGACTTGGGGTTTGTTTTATTAGGTAGATATTGTCCCAGTGGAGTGCCTTTTGGGGTTGAGGATTTTCAGATAGGTACAGTTTTTTTATAATTTAGTGAAACATGCCCCATTATAGAGATAGGAGCTCCAACTTGTTGCGCATGCGCAAAAGCCACCACCAGGGGGAGTACTCTGAGAGGCTTCACTTGGCTGTACCAAGATGGCCGACGGAGAAGCGAGGGCTCTGCTGAATTAGCAGGGATGAGTGTCCTGAGTGCTGATGAAGAAAAGCAGAACGGTACCTGTGTCCCCGTTAGGCAGCTCTCCTCTCCCTGGCATCCTCCATCCTCCATCCCCTACCAACCAGCCCAGGACGCCGAGGCAACCCAGTTGCTGTCACAGGAGGCTCGCACTACAACTCCCAGAATCCTTGCGCCTGGATGGGGGATTCTGGGAGTTGAAGTTCTTTCGAGTCCCTGTAGCTGCTGAAGCATCGTTTTGGCACTTGCAGGGGGGGCAGAAAACTTGCAGTGGTTCCCAAACTGTGCACCGCGCGGCTCCCTGGGGTGCCGCAGCGATGTCCCAGGGGTGCCGCGGCCGCAGACGCATGTATTTTTTTTTTATGTGAGCGGCCGGGGGAGTGTGATCTAGCCGGAGCAGAGAGCGGCGCCTGTGCTGAGCCAGGGAAGACGGAGCTACAGGCGCCAGAGAGATGAAAGCACAGGGAACAGAGCGGCAGCGGCTGCCTGTGGCAAGTCAGTATGGAGCTAGCAGGCTATGTGGGGCTGGGCAGTGTGTGTATTGGTGTATGCACCTTCCACACATCAAACACCTCCCCCCGACCTGTAAGCGCCTCCTTGCATGTATAGTTTCTGCCTGTGGTTATGAACGTGTGTACGCTGCCCCAGTGTGTGTGTGTGCGCCCCTCACTGTCCCCGTGTGTGTGTGCGCCCCTCACTGTCCCTGTGTGTGTGTGTGTGTGCGCCCCTCATGTCCCCGTGTGTGTGTCCTCACTGTCCCCATGTGTATGTGTGTGTGTCCTCACTGTCCCTGTGTGTGTGTGTCCTCACTGTCCCCATGTGTATGTGTGTGTGTCCTCACTCACTGTCTCCATGTATGTGTGTCTCACTGTCCCCGTGTGTGTGTGTGCCCCTCACTGTCCCCGTGTGTGTGTGCGTCCCTCACTGTCCCCGTGTGTGTGTGCGTCCCTCACTGTGCCCGTGTGTGTGTGCGTCCCTCACTGTGCCCGTGTGTGTGCGCCCCTCACTGTCCCCGTGTGTGTGCGCCCCTCACTGTGCCCGTGTGTATGTGCCCCTCACTGTCCCCGTGTGTGTGTGCCCCCCTCACTGTCCCCATGTGTGTGTGCCCCTCACTGTCCCCGTGTGTGTGCGCCCCTCACTGTCCCCGTGTGTGTGCGCCCCTCACTGTCCCCGTGTGTGTGCGCCCCTCACTGTCCCCGTGTGTGTGCGCCCCTCACTGTCCCCGTGTGTGTGCGCCCCTCACTGTCCCCGTGTGTGTGCGCCCCTCACTGTCCCCGTGTGTGTGCGCCCCTCACTGTCCCCGTGTGTGTGCGTGCCCCTCACTATCCCCGTGTGTGTGCGTGCCCCTCACTGTCCCCGTGTGTGTGCGTGCCCCTCACTGTCCCCGTGTGTGTGCGTGCCCCTCACTGTCCCCGTGTGTGTGTGTCCTCTCACTGTCTCCGTGTGTGTGTGAGTCCTCTCACTGTCCCCGTGTTTGTGCGCCCCTCACTGTCCCCGTGTGTGTGCGTGCCCCTCCCTGTCCCCGTGTGTGTGCGTGCCCCTCACTGTCCCCGTGTGTGCCCCTCACTGTCCCCGTGTGTGCGCGTGCCCCTCACTGTCCCCGGGTGTGTGCATGCCCCTCACTGTCCCCGTGTGTGTGCATGCCCCTCACTGTCCCCGTGTGTGTGCGTGCCCCTCACTGTCCCCGTGTGTGTGTCCTCTCTGTCTCCATGTGTGTGTGTGTCCTCTCACTGTCTCCATGTGTGTGTGTGTCCGTCCCCTCACTGTCCCCATGTGTGTTTGTCCCCCTCACTGTTCCCGTGTGTACGTTGTGCCCCCGTGTGTACGTTGTCCCCTCCAGTGCCCCTGTATGTACGTTGTGCCCCCAGTGCCCCTGTATGTACATTGTGCCCCGTATGTACGTTGTCCCCCCCAGTGCTCCAGTGTGTACGCTGTGCTCCCCCCCAGTGTGTACGCTGTGCTCCCCCCCAGTGTGTACGCTGTGCTCCCCCCCAGTGTGTACGCTGTGCTCCCCCCCAGTGTGTACGCTGTGCTCCCCCCGTGTGTGTACGCTGTGCTCCCCCCGTGTGTGTACGCTGTGCTCCCCCCGTGTGTGTACGCTGTGCTCCCCCCGTGTGTGTACGCTGTGCTCCCCCCGTGTGTGTACGCTGTGCTCCCCCCGTGTGTGTACGCTGTGCTCCCCCCGTGTGTGTACGCTGTGCTCCCCCCGTGTGTGTACGCTGTGCCCTCCTCCGTGTGAACGCTGTGCCCTTTAATATTATTATTATTATGTTTCCTGCCCAGACGCTGACCACCCCATGGTACCGCCGGGACTGAGGCGCTTCCACAGCCTGCGGACCAGATTCAGGTGCCTCCTTGAGTTGCCTCCGCCACCGGGAAGGGAAAAAGAAGCCACCCTGGTCATCAGAGGAGCAGCTGCACCCAGGTAAATCCGTCCCCCCAATGTCCCTGTGTGTACCCTGTCCCCCCCCACTGTCCCTGTATGCAGCCAGCGCCCCCGTGTGTACGCTGCCCCCCCCCCAGTGCCCCCGTATGTACGCTGTCCCCCCCCCGTGCCCCCGTGTGTACGCTGTCCCGCCCCCGTGTGTACGCTGTTCGCCCCCTGTGCCCCCGTGTGTACGCTGTCCCCCCCCCAGTGCCCCCGTGTGTACGCTGTCCCGCCCCCGTGTGTACGCTGTCCCGCCCCCGTGTGTACGCTGTCCCGCCCCCGTGTGTACGCTGTTCGCCCCCAGTGCCCCCGTGTGTACGCTGTTCGCCCCCCAGTGCCCCCGTGTGTACGCTGTTCCCCCCCGTGTGTGTACGCTGTTCCCCCCTGTGTGTACGCTGTTCCCCCCCGTGTGTACGCTGTTCCCCCCCGTGTGTACGCTGTTCCCCCCCGTGTGTACGCTGTTCCCCCCCGTGTGTACGCTGTTCCCCCCCGTGTGTACGCTGTTCCCCCCCGTGTGTACGCTGTTAACCCCCGTGTGTACGCTGTTCCCCCCGTGTGTACGCTGTTCGCCCCGCAGTGCCCCCGAGTGTACGCTGTTCGCCCCCCAGTGCCCCCGAGTGTACGCTGTTCGCCCCCCAGTGCCCCCTTGTGTACGGTGTTCGCCCCCCAGTGCCCCCGTGTGTACGCTGTTCGCCCCCCAGTGCCCCCGTATGTACGCTGTTCGCCCCAGCGTGTACGCTGTTCGCCCCCCAGTGCGCCCGCGTGTACGCTGTTTGCCCCCCAGTGCCCCCGGGTGTACGCTGTTCGCCCCCCCCAGTGCCCCCGCGTGTACGCTGTTCGCCCCCAGTGCCCCCGTATGTACGCTGTCCCCCCCCCCCGTGCCCCCGTGTGTACGCTGTCCCGCCCCCGTGTGTACGCTGTTCGCCCCCAGTGCCCCCGTGTGTACGCTGTCCCCCCCCAGTGCCCCCGTGTGTACGCTGTCCCGCCCCCGTGTGTACGCTGTCCCGCCCCCGTGTGTACGCTGTTCGCCCCCAGTGCCCCCGTGTGTACGCTGTTCGCCCCCCAGTGCCCCCGTGTGTACGCTGTTCCCCCCCGTGTGTGTACGCTGTTCCCCCCCGTGTGTACGCTGTTCCCCCCCGTGTGTACGCTGTTCCCCCCCGTGTGTACGCTGTTCCCCCCCGTGTGTACGCTGTTCCCCCCCATGTGTACGCTGTTAACCCCCGTGTGTACGCTGTTCCCCCCGTGTGTACGCTGTTCGCCCCGCAGTGCCCCAGAGTGTACGCTGTTCGCCCCCCAGTGCCCCCTTGTGTACGGTGTTCGCCCCCCAGTGCCCCCGTGTGTACGCTGTTCGCCCCCCAGTGCCCCCGTATGTACGCTGTTTGCCCCCCAGTGCCCCCGGGTGTACGCTGTTCGCCCCCCCCCAGTGCCCCCGCGTGTACGCTGTTCGCCCCCCCAGTGCCCCCGCGTATACGCTGTTCGCCCCCCAGTGCCCCCGCGTGTACGCTGTTTGTCCCCCAGTGCCCTCGTGTGTACGCTGTTCATCCCCCAGTGCCCTCGTGTGTACGCTGTTCATCTCCCAGTGCCCCCGTGTGTACGCTGTTCGTCCCCCAGTGCCCCCGTGTGTACGCTGTTCGTCCCCCAGTGCCCCCGTGTGTACGCTGTTCATCCCCCAGTGCCCCCCCTGTGTACGCTGTCTCCCCCCCAGTGCCCCTGTGTGTACGCTGTCTCCCCCCCCCAGTGCCCCCGTATGTACGCTGTTTCCCCCCCAGTGCCCCCGTGTGTACGCTGTCCCCCCAGAGCCCCCGTGTGTACGCTGTTGAACCCCCCCAGTGCCCCCGTGTGTACGCTGTCCCCATCCCAGTGCCCCCGTGTGTACGCTGTCCCCATCCCAGTGCCCCCCGTGTGTACGCTGTCCCCATCCCAGTGCCCCCCGTGTGTACGCTGTCCCCATCCCAGTGCCCCCTGTGTTCGCTGTCCCCATCCCAGTGCCCCCCGTGTGTAAGCTGTCCCCCTCCCAGTGCCCCCCGTGTGTACGCTGTCCCCCTCCCAGTGCCCCCCGTGTGTACGCTGTTCCTCTCCAGTGTCCCATGTGTACGTTGTTGTCCCCCCTCCCAGTGGCCCCGTATGTACGCTGTCATCCCCCACAGTGCCCCCGTGTGTACGCTGTACACCCCAGTGCCCCCCGTGTGTATGCTGTACACCCCAGTGCCCCCCGTGTGTACGCTGTACCCCCCAGTGCCCCCCGTGTGTACGCTGTACCCCCCAGTGCCCCCCGTGTGCACGCTGTACCCCCCAGTGCCCCCCGTGTGCACGCTGTACCCCCCAGTGCCCCCCGTGTGCACGCTGTACCCCCCAGTGCCCCCCGTGTGCACGCTGTCCCCATCCCAGTGCCCCCCCGTGTGTAAGCTGTCCCCCTTCCAGTGCCCCCCGTGTGTACGCTGTCCCCCTCCCAGTGCCCCCCGTGTGTACGCTGTTCCTCTCCAGTGCCCCATGTGTACGTTGTGGTCCCCCCCCCAGTGCCCCCGTGTGTACGCTGTACACCCCAGTGCCCCCCGTGTGTACGCTGTACACCCCCAGTGCCCCCCGTGTGTACGCTGTACCCCCCAGTGCCCCTCGTGTGTACGCTGTACCCCCCAGTGCCCCCCGTGTGCACGATGTACCCCCCACAGTGCCCCCGTGTGTACGCTGTACACCCCAGTGCCCCCCGTGTGTACGCTGTACACCCCAGTGCTCCCCGTGTGTACGCTGTGCCCCCCGTGTGTAAGCTGTCCCCCTCCCAGTGCCCCCCGTGTGTACGCTGTCCCCCTCCCAGTGCCCCCCGTGTGTACGCTGTTCCTCTCCAGTGCCCCATGTGTACGTTGTGGTCCCCCCCCCAGTGCCCCCATGTGTACGCTGTCATCCCCCACAGTGCCCCCGTGTGTACGCTGTCCCCCCAGAGCCCCCGTGTGTACGCTGTTGAACCCCCCCCAGTGATGTACACCCCAGTGCCCCCCGTGTGTACGCTGTACACCCCAGTGCCCCCCGTGTGTACGCTGTACCCCCCAGTGCCCCCCGTGTGTAAGCTGTCCCCCTCCCAGTGCCCCCCGTGTGTACGCTGTCCCCCTCCCAGTGCCCCCCGTGTGTACGCTGTTCCTCTCCAGTGCCCCATGTGTACGTTGTGGTCCCCCCCCCAGTGCCCCCGTATGTACGCTGTCTCCCCCCCAGTGCCCCCGTGTGTACGCTGTCCCCCCAGAGCCCCCGTGTGTATGCTGTTGAAACCCCCCCCAGTGCCCCCGTGTGTACTCTGTCCCCATCCCAGTGCCCCTGTGTGTACGCTGTCCCCATCCCAGTGCCCCCCGTGTGTACGCTGTCCCCATCCCAGTGCCCCCCGTGTGTACGCTGTCCCCATCCCAGTGCCCCCTGTGTTCGCTGTCCCCATCCCAGTGCCCCCCCGTGTGTAAGCTGTCCCCCTCCCAGTGCCCCCCGTGTGTACGCTGTCCCCCTCCCAGTGCCCCCCGTGTACGCTGTTCCTCTCCAGTGCCCCATGTGTACGTTGTGGTGCCCCCGTGTGTACGCTGTCATCCCCCACAGTGCCCCCGTGTGTACGCTGTACACCCCAGTGCCCCCCGTGTGTACGCTGTACACCCCAGTGCCCCCCGTGTGTACGCTGTACCCCCAGTGCCCCCCGTGTGTACGCTGTACCCCCCAGTGCCCCCCGTGTGCACGCTGTACCCCCCAGTGCCCCCCATGTGCACGCTGTACCCCCCAGTGCCCCCCGTGTGCACGCTGTACCCCCCAGTGCCCCCCGTGTGCACGCTGTACCCCCCAGTGCCCCCCGTGTGCACGCTGTCCCCATCCCAGTGCCCCCCCAATGTGTAAGCTGTCCCCCTCCCAGTGCCCCCCGTGTGTACGCTGTCCCCCTCCCAGTGCCCCCCGTGTGTACGCTGTTCCTCTCCAGTGCCCCATGTGTACGTTGTGGTCCCCCCCCCCAGTGCCCCCGTGTGTACGCTGTCATCCCCCACAGTGCCCCCGTGTGTACGCTGTACCCCCAGTGCCCCCCGTGTGTACGCTGTACCCCCCAGTGCCCCCCGTGTGTACGCTGTACCCCCCAGTGCCCCCCGTGTGCACGCTGTACCCCCAGTGCCCCCCGTGTGCACGCTGTACCCCCCAGTGCCCCCCGTGTGCACACTGTACCCCCCAATGCCCCCCGTGTGCACGCTGTACCCCCCAGTGCCCCCCGTGTGTACGCTGTCCCCATCCCAGTGCCCCCTGTGTTCGCTGTCCCCATCCCAGTGCCCCCCGTGTGTAAGCTGTCCCCCTCCCAGTGCCCACCGTGTGTACGCTGTCCCCCTCCCAGTGCCCCCCGTGTGTACGCTGTTCCTCTCCAGTGCCCCATGTGTACGTTATGGTCCCCCCCCAGTGCCCCCGTGTGTACGCTGTCATCCCCCACAGTGCCCCCGTGTGTACGCTGTACACCCCAGTGCCCCCCGTGTGTACGCTGTACACCCCAGTGCCCCCCGTGTGTACGCTGTACCCCCCAGTGCACCCCGTGTGTACGCTGTACCCCCCAGTGCCCCCCGTGTGCACGCTGTACCCCCCAGTGCCCCCCGTGTGCACGCTGTACCCCCCAGTGCCCCCGTGTGCACGCTGTACCCCCCAGTGCCCCCCGTGTGCACGCTGTACCCCCCAGTGCTCCCCGTGTGCACGCTGTACCCCCCAGTGCTCCCCGTGTGCACGCTGTACCCCCCAGTGCCCCCCGTGTGTACGCTGTACCCCGCCAGTGCCCCCCGTGTGCACGCTGTACCCCCAGTGCCCCCTGTGTGCACGCTGTACCCCCAGTGCCCCCCGTGTGCACGCTGTACCCCCAGTGCCCCCCGTGTGCACGCTGTACCCCCCAGTGCCCCCCGTGTGCACGCTGTACCCCCCAGTGCCCCCCCGTGTGCACGCTGTGCCCCCCGTGTGTACGCTGTACCCCCCAGTGCCCCCCGTGTGTACGCTGTGCCCCCGTGTGTACGCTGTCCCCCCAGTGCCCCCCGTGTGTACGCTGTGCCCCCCGTGTGTACGCTGCCCCCCCAGAGCCCCCTGTGTGTATGCTGCTTCCCCAGTGCCCCCGTGTGTATGCTGCCCTCCCCAGTGCCCCCGTGTGTATGCTGCCCTCCCCAGTGCCCCCGTGTGTACGCTGCCCTCCCCAGTGCCCCCGTGTGTACGCTGTTTGGCCCCCAGTGCCCCCGTGTGTACGCTGTCCCCCCAGTGCACCCATGTGTACACTGCCCCCCCGTGCCCCCTGTGTGTATGCTGTTGCCCCTGTGTGTGTATACGCTGTCCCTCCCCCAGTGCCCCCGTGTGTATACGCTGTCCCTCCCACAGTGCCCCCATGTGTACGCTGTCCCTCCCCCAGTGCCCCCCGTGTGTACGCTGTTCCTCCCCCTAGTGCCCCCGGTGTGTACGCAGTCCCCCCCAGTGCCCCCTGTGCGTACGCTGCCCCCCCGTGCCCACCATGTGTATGCTATCCCCCTCCCAGTGCCCCCCATGTGTACACTGCCCCCCTGTGCCCCCTGTGTGTATGCTGTTGCCCCTGTGTGTGTATGCTGTCCCCCCCAGTGCCCCTTGTGTATACGCTGTCCCTCCTCCATTGCCCCCATGTGTACGCTGTCCCTCCCCCAGTTCCCCCCGTGTGTATGCAGTGCCCCTGTGTGTACGCAGTGCCCCCTGTGTGTATGCTGCGCCCCCCCCCCCCAGTGCCCCCCATGTGTACGCTGTCCCCATCCCAGTGCCCCCCGTGTGTATGCTGTCCCCCTCCCAGTGCCCCCCGTGTGTACGCTGTTCGGCCCCCAGTGCCCCCATGTGTACGCTGTCCCGCCAGTGCCCCCCATGTGTACACTGCCCCCCCGTGCCCTCTGTGTGTATGCTGTTGCCCCTGTGTGTGTATACGCTGTCCCTCCCCCCGTGTCCCCATGTGTATACGCTGTCCCTCCCCCAGTGCCCCCATGTGTATACGCTGTCCCTCCCCCAGTGCCCCCCATGTGTACGCTGTCCCTCCCCCAGTGCCCCCCGTGTGTACGCAGTCCCCTCCAGTGCCCCTTGTGTGTATGCTCCCCCCCCCAGTGCCCCCCATGTGTATGCTATCCCCCTCACAGTGCCCCCCCATGTGTACACTGCCCCCCGTGCCACCTGTGTATGCTGTTGCCCCTGTGTGTGTATGCTGTCCCCCCAGTGCCCCCGTGTGTATACGCTGTCCCTCCTCCATTGCCCCCATGTGTACGCTGTCCCCATCCCAGTGCCCCCCGTGTGTATGCTGTCCCCCTCCCAGTGCCCCCCGTGTGTACGCTGTCCCCCTCCCGGTGCACCCCCGTGTGTGCGCAGTGCCCCCATGTGTGTGCTGTACCCCTGCAGTGCCCCCGTGTGTACGCTTCCCCCCCATGTGTATGCTCTGCCCCCCTGTGTGTACGCTGACCCCCCGTGTGTACGCTGACCCCCCTCAGTGCCCCCCGTGTGTACGCTGACCCCCCTCAGTGCCCCCCGTGTGTACGCTGACCCCCCTCAGTGCCCCCCGTGTGTACGCTGACCCCCCTCAGTGCAAACCGTGTGTACGCTGTCCACCCTCAGTGCCCCCCTGTGTGTATGCTGTCCACCCTCAGTGTCCCCCGTGTGTACGCTGTGCCTCGTTGCCTCCCATGTGTACGTTGTGCCTACTTAGTGCACCCCCCGTGTGTACGCTATCCCCCTCAGTGACCCCCGTGTGTACACTGTCCCCCCTCAGTGACCCCCGTGTTTACGCTGTCCCCCCTCAGTGCCCCCCGTGTGTACGCTGACCCCCCTCAGTGCCCCCCGTGTGTACGCTGACCCCCCTCAGTGCACATCGTGTGTACGCTGTCCACCCTCAGTGCCCCCCTGTGTGTATGCTGTCCACCCTCAGTGTCCCCCGTGTGTACGCTGTGCCTCGTTGCCTCCCATGTGTACGTTGTGCCTCCTTAGTGCACCCCCCCGTGTGTACGCTATCCCCCCTCAATGCCCCCCGTGTGTACGCTGTCTCCCCTCAGTGCCCCCCCCGGGTGTACGCTGTCTACCCTCAGTGCCCCCTCCTGTGTGTACGCTGTCTCCCCTCAGTGCCCCCGTGTGTACGCTGTCTCCCTTCAGTGCCCCCCCGTGTGTACGCTGTCTCCCCTCAGTGCCCCCCGTGTGTACGCTGTCTCCCCTCAGTGCCCACCGTGTGTACGCTGTCCCCCCTCAGTGCCCACCGTGTGTACGCTGTCCCCCCTCAGTGCCCACGTGTGTACGCTGTGCCCCTCCCGGTGCCCCCCGTGTGTGTGCTGTACCCCTGCAGTGCCCCTGTGTGTATGATGCCCCCCCCCAGTGCCCCCCGGTTGTACACTGTCCCCCCCAGTCCCCCCCGTGTGTACGCTCTGCCCCCCCTGTGTACGCTGACCCCCCTCAGTGCCCCCCGTGTATACGCTGACCCCCGTCAGTGCCCCCCTGTATGTACGCTGTCCACCCTCAGTGCCCCCCGTGTGTACGCTGTGCCCCCGTGTGTATGCAGTGCCTTGTTGCCTCCCATGTGTACGTTGTGCCTCTTTAGTGCACCCCCCGTGTGTACGCTGTCCCCCCTCAGTGACCCCCGTGTGTACGCTGTCCCCCCTCAGTACCCCCCGTGTGTATGCTGTCTCCCCTCAGTGCCCCCCATGTGTATGCTGTCTGCCCCTCCCGGTGCCCCCCGTGTGTGTGCTGTACCCCTGCAGTGCCCCTGTGTGTATGATGCCCCCCCCAGTGCCCCCCGGTTGTACACTGTCCCCCCCAGTCCCCCCCGTGTGTACGCTCTGCCCCCCCTGTGTACGCTGACCCCCCTCAGTGCCCACCATGTGTACGCTGTCCCCCCTCAGTGCCCACCGTGTGTACGCTGTCCCCCCTCAGTGCCCCCGTGTGTACGCTGTGCCCCTCCTGTGTGTACGCAGTGCCTCATTGCCTCCCGTGTGTACGTTGTGCTCCCCCTGTGTGTACGCTGTCTCCCCTCAGTGCCCCCCCGTGTGTACGCTGTCTCCCCTCATTGCCCCCGTGTGTACGCTGTCTCCCCTCATTGCCTCCGTGTGTATGCTGTCTCCCCTCATTGCCCCCCGTGTGTACGCTGTCTCCCTTCATTGCCCCCCCGTGTGTACGTTGTCCACCCTCATTGCCCCCCGTGTGTACGCTGTCCACCCTCATTGCCCCCCTTGTGTACGCTGTTCACCCTCATTGCCCCCCGTGTGTACGCTGTTCACCCTCATTGCCCCCCGTGTGTACGCTGTTCACCCTCATTGCCCCCCGTGTGTACGCTGTCCACCCTCATTGCACCCCGTGTGTACGCTGTCCCCCCTCGGTGCCCACCGTGTTTACTCTGTCCACCCTCATTGCCCTCCGTGTGTACGCTGTGCCCCCCATTTGTGCGCAGTGCCTCATTGCCTCCCGTGTGTATGCAGTGCCCCCCTTAGTGCATCCCCCCATGTGTACGCTGTCCCCCCTCAGTGCCTCCCTGTGTGTACGCTATTGCCCCTCAGTGCCCCCCCCGTGTGTACGCTGTGCCCCCCGTGTGTACGCTGTGCCCCCCCCGTGTGTACGCTGTGCCCCCCGTGTGTACGCTGTGCCCCCCCCCCCGTGTGTACGCTGCCCCCCCCCCCGTGTGTACGCTGTGCCCCCCCCCCCCCCGTGTGTACGCTGTGCCCCCCCGTGTGTACGCTGTGCCCCCTCAGTGCCTCCCTGTGTGTACGCTATTGCCCCTCAGTGCCCCCCCCGTGTGTACGCTGTGCCCCCCCCGTGTGTACGCTGTGCCCCCCCCATGTGTACGCTGTGCCCCCCGTGTGTACGCTGTGCCCCCCCCCCCCGTGTGTACGCTGTCCCCCCCCCCCGTGTGTACGCTGTGCCCCCCCCCCCCGTGTGTACGCTGTGCCCCCCCGTGTGTACGCTGTGCCCCCCCGTGTGTACGCTGTGCCCCCCCGTGTGTACGCTGTGCCCCCCCGTGTGTACGCTGTGCCCCCCATGTGTACGCTGTGCCCCCGTGTGTACGCTGTGCCCCCCGTGTGTACGCTGTGCGCCCCCCGTGTGTACGCTGTGCGCCCCCCGTGTGTACGCTGTGCGCCCCCCGTGTGTACGCTGTGCGCCCCCCCATGTGTACGCTGTGCTCCCCCCGTGTGAACGCTGTGCCCCCCTGTGTGTGAGCTGTGCCCCCCCTTCGTGTGTACGCTGTGCCCCCCCCCCCCGTGTGTACGCATTGTTATTGTAATAATTATTATTATATTTCCTGCTCAGACTCTGTCCTCCCCATGCTGCCGCCGGGACTCGGTTCAGCCGCTTCCACAGCCTGCAGCCCTAACAGTCTGGTGAAGCCCCGACGTTGAATTGCCTCTGCCACCCAGAAGACAGAAAGCAGCCACCCGGGCCATCAGAGGATCAGCTGCACCCAGGTAAATCCATCCCCCCACTGTCCCTGTGTGTACCCTGTCCCCCATGCCCACTATCCCTGTGTGCACCATGTCCCCCCAACTGTCCCCCACACCACTATCCCTGTGCATACCCTTTCCGCCGTCACTGTCCCTGTATGTACCCTGCCCCCCCCCCAGTGCCCGCCATGTGTACGCTGTCCCCCCCAGTGCCCGCCGTTTGTATGCTGCCCCCCATGTGTACTGCCCCCCCTGTACTGCAGCTGCACCCAGGTAAATCCGTCCCCCACCCCACTATCCCTGTGTGTACCTTGTCCCCCACCCCACTATCCCTGTGTGTACCTTGTCCCCCACCCCACTATCCCTGTGTGTACCCTGTCCCCCACCCCACTATCCCTGTGTGTACCCTGTCCCCCACCCCACTATCCATGTGTGTACCCTGTCCCCCACCCCACTATCCATGTGTGTACCCTGTCCCCCACCCCACTATCCATGTGTGTACCCTGTCCCCACCCAGTGCCCCCGTGTGTACGCTGCCCCCCCGCATGTACGCTGTCCCCTTCCCAGTGCCCCCCCGCATGTACGCTGTCCCCTTCCCAGTGCCCCCACTTGTACGCTGTCCCCCCCAGTGCCCCCTGCATGTACGCTGCCCCCCAGTGCCCCCTGCGTGTACGCTGTCCCCTTCCCAGTGCCCCCTGCGTGTACGCTGTCCCCTTCCCAGTGCCCCCCGCATGTACGCTGTCCCCTTCCCAGTGCCCCCCCGCATGTACGCTGTCCCCTTCCCAGTGCCCCCACTTGTACGCTGTCCCCCCCAGTGCCCCCTGCATGTACGCTGCCCCCCCCCGTGCCCCCTGCGTGTACGCTGTCCCCTTCCCAGTGCCCCCTGCGTGTACGCTGTCCCCTTCCCAGTGCCCCCTGCGTGTACGCTGTCCCCTTCCCAGTGCCCCCTGCGTGTACGCTGTCCCCTTCCCAGTGCCCCCTGCGTGTACGCTGTCCCCTTCCCAGTGCCCCCTGCGTGTACGCTGTCCCCTTCCCAGTGCCCCCTGCGTGTACGCTGTCCCCTTCCCAGTGCCCCCTGCTTGTACGCTGTCCCCCCCAGTGCCCCCTGCATGTACGCTGCCCCCCTCAGTGCCCCCTGCGTGTACGCTGTCCCCTTCCCAGTGCCCCCTGCGTGTACGCTGTCCCCCCCAGTGCCCCCTGCATGTACGCTGCCCCCCCCAGTGCCCCCTGCGTGTACACTGTCCCCTTCCCAGTGCCCCCTGCGTGTACGCTGTCCCCTTCCCAGTGCCCCCTGCGTGTACGCTGTCCCCTTCCCAGTGCCCCCTGCGTGTACGCTGTCCCCTTCCCAGTGCCCCCTGCGTGTACGCTGTCCCCTTCCCAGTGCCCCCTGCGTGTACGCTGTCCCCTTCCCAGTGCCCCCTGCATGTACGCTGTCTCATTGCCAGGAGTGTGTTATCATTAAACATTTTTAAAAAATCTAAATTTATTCTTACACTGAAATTTAAAATTTAAAATAAAAAAAAAAATAAATTGAAAAAAGCTATGAAATTACATTGACAAAAAACCTTACGGTTTCACATGTCCCATTAAGGCTTCTTACACATGATCTGGCATTTCAGAAACCTGTTGTAACTCTTCCACTCAAACGCCAAAAAGCAATGAAATTACGATCATTAAGGCTGACGCCTTAATGGACGTGTTCCTTGCGCAATACAGATATGGTACGCCATCACAGCCTGTGGGTAAGTGCAGATTCAGCACTCTCACAGAGTGAGATTGCTGTCACTCACACAATGGTGGAGCTGCTAATTCACAGATTTGTGTGCTCATTGGAATACACACATGCAGTCTATGCAACTGAAGGTCTGAGCAGTTATGTGGCTCACTCATCCTAATAAGTACCTGCAATCATCTAAAACTGTCTAGCCCACTGAATTACTATAGTGTTCATTCTAGCACCTGCCATCTTTGAAAACCCATGCAGTTCCTCTTCCCTGCCTGGGGTGTAGCTGTCTGCTGTAGTGCTTCTAGCACAGCGTGATCTGTATATCAGCACTGCAAACCAGACCTGTGCTAGAAACACTACAGCAGACAGCAACACTCCAGACAGGTAGAGGAACTGCATGGGTTTTCAAAGATAGTGGGTGCTAGAATAAACACTATTACTAGAACTATCCCGCTGAAGGTCCAACATCTTTCACACTCCCTATCTATATCCATTTCATTTAGTATTCACATGCAGTTACCAGAAACATCTTTCATAATTGCAAAAACTATAATACTCCCAACTACTATGCATCTACACTTTCTTCTCCTATACGCCTTCAGGCTGCTCTGTCTTCCCCAATCCCTACTACTGTGTGTATTCCCTCATCCGCACCAATGTGTCTTTTCCCATCTGCCCTGCCCTTCCTTTCCACACAGATGCCACTGTTTCCTTCTATCTGTGTCACTGGCTTCCCCTCTATTAGTGATACTCTGTCTCCCCCTCCATCCAGGCTGCTCTGCCCGCCTCATCCATGACACAGTTTCCTTCGATCTGTACTGCTGTCTCCCCTCTCCATCTGTACTGCTCTGTTTTCCCTTTATCCCCTTTGCTCCGAACCCCCTCCCCCATCAGTGCTGTCTTTCCTCCAACTGCTCCTCTGTTTCCCACCCAATCGCATCACTCTGTCTTGCCTTCCCCAATCTGTGCCACTCTTTTCCACCCATCTGCTTCGTTAGTCCCCCATCAGTGCTGCTTAGCCTTCCCACTATCTATGCATTTCTATTCCTCCCCATGCGCACCACACTGCCTCCTCCCCCAATCAACACCACTTTTACCCTATCCTCTCGGCTCTGTTTACTGCTCAGACCTTCAGTTGCATAGACTGCATGTGTGTATTCCAATGAGCACAGAAATCTGTGAATTAGCAGCTCCACCATTGTGTGAGTGACAGCAATCTCACTCTGTGAGAGTGCTGAATCTGCACTTACCCACAGGCTGTGATGGCGTACCATATCTGTATTGCGCAAGGAACACGTCCATTAAGGCGTCAGCCTTAATGATCGTAATTTCATTGCTTTTTGGCGTTTGAGTGGAAGAGTTACAACAGGTTTCTGAAATGCCAGATCATGTGTAAGAAGCCTTAATGGGACATGTGAAACCGTAAGGTTTTTTGTCAATGTAATACATATATATATACACACACATATATATATATATATATATATGTGTGTGTGTATATATATATATATATATATATATATAAATATATTTTTCAGTGCATATGTTTATTTTTTTACTTTTTCTGCAGCTTGATGCTGCTGATGCTGCTGCGGGGGGGAGGGGGGAGGAGGGCAGCGCTGCGTGCGCTCCAGACGCTCCGGGGGAGCCGGGGGAGCCGCTGCTGCTGCCGGGTGAGTGCCCGCCGGGTTCGAGGGGGGGCTGCACATCGGTGGTGATCGGTGCTGTACTTGACAGCACCGATCACCAGTGAATCCCTGTGTTACCGAGCGGCTTAGCCGCCGGTAACACAGGAAACGCTGTGAATGGCTGTTCAGATTTGAACAGCCAATCACAGCGATCGCCGACTGGGGGGGGCACCCCTGCCCCCCCTGGGCGGCGAGGGGGGATGTCTGCTGTCAGGGACAGCAGACATCACCTAACTGTCACTGCGTCTCTAGACGCAGTGACAGTTAGAAGTCATGACGTATATATACGTCATGTGTCGGGAAGTACTTCCCGACCATGACGTATATATACGTCAAATGTCGTGAAGGGGTTAAATTGTATTCATATTTTTATGTTTTTTTCAGATCCACCTTGCAGAATTGTAGTATTTATACATACATTTGAAGGAATTTCTTTTTTTATATATATTTTTTATATGTTTTCTGACTGTGATTATATTTGTGTGTTAATGTCTATATGTTTAGAATGAATATTTCTTTATAGATCGCCAAAAATTGACTGATTACCTATAGTCATATTAACCCTGTTTATTCATTATTAGTGCAGAATACTACATACACACTGTATAATCTATTGTGTTGTTTCTGTACTCAACAATTATGTGCAAAATTCATTACAATGGTAGTTCTCCAGACAATTCTCAGCAAAGGTGTAAACAAATAGATGAGACACGTTGCAAAGAAAGGGTAAATAAATATTCAGCCTTGCATTCCTCATGATATACTGTATTTTGGAATATTTCGGGAGAATCAGTAAAATTCCTGGTTACTGTACATCTTTAGTATATATCTGTTGACCCTTTATTTGAGATGCCAAAAGAATGCAGCCTGAATTAGCATTGTATATAATATGTAGTGCAAAAGGGATGGCTATTTCCTATGAGGATCACAAGGACACTAATATGACCTCTTTCTGTCTATGATCCATTGATCATTCTCCCTGACCCTTAAACTTTTTCCAAAGGTCACGTCCATTTTACTGCAACCCGATATACAGTGTTGAAAACATTTTCATCTTTTTGGAATTGCTTCAAATTGTTGTTCTTACCTGGAAACAAAATAAATATATTTATAAACTATCACTATTCAACACAAGCTAGTCACAACCTACTTCGTAATTACAAGAACAAAAAATCATGATCTTAATTACAAATGATTTAAAACAGGAATAATTGATTACATCTTCACCTCTTTTGCTAAGACATGTCTTCAAAAATTTATGTAATTAGTGGACTGGAGTCCATCTTCGTAGAATAATTACGTTGCAATTGAATTCAAAATAAATATGCCTGCCTCGTTGAGGTCTTACACGTTCATGCATTTGGTTCATGCATTATCAAGCTGAGTTTCATTATGAAGAGCAACGATTATGGCTAGGCCTTTTCATTGGTTATTAATAAGGAGGTAGAACTTTATTTACATCATGTCTAACTTTGCTCTTCCCTATAGTTCTTTTTGAGGCCCTGATTCAGGTTGGCTCATAATGAGCCAAACTCGCTCTGGGTCTGCACATGCATATTAGTGAAAATATGCATGTGCCAACCTGCAATGCAAACACCACGATGTTCACACATAGCGGAGCAAACAGGGGGCATGCAGGGGGCTGGAGCTGCTTGGGAATGCCAAGTGTTTTCTGGGCATTCCTAGAAAAACCGTGGGTGCACCCAGAAAAAAAATCGCTGGGCATCCACATGTTAACACAGGCATGCCGAAGCCTGCTTGGGTGGACGGCTGATGTTAAAGGACTTCATCCACTCACCCCTTATGCGTTGAAGCGCTCGCAAAGAAAAGTCAGCCTAGGCTGACTTTTTTTTTGCAAAGGGGTGGCACAATCATTCGATGGTCACTGACCATCGAATAATTGTTTACCAGTACACTCACATGCGATGTGTGAGTGTACACATTCATTCGCATGCAAATGCGTCAGTACATTTGGCGAATGGGGGCTGCAGTGGGCGGCCATTCGCAAAGCTGGTGGGCAGCATTTACCCGCTCACTAAGCAGCGAATTTCTGCTGCTTAGCAAGTTAACGTGAATCAGGCCCCTAGTATCATTGGCACTAGTTTGACTTAAAATGAGTTGTTTCTTTTCATATGTATTTACTCCTATAGTTGTGGTAACATGAGCATACTCACAAAGGTCTACTTCATGGCTCAGGTTATCCAGTTATGTTTATATACTGTATCTGGGGTTCTAGTAAGTGCAGTCACCGACTTATCTACTGTATGCCCACACTCAACTCTTTGTCATATTGTGCGTCAGTACATTGTTTCTTGTCAGGGTTAGATTAAGGTTTGCAGGTGCATTAGGGTCACCAATTTGTGGATTCCAATACCCACAAAATTAGCAATATTATATACTGGTGATTACATTAAATGTCTAAAAGTACATACTGTACCTCAAACATCACATTGCAATGCCAACATAATGCCATGCAAAAGCCCATCTATGGCCTAATTCAGCATGAATCACTAGTTAGAGAAAGTGCAGTTACCTGAAATCAAAAAGTTGCCCTCCAGACAGAAAGGAAAAAACGCCCTTTACAAAATAGCAATGCATTTGCAGATCCATTTGCAAACCCTAAATCATCAAACAGTTTTTTTAAATTTGCACAAATCTAGCAGATTTGTGGAAGTTGCAAAAAACCCAGTTGGGTTCTTTAGCAACAAAACCCACCACAGAACCCACCACAGAGTGTAGGGCCACCCCCCCCCCCCATTGCTCCCCCTCCTGCTGCTCCCCCCCCCTCATCTCCGCTCTAGCGATCATATGCTAGAGCTCCCCTGCCACTGCCCCAGCTGCCATTCACTTCAGTGATCAAGTGGCAGGCTCTGGGATGTTCAGGGCAGCTCAGGAGGACTTGGGTGCCTGAAATCCTGAGTGCCCCCTAATCCCCTCGAGCCACGCCAAACATCCCTGAGCCTGTACAATGACCGAAGAGGGAGCAACAGGAGGGGAGGGGGGCGCACACATTCATATTGGTGATTTTTCCAGAAATTTTTCGGGACAGCCCGCTGCGGCAGCGCAGCTGAGCCCGGAAAACTTCCGGGCATACCACTGGTGTGGTTAAATATTATCCTGTCCAGCTTATGGATTCATACAATTGTCTACTGTCTTTTAGATTATTTAAATATACTGTAGATCTGCATTTTGGTATTACACAGATTAGCAGTTGCTAAATCAATTTATTGGCCTATCACAGGTGCATGTAATGGAGGGGTTAATCTAGACAAGAAAAAAATATATCCTACATAATAATACAAATGCAGAGATCTCAGTTACATAAATTTGCAAACACATAGTAAGTCACCAGCATTGTTTTTATTGTCTAGATTACCCCTTCCTGACACGTATGACACTTGTGACAAGATTCACATAGACTGGGTTAAATTTCAAATAGCACCTTTATTTCTTCTCAAGCCGTTAGGACATTCATATGTATAAACAGCACTGCACAGCAGGTACCATGTTACAGTGTTGCATTCCATGGTCAGTGTAACAACAGTTAACAGTTCAATGACTCCCAATGTAACCCCAGACCTCCAGGCACCCAGTCTATCACCTGGCCAGCTTGTTTAGCATCGGGAGTCCCTGACCTGTCCTCAAACACCATTCTTAAAGGCAGCTTAGAGGTGCTACTAATCAACTTGGCTGCAGTTGGTTCCTGACCTCAAACAAAACCTGGACTACAGTAGATCCATTTTGAACTGCTGTTCTAGCTTTAACCCTTTGAGTGCCAACATCTTTGTGAGCAATATAGAAAATGGCTGCTAAAAAATACCAGCATTGATCACATTTGTTATATAAATTCAAAATGAAAAATGTGTAAAAAACAAAAAGATTATATTTTCTATATAAGGTAAACATGACAGGTCATTATGATGAATTAAAAATATTTATTTGGCAATTTTCACACCTATTTGAACAAATTCACTCGGCAATCAAAGGGTTAAAGCAGACATATCCCATGAACTTGATGGAGACCTTCAGGGATGAAGTGCTAATTGTGAGCTATGTGGTGAAAACTATAAATACTGGAGATATTTGCTGGACCATTTTTACTGTTTTTTTTATTTGGTTTTGTATTTTGGCCATGGTTTTGTATTTTTCCAAAAATGACAAAAAAGCTAAAATTACATAATATAGGCTTTTTTTTAGCTTATAGAGTATTATTAACCTTAATACCAAACCAGTAATTTCCATAAAATTTTGACCACCTAACAGCAGCTCACAATATTGTTAAAGGACATAGGCCAAAGGCTGGTTGGCTAAACAAAGTGACAGAGCAGCGGCACGAACTCTAAACCATGTGGATGCCCGCTACACAAGTTAGCATGCCCACAGCACATACATGTTCTCAGAGCCCAATCTGTACTTCCCTCCTGGAGGCCCTGAGCCACTGATAACTGACACATATTGTCCATGTTAAGCTCCATTCGATCAGATTTTGTTGATCAGTTCCACAAAATCTTCCCAAAATAAATATGCCATTATACCCCTTCAGGTTGAAGTGCAGAGACAGTGCATGTTGTATACTGCCTGGGTTGGATATAGGGAAGGATATGGTGTGGGTTGGGTGCAGTATAGGTCAGTTGGGGACAGTTGTTGCATACTGGGTATGGGCATTAGGATTAGGCACTAGCAAGGAGAGTTAGGGTCAAGTAGCAAGGGGTGGACAAGAGTTAGCCTTAGGCTTCTGCAAGGGAGAGTCAGAGTTAAGTGGGAAGGGGAAGAGGGTTAGGGCACTTACAGAGCACCCTCCATATCGGGATGCCAAGAACTGTCTTTTTCTGTCGGTATCCTGATTGCCAGGATATTGTCTGTATCCCTCCTAAGCACCCCGTACACTATAAGCAAATTTAGATAATGCTACAATGTAAATATGACACACAATTCAGGAAAAATCCTTGAAGTATGGGAACTGGGATCCATGACAGAGTATCTAAGTTGTGCCAGGTATCTCATAGCAAATAAAAAAATGTTGTTGCTCTGGATGCCTGGCTAATTTGTGCCACCTTTTATGCAAACATTAGCTCTTCATAAGAGTCAATAATTAGCTAATGCCAAAGGCAGTTTAATGATAAAATCTGTTGTCACACATTTATATATCTGCACCACTATACAGAAGGAGAGAACCTTTCTTACTTCTTCCCTGATCTCCATTTTTCCTGAAAGGCAATGTATGTCAAGAGGGGGTGGGTAGTCATATGCAAAACATGGGCTCTAAAACCAAAGTAGTCTGAAAAATTAGGTGTCAGCATGCAAAGCTTATTGATGTATGAATGCAGAAAATGAAAGCCAGCAGTAGACAGACGGGGCTAAAGGTGAAGCAGCAACTGTAAGAGCAGCTGTACATCTACGTCAAGGTGTTGCTATGTGAGTCCTTTTTTTTTCTTTTGGAGGACCTTAGTCTAACAAGCTATGGCCATAAAATGATGAAACAGTACAATGTAGGCAAACATAACCTGAATGCCTAATAAATTGCCTTGCTCCTGTATGTTCATTAATAAATTCATATTCTGAAGCTCCAATAAAAGAAGAAAATGAAGTGTAAACTGGAGTTACTTAGCGACACCCAGCTCATTGCTTTTTATTGTTGCTTGCAGCTATGATTCCTTCACAGCGCACTCGTAGAATTTATTACTGACTGCATTTGTGGCTAGTAGGAGAAGTGCACCTTTTGAAGAAAATTGACCAGCACTTCATGAAAATGGTAAAAAAATGCCAATAACACTACACAGACTAAAGTCTTGATGCACATAGCAAAAAGTGAGGAACTAAAGATGTCAACATTATTATTACTAGAAAGTGTCATTGGGCAGTATTCAATGAGAATACTGACGACATGCAGTGAATCCTGTTTAGGATTCGCTGCACATTCGCCACTGCTCGCTGCGTTCCGGAGCCTCGCCGGCTCCAGTATTCAACGAGTCAGGGGCTCACTGCCCCTGACTGGCGAATTTTAACTCCTGCGGCGATGCCACAGGGAGCCCGAGGACGGCGGCAGGCAGGGAGATGGAAGTCTCCCTGCCTGCCCCAGAACGTTTGTGGGGGAGAGGTGGGCTCCCCGGGTGCCAGGCAGCACAGGCTGCCCCCCGGGGGTGCCAGCAGGGGACCGGGTATATTCACTACACCCGATCATGCATATGTAATGATCGGGTGCAGTGAATATATGAATATCTAATGAGCCGTTCGGCTCCGGCCCCCTGCTGGCTGGTCTGTGTAAAAAAAAAATATATATATATATATATTTTTTAAATTAAATATATATTCATGTGCTTACAGCACATGAATACAAATAGCATGCCCCTCCTCAGAATAAAATTCCTGATTTTTTTACACCAAATGTAAAAAACAAAACACTTTATTTTAAAAGTTCACATTCCACTTCACCATAAAAAGATAGCGATTGCTACTCGGTGAATCATGGCGATAAAAACCTTGAAATGTATTCGCCATCTGGTCATTGAATAGGGTGATTCACCGTTTTAGTCAAAAATTCGCCTTACAGTACAAAATCGCCATAAAAACATGGCGAATCAGCCTCATTGAATACCGCCCATTGTGTTGTGTTCTTATAGCTCGTGCTTCATTGTCATTTATTTACATATAAAGTATATTATATAGTAAAATAAGCTTTTCTTGACATGACAAACATGGGTAGCAAAAGACTGTTAAAAACATATACAGATGAAGCAGCTCTAGCCCTAGACACTGTCAAACTAATGCTTGTGTCGACATTACATCCATGACAACCTTAAGCATGTTGACCTATTTCAGGTGTCAACCTAAGCCCTGTCAACCTTCTGTGGTTGACCCAATGACCTATACCCGCTCTGATACCTACTCCTTCTGTGAGAGACTGTACAGTTTCATACCCTCCAACATTTGAAGATAAGAAATCGGTACATATTCAGGAAGGGGTCGTGGCCATGAACAAAGGGGCGTGGTCATGGGCAAAAAAGGTGCAACCACGTTCCCTTTCTGAATGTGTACTGTGCACCAACTACTACACCCCCCACCATGGCTATATGTACCCCAGTTACCTATGCTGATGGTGTCCCCGGTCCTGTTGCCTGTGCCGCCGCTGCGCACTTCAACTGTTGCATGGGGCAGGCATGATGCACATTCCTTTTTTGACCCCATGTGCTGTGATTGGCCGTACTGCCTGTCCTGTGATTGGCCGCGGAGGGTCGAGGCAGCTACCCTTGGCTGCAGTACTGTCAGTGTAAAAGCCTTCTGCACTGCAACCAGACCCTCTTCTCACGGTGCTGCCCACGCCTTCAGGGACACCAGCGCAGGGTTGTTAACCTCCATGCTGCCTAAAAGCGATAAATTCGGTACACTATGATTTAGCTGGTACAGAACGTTTAAAAACGGTACTGTACCGGCTAAATTGGTACAGTTGGAGGGTATGCAGTATCACTGATTACACACCTGTAATGCCCCAGTGTCTGGAAAACTAACTCTACAGGTGCAGAATCCTGATTAATGCATGTTCTAGACCAGTGCTAACCTTCTGAATGCCTGAGGTTATTCTAGCTCCTGTGTGCACTCTATGATACTTCCTAACATTGCTGCATTCCATGTTTTCCAGCATCACCAAGACTCAGTCCATCCTGCCAGTTACCTTGCAGCCAATCAGCACAAGTCGAGGGATTTAAATATCATGCTTGGTACTTATATGTTTGTTGGGCGCCCACTATACGCTCATACCCCCACTATCCATGTCGACATGGAGTTGATTTTATACAGTGTGAGCCTGAAGCGTGGCAAGGGGACGTGTAAAACTAAGAAAATTAGTGGGCACCCAACTAACATATAAGTACCTCATGCTCAAACTTACAGCCAGTGCCTTGAGCACCATTGCTTATTTGCTCTGTTGCTGTGCATGCTCATTCTTGGTTCATTCAAGTTATCCTGCTGTTGTTACCTGCACCTTAAATACACTATCCTTTGCTATCTTTCTACAGCTTGCAGATACTTTCCATGCCACAGCCTGCTGTTCCTTGCCTCACTGCAAAAGTGCATTTTTTCACCTGGTCCAGTGTGTCTGGTAAAATCTCCTGTGTTACAAGTGTGCCTCTCCTATTACCACAGCCTACATTCTCCTATGGTACAATCCTCTGTCAAATCCGGTGGAGTAAGCCTGGTGAGATTATCCCTTTTAAGCCTGTTTTCTGTTATACTTTAGAATGATTTGTCAGTATCATTAACCTGTTGTGCTTCCTGTTCAGTCCGTCTGGTTAAATGTCTAGATTTTGCCTACATCTGCTCTGCCACAAGATCAGCCCTGCTTTTGTTGCAAGCCTTTTCCTGAAGAACTTTAGGTTTTTCTTTTATATTACAAGTCTGCCTTTGCTTAAACCTTATCCTGAACCTTTAAAAAAGCTTTTACCAGCGAAACGCATCATGCACTATTAGGCACAGCATTCCACACACCATACTCACTGCCTGGACCTATATCCACACCACATTGTATATTGGATTACAAAAAGAACTCTTCATTTCCATGTTTATATAGGACAAATACTCCAAATAACCTGCCAAGGACTTTGAGACCTGTATCCATCAAAGCAGATGGTAACTATAACACCCTGAGATGGTTCACATTATACCAGGCATTTGTAGGAATGGACAGTGTGTGGTTATTGCTGCTGTGTATGTAATAAAGTATTATTTTATATATTTGTTATGCATGCCATTACATTTTTGTATTCATTTTATCCTACACTTTATGTACTGCTATTCTAATGAACTAGCATAATAAATGAAATATTACCTTTATAAAATAAAATAATTAGTAAAGTCAATCCAATTGTTTAGAGTTTTTTAGTGCTGCTATTGGTATTTGCTTAAACCTTAACCTGACTCCTCATTCCAGTTCTTGTATATTCCTGGTTCAAGTATCATTATTTCCTATCTGCATATCGCCTGTATAATCATTGTGTTGCACGCCGCCGTCCGGGAATCCCTGCACCCGGACGGACGGCCGGGCAGCGTCCCAAGCCTCACTCTGAGGCTAAGCGTCGGGGCGTTGCTAAATAACGTCCCCGAACTTCCGCCCAGCGGCCGGGAACGCGCGCGCCTGACGTCAGTCAGGCGGCGCGAAGTTTAAATAAATAGCCGGCGTCTGCTGGGCACAGACGCCGGTTATAGCTTTATTGCTCCCCAGCAGACTGCTGTGCCCTCCGGTCCTCTAGGTGCTTGCTCTTAGATTCCCTGGCTGTGGTTCTCCACTGCAGCCTTCCTGGGTCTCCCAGCCTGTCAGCTTGTGTCCTCCAGTGGATCGATTGTTCCTGCTTGTCCCGGGTCTCCTCTGCTGAATTCCATCCTCAGCCTGTGAGCCTGCAGCGGACCCACTTTCTCCATCGTCTGTGGGTCATGTAAGTGCTCCAGTGGAGCCCAGGTCTTTTCCTTCTTGGTTCCCTGGCCCTCCGTGGCCGAGCCCCTCCGTGGGATTATCTTTGGTTACCTGTCATTTGCCTCTTAGGTCCCCGACTTTCGGTATATGTTCCCTTGCCCCCGTCTGTCATTAGTATTCTGTTTAGGCAGGAGTGTCGCCTCTTCATCCAGATCCCTGCTTTGGGAGTCACGGTCCCGCCGGTGTGTTGTTGGGGACTCCCTTCTATCCGCTGGTGTCTGTGACTTGGTCGCACTCCCCGTCTTGGCCTGGTGCCGGCAGTTAGGGGCCTTTTTCCAGTTAGGTCCATTAGTCAGCTTGTCCTCTTGAGATACACCGTGGCGATCTCTTACCCCTTGTCATCACATAAGACCTGGCTGCATCGGGGTCGGAGCGGGCATAACTCGTTCCTTCGGACGCGGCGGCCACAGGTGAAGCCTAGCTCCGCAGGGGTTTGCCATCTGCCTCGGGGACTCAACAGAGAGAGTGTAGGACCCGCTGTGGCCGTCCTAACCGGCGGTCCCGGCTGCGGGCTCACGTCTGATTACCTCGCCTTCTGGAACCCGTTGTTATTTCCTGCGCCCAGGCCAGGGCATCATAACACATTGTACTTGGTTTACTTGTTCCTCCATTATCTGCTACTGGACCATCAAGGTCACAACTGAGTCCTCAAGCGTCAAAAAAAAAAAAAAACCACTATGGCCAGCCTCTTTTTGTAGATAATTGAGAATTATACTTTACACATAGTGCTATCAAGACATTGAACTGTTACATACTATACCTCCTTGTAGATGTTACTAGCCATCAGTTTTATATACTGCAATTAGCATTTTGGGTTTAGTATTCATTTAACACAATTAACTATATTCTTCAATCATAAATCTCTAAAAGTAGTTACAATTTAAATAGCAAAATAGTAGCACAGATCAGTGGCGTCACTTTTGACCAGTGGCGGTTTTTACCTATGGGCTGCAGGGCTGCAGCCCCCCCCCCCAGGTAAAATCAGCCTATTTCACTGCCTAAGTGAAGCCAGATGCAGACTGTGAGACTGCATTGGCTTCACTGTGACTGTCAGTGACTTCCTATAGGAAGTCCGACCTGCCAGTCACTCAAGGCAGTCCCATTGGGAGATGTTCCCTCCCTCCGGGATACCTCTCTATACCCATCTGCTGGGCAGCCCCCAAAACGGGTTCTGCGCATCCACAGTACTGTGGATGATACTGCGTATGCGCCGGACCTGGGACCCTGAATATGCCTCCAGGGGCTGCTGCAAAGGCAGCCCATGGAGGCTGGGGCCAGCGCATGCACAGTATGTAAGAAGTTACTACACATGTACTGGCCCCTTGCAGGGGTCCATGGATATGACCGGCAATTATTTGTGGCCGCAGCGGGTAGCACGGCAGCGGCGGCAGCAGCGGCAGCAGTGAAGGGTGGTGGCTGCATCGTGGCATCCGCCCCTGCTTATGACAACCACCAGTATGTTTGAGCACTGATCCCTTGGCTTTATTTACCTTTTCCCACAGCTGCACTTTTACAAGGGTTACTTAGCCCTAGCAAGTACCATAGTCTCCTCTGGTCCTGGCCTGTAGCTGTCACTGTATTTGGAGGATGGTGGTCTCTGACAGCGGCTTGTGTGTCCTAAGTTTCTGCATTTTCATTGCATCTCAGTGTGTTCTGCTGTTGCCTGTCCTTGCTCAGACCTGGGCCATCACACATAGCCGGAACCCCTAGGTACAGGCTTAGTGTAACTGTGTATGTGAGTGTGGGGCACAGGTTACAGTAGGTATCAGTGTGCGTATATGTGTGTGAGGCACAGACTTGGTGTTGCTGTATGTTTTTGTATGTGTGTGTGTGTGTGTGTGTGTGTGTGTCTTGGGCCACAATCAGAGTGGACTGCAGGAACTGGATTCCCAGGCCTAGACAGATAGGGGTCCCAGATGGCTGCAGTGCAGATTAGTGTTGTGCCGTCTGTCTAATGCAGCTGTAAACTGGTTTACATCCCAATTGATGCCTCACACCCCACTAGATCCCTACCTACATTATACACTGCTCCACCCACCCCTTCCCCTCACCCTCCGGCTACAGAGGGGCTGCCCATTTTGTCAGTCCCTAGCCTTATACTGTCTGATGGCGGTCCTGGTGATCACATTAGTGATTTGCAGGAGGACTGCCACACTAATGTGCATGTGGGCTGGTGAGTGCCAAGAAGAGATCTTATTTCCAGTACTTTTTGTGATAAGTAGCAAGTAGATGACAAAGGCTAATGCCATATTCAGATGATGTTAGCTACCAGCACCAAGCTCCGTAAAGCAACATTCTGCAGCTTGGTAAATATGGAAAGAACACAGCTCCCATAAATGAAGAGCTTTCAATTAGGTGCTAAATGAACCCATTATTTTCTCATGATGATGAATCTGTGTCTGACCTTTCCGGCTTTTCTTTTCTATTTTGTTGTTAAGGAGTAAACACTTCAATTTTGGCTTTTTAAAAGAGAGAGACTGAAATCTCAGTGCGCACCTCCCGCATTAATGTATTGATACAGTCTGCCGTTATTAGCAGGGTGATTTATAGCATACATATAGGGATACTTAACCATCTTTCATAAGTAATGCCATAAGTACAGTAAGTCACTCACTTGGCAAGGTTTACATTACAGCAACTTAACAACCCTTGCCCGCGAGTGGCTTCTTTGCACTCACCCCCCTGTCGGAGCACCGGCAGTTGGGATTCCGAGGTCGGGATACTGACCATCGGTATCCCGATAGTCAGAACGACATAGCAATGTATGGTATTGTTATCAACATATAAGTGTAATACAACAGTTACATACTGTACAATCAATCTAATACTATGTATTGAAGAAAAAACAATTATGTGTTACAGATGGGGCCGGGCTCTTCTTTGCTGGCGAATCGCCAGAACGTCACAGCTGGCGATCCGCCAGCAGCCCGGCTCGCCATCTGACTGAGACGCGCGTGCGTCTCACGCGCACGCGCGTCTCAGTTTCCGTCGGCGGGGCGACGGGAACTCTGTCCGTCTCCGCTTCAGGGAGATGGACAGGGTTGGGGGGTGCGGGGAGGTGGTGGGGATGCGGGGGAAGCGCCGTCGGAAGGGGACGCTCACGCATCTCGTGTGCGCGCGTCCCCTTTCGCTGTACAGATGGCGGGTGGAGGGGGATGGCGGCTGGCGTCGCCATCCCCTGCAATGATGAGACCTGCCCCATCTGTAGGTAAGTGGGCTGGTGTAGATTATTTAGTTGACAGAAAAAGGGTCAACAGTCAATAGGTCAACCAGCATTTGTAGACAGGCCAGAGGTCGACACATGAAAAAGATCAACATGATTTAGATCGACATCTTCAAAATGTCGACAAAAGCAAACGATCGACATGGGAAAGGTCGACATGGTCAAAGTCGACCTGTGTTTTTGAAGGTTTTTTTTGTCTGTCGACATGGACACCATATTAGTGTACTTAGGGTTTGCTGTCTTGCTGCACTTGGCACATTATTATATTCTCCATCTATGCCCACTGGGATGGTAAACTCTGAACAGTTCTTGAAAAAAAAACCTTAAAAACTCATGTCAACCTTTTCCCGTGTCAATATTTTGCCTGCGTCGACATTTTGAACACGCTGACCTAAACCATGTCGACTTTTTCATGTGTCGACCAATAGTGGTCAACCTATTGACTCTTGACTATTGACCTTTATATCGACGACCTATTAACCGCATACCATTCTGTTTCAACTCGTTGCACCAATGGGAATGCCCAGCGTTTTGTGCAATGTAATTCGGATGTGACGTGGGGTGCCGTGGGCTGGTGGCTGAAGTCACATGATGTCAGTCGCCCGCCCTGTCTTTTGGCAAATTGGCTGCAAATACAGTCAGTCTCCACTGACTTATTTTTGTGTGGACTGTAGAAATCATTCGATGGTTGGAGACCATCAAATGATTTGGGCCCCGCACGCAAGGCTGCAAATGGATGTTTATGCAGTTAGTTGGTTTAGTTAATATGCAGCTTTGCAAGTCAACCAGAATGACCCCCATTATCCATTGTCTTTAACTCTAATGACAACGCAGACTCATTTAATAAAGTGTTATACAGTGTGTTAATATTTCTTAGAATCAAGTGCAGTACTGTAAATTTGTTTAGGGTTTGAAACCACAGTTCAATACAAGTAAAAGAATGGTGAATACCCTATTTGCATTGGATAAGCATTTCTGGACTTTTTTTTCTATAATATACTGTAGTGTCGCTTTTGTTAGTTTCGTTTATTTCTCACGTTAGTATTGAAGACTAATACCTACGCTGTGTATAGTTTTCATTTAAATGCAATAAATAACTTTTTTTTTTAGCAATTTAAAAGAAATGTGCTGCTCGCTCTGATACATTATTTGCTTCAGTTAAATCCTTGAATTATTTTAACTTAGAATAATGCAGTAAAGCTTATTTTTTAAGAAGTACAGCACAGAATGAGGTCAAAAAGTATCTACTGATCCAACCCGCAAGAGCAGAAAAAAATGCTTGCATTGTTGTTTTCATTATCTTGCTTCTGTCATTTCTTGAGCTTTGTATCTTGCTGGGAAAGAAAGGAAGAAGAAAAACTGTGAAATTAATCTTTTGTGCATGGCCTGATAAAGAAGAGACATGCTCAGACAAAAGATAGACTGAGAGAAAATACAGTGATTGATGACTAAAGTAAAGGTGTCGGAGGAGTATTATGTAAATGACTGTAGGTGCAGGCCATTACAGAGAGAATGAGAGGAATAGCTGGCCACTAAGAGACTGGAAGCCGAAGAGAGGAAAAGCATGTGCTACTAATGTCACTGGTGTCCCTAAGCACCAATTCCTTTCTGTCTACGATCTGCTCAGACAAGCTCACAGCATTTTTTTGTTTTCGTTTTATGTTTTAGAGATAATAGAGCCTGCATTTGCATGATGGGAAAAAAAAGTATTTTCTTTGTAATATCCATATTGCAAGGAATGCAAAGAAGAAATCTAGATAGCAGATGTTCTATATTTTATTTACAACATCACTGACTATTAATGACTTATCAATTCCTATCTCATATTTGCGCACAATAAACCCTGTATGAAATAAAGAATGATTAATAAAACCCATTCATTGGTAGAAAATGTTTAAGTAACAAGAGACTTTTACGAATAAATACACAACATTCCTTATTTGTTTAGGACTTAAACAGGGAATTTAAAAAATATGATTTCATAATAAAATAATAATTATAATAATAATAATAATAATAATAATAATAATAATAATAATAATACAAAAATATATATTTTTTCATTCCCTGTTTAAGACTTAAAGAATTAAGGAATGTTGAATATGTATTTGTTCATAAAAATCTCATTATTATTATTATTATTATTATTATTATTATTATTATTATTATTATTATTATTATTATTATTATTATGAGACTTAAGGTGCCCAAACACTAGTGCGATTTAGGGCCCGATTTCACCAGATACGGATGAATCGGGCGTGAAATCGGCCCAAATAGCATGTTTAGACATCCCGTCCGACCCGATGAGTGGTCCTGTGCACATCTGATCAGAGTCGGGCAGTCAGACCGGCTGCACAAAAGATTTCCTAAATCTTATGTGCAGCCTCCAGGTGGGGGACACTGTGAGGGCAGTGATGGGCAGGGCGAGAGATGGACAGGGGGAGAGATGGGCAGTAGGAGTGAGCAGGGGATGCCAGAGAGCCGGGCAGGGGAGATGCAGGCAGGGTTAGTGGGCAGGGGATGCTGGGGTGCTGCAGGGGGGAGAGCCGGGCATGGTAAGCTGACAAATAGGCAGTGGGCAGTGCGATATATATATATATATATATATATATATCTACATGTGTGTGCAATAGCTTAAAAAGCAGGGACATCACTCGGAGATTTGAAGCAAAGTGAATTTATTAAATCATAAACTGGAACAATCCGACAATTGTTTTGAGCGTGTCCGCTCATCCTCAGGGATAGCCCATAACTGTGTCACATACAACATATATACCTACAAAGGCTCCTCCTATCATTAATCAAAACAACACTCACCTGTGGGTAAGGCAGCGGTTATGGTCTCAGCTCCGTCCAGGGCAGCTCGTGTCGTGGTGTGTGATGTCACCTGAGGCGCACCTCGATAAGGGCATCGCCTAGCAATGCTCCACAATGCTTTCACGCTGCTCAGCCACTGGATGCATCGGAGAGACCGATCTGCACTGGCTAGATATATAAATAACAAAATGGGTACTTGTTTCATAGCAGGGCGCCCAGATTTCCTATGTACACTCAGTAGTTAATTTAGTTAATTTATTCACTGCACCCTGCGTGAAATCGCATCGCATGGCCCTTTTTTGTGGCGTGAGATGAGATCTCAGTAGTTCATGTGGTAGAACACCTAAAACAGCACCACTCTCCACATCACCCCGAAGCGTGGCGAGCCCCACGAGGGGCGGCGGAACGCATCCTCCGACCTTTTCATACCCCCACTATCCACGTCTTCATGGAGTTGATTTTATATACTGTGGTGAGTGCAGCTAGCCACCGAGCCCGAAGCGTGGCAAGCGTATCGAGCCTCTCGAGGGGACGCGGAATACATGTAAAGTAATCAGCGTACGCTCGCCACGCTTCGGGCTCGATGGCTCGCTGCGCTCGCCAGACTATATAAAATCAACTCCACACCGACATGGATAGTGGGGGTATGAAAAGGTCGGAGGATGCGTTCCGCTATGCTCGCCACACTTTGGGGTGACGTGGAGAGTGGTGCTCTTTTAGGTGTTTTACCATATGAACTACTGAGATCTCATCTCATCTGATCTGATCTCATCTCATCTGATCTCATCTCATCTGCGATGCACTTTCAATCAGGGTACTACTGAGATCGCATCGCACACATCGCAAGGCACAAAAAGCCATGCGATGTGCGATGCGATTTCACAAATAGCTTAGTGGGCGCCCTGCTAGGAAACAAGTACCAAAAAATGCAGTACAGTGCAGTAGATTTAAACTAGTGAAACATATACAGGTTGAGTATCCCGGGACCACGAGCATTTTGGATAAGGGATTTTTACGGTTATTGGATTTTTAATTTTACATACTAACTTGGTCCCCCCGATGGTCCCCCGGAGTCCTCTGCATCCCCCGGCACCCACAGAGGCCTTCAGGATCCTCTTCAGTGGCCCCAGTGGTGCATTGTGTGAGTTTGCACACCCTCGCAATGCACATCTGGGAGCGCTGAAGACACGAGAAGATACTGAAGGCTGCCGTGGACATCAGGGGACTTGGCAAATATGAACAAAGGGTGGGGAAAAAAATATTCTAAAAAAAAAACACTGTGGGTGAAATGTAATAGGATTAGTGATGCAGAAAAGTGAGAGATCTGGTAAGAAATCTCCAGGTTTTTTAAAGCGGCAATCATTTACACTTCAAAAATTAAACTGGCTTTGCAGTGTAGATGATTGCCGCTTTCAAAAAACTTGAGATTTCTTACCAAATCTCTCACTTTCTGAATCTCTCATCCTATTACATTTCACCTTGTTTTTGGAATATTTCGGATAAGAGATCTCTGGATACTGGAGACTCTACCTGTATAACATACAAGATTAAAATGAATGCTATATATGTTTCACTAGTTTAAATATACTGCACTGTTCTGTACTTTATTTATTTATATGTCTAGCCGGTACAGATCGGTCTCTCCCCTGCATCCAGTGGCTGATTAGCATGAAGGCATTGTGAAGCGTTGCTAGGCGATGCCCTCATCGAGGTATGCCGCAGTTGACATCACACGCTGCGACACAATCCGCCCTAGACAGAGCTGAGACATGACCGCGTCCTTACACACAGGTGAGTGTTGTTTTGATTAATGATAGGCAGGGGCATAACTAGAACTTTGTGGGCCCCATAGAAAAATTTTAAAAGGGCCCCCTACCCTACCAATGTCGCTACAATTTCCCGGGGGGGGGGGGGGAGTGAGGCAAGTGAGAAACACAGAGGGTGTCAGGGAAAGAAAAAATAGGGAGGATTGAGAGAGAGGTGGTCAGGGAGAGAAAGGCTTTATGGAGAAGGATTGAATAAGAGAAATGAGGAGAGAGGGTGTCAGAGAGAAAAAGAGAGAGGGGGATGAGCAAGAAAGAAAGGGATGGGTACATTCAGGAGAGAGAATGTCAGGGAGGTAAAGAAAGTGGAAAAAGAGTGTTAGGGGGGAGATGTTGAGAGAGAACAAAAGAGAGGGTGAGAAAGGAGAAGAAAAGGGGGTTTCAGTGAAAGAGAGTGAGAGTCAGGGAGAGGGGGTCAGGAAAAGTGAAAGAGGAATGAGAGCAAGAAAGAGGGAAGGTGTCAGGGCAAAAAGGAGAGAGAGAGGGGATGTCGGGGCTTGCTCCTTCACTATCCACGCCACCACTGTTCGCCTTTAGAAACCAGGTGGCGAGTGAAGCGAGCCACCTTGCCCGAAATATGGTGAGCATCCGTTTGGGACCCTTGTTACGATCTTGCTCCTCCTCTCTCCACCCCTGTGATGTCAGAAGACCCCTAAGCCCACTTTAATTTAGACCTAACCAGGGGGTGTCAGGTTAATGGAAAGAGAGAGAGAGAGTGGGGGGGGGGTGTCAGGGGAGGTAGAGACAGTGCTAGGTAGAGAGAAATGACGCAGAGAGAAAGTAGAGACTGTGAGAGAGATGGAGGAAAGAGAGATGGGATGGATACAGAGCAAAATAGAGGCCCAAGATGGGGGAGGGGCTGTGAGAGAGAGGGAGATGGTGAGTGAGGTAAGGGGAGTTGATGGAGAGCAGGAGTTTGAAAGGCTGTCAGGCTTCACTTTTTACCCCTCCTAACTCCCTCCAATGTAATACTGGTCAACTGAACCCCACCCCAGCGCTAGTCTCCTGCCCACAGGGCGACAGTCTCTGGATCCTGTTGCATTGGTCCCATGCTCCCTAGCTCCTGGTGGTGCCAGTCTCCTGCTCCCTCTGCTCCTGATATCGCCATCCACCTGCTTCCAGCTGCTCCAGTCTCCTGCAAGTGCTGGTCCCCTGCTCCCTGCCTGCCAGTCTTCCGCTCTGCCCAGCACCGGTCTCCTGTTCCCAACAGCACCATCCCCCTGCTTCCAGCCGCGTTGGTCTTGCACTCCAAGACTTTATTGGGGAGCACCGAATTTATACAATGTATGTTTATTTATATCTACACACACACACGTATACACACACTTATGTCACAGAATTGCTATTAGGGAATGCTAAAACTGTGGCAAGGCATGCTGGGATGTGTAGTTTCACAACAGCTGGAGGGCTGCAGGTTGGACAGGCCTGGTCTACATAAACAAACCAGCAAAACAAGAACTCAGTGACTTACACTTGAATACAATAGAGGACAAGTATAGGATATAAACATAGCTACATAGCTAACGCGTTGGTGGCTTTTATTGGGGTAACTACATTGGTCAGGATCTGTTTGGGTGAGTGTGTTCCGGTCACCTTATCCTCTGTATGGTCCTGTTTTCCAACTCCGATGTTTTTGCCTTTTTAAATATTCCATTTTTAATAAATTGAGTTTGCCAATTATTTGGAAGCATTTCTCCTTTTTTGGACCAAAGAATTGCCAAAGATACCTTGATATGAGGAGTAACAGCAATTACAAGTAAGCAAAACGTGAGCATCTGCTTGAAAATTTAAGGAAAAAGATACCTTTATGTATATGGTGATATTTTGTTATATGTAAGCACAGTGTAAGCAATTATTGCCTTCAGAACACAAGGGTGATCCCTACTCTAAAAGTTTTGTACACACCCCATAGAAATACTGGGTATGTAATTTAACCGTTGGGTAAAATCCATTCAGAATCCCTTCTCATTGGCACCCACTGATACCATTCCTCCGTGTTTGTATTTTATAAACTCGTTTGAGAGGAAGAAATAAGAGGAGAAGGTGAAAATGAGAAAACGGTGAAAGAAACCTTTATGTGTATGGCGACGTCTCACTTTATGTAAGCGAGTGTAAGCAGGAATTAATATCTTCCAAACACCACGGTGATCCCATAAGAAAATTTCGTCACACCCCAGAGCGGAATATTTTGGGACCCCGATTGAAAAATCATATCGTTTAGACTTGCTACACCATCATTCTTTTCATTTCTTTTCCATGACCTTGATGCGGGAAGGAAATTTGAAAAGAACGGAAACCTGAGAACTTTCTATATCATCCCCCTAAAAGAACATTTTAGAGGTGGTAAGAGTGCTGTTTTGAGAAAAGATATCATATTTTTTTTTCTGTACTTGTTCTAGAGGGTTTGGCGACCCACTACCCCTGATATCTTCACTTGATAGCTGCCCTGAGCGCAGTCCCAATTGTCCTCTATTCAACTATTTTTAGACCACACTGAAATAAGTATTAGGGTGCCCAAAACTGTGTATTTGTGCATCTGTAGGGAGTATGTCAAGTAGTGATAGATAGTTTTAGTAGCTTTAGAAAAAAAAAGCACATAAGTGGAGAGGGTCCCTCTCGTGTTTTCTTTGGTAAATCATGGCGAGTCATGCCATTATTTATAACCTGTATGCAAATGCTACAGAGGAGAAGTAATAAGTAAGTAGAATGTATATTCTTTTGAATGTAAGCTCTTGCAAACAGGGACCTCTTACCTCATGTGCTTATCCTGTCTTAAGGCCCCCATACACTATGCGATTTTTGGCCGATTTCACCCGATTTCGGCACTTTGGGCCGATAAATCGGGTGAAATCGGCCCTAAATCGCATGTTTGTGACATCTGATCCAATCTGATGCGCGTTCCCGTGCTCATCAGATTGGATCAGTTGGTCGGACCTGCAGAACATAAGATATATCGGCATCTGAGCCATCATGGGCACATCGTGGGTGCTTTTTAGCACCCACGATGTGTCAGATCCGATATATCTATATGTTGAACTCTGGGTACCTCCGGCTCCTTCAGGTGCGCGGCATCCTCCCCCAGTCAGAACGAAGCAGCAGCCTGGAGCACGTCACATGCGCGACGGACACTGACAGGAGAGGATTGCAGAGGGCAGAGTGTGGCAGTGACACGCTTCCCTGCTTAAAGATTCTCTCCTCTGCTGCTGTATGTATGGGCTTCAGAGCCCGGACCCCCTCCCCTGCTGCTGAATGTACGGGCTTCAGAGCCCGGAACCCCTTCCCTGCTGCTGAATGTACGGGCTTCAGAGCCCGGACCCCCTCCCCTGCTGCTGAATGTACGGGCTGTCTGTAGAGCCCTGACCCCCCTCCCTTGCTGCTGACTGTACGGGCTGTCTGTAGAGCCCTGACCCCCCTCCCTTGCTGCTGAATGTACGGGCTGTCTGTAGAGCCCTGACCCCCCCCCCCCCCCCGCTGCTAAAAGTCAGTACGGGATGTAGAGCCCGGACCCCCTCTCCCTCTCCCCAGCTGCTGAATTGAGACACTGACCATAAAGATGTAACAGAGTTATGGCTTCTTAGCAGCAATGTACAAAAAACATTTATTTTCTAAATTGCATCTACTGGTAAGATAACTGGATGTGTGTGTCCTTCCTTGTCTGTCCACTTCCACACTTGTTATAAAATGCACTGACATCAAGCTATTATATCAGCATAAATGCAAACAGCTAATTACTGTCACAAAACTGTGCTGTGGGCGAGCGGCGACAGCGAGCAGGGCTTCCTGCTCGCTGTCACCACTCACCCTGTCAGTATTCAACGTACCCCCCCTCATACGCCAATTGGCTTATGCGGCTCCAGAAGCAGCGAGACTCACGGCTAAATACAGCAAGTTTTCTGCAGCAGCGGCGGGTCTCGCTGATTTGGGGAATTCTCGCCGTCCTGTGACGGCGAGGATTCCCCCAGAACGTTGAATAGAGCAAGCAGCGTCCGGCGTGGGGGTTAAACAGCGAGGATCGCTGGTTTTCTGCAATCCTTGCTGTTTAACCCCCTCACCGGGCGCATTGAATACCTGCTATAGTGTGTGTGTGTGTGTGTGTGTGTGTGTGTGTGTGTGTGTATGTATGTATGTATATATATATGTATATTTTCATTCCATGGTGCATCACTCCAATAATGGGAGCAAAATTTGAATAACAAACAAAACAGTTCCCTCCAGATGACAGCAGCACTGTGGCTATGTATAGTTCGAGGGGGGGTGGCGGCACTGTACAAAAAGGTGAGTTGAGTGAGTTGTTAGTGTCTCCCGCTGCGGCACCCATGCCTGGTGTCTTTTTGTACGAGTTACGACACCGCCCCCCCCCCCCCCCCCAACTATTTATACATACAGTATACTGCCATTCTCCTTTTCTCAGAACAGTAATACCTGCATGGTGTAGCACTTTTCAGGCCACTCCCTAGGTCCATCCCATCAGATAAATCTCATGGCACATCCAATTTGCGTCAGATAAATCACGTGATTAATCACATGTGATAAATCACATGTGATTTATCTGACACAAATTGGATGTAAAAAATGGCACATCAAGTGTCAAATGTATGTAGGCATCCTGGGAAGCTGCCAGGGAAATTCAAGGGAAATCAGATGCAATTTTACAGGTCAGATAAATCTCATAGTGTATGGGGGCCTTTACTGTACTTCAGTAGTCTTCAACTGCACCAAAGCATGCTGTGTGCTGCTACCTGGATACTTATGTTGCAGTAATCGGCTGATGTTCCTATAATCATTTACCCTGTATTTGTCCTGTATTATCTTCAACTGTAAGTCACTGTTTTCCTGTTTTGATAATGTGTATTCTGTAATTGGGTGCTGCGGAACCCTTGTGGCACCATATAAATAAAGGATAATGATAATAATAATAATAATAATAATAAAGTACCATGCAGGAAAAATTTAAATGCATGTGCACACTCAGAATACTGACAATAAAAATAATTTTAATAAACTCTAAAATTAGCATGGATTATAAGTGAAGATGTGGGCCAATACTGTGTCCAGGTAAATCTCATCAGATGGGTCTTTAACAACCGTGTTTTAACTTATTTTTGTATTTTAATTGTATTATTGTAGATTATTGTATATTAATTGGTTCTACTTCCATCAAGTTAGTGTGATGTAGTGTATGAAGGTCAGTATGGCCCTTGTAACTATATTTTGAATATCCCTTATCCAAAATTCTTGGGTCCAGAAAAAATTTGGATAATTGATTCATCTGTATTTTGGAATACTTTTATATATCAATGAGAATGGCACCCAGAAGTAAACACAAAATGCATTTATGTTGTATATTCCCACATAAAATACACACAAATATATTTTATTTGTGCATGAAACAAGTTTTCAAAACATGAAACAACATTTGTGTACTATCTCAGGCACTGAATGTGAATTCTACTGATAAGTAATCTTGCATTTTCTTGCACATATTCACACATACTGTAAGTAAATAAACTCCACTGTACTTAACAGTAAAACATATAATATAACATTATTGAAGGTAAAGTAAAAACAAAACAAAAAAACTCTGCTGGCCAAAAACTATAGTTTTAGAAACCTTTTGGGTAACATATATCTGGATAAAGGGATCGTTAAACTGTATATAGTATACTACAGGTCGGGTATCCCGTATCCGTGTTTTTTTGGAATAATTAAAAAAAAATGTTGTCCCCCCCCCCCCCCCCAACCCTCTTTTAATACTTACCAAGTCCTCCGGCGTCCACGGCAGGCCTTCAGCATCCTCTCCGGCGTCTCCAGCGGTCCCAGGAGTGCTTTGCGCGAGTGCGCGCGCGCGCCGGTGACGTCAACGGCGCGCCTGGGAACTTGCGCAAAGCACTCCTGGGACCGCTGGAGACGCCGGAGATGGTGCTGGTGGCCTGCCGTGGATGCCGGAGGACTCCATGGACGCCGAGGGACCCACCAGGGGCAGGTAAGTATGACTAAAAAAAAAAATATTCCAAAAACCGGAATATTCCCTTATCCGGAATGCTCGTGGTCCCGAGCATTTCGGATAAGGGATACTCAACCTTTATTGTTTCTTTATCTTTTTCTGTTTTGGGTAAAAACCTGTAAGAGAAAAGGAATAATATCAGAGTTGGGGTTGGAGTTGGTGTTTTCATGTGCAGTATTGTATTTCTTTGTGTGTTTTGGTGATACACATCACTCAAAGTGGTCCCATTGAGCAGCTATTGTGCATAAGTGTTTTCCACACCTCACTTTTTAATACGAACTAGCCACACTATATATATTTTCATACAATATTCTCCTTTAATCTGCTACTTTATGCAGATTATTACAAAACATCTCTGGTTTGATATTGCAGACAGCAGCAGCAGAACCAGTTGCAGGGTTGCACTGTCCTGACGTTTCAAGCAGATAGAAAATGTCACACATCAGCAAAAAACTGAGTGGAGCGCAGAATAGACAAAAACGCAAAATGGAACAAGAAGCTGTTAAGAAACTACCCAAATTGGATAGGTTTCTTCAACGAGTACAAACACCTTCTGGTTCACAAAATGTGGAAACTGTTCCAAGTACAGAATGTACGGAAGTCCCTTCAATGTCCACATTGGTGTCACACTCAGAAAATGAAGAAGTATTAACGGACTTAGGGGCAGATTTATTAAGCTTGGAGAAGAGATAAACTGGAGATAAAGCGGAGAAAAGGTAAAAGGAGATAAAGCACAGCCAATCAGCTGTGTTTGAAAAAGACAGTTGGGAGTTGATTGGCTGGTGCTTTATCTCCTTTTACCTTTTCTCCGCTTTATCTCCAGTTTATCTCTTCTCCAAGCTTAATAAATCTGCCCCTCTGTCACAGATAATATTACTAATGAAGACACTCTTCTGCCGCTGCCAGCCAACAGTAACATAGAAGTTAGTCAAGTTCCTGAACAAGCACTTTCTCTCCAGGATGACAATGCAGGCTTTCAATTACCAGTTACTGCAGCAAATCCCACAGACAGAGAACACTACCCTGTAAACATTATTGATCAAGACAAAAAGGCTTTCATCATATAACATGGATCATGCAGACCTGTGGGGCTATTTCCATGTGATGGAAACCGTAGAAGTTTTACAAAGTTTTACTATGACATACTGACAGATTGTGGATTGAAAATGCCAAGAATGTGGCTATGATATTCTCTAATATTAAACAAAGTGTACTGTGAACCTTGTTGCCTGTTTCCGGAACCCAATAGGAAAGAATACCAAGAAAGCTGGGTATAAGGAATTTCAGATGGAAGGGACTGTCTCGAAAACTGATAGATCACGAACACAGCATCATACATACAAGTGCCTGTTGCATGTTCAAACAATAGAAATTGCATGGAAGAATAGACAAGGAATTGGAGAAAGGAATACAAAATGAGAAAAACTTTTGGATCGTCTTGGATCGTCTGCTTAGTGTAACATTAACATTGGCAGTTTGTAATTTGTTATTCCGTGGTCATCGTAAAGTTATTGGACAGTCGCATAGTGGAAATTTTCTTGCACTTGTTGAGCTCTTGGCTGAATTCAACCCTGTTCTTTTTTTTTTTTTTTTTTTTTTATAAATATTCTTTATTATTTTTTTCTAAAGCAAAACATGAATCCGACACATGTATACATACATAAAAAAAAAGGAGTATTCGTAACACATACATATAAATTTTGGACAGTACAAATCATAATGTATAGAGAATGTTTGCTAGGGCATACATTCATGTTACTTCGTACGAAACGTTAAGTGTCTTGCTATCTAAAAAGCTGCACCTAGATCCCCCCCCTTCAACCCCGCCCCCAACCCCCCCCCCCCCCCGCTTGGTGTTTATGTTGTAGTTCTGTATATTTATTTAATTGCTATTCTTGTTTACCATATCAAATATTTTTGTTATTACCCTGCAGAGTGCCTCCTTCCTGCTTCTGATGCTAAGTTCGCCATTAACAGACTATTGGTCCACATTGTGTTTGTTAGAGTGCTTTAGTTGTGCCGTGCGATATTTTCCCTTTCCCCCTTTTTTTTTTTTTTAATAATAAAAAGGTGGTAGTCGTGTATTGTAGAGATCGAGATTTTTAAAAAAAGAATAAAGTGCATATTGCGGGATAGGGAATTTTCTCCCTAGTTAGCCGTGTAATTTACTAACATATTTATTATTACTATCTATTTACACAGTGTAGAGTGTTATTTTACGGCAGTTTTCTTAGAATACTGCGAAGTGACAGACGATTTAAGTGGATAAGTGTTCCGTATATCATCAAGTGACTTTGGAATAACGTGGGCCAATTCTATTTGGGGTTCTCACTATTTATAGGGCGCTTGATTAATCAGATTTTATATCTCTGTCTCGGGAAAAAGTTCAATCCAGCGATGCCAGATTTTCCGGTATTTGGGCAGAGTATTTCCACTAATGTGGAGGTACTTTTCATGCTTAAGTGTATAGTTTACTAAAGCTTTCCAACATATCAACTTTGGTTCATTTCTGGCCATCCAGTTTCTGGCCACAATAACCTTTGCCATCGCGCATAGGTTGTTGATATATTGCCGGTCTCCGGCCTCGAGGTAGCGGTCTTCAAGAATATTTAGAAGACAGCCTTTTACTGTCAGGGCGGCTCTAGGAATTCCCGAGTCTACCATCGTTTGGATGACTTCTTCCCAGTACAGAGATACGTGCTGGCATTGCCATAACAAGTGAAAGAACATTCCCGGGCTAGCGTTGCACTTAGGGCACATTGCTGAAGCCCTTCCTTTAAACTTAACCATATGCGTAGCGGACAGATATGCTCTATGCAAAATAAAAAATTGGACCTGTTGTATCCGGATGGCACTTGTAGCATTAGAGATGTGAAGGACCGCTGTATGCCACTCCTCCTCCTCTATTGGTCCTAGGTCCTGTATCCACTTCCTCCTCAGCACCTCCATGTTTTCCTTACCCTTTTCCTGGTTTAGGCGTGTGTATAATCTACTAACTAATTTATTCTTCCCGCCCGCCTTGATTATGGTTTTAATAGGAGATTCTCGGAAAACCGGAGGTTTCCCTGAAAACTGAGCCTCCAAGGCAGTTTTTAGCTGTAGATATCGATAAAAGTATGTTTTAGGAAGACCAAATTCGGTCTTAAGTTCCGCAAAGGTTTTTATTCTACCGGGGACATAAATTTGACTAAGGGTGGTAATTGAGCGACTATTCCAGGCTTCTTTAACTTGGAGTGATGTTAGTTCTGGGAATGTTAAGGAGTCGTCTATTGGGTGTAGCGGATCTATGCCATGGAGGTTTAGCATTTTAGCGGCTTCCTGCCAGACTTTAATAGCTTGCCTCACCAGTGGTAAGTCTAGAGTGGAAATGCCTGGTTGTAGGATTCTGTTTTTAGGGTGGCACATGGGGGCGGTGTGGGATACCACCACCTTTGCTAGGTCATTGTCCTCTCCCTCCATTAACCAGGGGCGGAGTTGCGACAACTGGGCGGCTATATAATATAGACGAAAATCTGGGAGTCCCAGACCTCCAGCCCTTTTACTCATCATAAGTTTGTTCAACTGAATCTTTGGGCGTGCGTTGTGCCAAATAAATGATGATAGTTTGCTATTCATTTTCCTAAATATAGTTTTAGGTAGGAAGACTGGGGATTGCTGGATTAAATAGAGCAGCTGCGGAAGGACCACCATTTTGATTAGGTTGACCCGCCCAGTGGCTGTTAATGGTAACTTGCTCCAGGACTTAAATTTGGAATCAAATTTGTTTAAGATCGGGAGAATGTTGATCTGGGCGAATTCCTCTGTATTACGAGTGATCTGAATCCCCAGATATTTGAATTTGGTTGCCCAGGTCAATCTTGGGGGAGGTGGCAGGGTATGGATCGCAGCTGTGCCGAGGTACATGATGTGAGATTTATTCCAATTAATCTGAAAACTGGAAAGTTTGCCAAAATCGGCAATCAGTTTAAGGATGATTGGAAGGGAATCTCTATAATCAAAAAGATAGATTAATACGTCGTCTGCGTACAATGAGACGACGTCGGTCTCATGGGCCATTCACAGACCTCTAATGTCAGGATGGGTCCTTAATATGCAAGCAAGGGGTTCAATTGCAAGAGCAAATAGTAGAGGGGAGAGGGGACACCCCTGTCTAGTACCCCTAGCGAGTCTGAAAGCCGGAGACGTCCAACCGTTCAGGGAAACCCTGGCGGTGGGGCATTTATATAGGAGTTGTATCCATTTGATAAAATTGGTACCAAATCCAAAGTGTGGCCCATAGGTATTGCCACTCTATAACATTGAATGCCTTAGTGGCATCAAGGGAAATGATGTGTATATAGTCTTCGCAGATTTGCAGCCGTGGATTTGCCTGGCATAAATCCGGATTGATTAGAGTGTATTATTTTTGATATGTGTTTTGCTAGTCTATTTGCAAGAATTTTAGCGAGAATTTTAGCCTCATTAGATAACAACGATATGGGACGATATGAGTCGAGGCTACATGGCTCTTTCCCCTGTTTTAATATCAATACTATCTTAGCCTCTACCATTGATGCGGGAATCGCACCTTCCTCAAAGCATCGGGTCAAGGTGGTATGTAGTAGGGGGGCGATGATGTCTATGTGTTTTTTAAAGACCTCTATGGGAATTCCGTCCAACCCGGGAGATTTATTTCCCGGCAGTGCTTTTATTGCCTGATGGACTTCATTGATGCTTATCGATTTTTCGAAGTCTTGGCTATCGGGTTGAGGGAGACTCGGGAGTTCTATACCCGCGAGCTGTAGTTTCAGATTGTCTGGGGTGATTTTGAGCTCAGAGGTGTATAGCTCTTCAAAGTATTTGGAGAATATCTTCCCCATCTGTGGTGTATCTGATATCAATTGTCCTTGTAAGTCTTTTATAGGCCCTATGCATGAAGGTGGAGCTTCGGCTTTTGCCAGATAGGCAAGGTAACGCCCTGATTTGTCCACTGTTTGGTAGGCCTTACAGGACCGATACATCATCTTTTTAGTGTTTTCGTCCTGTATTGCCGCCAACCAGGTCTGGTGGGCATCTTGCCAGCTTTGCCATACTGTTTCAGATTTACTTAGTATATATTCAGATTCTAGGCACAGGCATTTTAGTTCCATGGCCTGTAGCCGTTCCTTATTTTCTTTTCTAATTTCCGTTATTCCTTTTCTGAATATGCCACGCATGTAAGCCTTAAAGGCATCCCACTCAACCGCGGCGTTTACCGTTCCCCCATTGTTCACCCAGTATTCCTGCCAGAGATTTTCAATACTGTCAGCAGGTCCCATCTGATATAGCCATGCTGGATTTAATTTCCAGAACCCCTGTCCTCTTTCTAATCCAAGTACAAACTCCATCATTATGGGAGAGTGATCTGATATGCCACGGGGCTTGTACTCTATATTCTTAACCATAGGAATGAAGGATCTAGATGCCAGCATTAAATCGATTCTAGAGAATGTTTTATGTGTTAGGGAATAACAGGAATATTGAAGGGCCACCGGATTTCGTTCTCGCCAGACATCCGCCCAGCCTAAGTCCCGTATGAAGTTTGGAAAGGCGCCACTGCTCCCCGATACTGTGGTGGAAGTACTTCTCCATCTATCCATTTTCGGATCTAGGATATTATTAAAGTCTCCTGTGCAAATTACTAATGCAGAGGGATTGCTAGACGCAAAAGTGACGGCCTTTACCAACACTTCATAGGAGAAGGGAGGGGGAATGTATACTGCGAGCAATACCAGCGGAGAAGAGTTAATTACACAGTCCAAGAAGACAAACCTGCCCCCCGGGTCTACTTCCGTCCGATTGAAAATAAAGGTTAAGGATTTCCTAACGAGTATGGAGACTCCTCGGGAGGAAGTTGTGAACGGGGCATGAAATGCCCACCCCACCCATCGCTGCTTTAGGGCCATGAGTTTGCCGCCAACCAGGTGGGTTTCTAATAAACAGGTTATATCTGCCCCATAAGTTCGTATCTGATTTAGAACCAGAGAGCGTTTAATCTTATTGTTTAAGCCCCTAACGTTCCATGCTAAGAGCTTGACCATCCTTTGATTTGTTTATATTTTCCACATGGTCGTGCCATCCAATCTGACAATCTGATACAATTTTTAGCATATAAAGCAGTTTTTAGCACACTGCAGAGGCCCAGAGGATCATAAACAAGACAGTTATCATTCACAGAACATATTACAGTTTTAGCTATTCCCAAGCGGGTTTCAACCTCCCCCCACCCTGTATACCCGCACCCTGTAGGCATACCTATCCCCCATCCCTCCCTCCCACCCCCCACCCCCCCAAAGAAAGCAAAAAGGAATGAAGAAAAAAAGGAAGAAAGAGAGAACAAAAGGAAACATGGATGTGCTACTGAAGAAGAGATCGCCTGGTGAAGACTGAGAGTCTCATCTCCTACCCAGCCATACATATAGAGAAGAAAAATCAGCAGAAGAAAAAAACAAAAAAATAACAATACACAAAAACAGCAAAAAAAATATATAGCGAAAAAAAGGGAAAAAACTGCCATTTGGGGGCTAAAAAAAAAGAAAAGAGCCACCCCTGAGCGGGGGAGCTCCCCAGCATGAGTACTCTATCAAAAAAATATGATAGGAAAAAAAAAAAAGAAAAGAAAGTATCTATGCCTCTCCCAGTGTCTTATAGTTACACCGGCGCAGCTTGCTTAGGACCTGGCAGTCTTGAATCAAGCCATTGTGCAGCCTCTGTTTGGGTTGGAGAAAAAGTGTGTTTGACTGTTGTCCGATACTCGCAGTTTTGAGGGGAATATCATGGAATAATTTATATTTTGTTCTCGTAGTTTCCTCTTGATATCCCCAAATTTTGCTCTTTCTCTTTGCACGTCCAGGGCAAGATCCGGATATACGGAGATCTTATTCCCGTTGTACAGTAAGGGACCGTTGGTACGTAGTGAGCGCATGATCGTATCTCTGTCTGCGAAGTTTAGGAACTTTACTATGAATGTTCGTGGTGGAGCCCCGGGGGGCGGGGGTCTAAACGGGACTCTGTGGGCACGTTCTGCCACAAACTATGGCGAGAAAGCAGTTTTGCCGATGGCATCGCTTAGCAGTTTTTCGATAAATTTTGGGGGATCTGTTCCCTCTGCATGCTCTGGTAGGCCCACAAATCTGAGGTTATTACGCCTCATCCTGCCCTCCATCTCTGTTAGCCTGGATTTGAGCTCAGAGGTTTGCTGGGAGTAGTTGTTAATTTTTTTGAGCCATTGAACATTGGTGTCTTCTAATAGCGATATTCGCTGCTCAGCTTCATTCATACGCTCAGTTACTGCTTTAAGGTCAGATTTCATAGATACTATTTCAGCCTGGAGATCTTTTATCTGTCCAGATAGGCGTGTTTCTGAGTTAGCAATAGCGTCCAATACCTGTTGCAGTGTGGGACCTACCGCCTGGTCAGGACTTTTATGTTTCGTGGGGGTGGACTGCGGGGTGGTGGTCGGGGTCTGGGGTGGGTTGCTATTTTGTGCCCTAGCAAATCTTTCCAGTCGAGCGGAGGTTGTAGCATTACCGGTTTTGCCCATCTTGATCAGATGGAGAAAGATGGCAATTGGTGATATTGGTGGGCGATATAATGACCCGTGAATTTTATATGCCACACACCTATCCCAGAGGTTGGTTCTAGATTCCTGTTTACCTAACCTCGATTTCCCCGCTTACAGAAACTCCAGCCCCTTTTTCATGGAGTGAGCTATACGGTCTGTACGGAATATGCAAAATAAGGACCATATATGCAAAAAAAAAGACCATATATGCAAAAAAAAAAAAAGTAAGTTTTTATACTGCACCAATTCCAGACGGTCTGTCTACTGCCCAGCTGTCCGTGGTCCCTTTGCAGGTTCCTTGTAGTGTGTTTTTAGCTGAAGGATCACAGTGGTCTGGATTATACAAGCCCAAGGCACCTACAGGGGCGTATTCCAGATATCTCGCCTCTGGCTCTGATCTGTTATGCTCAGCGGGGTTAGCGTTGCGCTAGGAGAGCAGTAGAATTACAGGGACCCCCCGCAGGGACGGTACACCGTCTCAGCTCTGTCTGCCTGGCGTGTAGCTGGACCCGCCGCAGCCTCTCACCTCCGCCCGGGTCGCTGCACACAGCCGCTGGGTCAGGGGGTCACTTCAATGGGTATCCACTTCGTCAGATGGCACTATACCGTCAGGCGTTGCTGCCAAGCGTGTCTGGCTCTGCTCTCTCGCGCTGTGTCCCGGGACCCCTACTTCCGGCCGCCGGACAGGAGCGCGTTCACTTCCGACTCCTGCACGCGTCGCTCTTTGCGCTGCTCCCGGCTCTATGGTACTCGTCGCCGGATATTGAGGGAAGCTGTATGCGGTAGGGAGTTGCGAAGTTTCTACTTCATGCTGGGGAGCTCAAACACCATACTCCTCACTCCCGCTCCGTCGTGGCTCCGCCCCCCAGGCAAGAGAATTCAACCCTGTTCTTAATGAACTTTTGTGGAAGGATCCTGGTGGTGCTGATAAGAATAAAGTGAAGTACCTAAGCCCAACAAAATGAGTTCATTCAGGTACTTTCCTCACATTTGGCGAAGACATTGGTCAATGAGATAGCTGAACAACCATTCTATTCAATCCTTATGGACACGACGCAAGACATATCGAAGTGTGATCAGATGAGTGAAGTTTTCAGATATGTAACTATAAATAAGGATGAGAGTGGCAGACCAACAGAAGTACTAATTAAAGAGACATTTCTTGGATTTTGACTGATGACTGATCACTGATCAAACTGCCTTGGGGCTGTCAAATGAAATTCTGAATGGTTTAAAACAAAAAACTTTGATGTGTCAAAATGTGTTGGCCAAGTTTATGATGGAGCTGCAGCAATGAGCGGCATCTACAATGGTGTACAAGCTAACATTCAAAAGGTAGAAAAAATGCTTTGTATGTCCACTGTGCATCACATAATCTCAATTTGGTTGTGAATGATGCTGTAGCAGAAATTCAAGATGTTCAAAAGTTCTTTGACGTCTTGCAGAAGTTGTACACATTTCTAGCTGCAAGCATTAATCGTTGGAGTCTTCTGGAACTGTAAAATGAATTTAAAAGAATGAATGTAGATGGTCATCCAGATGGTTTGATGCTGTAATGGCAGTGAAGCATCGATTTGCTGCAGTAATGAAGGCACTAACACAGATCATTTTGAAAGGAAAAAAAGATGAAAAAGTTGAGGCAAGTGGACTGAAGAAAGCCATAGAAACTTTTAAATTAATTGTCATACTTGTTATTTGGTACAAGGTCCTGAAATCAGTTCAGACAACTTCTAAGTCCCTACAGATAGTGGTAGATGCTCAAATTAGTTCAGTAAAACTTTTCAGGTGCATGCAAGGGAGGGGTTAATACTTAGTAAGTAACAAGACATTGGTTCCCCCGGCACACTGAATAGTTTTAGCAACCAATCTTGAACACTACATGATAATAGAATTCAGAGATATTGGTTACATATACCTGCGCAGGTGTATGACATGCCCCCAAGCCGCGTCAAGGCTTCTCTGTATATTGGGGGTCCCTAGCGCTATATCTAGGTGCAGGGTGTGGCACCCCAAAAACTATCATAAGCTAGGAAGCCCAGTGCAGCATGCAAGTGAGATACTAAGTGTTAATAATTAGTGATAGGAAGCCGAAGCTATACATAAGGAGAGAGATAAATGAAATGTAATTAAAATAAGAGATACAGATGTGTCCACGTACATCTTGGTTTTACTGCACCATGTATGGCACAGTAAAAAAGTCACGCTTTGTGATTTTTCTAAAAATTTGCTTCTCTAATCTATTACTTTATACAAATTCTACTGCTTCAGAAATTTTTTAGACTCTATCTACTTGCTACATTTGGAAATTTCCAAAAAGTGTCCAAGTGTCCAAGTGTCCAGGTTCAGTGCATCAAGTTCAGGATAACACCATTAGGATCAGTCAGAGTGTGTGCATATAGTAGTCAGCTACATTAGGATCTGACTGATCCTAATGGTGTTATCCTGAACTTGATGCACTGAACCTGGACACTTGGACACTTTATTTGGAACGCACCTTCGGGCACTTTTGCACTTTATATTCGGGGACTCTTCCAAAATCAAGCCTCCTGCGGTGGTGCCGCAGAAACTTCAGTTGAAGTATAGCCCACCGCAGCACCGATTCATGGTGAGATGACTGTTTGTTTTTCCCAGAATATATGAAAATCAGCGTTTCTATTGGATGTCCAAAGTAATTGATGTCTGTATGTTTATATATGTTTTTACATATACTTTTTAAAAAAAATTGTGATTTTTTTTCTCCCAAATAAACCTTTGTTGATTCATAAGGTGTATATCTTCACATCTGTTTGAAATCGTTGCGCCAAGCTACAACTGTCCTGTCATTTCTAGAGTATTGCCAGGAGGTGGTGTACCTCCTTTCAGTTGTAGCAGGCAGCACTTTTTCAATTAATTGCGCTATTTGTTCCACAAAACCCTGTATCCAAATATATTTCTAATACAACAAGAAATAACTAAATGACCAGAAGGTTCCTTAAAAAAAGGATACAGCAGTAAATTACTACATGAGGCTAAATCTAAAGAGCTTTCAGCACCTAAGCAGACACCCCCTCATGCAGCAACTAACGATAAAAACCAAAACTCTGTAATATGGGTAAATCACTACACGATGAGCAGTAAAAATTTGATTAAAACAGCAAAGCAGGAGTGGCCTTTTATCCAGGTGGACCATGATTTTACATCACTACAAAACAAGGCTCTGCTCCCCCTGCTATAAGCGTGGTAAAAATGTGAAAGATGCATTGGTTTGCACTGACATCACTCAGTATAAAAAAAAAAACCAGCACACACTTTTTAACTATAAAGGAAGGCAACTATAGATGCCTTGGATGCATTAAATTCTTCTATCTGGAAATTGGTGAATACTTTGTGCAGCTGCACACTGGGACAAAATTTACCATCAAACATATTTTCACATGCACAAGCAAATATGGTATTTATTTACTGTGATACCCTTGCAGCCTACATTATGTAGGCAAAACCATATGTACAGTATGCATGTTCAAAGAACAAATGACCCAGCACCGTAGCGCCATTAGACTTGCCTTAGAAGCTTAGCACAACACGTTTTTCATGGCATAATTAAGATATAAGATTATTGACACCATATGATGACTATTGCCAAGCTTGATGTCCCCAAGATGACTGCTGCCTAATTAGGGCTATTTGAGACTTGGGCTAACCTATAGAGGAAGTTAGTTTGGTGATAAGTCTGCACCATCAGAGAATCCAATGGCATCATTGTTTATTACTAACATTCCAGCCACAACTTTATGTTATGAGATCTTTGAGATGTCCAAGCCTCCCATTCCCACGTTTTCTTTTTTTCAACATTAAATCTTTATTTCAAATTTTCATAGTAATAACAATAACAAGGGGGTAAACAATAATAACAATAACAAGGGGGTAAACAAAAAAAGGGGGATAACAAAGGGAAAGGGGATTGGGAATTGAGGGAGCAGGACATACGAAGGTATAGATGATTTAGGGTAATAATCAAGAAAAAGACAAAGGAGGTAAGACAAGCAAGGTACATTGAGTATATTAGGCATCAGAGGCCATTGAAGGTGACTCATTTAAATAGAAAGTGGAAGGCTGAGACTGTGACATGGTATGTGTTGACGGAGCTCCCTTTCCCTCTGTGACATAGACATGCCACGGGAGCCATTCCATTCCCACATTTTCTGATTGTTCATCAGTCCCATTGATGGGAATATCAAACAGTTGAATTGAATGTGTAATTGCACTTAAAGACTTCACATCACAACAGAAGTTTCTGTTTCTGCTGCCTGGATTGTAAATTGTAGACTGCCAGCCTTTAGAGTACAAGCAATATAATTGACCTGTTCACCAAAACCATAGATCCTGTAAACTTGCTCCTTTCTTCTTCATCTGTGTAATCCTGTAACCCTGTATGATTGCGTTTGAGTAATCCAGAAAGGATGCATCCTGAATTTAGGTAATCCTGTAATCCTGCACCTGTAACCTTGCCTACTGCTATTGGATCATTGGGAAATCCTGTTTCTGGCATAATCTGACTTCAGTTACCTACACTACTCACTGATACCACCACTCATTGCTGGACAGTATCTGTGTATCCTGTTATCAGCTATGTCTACCTCAGCTAATATTCTGTACTAGAGTACACTATGCATGCAAGCCTGAATAAATGTCACTGAACACAATGCATCTACTGCAGATGTTTACCAGCATTATTTTCCAAATCAGTGTACATATCTGAAATCATGACAAGTGGGAGACATGAGCTATTAATATATTCATCGTCTGAGGGTGGGGGCTAGTCATTTAAAAAAGGTAGAGTATATTCATTAATTGTTGGAGGCTAATCATTTAGTGGTGGGAATCTATTTCATTGTGGGGTCATGATGGTGTCTGTTAAAATAAGATGGGTTAATGGGATATTCCAGTAAATTATCTCTGGTTAGTTTGAGTACTTTTAATAGAATAATAACCTGCATTGTCAGATTAGGCTGGCTGGGGAAAAGGAGTGTTCACTAATTCAGCTTTTCAGTTAACCATGCTGTATACTTGTCCAGTTTTAATCCATGCAAGAATCACCCTAGCAGCAATTGAGTTTAACACATCAGCAGTATCATGTGGGCCAACCATCCTGATTCCGGTGGGAACTATTCCACCCACTACTCCAAACATCATAAGCACCTTGGTATTTTTACTCATTGGCAAAAGTCTTGATTGCTAATACACGGTTCTAGTCGTACCCACAATATTAATTATATATATTTATAATGTTTCGGTAGTGCCGTGTCTGTGATTATCCCCTTTACTTTTGGGATGCACATTTGAGACTCTCTCTCTCTTTTCTATTTTATATAAAATACAAAGTTTTATTCCTTACAACAGACAAACAAAGGTCATCTGTTGATGTTTTGACTGCAAGCAAGGCAGCCTTCATCAGGACACCAAAATAGCAACACCTCCTACAATGAATATATATATATATATATATATATATCTATATATATATATATATATATATATATATATATATATATAGATATATATCTATATATAGATATATATAGATATATCTATATATATATATATATATATATATATATATCTATATATATATATATATCTATATATATATATATATATATATATATATATATATATATATACTCTGTACACTTGTGAAATGTATTTTGTATTTTGTGTTGAGCTTTATTTACATATTTCAGAGAACTGAGTGCAATAAGCAAAAATGTAAGCAACAGATATTTATTTTAAGATGTATGGTTCTCCGAGTGAGAATAAATATTTAAAATATGTGCTTTATTGCTTTCTGTATACAGTATAAAACAAGCACATCTCAAAAAGAAGAATTTACTATATTCTACAGTACTTTCCCTGTAAGTGTTATTCTTGTCCTGCCTGCCATATATAGTTTCCTGTCCTAGCTCTAAACTTTTTTTCACATTTTGTTTTTGCTGTCTAATGCTGTTATGTCTTCAAAATAAAGTTCTATCTGGCCTAAAAAAAAATATACAATGCATTTAGCTTGGCTGGCTGAAAATAAAAAAGTTTTGGAATACAATATGTCAACAAATTTGCCAGTTTACCAATTGCTCCTTCTATTAAAGTACAAATATCCACTAGCCACTAAACTTGTTCATTGTTTTGTTTTGCGATAGAGCAAGATTTGAGGTTATTATTGGAGGGTCATAATCAAAGAGATCATATGGTCAGGGCCGGCGCCACCACTAGGCATTTGCCTAGGGCGCCGGCCACTGGAGGGCGGCACTGAGCTCTTGGAAAGCAGCGAGGAGGCGGAGCATGAAAAAAACCCGCCCGCCAATAAACCATCCCAGCAAGAACGGTAGCTCCCTCACCCTACCACTTTAATAGTCCCTCCTGTAATAAGATACTAGCTGCAGGCAGCACCCAGCAAACCCCCTCCTGCACTAGGATACTGGCCGCAGATAGCGCACCCCGCGACCCCTCCCCCTGTGTAGTATGCTAGCAGCTGCAGGTAGCAAACCCCCCCATATGTAGTAGGAACGTGGCCGCAGGCAGCACCCACACGCCTCCGCAGTAGGATACCGGCCACGGGCACCCCCTCCCCCCTGTGTAGTAGGAAAGCGGCAACTACGGGAAGCAGGAGGACTCAGCCCATCATAAAGTGAGAGCCGGACAGAGCGGCATCATCCCCACATCCAAGTGCCCTGTCTTGCAGGTGTCATCGTGCATGCACAGAAATTGAAGGCCAGAAGCTGTACCTGGCAGGCGGTGTTCGCCCCAGCAGTCTGCAGTGGTTACTGCCAGCCAGGCAAACCAGCCTGATGGGAGGCGCCCACACAGCGCAGGAGTAGAGACACAGAGAAACTAATTCCAGGTGAGGACACTTTCCCCCAGCATGTGCAAGGCTGGACCACTTGTGCAGTGCAGTATCCTGTATATGCCCTCCTTTCCACCCCTTTCTAGTCCCAAGGTTGTGTGTCCCTCATCACCCCCTCCCATTCATGTCTGCAGGCCATGTGTCCCTCTACTCCCCCCCCATTCATGTCCCCAGGACCTGTGTCCCTCATCTCCCCCCCCCCATGTCTCCAGGTCCTGTGGCTCTCCTGTCCCTCCCCCCTCATGTCCCCAGGTCCTGTGCCCCCCATCTGCCTCCAAGTCCTGTGTCCCTCATCTCCCCCCCCCCATGTCTCCAGGTTATCTAGCCCTCCTCTTCCTCACACCCCCACCTGTCCCCAGGTACTATGTCCCTCGACCCTTCCTGTCATGTGCCCAGGTCCTGTGTCGTATCCCTCACCTTCCTCCCCCTCCTGTACTCAGGTCCTGTGTCCAACATCTTCCTCTACCAGCCTGTCCCCAGGTCCTGCGTTACTCATCTCCCTCCCCCCTCATATTCCCAGGTCATGCGTATGTCATCTCCCCCTCCCCTCCTGTCCACAGGTCCTGTTTTCCTCCTCTTCCCCCTGATATCCTCTCCATCTCCCCGCTCATGTCCCAAAGTCCTGTGTCCCTCCTCTCCCATTTTTCCCACTCATTTCTCCAGGTCCTGTGCCCCCTAATGTCACAAGGTCCTGTGCCCATCCTCTCCTCTCCCCCTTCTCATGTCCCTAGGTGTGTCCCTCCTCCCCCTCTCTACCCCCCCTCGTGTCCTGTGGCCTCCCCTCCTCATGTGCCAAGGTCCTGTGTCATTCCCTCATGTCCTGTTTTCCTTCTTACCCTCCCGCCCCACTCATATGTTGTCCATTTCCTCTCATGTGTCCAAGCCTTGTGTCTGAATTTACCTGGCTCCTCCATCCTTGTAGGTAGGGGGGGGGGGGTAAGCTGAAATTTCGCCTAGTGTGCTGGGGTACCTTGCACCGGCCCTGCATATGGTACAATTGAAGTATGAGATAAACTTGTCTTCTGTGCATTATTTTGATGTCAACATCTTTATACTGTATGTCTATCCTGCAGATAGAATTACCATGTTAAAGAATGATAGCTTTTACCCCCAAAATCTCCATAAAGGTTTAACTTACTCACATCAACAGTAGTCAGTCTTAAATGGAGACTGATCTGTTGTCCACTGTAAATAAATTTGCATAGGAGGTTAAGATGAGAAAATACTTGAGATCACTAAAAGACATTTAGACATTCCCCAAAATGACACAGTACTACCTATCTTACACCTTATCTAGTAATGCATTCTAGACCAAGGGTGGCCAAATCTGTCTTGAGATCTACCAATGGACTACATTTTCCAAATCACCTAACTGGTGCACAGTTGTCATTACTGCCACATTTTCAAACATGCTGCATTTGTTCCTACTATAGATCCACAAGTTGTCTGAAAAACATGAACTCTTGGCAGATCTTGAGGACAAGTTTGGTCACCCCTGTCGTAGACCCATGACCAGTTATAAAAGAAGTGAAAACTTAAAGGAAAAACTGGGAAAATATGAAATAATCCCTTTTAAAAAGAAGAAAATACAACATTTTTAAACCAGTATGCTATCAATGTTTGAATGCTTAAGTTGTGTGGGGGATTCTTTTAATCACCCACATATAAATGTCTTTACTTGTTACCATGCATTTTCAGCCTCTATTATGTTAGAAAGGCCAAACCTCATTTTAAAGAGTGTATGGCACTGCATACAACATTATTTATGACCAGCAATAGAAACAGGCCATAGTAAACAGCCAGTAGCATGTAATTATGCACTGGCAAAACATAGCTTGGCTTGTATTACAGTAGATCAAAAATGATGGATCATGTGCCTGCCATTTTAAGAGGAGGTGACCGGTGTACCAAACATCTACAACTAGAATGTATGTGATATTATCACTTCAGAACCTAGACCCAAAGAGTGACGGTCTGTTATGTTTTCTGTAATCAGTATAACCCATTTAATTTTGAAACCCTAACGTATTAATAATATTTTGCATATGCATTTGTATACAGTATATGTTACTGCACTGGTATAAAATGGTTACTTTGCCAGGTTTAATCTATCATGTTATGTGATCAGTGTTTTTAGTGTGTTTCATTGTACATGTTATTTCTGTGTCAACTGGGGAGTCTCCTGTTTGGCTAGGCACATGTAAGCAGCCTGATGATGGGAGTTATTCTAGTTCACTTTTTCTTGCAAATTCTTTCTCAAATGGACAAAACCATGTGCACTGCAGGTGGGGTAGATGTTACTTGTGCAGAGAGAGTTAGATTTGGGTGGGGTTTTACTTCAAATTCAGATCTATATTGCAGTGTAAAAATAAAGCAGTCAGTATTTTCCCTGCACAGAAACAAAATAAATCACCCACATCTAATTCTCTCTACACATTTTACATCAGCCCCCCCTGCAGTTCACATGGTTTTGTCAATTTGAGGAGGAATTTGCCAGAAAGCGTGAACCAGAATAACCCCCAATGTCACAGGGGATCTAAAGATTTAAGTTGTGGTGTTATACCTCAGCACTAGTTACTGGCTGTGTGTTAAGGTGTGTACAGTCAGCTATATGATGATGGGAAATGTAGAACATGAAATAGTGTTCATTCTAGTACCCACCAACTTTGAAAACCCATGCAGTTCCTCTTTCCTCCCTGGGGTGTCGCTGTCTGTTTTAGTGCTTTTAGCTCAGTGTGGTCTGTATATCAGCACTGATATGAAAACCAGACCTGTGCTAGAAACACCACAGCAGACAGCGATACCCCAGGCAGGGAACAAGAACTGCATGGGTTTTCAAAGTTAGCGGGTGCTAGAATGAAATGTAGAACATGTAGCTATTGCAGCACTATACACTGCACTACCCATCCTGATGAATTAACTCTCTGTGATTCTGAACTGCACCATAGATGTTTTTTGACTTGTGCCGGCATGTCGGATGTGAGATATTATTGTTCATTCTTTATAGTTGACAAGTGCCTACAGTACATGTCTATATGTGAACTGTATGTGCTTCTTTAAATATATTGCGAAATAAATCTTGTAGTGCTGTGCTTCAGGTGGAGCTGATGTACCATACTCTATGTAATACCCCTTTCACATCGCACTTTTAAAACGGTAAATTGCCGATTTTTTGTCATTTTAAAACGTTTAAGCCTGCACTGTGAATGCACCAGAGCCGATTTACCGTTTAAAGTTAACTGGTATTTCGAACCATGTAAAAAGCAGAGTCCTACACGGTTCCTTGCCGTTTTTTGAGCAATGTGAATGTGTACAATGTGTCTGAAACGGTATTTCAGGCAAACAACACAAGCTACAGAGCAGTGATAGGCTGTCCCCTTTAAAATGACAGGCAATGTTGACACTCTGGCTTGAAACGTGTTCGGGTTGAAACGGTTTGACTGCTATGTTGAATGAGACTTAACCGGTATTTAAAACGGTAATCTGCGGCAATGTTAAGGCTCTGACCCGTTTTAATTACCATTTTAAAATACCGGTTTTTAAAACGTGTCGGCGATGTGAAAGGGGTATAACTTGTTTATGGTGGAAAACAGGTACTGTACATAATTATTACACTGCCGGATTTCATAGCTAAATATACAGTACACATATTTTTATATATTGTTATCAATACTGTTTTGGGGGCATATGGAATATATATATATCTATATATCTATATATATATATATATATATATATATATATATAGATATATATAGATATATATAATTAAGTAAAAAATATTTCATAGACATAACATTGTTTCCAGCTTCTTGGTAAAGCAATAAACAGCACTGAATGTCTATTGTTGTTCAGAGCCAAATAAATATGTAAGAGAGTGTATAAATCCATCTCTAGTGAGTACGACATTGTAAATTCTGTTTGTCAATTTATATTGTATAAATCCTAATAAAAATGAAAATTCTTCTGTATTGCAGAATATCATAAAACTATGGCTAGAAACGTGGACACAATATTTTCAGATATTTTGGAAACATTTTTTTTTTAAAGTTGATCTGTAAGTGGAATATATGAAGCAAATATTACTTTTGGAAACTTTAAAATAAAGTTTATCACAAGTATGTTTTGAATACAAAGATGACAGATGTCAACTACTGAATTTAATTTAAAAAATTTGAAAATTATGTTGACACAATGGGGGAAATTTACTAAGATGTGTATTCTAATTGACATGTGAAGTTGCTATGGGCAACCAATCAGAATCTACTTCTTATTTATTTAACACCCTCTAGAAGATAGTAGACAGGATCTGATTGGTTGCCCATAGCAATATCACAAGTGAAGTAGAATACACATCTTAGTAAATTTCTCCCAATATGTACTGTATGTCTTTAGAATATTTTGTTGTCTGCATTTTTGTCCTTTTTTTGTCTGTCTGTAGAATATGAAAGATATTAGAACTACATGAACTACATGAACTACATTTTTAACAAAATATTATTCTGTTTGTCGTTTACGTAATGTGGCACACATTTTACAGCTCTGTGAATTATCAATGTTCCAACAATGTAAGATCCAATGGAAAATTACCGCAATACATGTGTAAGTCTATTACAGAATAAAAACAAAAAAACGGTTTTGCACCACTTTTTAACCCCTTCATGACAGAGCCAGTTTGTGCCTTCATGACAGAGCCCTTTTTTTCAAATCTGACATGTCTCACTTAAGTGGGGATAACTTTTTTTTGCTTTTACTTATCCCAGTGATTTTGAGATTGTTTTTTCGTGACACATTGTACTTCAAGTTAGTGGTAAATTTGGGTCGATACAGTCTGTGTTTTTTTGTGAAAAATACCAAAATATCGTGAAAAAATGGAAAATTTAGCAATATGCAAAATGTCACATTTTCTGCTTGTGAGACAAATAATCATACCACTCAAAATAGTTAATAACTAACAAAGACCATATGTCTACTTTATGTAGCAATCATTATTTCAACTTCCTTTTCATTTTTTTGGACACTAGGAGGCTTCAAATATGACTAGCAAATTCTCAAATTTTCAAGAAAATTTCAAACACTGATTTTTTTAGGGACCAGTTCAGTTCTGATGTGACTTTGAGGGACTTGTATGTGAGACACCCCCATAAATGATGCCATTTCAAAAACTGCACCCCTCACAGTATTCAAAACAGCAGTTTGGAAGTTTGTTAACCCTTTAGGTGTTTCACAGGAATTAAAACAAAGTGTAGGTGAAATTTCAAAATTTCTTTTTTTTTGCAGAGTTTCAATTTTAATACATTTTTCTAACGAATACAGTAGATTTTACTAGAGAAATGTGACTAAAAATTGATTCCCCCAAATCTTTTGTTTTCAAAAATATCCTATATGTGGCCCTAGTGTGCACGTTGACCAAACCACAGGCTTCATAATAGAAGGAGCACCTACTTGATTTTGGAGCCTCCTTTTTATGAGATTTTTTTTTAGGCACCATGTAGGTTTCTAGGCACCATAAGTGCTAAAAGTTAGGAACCTCCCCCACAAGTCACCCCATTTTGCAATCTACACCCCTCAGGGAATTCATCTAGGGGTATAGTGTACATTTCAAACCCCCAGGGGTTTCACCAATTTTGGTACAACTGGGATGTGAAAATGGAAAATTACATTTTTTTACACAAACATGCAGTTCTGGCTCAAAATTTTTCATTTTCACAAGGAATGAAGGAGACAAAGCACCCCAAAATCTGTGCCCCAATTTCTCCCGAGTACGGCAATGCCTCACATGTGACCAAAAAATACCAGTTGGGCGCATGGCAGGACTCAGAAGGGAAGGAGTGATTTTTGGATTTGGCAGCACAGATTTTGGTGGAATGAATGGTGGGTGCCATGTTGCATTATCAAGACTCCCAAAGCACCAATACAGTGGAACCCCCCCACAAGTCACCCCATTTTGCAAACTACACCCCTCAGGGAATTCATCTAGGGGTATAGTGTACATTTCAAACCCCCAGGGGTTTCACCAATTTTGATACAACTGGGCAGTGAAAATGAAAAATTACATTTTTTTACACAAAAATGCAGTTCTGGCTCAAAATTTTTCATTTTCACAAGGAATGAAGGAGACAAAGCACCCCAAAATCTGTGCCCCAATTTCTCCCGAGTACGGCAATGCCTCACATGTGACCAAAAAATACCAGTTGGGCGCATGGCAGGACTCAGAAGGGAAGGAGTGATTTTTGGATTTGGCAGCACAGATTTTGGTGGAATGAATAGTGGGTGCCATGTTGCATTAGCAAGACTCCCAAAGCACCAATACAGTGGAACCCCCCCACAAGTCACCCCATTTTGCAAAGTACACCCCTCAGGGAATTCATCTAGGGGTATAGTGTACATTTCAAACCCCCAGGGGTTTCACCAATTTTGATACAACTGGGCAGTGAAAATGAAAAATTACATTTTTTTACACAAAAATGCAGTTCTGGCTCAAAATTTTTCATTTTCACAAGGAATGAAGGAGACAAAGCACCCCAAAATCTGTGCCCCAATTTCTCCCGAGTACGGCAATGCCTCACATGTGACCAAAAAATACCAGTTGGGCGCATGGCAGGACTCAGAAGGGAAGGAGTGATTTTTGGATTTGGCAGCACAGATTTTGGTGGAATGAATGGTGGGTGCCATGTTGCATTATCAAGACTCCCAAAGCACCAATACAGTGGAACCCCCCCACAAGTCACCCCATTTTGCAAACTACACCCCTCAGGGAATTCATCTAGGGGTATAGTGTACATTTCAAACCCCCAGGGGTTTCACCAATTTTGGTACAACTGGGCAGTGAAAATGAAAAATTACATTTTTTTACACAAAAATGCAGTTCTGGCTCAAAATTTTTCATTTTCACAAGGAATGAAGGAGACAAAGCACCCCAAAATCTGTGCCCCAATTTCTCCCGAGTACGGCAATGCCTCACATGTGACCAAAAAATACCAGTTGGGCGCATGGCAGGACTCAGAAGGGAAGGAGTGATTTTTGGATTTTGCAGCACAGATTTTGGTGGAATAAATGGTGGGTGCTATGTTGCACCAATACAGTGGAACCCCCCCACAAGTCACCCCATTTTGCAAAGTACACCCCTCAGGGAATTCATCTAGGGGTATAGTGTACATTTCAAACCCCCAGGGGTTTCACCAATTTTGATACAACTGGGCAGTGAAAATGAAAAATTACATTTTTTTACACAAAAATGCAGTTCTGGCTCAAAATTTTTCATTTTCACAAGGAATGAAGGAGACAAAGCACCCCAAAATCTGTGCCCCAATTTCTCCCGAGTACGGCAATGCCTCACATGTGACCAAAAAATACCAGTTGGGCGCATGGCAGGACTCAGAAGGGAAGGAGTGATTTTTGGATTTGGCAGCACAGATTTTGGTGGAATGAATAGTGGGTGCCATGTTGCATTAGCAAGACTCCCAAAGCACCAATACAGTGGAACCCCCCCACAAGTCACCCCATTTTGCAAAGTACACCCCTCAGGGAATTCATCTAGGGGTATAGTGTACATTTCAAACCCCCAGGGGTTTCACCAATTTTGATACAACTGGGCAGTGAAAATGAAAAATTACATTTTTTTACACAAAAATGCAGTTCTGGCTCAAAATTTTTCATTTTCACAAGGAATGAAGGAGACAAAGCACCCCAAAATCTGTGCCCCAATTTCTCCCGAGTACGGCAATGCCTCACATGTGACCAAAAAATACCAGTTGGGCGCATGGCAGGACTCAGAAGGGAAGGAGTGATTTTTGGATTTGGCAGCACAGATTTTGGTGGAATGAATGGTGGGTGCCATGTTGCATTATCAAGACTCCCAAAGCACCAATACAGTGGAACCCCCCCACAAGTCACCCCATTTTGCAAACTACACCCCTCAGGGAATTCATCTAGGGGTATAGTGTACATTTCAAACCCCCAGGGGTTTCACCAATTTTGGTACAACTGGGCAGTGAAAATGAAAAATTACATTTTTTTACACAAAAATGCAGTTCTGGCTCAAAATTTTTCATTTTCACAAGGAATGAAGGAGACAAAGCACCACAAAATCTGTGCCCCAATTTCTCCCGAGTACGGCAATGCCTCACATGTGACCAAAAAATACCAGTTGGGCGCATGGCAGGACTCAGAAGGGAAGGAGTGATTTTTGGATTTTGCAGCACAGATTTTGGTGGAATACATGGTGGGTGCTATGTTGCACCAATACAGTGGAACCCCCCCACAAGTCACCCCATTTTGCAAAGTCCACCACTCAGGGAATTCATCTAGGGGTATAGTGTACATTTCAAACCCCCAGGGGTTTCACCAATTTTGATACAACTGGGCAGTGAAAATGAAAAATTACATTTTTTTACACAAAAATGCAGTTCTGGCTCAAAATTTTTCATTTTCACAAGGAATGAAGGAGACAAAGCACCACAAAATCTGTGCCCCCATTTCTCCCGAGTACGGCAATGCCTCACATGTGACCAAAAAATACCAGTGGGGCGCATAGCAGGACTCAGAAGGGAAGGAGTGATTTTTGGATTTGGCAGCACAGATTTTGGTGGAATGAATGGTGGGTGCTATGTTGCATTGCCAATACAGTGGAACCCCCCCACAAGTGACCCCATTTTGCAAACTACACCCCTCAGGGAATTCATCTAGGGGTATAGTGTACATTTCAAACCCCCAGGGGTTTCACCAATTTTGGTACAACTGGGCTGTGAAAATAAAAAATTACATTTTTTTACACAAAAATGTACTTCTGGCTCAAAATTTTTCATTTTCACAAGGAATGAAGGAGACAAAGCACCCCAAAATCTGTGCCCCCATTTCTCCCGAGTACGGCAATGCCTTACATGTGACCAAAAAATACCAGTGGGGCGCATAGCAGGACTCAGAAGGGAAGGAGTGATTTTTGGATTTGGCAGCACAGATTTTGGTGGAATGAATGGTGGGTGCTATGTTGCATTGCCAATACAGTGGAACCCCCCCACAAGTGACCCCATTTTGCAAAGTACACCCCTCAGGGAATTCATCTAGGGGTATAGTGTACATTTCAAACCCCCAGGGGTTTCACCAATTTTGGTACAACTGGGCTGTGAAAATGAAAAATTACATTTTTTTACACAAAAATGTAATTCTGGCTCAAAATTTTTCATTTTCACAAGGAATGAAGGAGACAAAGCACCCCAAAATCTGTGCCCCCATTTCTCCCGAGTACGGCAATGCCTCACATGTGACCAAAAAATACCAGTGGGGCGCATAGCAGGACTCAGAAGGGAAGGAGTGATTTTTGGATTTGGCAGCACAGATTTTGGTGGAATGAATGGTGGGTGCTATGTTGCATTGCCAATACAGTGGAACCCCCCCACAAGTGACCCCATTTTGCAAAGTACACCCCTCAGGGAATTCATCTAGGGGTATAGTGTACATTTCAAACCCCCAGGGGTTTCACCAATTTTGGTACAACTGGGCTGTGAAAATGAAAAATTACATTTTTTTACACAAAAATGTACTTCTGGCTCAAAATTTTTCATTTTCACAAGGAATGAAGGAGACAAAGCACCCCAAAATATGTGCCCCCATTTCTCCAGAGTACGGCAATGCCTCACATGAGAACAAAAAATACCAGTTGCGTGCATGGCAGGACTCAGAAGGGAAGGAGTAATTTTTGGATTTTGCAGCTCAGATTCTGGTGGAATGAATGGTGGGTGCTATGTGGCATTAGCAAGACCCCCGATGGACGGTGAAATGATGAACCTAATAATCCATCGATGTGTGGTATATTTTGAAACACTCCTTTATACATAGGCCGGGTTTGTCGGGGCAAGTTTCACAGTGGAAAATAGTTTCCTTTCTTATTCCCTTTTTATAGCAAACTTTGCACCTTTTTTGTGTCCTGCCCTTTCTTGCAGTGGAGGGGATTTCGTTGGGAAAATGCTGCCCTGGTACAATACGGGGGCCAGTACTAGAAGTACTGGGGCCCTCTGCCTGCTGGTTCCCAAATATTAGGCCCTTTATGACTTCCTCTTGAAAGTGCATAAATGTCCCCCTCTGGCCGGTAGAACGGAATAGCACGTAAGCGTTATACAGTGCCATCTGGATGATATACACAGCCAGCTTCTTGTACCAGATATTTGTTTTCCGCAGGGCACTGTACGGCTTCAGTACCTGATCTGAAAGATCCACTCCGCCCATGTACTTATTGTAATCTAGGATACAATTTGGTTTTGAGGTGTGGGTACTGGTACCTCGTACAGGGATGGAGGTGGTACTGTCTCCATGAATTGTTGTCAGTATAAGGACATCCCTCTTGTCCTTATATTTGACCAACAACATATTTTCGGTGCATATTCCCCTGCTTTCACCCCTTCTCATTACTTGGGCAATGTGCGTTTTGGGGAGGCCTCTTTGGTTCTTGCGCACAGTACCGCAAGCTGCTGTACCTCTTGAACCAAGGGCCTTAAACAGGGGGATGCTGGTGTAAAAGTTATCCACATAGAGGTGATAACCCTTATCCAGGAAGGGGTGCATTAAATCCCAGACAATTTTGCCACTAACACCTACGAGGGAGGGGGGGCATTCTGGCGGTTCAATTCTTGAATCCTTCCCTTCATATACCCTAAACTTGTGGGTGTACCCTGTGGTGCTTTCACACAGCTTATACATTTTTATGCCATACCTTGCCCTCTTACTGGGAAGGTACTGGCGGAATTTAACCCTTCCTTTAAAATGTATAAGGGACTCGTCGATGCTAATACATTTATCAGGGATGTACAGCTCTGCAAATTTGGCACTGAAATGATCAATGACCGGCCTGACTTTGAATAGCCTGTCAAAGGTGGGATCATCTCTGGGTGGGCACTGTGCATTATCGGTGTAATGTATAAATTTATGGATTGCCTCAAAACGAGTCCGAGTCATGGCCATACGGTAAAATGGGGTGCTGTACAGAACATCTGTACTCCAATATTGCCTAATTTGTGGCTTTTTTACTATGCCCATATGAAACACCAGACCCCAAAACGTCATCATCTCTACTGCATCTACAGGGGTCCACCTAGCAAATAATGACGTGGGGTTTTGAGCAATACACTGCTGGGCATATAAATTAGTTTGGTCCACCATTAAATTTATAAAATCATCAGAGAAAAATAATTTGAAAAAGTCAATTTCTCTGAGACCTGTGGAATCAAATTGGATTCCTGGCATGGCCAAAAACTCAGGAACCTGGGGCTCAAAATTGTCTGGTGGTGGGGTCCATACGAGATCAATTATTGGGGGGGGGGTCTCAGCTGCTCTACGGGGGCGTCTTTGAGGGGGTCCCTCATCACCAGAGGAGGAAGAGGAGCTTAAGACGAATCCTTCAAATTCCCCGCTTGCCTCACTGGCTGTGTCAGAATCAGAAGCAAGCATGGCATATGCCTCCTCCACTGAATACATTCTTCTGGATGACTGGGATGACATTTGGGATGACATTTGGGATGACATTTTTATTTTTGTGTTACTGGTAGTGAAATGTTTCAACACGTGTATAGTGTAGGGGGGGGGGTACAAACTTTATTTCAACCCGGGGGGTATGTAGTGTGTTGTGTGTATGTAGTGCAGAAAAAAAAAATACTTTATACAAAAAAAAAAAAATTGAAGGGGTTAAAAAAAAAAAAATTGAAGGGGTTAAAAAAAAAAAAAATTGAAGGGGTTAAAAAAACAAAAAAAAAGGTCCTGCGCCAAAAATTGAGCACAGATGTTGGTCAGTAACGTCTGTCACTGAACAGCGCTCAAAGGCAACAGGAATTTGATAAAAAAAAAAAAAATAGATCAACCCTGTGCCGAAAAAGCTGATCAGTGATGTACGTCACTGATCAGCGCACAGTGGCCACAGGACACCCACAAAATCACAGTGTGTGTAAAAAAAAAATTAAAAAAAGACCACACAGCACCCACAAAAAAAAAAAAAGGTGATCAGTGATGCGACACTGATTACCAGTGAGGGGCAGCAGGTGCACAACCTTTGGTGCAACTGGCAGCAACTGACAGGTATATATAAAAAAAAAAAACCTCTGCACCCCCAAAAAGTTGCTGATCACCTCAGATATAGTGATCAGCACAAAAGGCGGGGGTAGCAGACACAAAATATACACTCTCTGTCACTATCTCTCTCTATCTCTCACTATCTATCACTATCTATCACTATCTATCACTATCTATCACACTGCAGCAGCAGCACTGACAGTTATATGTATAAAAAAAAACCTGCACCCCCAAAAAGGGGGGGTAGCAGACTCAAAATATACACTCTCTATCACTCTCTGTCACTATCTCTCTCTATCTCTCTATCTCTCACTATCTATCACTATCTATCACTATGACACTGCAGCAGCAGCACTGACAGTTATATATATAGAAAAAAAACCTGCACCCCCAAAAAGGGGGGGTAGCAGACACAAATCTCTCTATCTCTCACTATCTATCACTATCTATCACTATCTCTCACTATCTATCACTATGACACTGCAGCAGCAGCGACAGTTATTTATATATAAAAAAACCCTGCACCCCCAAAAAGGGGGGGTAGCAGACACAAAATATAGCTCTCTCTGTCACTAGCTCTCTATCTCTCTCTATCTCTCTCTCTCTATCTCTCTATCTCTCTATCACACTGCAGCAGCAGCAGGAAGTCTCAGGAAGTCAGATCCAGGAAGCGTCCAGCACGCTACAAGCAGTGATCAAGTGATCAGGTAAGGTATTTGCAAGGATCAGGTAAGTATGAGCAAGGATCAGGTCAGTATCACGGCAGATAGGCACGGTGACCGCTCTGCACGCTACTCCAGACCGGAATGGCGTCTGCAGCGCAGTCACCGGTAGTTTAAATGTCGCGCCTTGGCTGTGATTGGTCCGTGGGTCCCACGGACCAATCACAGCCTTGGGGGCAGGTGGGGTGAGGGTGGGGTGAGGTGTCATCGTCACCGATGACCCCCTCATGCCCCCTGACGCCCGGCGGTGATTGACACCTGTGTTACCAAGCGTCTGATTCGCTGGTAACACAGGAAAACGCTGTGAATGGCTGTTCACACTGAACAGCCAATCACAGCGATCGCCGACGGGGGGGCGGCATCGCAGCCCCCCCTGGGCATGCAGGGACATGTCTGCTGTCAGGGACAGCAGACATCGTCCCTCTGTCACTGCGTCTCGAGACGCAGTGACAGTTTAAAGTCATGACGTATATATACGTCATGTGTCGGGAAGTACTTCCCGGCCATGACGTATATATACGTCAAATGTCGTGAAGGGGTTAAAGAAGCAGTTGACAATTTGTTCACTCCAGAAACATTTCAAAATGGCTTTATGGCTGGCTTGTGGACTGTGACTATGGCTTTATGGCTTGTGCACTGACGCAGTTGACTTATCAAAGTACATCTCACCAAGGCGGCATGAACTAATTGTGTATGTATTTGAGCTATTTAGATCTGTTCCTTTGTAATATTATAAGCAATGAGCGCTGAAATTTATACAGTATAAATTTAAATGAGTCATAATCATCTTTTACAGTTAAAATTTTGAGAAGCAAATAGTGATGCATATGTTTCTACTGAGATTGCAGGCTTGTGCCATGTTTGACTAAAGTGCAAGCAGAAGGAACAAACTGAGAAGGCTTCACTTCAACCATAGGAAAAACAGGAACCCCAACCAAGAATCTCAACTGCTAATAGTAACCTCACACTCAATTTTGTGGATAATGCCAGTCCAAACACTGCAGCTGGACTACAACATACAGAAAGCAATGTGCTAGAGGCAACCCTGATATTCCAAACAATAAAAGGAACGAATGTTCCAACTGCAAATAAAACACCAAAGAGCCTCTGGAAAGACCACCTGCATTGGTCATTTGCCATTACCTCACTAAAATAGAGATTGTATTTGACCTAAAAGCACATGAAAAGAATATTCTACATCAGATCATTTGGGTAGCACAAGGAGAAAAATATAATGTACCATTTGATGTTTACTGACAACTGTTAAAAAACTAGAAACCAATACTTGTTAATTTATCAAAAAGTGATCAGCCATCTAGTTATAAGCTGTCAAAGTGGTTTTGGAAACAATGACATTTTATGAAAAACATTTGCTCGATAACTGCTTTTCCCTGCTGAACCTTGCAAAAAATTAAACGCACTGGGTATTAAGTGATCAGTGTTTCCATTTCTTTAACAGCCATAACTAGTACAATCGCTAAGCAAGATGGTAACAAAAGTGGCCCGTACTCAATCTAAATGAATTCCAAAATTACAGAAAAAGTGGCAATCTTCAGCTGTATAAAAGTATAATGCACTCTAAATGTCTGAAGTATATAGTTTATATTATTTTTACATGATTTATCTGAATTAAATTGTAAAAAGTTGATTAAGTTGTATTGTACTATACGTATTGACATGTATATCAACACATTCATTCTGTGTAAAAATCAGATTACAATGGTCAGGCCCCCATTACACTAGGTTTTCTTATGCACCCGTTTGAAATTTTTTTTGTCATCTATTGTTCAAAAAAAGTTTGAAAATTAGACTGGTTTGTTCTTTTTCAGGAGGTTCAACTAAAAATACAGGTTGAGTATCCCTTATCCAAAATGCTCGGGACCAGGAGAATTTTGGATAACGGATTATTCCGTATTTCGGAATATTTTAATATTTCAATGATGTATTTTGAAGTATCTTGCATTTATGCTGTATAAACACATAATATACACACAAATATATTTTATTACCACATAAAATACACACAAATATATTTTAATTGTTCAAAAAACAAGGTTTCAAAACGTGAAACAAAATGTGTGTACTATCTCAGCACTGAATTTGAATGCCAAGCAATCATTTTCTTGTACATATATAGTGCCAGTTACATATCATGTCTTCAGTAGTGCTGTTACAAATGTCCCCAGTGAGTTTTTAGCAAAAAAAATATTTTTTTTCACTTTCTGGAATGTCCGTATTTCGGAATAATTTGGATAACGGATATTCAGATACGGGATACTCGACCTGTATATTGTTATACAGTATGTGTTAATAATATACTATGGTAATATAAAGAAGCACTTTTCTGACCAGTTGCAAATCGATCATCGCGCAACTTAGAGGACACCAAAATCACATGCAGTATAAATTCTGCTCCCATTTGTAAAGCTTGTAAGAAGAAGTTTCTGCATCTTGAAAGTTTTTATTATGTACAGAAAATATTAGCCATTAAATATTTAATTTTATTTTATTTTTTTCTGCTAAACTGATTCTCCATTTGTTGTTTAGTTTTACTACTAAAAATATTACTATAATGTGTATATATACATAAAGTGTGTGTGTGTGTGTGTGTGTGTGTGTGTATGTGTGTGTGTGTGTGTGTGTGTATATATATATATATATATATATATATATATATATATATATATACATATATATATATATATATATATATATATATATATATATACATGTATATATAGTATATAAATATATATACACAAACTATAAATTAAACTTCATTGCAATATATTACAATTTTTACATGAAATTCTGTTGATTAAATTATTGTAAATGGCAATGTCTAAATTTTATTAATATGTTTATTACTTCTGGAACAAAGCTAAATACAAATCTTCTTAATTTAATCCATGACACAAAGCACAGTCTTTTGGTGAGTAAATATAACTCACCCATGAGTTCCTTAGATCCATTAAAATAGGCTTTATTACACAGAATGTAGAACAAAGATCAGGCGTCAAGGTGAAAAAATAATCAACGCCGCCTACTTCTATCAAAATTTTTATGGTATTCTTCCAAACAGCAGCTCATAAAGACAAACTGGTGATTAGACTACTTTCAAACACCACTTCAAACAGCACTAATGCCATACAAATTAAACAATTTTGTTAATCCCGTCAAAGACTCCTTAATTAATAACTAAACAGATTCAGTATTGTTATCTAGCTAACCTAAGAAAAGGGCGGTAAGTAAATTAAAATTAATAGCATTTATAAAACAAAGTATTACTGTAGAATGGATGAGCAATAATAGAATAATTCCATAATGGATTAATTAGATAATAATTATTGCGGTCACTTCAATGATTTCTCAGTATATTAGAATTCAGCATTGTCAGTGGAGATGAGAAGTACAGTTCTTTTTGCTTCAGCTGAAGTTAATATTGTAGACAACACCAAAGAGATGATCAGTGATATTATGTAGAGACATAATTAAATTCAGTTATTGGACAACCTGACCCAAAACAAGTATGTTGGTTATAAAGTAATAAAGTTATAAAGTTATTCCCCAATTCTAAAAACTCCAGGGGGATTTTTAGCATATACAATTATATAATATTTAATTTATTTTATTGGATAATTGGCAAAATGTTGTCTGTGCTGGCATGGGAAGAAACATGGTGAAGATTTTTAACTTTTTCAGTTTACACCAAAAATGCCAAGATAACTCCCAAACTATCTGAGAAAGAAATTAGCACTGCCATAATTAATACATTAAGAGAAATCCTTAAAATCAGGGGTCCTCAAACTATTTTCCTCTGGGACCCCATCAGACAATAAAAATGATAACTCCAGCAAGTTACTGCAGAAGGTCATGACGTCACATGTGTGGTCAGCAGACAGCACACGCATGGCAGCATTGTGGAAGTACAAAATGATGGGAGGAGTCTAAAATAACAGGCAATTCAACATACTTTTCAGACTCCTTGAATCGCTGACAGATTAGAAAAGCCATCAGCCTGATGGTCAACAACACAACACAGGGTCTGTGGGTACTATTGCTACACTACTTTCTGTCAACCTTTAATCAATGTTGACCTTGTACATGTCACCCTAGATAATGGGGATTATTCTGGTTTACTCCCAACGGCACAATCACTCTCTAATGTACAAAATCATATGCACTGCAGGTGGGGCTGATGTAACATGTGCAGAGAGAGTTAGATTTGGGTGAGGTTTGTTCTTCAAACTGATATCTATATTGCAGTGTAAAAAAAAGCAGCCAGTATTTACCCTGCACAGAAACAATAAAACACCAAAATCTAACTCTCTCTGCACATGTTACATCAGCCCCACCTGCAGTGCACATGGTTTTGTCCATTAGAAAGTGATTGTGCCTTTGCGAGAGAACCAGAGTAACTCCCAATGTCTGTCAGCCATTTGGATACCAAGGTATCCAAAGTGCAACAGGCTGCTGATTTTAAAAAGAAACATGTTTGGCAAACAGACAATTATGCAGCAGAGGTCATAATTAAAAAAAAAAAGATGTCTATTATACAGTACATGTAAATGCACAGCATTGATATAATGTTCAGTATAGCAGTGGCATAGGTACTTGTGAGTTATCCGGGCTGCCGATTTTTTCATCGCGCCCGAAATCGTGGGCATTGCGTCGGTCGTGGCCGTTATAAGGGGCCGCGACGCGATGCCCGCGATTTCCCATAGACAGTAATGTTAAAAGACGCGATGGACCCGATTTCCCATAGACAGCAATGTTAAAATAAAATGACAATGTGAAATTGGCCAATATGGCCATTTCACATTGGATATGTTTTAAAAAAAAAGGTTTCATGGCCCCCCACCACCGTTAACGCCACCCCGCTATTGAGACCAACCCGAAGCGTGGCGAGCGCAGCGAGCCCGCGAGGGGCGGCGGTACGCGTCCTCCGACCTTTTCATACCCCTACTATCCACTAGGGCGTGGAGTGAGAATAGAATAGTGTGGCGAGCGCAGCGAGCCACCGAGCCTGAAGCGTGGCGAGGGGACGCGGACACCTGTGAAGCCCGCAAGGGGATGCGGATACCTGTGAAGGTATCCGCGTCCCCTCGCGGGGCTCGCTACGCTCACCACGCTTCGGGCCTCGGTGGCTCGCTGCGCTCGCCACACTATTCTATTCTCACTCCACGCCCTAGTGGATAGTAGGGGTATGAAAAGGTCGGAGGACGCGTACCGCCGCCCCTCGCGGGCTCGCTGCGCTCGCCACGCTTCGGGTTGGTCTCAATAGCGGGGTGGCGTTAACGGTGGTGGGGGGCCATGAAACCTTTTTTTTTAAAACATATCCAATGTGAAATGGCCATATTGGCCAATTTCACATTGTCATTTTATTTTAACATTGCTGTCTATGGGAAATCGGGTCCATCGCGTCTTTTAACATTACTGTCTATGGGAAATCGGGTCCATCGCGTCTTTTAACATTACTGTCTATGGGAAATCGCGGGCATCGCGTCGCGGTCCCTTATAACGGCCACGACCGACGCGATGCCCCCGATTTGGGGCTAAATCGCGGGCATCGCGTCGGTCGGGTGTCCTTAAGTTAACTAAACTTAAGGACAAAATCGGCAGCCCGGATAACTCACAATTACCGTGGCATAATATTTATTTTTTAAATAGTCTGGCAAGTTTGGCATAAATGCAAAGGCAAAGTAATTTCAGAATGTCGTTTTTAAAACAATATGCAACAACAAGCTAACCAAAGGAGAAATAATTTAAAAATACAATTGGAATCCATAATTTAAAGCATGGGTCCTCAAACTGCGGCCCTCCAGATGTTGTGAAACTACAATTCCCAGCATGCCTTGCCACAGTTTTAACACTCCGTTATAGGAAAACTGTGGCAAGGTATGCTGGGATTTGTAGTTTCACCACATCTGGAGGGCCGCAGTTTGAGGACCCATGATTTAAAGGGTAAAGCACCATGGGCCTTATTCTGGTTCACTCTAAGAGGCAAATTCCTTCTCAAATGAACAAAACCATGTGAAAAAGAAGTAATAATGCCACTTTATAGGTCATTGGTACGGCCTCATCTGGAATAGTTCTGGAGACCATGGGTGACATTCTATGGGATGAGAATTGTGTTTTTTGGCGAATATTAGTAAAAAAAATGGCGACATTGCATTTTTCCTTGAAATCGCATATTATGTGCGATAACTCATGCGGACCAAAAGTGTGTGAAAAAAAATCGCATTTTTATCGCATCCAGATGTTTATACAAATCGCTTATTTAATGGGATGCGTTTTCGCGAATCGCACTTTTAAGGTGTCTAATAATCGCACTTTTTTCAGACCAGGTTCTGTTGGGCGATTTGGCACAGAACTCACTTTGGTCAAATGCACAAATGGTTAATTGCAACACAGGTGCACTCAATTTCACTCAGAAACACCCCTACATATACTGCAACATCATTAAGGACACCTGTGAGGGTTTGAGACATGGAGATTTTGCAGAGTGGTTTGGAGTTGCTCATTTGTGATGTGGCCCATTTGGAGGAGCTGCGCAGGAGGGAGGGAGCTGCACACCAGATCCAGGTAGCCCCACGACTACTGCGTACCCCACGTACTGTATGTATCATGCTCGGCTGTACCTGGACTCCCTCTCGGATCAACAGGTTGTGGGGATGTTTAGGCTGAACCGCAATAACCTGTTGGACCTATATGAGCAGGTGAGAGATGATTTGGACCATTTCGGGGGGAGGAAACTATGCAGTGTCTGGGCTGCAGAAATTAATGTGTACCCTCTACTATTTGGCCACATGCTCCACTCAGTCTGTGACCTCATGGTCCTTGGGGGTATCACAGACCAATTTCTCTAAGCATTTTACTCAAGTGTTACTTGCTTTAAAGAAGTTGTGGCAGACATACATCAGATTCCCACGTTCTGAGTTGGAGTGGCAGGACCACAAGGTGGCTTTCTATAGACTCTCAGCATTCCCTCACGTGCTGGGAGCTATAGACTGCACACACATTGGGATTAGGGCACCGCACGTGCGGGGATACGTCTATGTCAATCGGCGTGGGCGGCACTCTTTGAACGTTCAGGTGGTATGTGATGCTCATCTCAAAATCCTAAGTGTTGAAGCAGGCTTCCCTGGGGACTGCCATGACGCCTATATTCTGAGGCACTCAGCCCTCTGCAACCGATTCAACCAACAACAAATGCCAGAGGGCTGGCTACTTGGTAAGTACATTTTTACATATTACCCTCTCTGTCCTTATTTGTACCTGCTCAAATGTGTGTTTCCAGTTTCACAAGCATATTGCTCTTGTCCCAGTGTCTCCTGTTTGCACAATGCACATACCTTACCATATAAGGCAATAACTTCCTATCTGTGTTTTAGGTGACTCAGGATATGGGTGTGTTTCCTGGCTCATGACACCTTTGCGCTCCCCAGAGGGCCCTGCACAGCACCGGTATAATGAATCCCATATTGTAACCCGCAATGTGGTGGAGCGTACATTTGGCGTATTGAAAAGTAGATTCCGGTGTTTGGACCGTTCATCGGGTACGCTGCTTTACCACCCAGCAAAAGTAGTGATGATCGTCCAGGCTTGCTGCATGTTACACAAAATAGCCCTGTCCCAACCTGCCTATGTGGAGGAGGAACATGCAGCAGTCGTGCAGGAAGCCCAACCTACCACACCTCGGGTAGTGAGGGGTACGCAGAGGGGGAATCTGGTGCGTACACAAATCATCAGGCGTTACTTTTCTGGTAAGCACATGTGCCCTGTATTCCAACATGTACCCTTGCTGTAAGTGTACTCATAAACAAATTATTTAGCAATACCATCTGTTTCCACCCACATTTAGCCTAATACACAGAGCCCAACTGATGCAGCTGGTGGTGCTGACCTATCCCTTGCTGTAATCAACCTTGTAAGTACATTTGTAACATGTATGCATTAATTTTGCTCTAAAACATGGCTCACCTGGTGTTGTGGAACTACACGTGCCAGCATGCCCTGACACACTATAACCATTACAGTCCAAACAATGAGTGCCAGAGCTTGCTGGAATATGTAGTTCCACAACCTTTGACGGGCCAGAAGTTACCCAACACTACTTTTCAGCAATCCCATTGTCATATACCATTACACTATGTCATATTTCACACAACAATTGCTTTAAAAATAATACACAGACAAAATGGTATGTGTTTAGACATTTTTACTGCAGTATAGTTTGTCATAAACAACCTGCATTTTTGTCACTCAAACATTCGAACTGTCGGGGGATGTAACAAGATGTATTGCATATTAGATGCAAAATCAAAATGTATAAAAAATATGATTTCTTTTCTCCCACCATCAGGCCACCCTAAACCACTTCTTGAAGCTGCACCCAGGCCACCCCGGGTCCTAATTCCCCCGACGGGGTAGGGAAGTGGGGGAGCTACTTACTGGGGTACTAGATACACTACTCAGTGTAGATGCTGCTGCACCTATGACATTGCCTTCCATCTGCTGAAGTTGTGCCTGCATACCTATTAAGGCATTGGTCTGCGCTGTACACGATTGGCTAAGTGCAGCTATACTTTGCGCAAGGCTGCTAATATTGCTATTCCGTCACCTTACAGCAGAAGTAAGATCTGCAAAACGGGTGTCAATGCTATTAGCCATGCGCACATGAGTACCTACACCAACCCGTACACTCCTTGAAATTTTTCTTAATTGAAGAAAAGTGTGACGCATGTACCCCTGGATGTTCCCTATTTGCAGGCTTTGGGAGGCCATAAATTCTATTTGTTTCTAGTTGAAATATACCAAGGAGTTAGCTACTTGTGCAGCAGAAGCTGCTGTATGGGGTGTGTTTGTGGGTGGGTTGGGAGTCTTCCCACTTGGGGGAAGATCACTCTGTGATGACGTCTGTATTTCCTCCTCAGCCGCAAAGGTCTCCACGGGTTCTAGAATGATGTCCATTTCGTCCAACATCATCATAGAGGATTCTGTTGGTTGTGTTCCTAGTTGTACAGTACCTGTTGATACAGATGAAGAGGTAAGTACTGATGCATATATAGGCCAGTCTCTCTTCAGTACTGTTTTTGAAAGGGCTTGAGATACCTAGGGGTATTATGTACTTACACATGTACCCCGATACTGCATGTAACATTGACATTAATAATAAGTGAGATGGCTAGGTCAGATTACATTCATTTCCGTTGCAATGTAGCAGCAGGAGATGAATGTAGTGTGAGATATTGTTGATGTGACATGGGTGTGTGTACTGTATGTGTAATGGCCTGTTTTTGTTCATTTACCTGCTTCCACAGATTCTGCTCCAACGGGCCTTCTTTTCTTTGATGCGTGAGCACTTCGGGATGGACAATCTGTGAAAGAAAAGATGGGCAGGTATTATCTACCTTGCAATGGATAAGCATTTATGCCAAAAATGCATTGAAATGACATTACTGGACAATACTTCCTTTGGTTAAGGACTACATTATTTAGTCCCCACATTATTTGAAATGTTTTACACCTAAATTTTTTGTTAGATTATTATTAAACTATTTGACACATTACAACTGGTGGATAATCTGTGGTATGTAGGCATGGCAGCTAAACCACCAGTACACCAATGTTTTTGGGCCACATACATGTTAAGCTGCTAGAAAGAATGTTAAAGTGTTGATCAATATCAGCAGTTGTGGAACTACAAGTCCCAGCATTATGACCAATTTCAAAGTAGGAGCAGGCAATTTTTTGTGCCTGACCTTGCTGGGCTATGTAGTTCCACAGCAGCACTTTACTTAGCATAACAATACAAGTGAACATTACAGTTTGAAAACATTGCCATGTATGTTTAAGATTGCATGTGGTCACACTTACCAGCTCTGGATGGCGTAGGCGGCCTATCGGTATCCGCGTCGTGCATGCCAGGCAGGACCTCAGGGGGTATGATTCGCTTTAACTTGACCTCATAGGACGTGTAGCAGACAGTGGTGGGGCTTCCTCCACAAGTCTTGGTGGCCTCCTCCAACTCCATGGCCATTTTACTTTTGAGCTGTCTCCTGATATCGTTGAACCTCTTCTTGACATTTCTGACCAGGCGCTTGTGCTGACTTACAGCGTTCACCGCCTGGGTGATGTCCTTCCACATAGCCCTTTTCCGCTGTGCAGTGGTCTTGTGGTGACTTTTCCCCAGTAACACGGGTATGATAGTCCGGACAAGTGCAGCATTTTCCTCGTATGAGAATCTGACCTTTCGGCCACTATTTGTGCGGCCAGCTTCTACCTCCTCCTCCTCCTCATTTTCTACTCCAGCCATGTACCCCTCCTCCTCCATGCTAGTGTCTTCCTCCTCCTCACCTCCATCTTCCTCCACCTCTGACATGTGGCCCTCCTGCAGCTGCTCTGGGGTATGGAATAGGTCCTGGGTATAGGATGGGGATGCCAGCGGATCCTCCACCTCCTCCTGCTGGGGCTGGTCTGCCAGGGCCTGGTCTGGGGCTGGCCTTGTTGTGGCCATGCTGCCTGCCACACTGCTGCCACTCCCTGTAATGGAGGACGACCTCAGCAGTCCTCTGCTGCCTCTCCCACTAGGCTGGCTGCTGCCACTGCTACCTCTGCCACTGCTCCCTCTGTCACTGCTCACTCTGCCACTCCTCACTCTGCCACTCCTCACTCTGCCACCAACACCTCTTCCTCTGCTCACACTGCCACTGCTCCTCTCCATGCTCCTTATTTCCTATCAAAGAGTGAAATGGCACCAGTGCCCCTTTATATAGGGGGTGTGATGCATAATGGAGGGGACAGAGGTGGGCCAATAGGTTAGGGGGTTCTTAGTCATGCGGTGACAGCCTTGTAAATCGCACTCCGGTTGGTCCAAAACTCGCACATGACCGGCGGAAGAAATCACACTTTTTTGTGTCATAAAATCGCACCACTTCACCGCAAATTGCACTACATCGCACTTTTCAGCCTCAAAATCGCATCCCATTAAATATGCGAATCATTACCAAAAAATGTGAATTAAAAAAGTGCGAAGAGCGGCGATGTGGTGCGAGATAAAAAAATGCGCATTTATCTCATCCCATAGAATGTCACCCAATAAGTAATATAACACGAGGACCAGGGTTGGACTGGCCCACAGGGGCACAGGGGAAATCCCCGGTGGGCCCCACTGCCTGGGGGCCCTACCTCCTCTTGGAGCTATGGTGTATTTTGTACAGTGCATTGCCATTATTATTCTGGTACATTATCATGCATGCAGTAGCAGTATTTACTATTTATACATTGATATTGTACTCTCTAAGGCAGTGGTTCCCAAACTTTTTTGATTCACGTCACCCTAGAGTATCAGAGTATTTTTCAGGGCACCCCTAGGTCAAAAGTTTGTTACCAAGAATAAAAAATAATAATAATTTAATTAAATAAGTTGTGCCTAAATGTCATCCTTAGGTCCAGTTATGTGTTGAGGAACATGATTCACTTCTGTTTACCCACGTATTTGCCCATTACATTGACCATAAAAAATTGGAATTGGTTCTGGACCACCAACCTGAGGCACCCCTGAAAGTGCTCCGAGGCACCCCAGGGAGCCTAGGCGCACAGTTTGGGAACCACTGCTCTAAGGGTTAGCCAAAACTCTGTGGCAGCTGACCACATCCCCTCTGGAGATTTGCCACACCCCTAAACAAGAGCACTTATCACTGCATTCCCCGGTGGGCCCTTCATGTCTCAGTCTACTTCACAGAAAGGGTAGTGAATAAGTGGAATAGCCTCCCATCAGAGGTGGTAGAGGCTAAGACAGTAGAACAATTTAAACAGGCTTGGGATAGGCATATGAATATCCTTACAAAGAAATAAGGATCAAAAAAGGTTGAGATTACCTGAAGGATAAAAAAAAGGGGCAGACTAGATGGGCCAAATGGTTCTTATCTGACATCAAATTCTATGTTTCTATGTTTCTAGGTGCACTGCAGGTGGGGCTGATGTAACATGTGTAGGGAGAATTAGATTTGGGTGGGGTTTTACTTCAAAGTGAGATCTATATTGCAGTGTAAAAATAAAGCAGTCAGTATTTTCCCTGCACAGAAACAAAATGTCACCCATATCTAACTCTCTCTGCACATGTTACATCTGCCCCACCTGCAGTGCACATGGTTCTGCCCATTTGAGAAGGAATTTGCCTCTGCCAGTGAACTAGAATAAGGGCCCATATGTGGGAGCTGTGACAACTATTCCATTTGTAGTTTGATGCTGTGAGATTTCTCAATTAATTTGTAATTGACAGTTACTCCTTGTTATCTAGAAGTAGCATTCCGGAACATAAAGATGCCTAATCCAAGAGTATAAAGATATGAGAGCAACTTGCAGTTGCATTTCTGTATACTCTAAAAATGCCAGATTGGCATACCTCCCAACTGTCCCAATAACAGCGGGACAGTCCCACTATTTGGAGATTGTCCCACTTTCACTCCCATGGTTGTCAGTGTCCCACGGGTGGCAGGGCTGTTGGGTGGAGCCAGTGATTACTGAAGAGATGCCATGAGCCTGAGAATGGCATCTCTTCAGTGCAGGGAGATGGTAGAGGTGGCAAGTAGTCAGCAGAGGCTGCCTGGTCACTATTGGAGCACTGGGCACACCCCCAAAACAATGGAAAAATGGGGGTGGCAGCATTAGGCCAAGTCCCTTTTACCCAATGCCACGCCCAACCTCCCATATGCGCCTTCCGCTTTATTGACTAGCCGAACCTTCAGTAGGTATGGATTGGTACCACTTGAGTCTGAATAAGAGAACTCAGGGCTGGGACCAATCACAGAACACTCAGGACTGAGACCTGAACATTAATGCACAGACTTGGCACCTGCTACAGAAAGTTCAGAGCTGGAATGAACCATTGGACACTCAGAACTTGCACCTGATGAAGCAAACAAAAGGAGACTGATCTCTCAGTGGGGGGTGTAAGAGGGATGCAGGAGGAGGATGCACCAGACAGAACCAAAGGCACTTGAAAATTCTGATATGAGATACAATATTCAGGAACAGAGCACTTGAACACTGGTAGGAGAATCTGCAGTTAGAAACAGATCACTTTGTATTGCTGGTAGGAGATAATACAGTCAGGAACAGTGCACTTCCTACTGGTGGTAGGAGATAATGTAATAAGTAACAGAACACTGGATAATGTTAGAACAAGATCACAGCCATAAGACTTTCACTTATAGGATGAGAGTATCTTTAATAATGTGCAACCAGGAGTTTGTGATTTAAGGAGTTCTACCTGTGCACTAATAAGTTCACTGGAGTTTGTTGAAGATTGGTTTGTCAGAATGGATCATATGATGCAATCCAAGATGGCTGTGCACATGAAGCAGAATGCCATTGGCTATCAGTATGGGTACAGTTGGCTGTGAGGTGACACCATTGGGCCATGTAAGTGGGGCTAATACTCTTATATGTGACAGCTTGCTATTACAGAAGTGATAATGCCACCCTTTAATATACAGTACAACAATGCCTAAGTTGGATTTTAACTAGAATAAAAGTCTTTTGAGGTAATAAAAAATGTCAACAACACACTTTTGCTCCATCAAAGATGCAATTTATTTTCTTCTCATGCAAACCCAAATTTAGGACCTTATTCTGGTCCAATTACAGCCAGCATTCGTTCGCACGGGGACCGATGTTTGGCATATGCACATGCATAGCCACATTTCTGCGCATGTACACACACCCAAAATTGCGGCTGGGGGTGTGGGGTGGCGGCATATAGTCAAGCCCAGGGGAACGCCCAGCATTTTATGAGCATTCCCAAGTAAATGCTGGCCATTCCCATGGTAATCGGGCTGTGACGTCAGTGCCGGGGGCAACCACTTCCTCACGAGGATGCATGCAAATCTTCACGATGGTGCACGCAAATCTAAACGCAGGCCCTGGATGTCAACACAGGCTGCGAAGGGGGCGGGCGTACCACCATTTGCAGGGCGGGTTCTGGTTGACTCACAAGTGTGCAGATTTGCATCCAAGCAAATCAATCAGAATGACCCCCTTAACCTCTTAGATTTTCATTTATTTGCATCTCTGTTGGGATTTTGCTTTAAGATATATATATATATATATATATATATATATATATATATATATATATATAAACACTTCCATCTGTTGGCAGCAAGTTAGACTACAAGGATCGCAGCTTACTCTGTGCCAGAGAGCCCGCCCCGCTGAATACCTGCTCCCCACCGCCGAGTCCCATTGCTACCATGCGAGGGGATGTGTAATGAAGACACATCCCCTTGCATGCCGCAGTCCCCCAACCATTGGAATGGGGCTGAATTGCAGAGGGGAATAGAATCACCCCTTATTGCCTTCATATTCTCACTCCAATTTTTTCTCAGCCTGATCATATTACACGTACACTTCTCCACTCGTGTTTGTACAATAGAAGTAAATCCAGTGCAAAATTTGGTACTTGTTTAGTTTCACAGCGGCCCCACGCGCCACTCTGTGTTTGAATCTTGGCAGCTTGCCAGACTGACTTACTTCTCTAAGCTACGTTATCAGCGTTGCGCCTGTTTGAATCCTGGCAGCTCGCCAGCTGCCTTACTTCTGTAATGTACGTTATCAGCGTCTGTAAACAAGTACCGCATAGTCAGTCAGAAGTAGCGTAGTGTAGTCAGCGTAGGCAGTACTGTTCTTGCGACTAGCGTAGTCATCGTATTTACTGAAAAGGCGTCTAGCGTCTAGTTCTAGCGTCAGAATAGTAGTCAGAATTAGCGTCCCTGTTAGAAACAGCGTCTAGTTCTCTTGGCTAAGTCAGTCAGCTGGTAGATTGAGCGGTACGCAGTTAGCATAGTCAGTCAGCTGTTGCGTAGTCAGTCAGCTGGTAGATTGAGCGGTACGCAGGTAGCGTAGTCAGTCAGCTGTTTTATTCCGTGAGAGACAGATGTATATTGCAGTCATGGAGAAGCTGACCATCTTCAATCTGCCTCAGACTGAGGAGGAGGCGGTGGCTTTTTTGCAGGGCCACAATGTTACCCGAGACCCAGACCTGCCCCAATGGACACCCAATGAGGTTTAGTGTGAGGAGCGTATATGTGGTGCTGCCATATCCACAGCTGTACCAAAAAGGTCAGTCTGAGGGCAGTACAGTGGTTCAGAGGGTGCCACCTGACCTTCGTCACCCTCGTAAGATTTGTATTCTGCTGGGCAGAGGAGATGACCAGCATCAAGTTTTGCCAGCACCATCTCTCCATATCCCAGGCAACCACTGTCCAGTACAGTAATTTAATGCAGGAGGCATGCACCATCGACCTCCTGTCACAGCCTGAGCAGCAAATTGGCGGCCCTGGCACCATAGTTGAGGTTGACAAAAGCCTCTTCGTCAAGCGCAAGAGCAACGTTGGCCGCATGCTGCCCCAGCAGTGAGTTTTCGAGGGCATCTCCAGAGAGACCGGAGAGTGTTTTCTGACGGCTGTTGAGAGGCATGATGCCAGCACCCTCATGGCTGCCATTGAAAAGCATGTGAAGCCGGAACCACCATATATTCCGATTGCTGGAGGGCATACCAGACAGAGCAGCTGGAGCAGGCTGGTTACCACCATGCCAGGGTGAACCAACGCTACTGGATCCGGACAGCGGGGTTCACACTCAAAATATAGAATGGCTGTGGGGATCCTGTAAGTGGCGCAATAAGCGCCAAAGGGGCACTGTGTGACATCAATTGGACTCCTACCTGCAGGAGTTTATTTAGAGAAAGACACTTGGTGCAGAAGACCCCTTCCTGCGCATCCTGCATGTGCTGGCCCTGCTCCCCCAGGCAGACAAAGTTGATGCCATATAGCCAGAGGCAACAGCGTCGACTTCAGCTGCTGCGTCGTCTTCAACTGCTGATTATGGCGCTGCAGTTTCTGATGAATTACTTCTTTCTAAAAAAAAATGTGTCTTTTTTTTCTTCTTCAAATGAATTGTATTATTATTTAGTAATTTTTTCTTCATTCATCTTCTTTATTAGTCACTAAAAAACAGTTACCAGTTGTCTCAACTGAAACAACCCCACTATCCACGCCCTCCCTAAATGAGCAGTTTGCCGGCGCTGTACTTAGACGCTATATCGTCTATAGCACTATAGCGTTTAAGTCAGGCATGCCCAAACTATGGCCCCTCCAGCTGTTGTGAAACTACACATCCCAGCATGCCTCACCATTGTTTTAGCATTCCCTAATAGCAAAACTTTGGCAAGGCATGATGGGACTTGTAGTTTCACAACAGTTGGAGGGTCATAGTTTGGACATGCCTGGTCTAAGTAGTAGACACAAAATTCAGACGCCCCTTTAGTGCTATAGCGCTATAGCGTCTAAGTAGTAGATGCAAAATTCAGACGCCCCCTTTGCTAGAGGTTTGCTGGGGTGTCTACTTTTAACGCCCCCTTTGCTAGCGGTGTGCCGGGCTGTCTATTTATCTGTGGAACTGCAAGTGCCACAATGACCTGTCAGCGCTGGGCTGCCGCGGAGTCCCTACACTGACGACGTAGTTCTAGGCAGCCTATGAGCTACGCTGATAACGTAGCTACGCTAATAACGTAGCTACGCTAATAACGTAGCAACTTGTCAGTGCTGAGCTGCCATGAGGTCACTACGCTGACAGGTCATTGTGGCACCTGTAGTTCCACAGAGAAATAGTTCAAGCTGGCGCCGTGACACTACACAAGTAATGCAGCTATGCTGATAACGTAATACGATGACTACGCTAGTCGCGAGAACAGTACTGCCTACGCTGACTACACTACGCTACTTCTGACTGACTACGCGGTACTTGTTTATGGATGCTGATAACATAGATTACAGAAGTAAGGCAGCTGGCGAGCTGCCTGGATTCAAACAGGCGCTCTGCTGATAACGTAGCTTAGAGAAGTAAGGCAGTCTGGCAAGCTGCCAAGACTCAAACACAGAGTATTGCTGCCGTGAAACTAAACAAGTACCCAAAATTCAAATACTGTAGACTGCTTTCACACACCTAAAATTATACCTAGCTACCTACAGTAGTACCAACCTCTTAGCATGTTAAACATTGTGTAAAATTACACCTTAGAGCAGGAATTAGCTGTTTTTTGAACAATGTATAATGTATGTATGTATAATTTTAAAACAATGTATTTTTGGAATTAATTGTTGCTTGTTTTTTGTTCCAAATTTAGTGGTAAAGACTATGACTGGAGTAAAGTAAAGGGGTATATTGTGTGAAATGTGAATAATGAATGTTATTGTGCCGTGAAATGTGACTAACAGACACATATTCTATTTTGTGGCCATGCCACTTCCCTGGGGCATCTTTAGAGAGGAGAAGGCCCATGTGCAGCCTCCTTGGCCCTCCTCCTCTCTTCCTGGAGCGGCACCGGGTCCAAAAGCATTAGTGCTCGGAACCTTCTGCACATGAGCAAACCTCCGCTGTGAAGTCTGAGCAGTAGATAAATCTAGATAGATCTTAAAAACTATTTCTGCACCGCTCCTGCTACTGCCGCTGGACTCTGGATGGTTAGTATTTCCAAAATGGGTGCAGTGTGAAACAGTGTGGGTCCCCCTGGGACCCAGGGTCCCATGTGCACCACGCACACCACACCCATTATGAATATGCCCCTTATGGGGGGCATCAATTCTCTTTCTGGCACAAGGAACCAATTATGCACTAATTTATGACTGGGCCATTGCTCTACTTTATAATTACAGGTATTAACAAGATCTAAATTCCTCATATTTGCACAGTCTGTCCTCCACAGCTTCATACTCAGATTTTCATCTTTGTCTGCAGTTGCTCAGTATATTTTAGACTCAGCATCAAATGTGCTTAATGGTTAATTTCATTGACACTTGGTAATATTCTTTTATTTTACCCAATTTAGTGTATTACAGTAGGTATATTTTTTTTCATAATCACATAGTACAGTATGTTCCACATGAGCATGTATGTACAGTACTTATTAACAACAGGATGCTTTGAGAGGTTCGTTAACTGCCTGCCTAATTAAAGTTTGTACTTTAATTCACTTTAAGATTTCTTTACCTTTCCATCATCAACTATTTGTATTAAATCATCTGGTTTGTTTTTGTTTAACCTTTAACATTAACACATAAATTATGCTGCTATTCACTGCTAGTGAATGTCTAATGTAACTAATCCTGCAAGCACAGTTTGATTTATAGTCTCCTTCAGCCTTAAGCCAATTTCCCAGCCAGGCTACTGTACCTTCTGCTTGAGCCTAACTTATATTAATAAACTCAGTTACTATTTGTTATTTACTGTGTCATAATTTAATAGAAAGGTAAGTACAATAAGCACGATTTACCCTACATGATTATAACCCCCCCTCCCTTTTAGCTATGGCTGCATGGGGATGAGTATACATCATGTGCCTCCACCCAGTTATGGTATTTTATTGTTGTACACTAGAATGGGTTTACCTTGGGAAACCCTGGCCCAGTAACAGGCACCCAAATACTACCAAAAATACGTGTATGGGGTGCTTTAAGAGAAGAGGAGAGAAGGTAACCCTAACTCTATAAAAATTCAAAATCAGCAAATAAAATATCTGGGTATACAAATTTCAAAAAATCCCAAAAACTTATAGAAAAGTAATTTCTCACCAGCAATACAAATATTTATTAAATCCCTAGAAAATTGGAAAGACCTCCCCCTCTCATTACTAGGCAGGATAGAAGTGATACGATCAGTACTGCTCCCGAGACTGAGTGACCTATATACTCCAAATGCTCCCTTTTAGGTTGAAATGCAGTGATATCTCTTCTATAGATAGGGCTTGTTCGAAATTTCTATGGCAATCCAAAAAAAAATAGCCTTGGCAAAATTAAAAATACCCAAATCCAAAGGAGGACTGGGATTCCCTGACTTGTTGCAGTATTCCCGATCTCTTCTTTCAAGATTTGCCTTGGGATGGCTGCTTGAAGATGATACTGTACCTTCTCTACCTACAGTATGAGTTAGACTGCGCAACATTCTTCCCCTATACACCTGGTGCCCTTCTCCACACCCCTAGAAAACATATCCCCAAACACATATATCAAAACCTTTTCTTTAAGGACACATATGAAACCTGGTGGTATGTTAATAAAGCTCTAGGATCTGATCCTGAGAGATCCGAATGGATCCCAATATGTGGGAACCCTTTATTCCAACCAGGAATTACAAATCCAGTGTTCACCTGTCTAAAAACTAAAGGCCTACAATTAATATCCCAAGTGTTTGACCCAGGGGTCTCCCTTCTTTCGGCAAGGGCTCTTCAGGAACAGTTTGGTTTACTTAATAGTAATATATTCCCACTAATTCAGCTACAACACTTTGCATCCTCCTTGTCGCCTACCTCTATCTCAATGTAATGATTTACAATCAATAATATCTAAATACCAAGCAGGTAGATTTAAACCAAAACTTCTATACCAAGATATGTTATCCTCATCTATTGAAAATCTTTGGAAAAATACTCATCAAATGTGGGTCAATGATATACATTTAGTAGAAGTGGATGATTTATTCAAATATTGGGATAGTACACTTAAAATACTCCAAGCTTCTGTGTTTCAAGAAATACACGTTAAAACCATTTATAGAGCATACATCTGTCAAAAACAACGCAGCTATTTCGACCCAGACGAATCAGGCAGATGTCTGAAATGTGGTTTTCACTCCGTTACTTTCTTTCATAAAGTCTGGACCTGCAGATATATTAAGAAATATTGGTATAAACTGATAAACTACATTAATAACACATTTTTACTTTAAGTGTTTATTCATCCCATCCCTCTGTTGTTTGCTAATTTCGATGTATGACCAGACATACTCCCTCCTTGGCAGATATGGATATACTACTCATGAAATACCTATACTTTGAAAGGAACAACGCAATGTCCACTGTTCATGTTTCACTGTACTCCTTTATGTGTAAATGGGACCCGTATATAACATCCAAACCATATGATGTACGGTTGCAAATTCTCAAAGATATCGATGTCAGTGTTAATGATGAATAAGATCCACAATGTATAGAGGAAGCTGACTTTCCTATTAACTATATTTGAGCTAAGTCTAATAGATACACGCGAGATCACATGAGCCTACTTGATTTCCATTTGATTCGATTTAACGTTGATATGTTTCACCTGATCTGATTCCCAGATCTACCTGAGCAACCCCCCCCCCTTACACCCCCCATTTATTCTCCACCTCCTTACCCCCTCTCATACAAAATTCCTATGTAAGGTTAACTATATGTCCACCGAGTCCATCCTGTTCTGTTACTTTGGGGCAAATGTATTAAGCCTTAACAAGAGATAAATGCAAGGGTGATAAGGAGAGATAAACATCCAGCCAATCAGCTTTTTACTGACTTTTTTCGAACACAGGCTGTAACATCTCAGTTAGCAGGTGATTGGCTGGACATTTATCTCTCCTTATCACCCTTGGATTTATCTCTTGTTAAAGCTTAAAACATCTGCCCCTTTGTAATTATTATATGTAGCTGTTTATGGAACTCATTGATAACTGTATGTGTAATCACAATTTGACCTATATATGGACTGTACGCTTTATTCTTCTATGAAAAACCCAATAATTATATTTTGGGAAAAAAAAAAAAAAAAAGAGGAGGCCTGTGTGCAGCCTACTCCATTCGGGCCCCTTTCCCCATACTGCCCCCTAGTGCTCAGACTCTACTGCACATGCACAAACTGTGAAAAAAAGTTTTGCAGCGATACTGGGAGCACTGCTGCCTTCATCGCAGGAATCCGGAGGGGTCAGAATTAAACAATGGCTACAGTTTGCACGATGTGGGCCCCGCTGGGAGTCAGGTTCACATGTCCACTGGTATGCGTAATGCAGAAGATAGACTACACCAATTAAAATACAGCCCACTGTTCAACAATAATGACAATGGGAAATACAATATACTTTGACTCCTTTGGGAATATTTCCTACGCTGGGAGTTCTATTTCAGATGGGATGTTGCTATGGGCAACCAATCAGATTCTCTCTATTATCTTCTATAAGGTGCCAAATAAATAAGATGTAGATTCTAATTGGTTGCCAATAGGAACATCCCATCTGAAATAGATCTCCCACCTTAGTAATCAATATAAGTTTATCACTGAGGGCCAGATGTATCAAGCTTCAAAAAGTGATAAAATGGAGAGTAAAAACAGCCAGCCAATCAGCTGCTAACTGACTTGTTACTACCTGGGCCGGAAAAAAGACAGGTAGGAGCTGATTGGCTGGTTTGTTTATCACTCTCTAATTTATCACTTTTTAAAGCTTGATACATCTGGCCCAATCAGTTACTCCGTTTCTGGCTGCTCCACTCCTCCAACTGCTTACATCTTTCACTTACTGTAGCTATCAATTTCAAGGATGAAGGAAAACAGTCAATAGATAGAAAGTTAGGTTAATAACCAGCAGAGTACCCCATAGCTTCTGTGATCTGTGTGCAGCAGGCAGTGTGGTGCTTCATGTTTTACTATACAGCGGAGCATTCTTAGCTGCTGACATAGCCATGCCCCCTGCTCCTTCCATTGGAGATAAGCAGCTGCTTTGTGTTGATTTGTGCTTGACTCACTCCTGCAACTTATCACTATTGTAGCCTCCACAGAAGATTCTATGGGCGGTATTCAATGAGCCTGATTCGCCATGTTTTTATGGCGAATTTGTGCTGTTTGGCGAATTTTTGACAAAAACGGTGAATCACCCTATTCAATGACCACATGGCGAATACATTTGAAGGTTTTTTTCGCCATGATTCACCGAGTAGCAATCGCTATCTTTTTATGGTGAAGTGGAATGTGAACTTTTAAAATAAAGTGTTTTGTTTTTTACATTTGGTGTCAAAAAATCAGGAATTTTATTCTGAGGACGGGCATGCTATTTTTATTCATGTGCTGTAAGCACATGAATATATATTTAATTAAAAAAATATATATATATTTTTTTTTTTACACAGCAGCCAGCAGGGGGCGCCGGAGCCAAGCCGCTCATTACATATTCATATATTCACTGCACCCGATCGTTATGATCGGGTATAGTGAATATAGGTCCCCTGTTGGCACCCCCGGGGGGCAGCCTGTGCTGCCTGGCACCCGGGGAGCCCACCTAACCCCCACAAACGTTCTGGGCTAGGCAGAGAGACTTCCATCTCTCTGCCTGGCACCGTCCTCAGGCTCCCTGCGGCAATCGCCGCAGGAGCACATATTCGCCAGTCAGGGGCAGCGAGCCCCGACACGTTGAATACCGGAGCCTGCCGGCTCCGGAACGTGGCGAATGTGCAGCGAATCCTAAAAAGGATTCGCTGCACCTCGCAGGTATTCTCATTGAATACCGCCCTATGTGTTATCTGTCCTACCTGTCAGTTCAGAGACACATTGCTTAGGCAGCTGTAATGTAGGGAAGGCAGATACTCTCCTGCTTCATGACTTAATTCCCCCCACCCAAATCTAATTATCTCTGCACAAGTTACATCTGCCCCACATGCAGTGCACATTTTTCTGTCCATTTGAGAAGGAAGTTGCCTTTGTGAGTGAACCAGAATAAGGGCCAAGGTAAACTGAACTGTGCACTAGAGAGTAATTAGCAGACTGATTGACATGACACTAGGGTTACCACCTTGTCCTTTTAATTCCGGACACATGTTAATTATACAGGTTCTGTGGCAGTTTAAAATCAGGTGAAGTGGAGTCTTGAAGTCAGCCAGCCACAGAACCTGTGTAATTAATATGTGTCCGGAATTAAAGGAGCTAGGTGGTAACCCTACATGACACTGATGTTGCCCAAGCTCCCATCCTGCTTCACCCTCACCCCCAACTAGGGTTGCCACCTCATCCCTTTAATCCTGGAGACATATTAATTACACAGGTTCTGTGGCTGGCTCACTTCAAGACTCAATTTCAACTGTTTTTTTTTTAAACAGCCATCAGACTTCATTCCAGCTGTGTTTTTTTAATCAGCCACAGAACCTGTGTAATTAATATGTCTCCAGGATTAAAGGGATGAAGTGGCAACCCTACCCCCAACTCACCTGTGCCTGGCCACCTGAACACAGCTCAGATAATTACAGCTTGGCCGGCCAGGTCATAAGGGGAAACTGACAGTGCTAGGGGGAGGTAACACCGTATTGACCTATGTGCTGTGCTGTGGCTGCTCACGACCAGTGGCATTGAGAGATGGGTAGGGGGGAGTGGGTACAAATAGTATGTGGCCAAATATATATATATATATTTTTTTTTTCTTTCAGCTCAATGTCTATACATGAAATATACTTATATATTAATTTCATAATATTTTGTGTTTAGAATAAAGGTCCACTTAAAAAAAATTCTGATAGCATCTATTAACGCGAAAACAAACATTTGTTTAAATACATGAATTAAGATTACTTTAAGTCAATGTACAAAGTAACTCTCTGAATGCCCTGCAAAAATCATAAATAGCGTAATGGTTAGCTGTGCAAAGAGCTGCGGAATAAAGGCCTAATTCAGGTTGGCTCGCAAAAAGCAAACTCTCTATCTAATGGGCAAATGTAACATATGCAGCGTGAGTTACATTCAGGTGGGGTGTATTCAAACTGATATCTCAATTGCAGTGTAAACATAAAGCAGTCAGTATTTACTCTGCACAGAAACAAAATAACTCCCCTAATTCTAACTCTCTCTGCACATGTTACATCAGCCCGACCTGCAGTGCACATGGTTTTGTCCATAAAAGGAGTTTGCTTTTGCAAACCAACCTGAATCCCCCTAAGTGTGCACTATATAAATAATTAGTAATTATAATAATATAGGTTTTAGTTATTTATTACTGTTCTATCTTTATTTTGCATAATATATTAATTGCCACCTCACAAAACAGTACTTTTATTGCTTAACTCTTCTTTGCTCAGCTCTTGCCAGAACGTCCCCCAGTCTCTCGGCGGCTGGGCAGCGGGACCCTGCCCGTCTCCAATTCAGGGAGAAGGGCACGGTTTGGGGGGGGTCGGCGATGGAGACCGTCGGTGGCGTCGGGGGAAGCAGCGGATGGCGCCAGGGAGCTCCGTCGCCATGGGGCGCGCGAGCATCTTACCAGCCCCCGGCTGAAGGAAAAGCGATCTGTATATGATAATCAGTCTTACCAATGTGCCCTTCAGTACTCCTTACTTCTAAAATGCCCTTAATTTCTGAATTCTGCTTTAACAGACTGATTTATGTATTACACTGTTCTTCTCCTTCATTCTCTTTACATAATCCTCCAATCCCTTCCTCAGAATAAAGTAAACAACCATAAATGACCAATTGTTTGCCTATGTTCATTCTCACATTGCACTAGGCTAATACACATGTAGCTCCCTTTGTAATGCTGCTAAACACAAGTGTATGGGTGCTCAGGGACTCACCAGTCATACGGGTCATATGCATTAAACCAAGGTTATACAAATGACATATAGAATCTAATGCTTGTGGCATGTGAAGGACACTATGGGGTTTGGCTGGCCAGCTGGCGCTGTAACACAATGCACACAAAGTAATGATTTCATCAGTAAAGGTGCCCATACACTAATAAGATTTATCTTCAGATCTGGCTGGTTGGAACAAAAACATGGTTATGGATGAGTGACAGTTTTGTCAGTTTTTTTAGCATTTCCAAGCAAATGGTCAACTGTCATGTGCTCTCATCCATTACCAGGTTTTTGTTCACACCAGCAAGATCTGAAGATAAATCTGCGTGCGTATGGCCACCTTAAGTTACACTGGCACAGCCATCTGTCAGCCACCTTAAGAACTTTACTCCACCACAGTATACAGTATCAAGATGGGTTATAGCTATCAACATTAGACCTTTAGTTTATTCCTTGGCTGTCACCTGCAAGGTACCCCCCCCCCCCAGGCCTGGTGCCCTAGGCTGCAGCCAAATCAGCCTATTAGTTAATCAGGCACTGCCACCACCTATTTCACTGTTGTAGACTGTCACCTGCAAGGAATGGGGGGCATTCCTGGCACCCTAGGCTGCAGCCTAATTAGCCTGTTAGTTAATCAGGCACTGCCACTGCCTATTTCACTGTTGTAGACATTTGATACTGTACAAAGAAGAAAGGAATTATAGCCCTGAATATTTTAAAAATCAATGTTTCCATTTTCATGTTAAGAAAAAAAAAATCTTTTTTTTTTTGCAATTCTCTTCCCAGTATTTCTTCTGTAACCCCAAATTCTGAAATGTTTGTTATTTGCATTATTTAATAAAAAAGATATTGATATTGTCAAGTTCGAGTTTTAGGTTGACAGGTCATTAGGTCGACATAAGTATTAGGTTGACAATGTCTAGGTCGACAGTCAAAATGTCGACATGGGTTTTTTCACAGTTTTTTGAGCCGACATGTGCCAACAGGCGGTATTTCATGCCCTACCATCCACTAGAGTGTGGTGGAAGAAAGGGGTCTAGGGGTGTGCGGCCTAGAGCGCTTTCCCTGTATACCATTAGTGTTAGAATTCTTTGCTGCAATTTACAACTCACACATAATTGCCTTTTCTAAAAACTTGCCTTTTTATTCATCAAAAACTGACCACTTATCAAAATTCTGCATTAGCCAGATATGCACACAATATATGAGCCATGGGGTACATACCAGCATTATACACATGTGCAGCAGTGTGTACTGCTGGGCTTCACTGGGTTTTGATAAGAGATGTGCAGAAAAGGTAGCCAAGTGAGGCACTGCCTCACCTGCCATAGACTTTTTACCCCAGCATTCTGACTATAAAAATGATTAGGACCTAAAAAATCGCGTAGATCGCATTGCATGCAACCAAATCGCATGCGATGCGATCGACGCGATTTTTACATTGGAAAAAATGTAAAATGGTCCCTGAGACCCATTTTTACATTGGGACCAATGTAAAATACACTGTACACCCCAATTTTTATTGCATACCCCCCTGTATGGGTCAAATGCCCCCCCATTGTTAACACCACCCCAGTATTGACGCCAACCCGAAGCGTGGTGAGCTGCGAGCCCGCGAGGGGCGGCGGTACGCATCCTCCGACCTTTTGATACCCATACTATCCACGTCGGCGTGGAGTTGATTTTATAATCTGCTTATAAAATTAGTGATTAGGCAGTGTAAACACAAGAACGGCCAGGGTCACTAGCGTCCCGAGGTGAAGAAGCCTGCACTCAGGAGCAGTAGGCTTTGTTCATTGCAGGCCGCAAAGCAGAGGTAGTAGGGGGTTGCAGTGGGCAGATTGAGTGGCCTGGGCCCTTCCCTCTCAGACAGAGAGGCCAGGCCTGGGACAGCTGTACAGCACCCCCCTAATGCCTCTGCTATGCTGCCTACGCTGAATGAAGAACAGGCTTCTTCGCCTCTGGACACTGGTGACCCTGACCATTCTTGTGAGAGATTACTAATTACTAATTTTTATGGAAATCCTGCCCCCAGTATATACTGTTCAATATAATATAATGCTTCATTATTAGCTGTATGTGCAAAAGCATAAAAGGACACTGGGGAAGAGGGGTATGCTTAACCTAATTGCATATGTTGTAGAAAAGGCCAAACTGTGCTATTTAATTTTTCTTTCAATTTTCACCCTGATTATCCAAGAAATGAATCGCAATTGATTAATTCCCTAATTTCCTTGGAGAATACTTTTTTGTTTGGTTTGGTTTATTATACATTACACTAAACAATAACTTTATGTTTTCTATTTCATGAAACTGCTTACAGATATTTGCTAAGTTGCAAAGGTTTAGTATTTGTATCATCTTATTAAATAAGACGTGTGCCCCATCATCTACATTTGCCTCTGCCACTCTTTTGTTGTGTATTATGTTACATTTTCTATATGGGTCAATGGTTCTATTACGTCATTAGTTTTATTTTTAAAATGTACAATCAGCACAGGGTTGGACATTTAAAAAATGTTGTTAAATTATAAAGCAGCTTGATTTACTTCTAAATTGAAGACCTGTTTTTTTTTTTTTAAATTGAAGCAGTTGTGTAATTTTAAATCAGTCTCCACTGTGCGCCTTGCAATTTAAAATTATTGAAGTACTTCAAATTTTTATAAGCCCTTGAATGTAAAAGTGATCAGGTTTCTGGGCATACTCAGTGCAGAGCAATTTAAAATTATAAGAGCTGTCAAACTTTGATACAAGCACATCATCCTATGAAGATTTGGATTTGGGGTGTGAACATTGAATGGGTTTTCAAATTATTGAAGAGTTCCACTTATTTTTATAGGTATCCTATGAAATTGTTTGGGTTTGCAGCTTGCAACAAAAATGTATTTCGATTTAAAAAATATATATATTACATTCAACAATGCAATTAAATGTATTCCTTGTAAATATTCCACAGCTTTAAATGTGTTGTTGTTATTATTATTATTATTATTATTATTATTATTATTTAGTTATTTGTTATTTTAAATGCATTTTGGGAAGATACATCTTTTTTTCATAATTAGCTAATGAATTATGATAATAATTGTGAAAATGCATTCACTGCTAAAAAAAAACAAAAAAAAAACAAGAAAGCTATGGAACTTTTTTATTATCTATGTACAGTATAGTGTATGTTATTGCAAGATGTTAGGTAACAGCAAGCAGGTAATAAAGCTACAGCACAATAAATGTAGGTCAGAATTTGGCAACTATTATTAAGTAGAAACTCTTTCTGCTCCCACTAACCTTAATCTATATCAGTGGTTCCCAACCCTGGTCATCAAATACCCCCAACAGTGCACATTTTGCAGGTCTCCACACAGAATCACAATTGATATAATTAGCTCCACCTGTGATCTTTTCACATGTGCCTGAATAATGAGTGCACCTGCCGGGTGACCTGGAAAACGTGCACTGTTGGGGTTTACTTGAGGACCAGGGTTGGGAACCACTGATCTATATGACTTAAGCTGTGTACACATTGGGGGAGATATATTGCTCAGCAGTATATTGCTAGCAATACATTGCTGAGCAATATATTGCTCAGTGTCTCCTTTTCATCAGCGACCAGAGATGGTCGCTGATGAAAAGGAACCTCTGCCGGGGGAGCCACAGAGGTAATCAGCTGGTCGCAGGAGCAAGCTCCTACGACCAGCGATTAGAATGGGGTTGAAAACGGGAGCGCGCACCCAGCGATTTATCACCAAGGCACACTCCCATCACTGGCAATATGGTCGCCAGCGACCATATTTCCAGCGATTTCAGCCCCTATCGCCCCCGTGTGTACACAGCTTAACATTGGCTATTGATTTTTCGCTTTATGTTGTCGGTTAAGGTGTGTACACACGGGAGCAATATTGTGTGAAATCGCTGGGAATATGGTCGCTGAGCGACCATATTGCCAGTGATTTGGAGCGCAGGTGGCGATAAATCGTGTGCACTGCCTAATGGTAGCTGGTCGCAGGAGCATGCTCCTGCGACCAGCGGCTTTCCCCGCGATCGCTGTGCCGGGAGGTCAGCGCCGGGGAGATCAGCGTTGATCTCCCCAGCCCCATGCGGCTGCTCCCTCCCTCCTCCGTTCAAAGTGACAGCAGCAGCGTCTGCTGCTGCTGCGCTCCCCCTCCGCCCCGTAGCAGTGTCTCCTTTTCATCGCTGATGAAAAGGAGACACTGAGCAATATGATTGCTGGGGATATATTGCTAGCAATATATCCCCAGCAATCATATTTCCCCGTGTGTACACAGCATTAGTCAGTGCTGATGAGAATATTGACCAGAGATTAATTATATACAAAAATATACCCACTTGCATTCTTGAAGCTCCATAAACTGACAAGATGAGTGTAGTGCTCTAAATAATAACTTCCTCTCTTGTATTGTTTACTAGTATGAAAACTCCTTTTTATTATTAATTTGCTCTAGACAACATTTTAGGAATAAAATATATAATAATATGGCAAATAGTGGAATGTAAATATGTTATTATAGATAATTACAGTGGTTTAACTTGATTAAATACACATAATTATTATAATAATAATTTTATAAATAAATAAATCCTGTTTTAAATGTTGCCGGCCACAAGCAGTCTAATTCCACTGCTTATGATCATGCCCATTAATCCGTAGACATTTGTTACAAGTGCTCCATTACCTTATTACTCCAAAGAGCATTTGCTCAATTATATGGCCTTTATTTGTCATTCTTCCCAGAAGATTCTGAAATTGAAAAGGCGCAGTGGGTGTGGTACAGGGGTCAGACAGTCGGAATCCCGACAGTCATTAGCCCGACATCGGGATCCCGACTGGCCGGACCCAGACAGCATGGTGAGCGCAACTAATCCCCTTGCGGGCTCGCTGCGCTCGCCATGCTGCGGGCACAACAGCTCGCTACGCTCACCACCTATTCTATTCTCCCTCTATGGGGGTCGTGGACCCCCACAAGGGAAAATAGCAGGTGGCCGTCGGGAACCTGGCTGTCTGTGTTTTGACAGTCGGGATCCCGACGTCGGGTAAATGCCTGTCGGGATCCCGATTGTCGGGACCCCATCCGGCACCCTAATGCAGCTACCTCAAAATCTATTTTGCTGGTGTGGATTGATTCTGAGCCTCCCACATAATGTATTTTCAAATCTAAATTGTTTTAGATTATTTGTAAGGCATGGGTAGAGGTAGTCCATAAAAAGTGACCAAAACTGGGACATTTAAAAAAAAATGACTCTTTACTTAAGATATTTGTATCCAAATTTGTAACTCCTTATGCAACACCTCCTGGTACTGTATCTCCAGCTAATGTAAGAGGGTGATCCTCCAATTGCAGTACAGTGATAGGAGAAGGGTGTGAGGTGGTGAGCAAAACTTCATATTATAGTTTGTTCCAAATTATCAAATTGTAATCTCTGCATGTATTTATTTGTTACCTGAACTAAATGTTCACTTGGTCAACTATTAATATTTCATTTTAATATGAATAGTCCATACTTTGTTGCAGAGGCGTAACTATTAATTCTGCGCCCCCCTGCCGAAAATGCAGGGGGGCGCCCCCCTAGAGTAAACACCACCCCCGTCACCCCCCGTGCGTCCGTTACCTGAGCCGCGGCCGCGGTTGTTCTGCCAGTGGAGGGGAGATGGGGTGCTGTGGAGGGGAGCTGGGGTGCGCAGAGGGGAGCCGGATCTATCTGCACCTGGTACGGCCAACTGCTCCTAATGGAAAGTGACACTTTGAAAATGGCTGCCCCCATACAGCAGACGGAAAACTGTCTGCAAAGAAAAAAGGGGGGGGGGGGATGAACCTCAGGCACAATCAAAGCTGCTGTACAGGGAGTGTGTAATTCTCCCAATTATAAAGAACAAAGAAAATGGGTGGGTGTACAGCGCTAGGTTTGTCTGAAAAGAATATACACTACCACATGTATATATATACGTATGACATTTATTAATATACAAGTTAATAGTAAATGAGAGCTCTCATAAAAATATACAGAAATAAAAAAGTTTAAAAACAATTTGATGAACAGAGGCTCTCTGATGTGTAAGAAGCTCCACAGTATATAGCATTAGCACATAATACAGTATTTACCAAGAGGAGACTGGAAGATATGCAGATTCTCCTTAAAGGTACAGCTGTATGTAAATATGTCCTTGTCCGGATGAGTACCCAGTAGGTCCAGGGGTAATATAGGCAGTCCTTTAAGGTATATGTATACCTGGCATGTGATTGCTGATGGCTGCTGGAGGGTGATTGTCCTGGAAGCAAAAATAAACTGGTCCGGAGATAAAGTGCAAGTTGCTGTGCGGTCTTGGTATAGTGCAAATATGCAATAAGGTGCAGTGGAGGGGTGCTGAAAAGCTGCTCAATGCGTTTCGACGCTAGCCTGCGTCTTCATCAGGAGCTTGCTGATGAAGATGCAGGCTAGCGTCGAAACGCGTTGAGCAGCTTTTCAGCACCCCTCCACTGCACCTTATTGCATATTTGCACTATACCAAGACCGCACAGCACCTTGCACTTTATCTCCGGACCAGTTTATTTTTGCTTCCAGGACAATCACCCTCCAGCAGCCATCAGCAATCACATGCCAGGTATACATATACCTTAAAGGACTGCCTATATTACCCCTGGACCTACTGGGTACTCATCCGGACAAGGACATATTTACATACAGCTGTACCTTTAAGGAGAATCTGCATATCTTCCAGTCTCCTCTTGGTAAATATTATGTGCTAATGCTATATACTGTGGAGCTTCTTACACATCAGAGAGCCTCTGTTCATCAAATTGTTTTTAAACTTTTTTATTTCTGTATATTTTTATGAGAGCTCTCATTTACTATTAACTTGTATATTAATAAATGTCATACGTATATATATACATGTGGTAGTGTATATTCTTTTCAGACAAACCTATCGCTGTACACCCACCCATTTTCTTCGGAAAACTGTCTGCAGTATGGGGGCAGTCATTTTCCGAGTGTCACTGCTGCAGCAGTAGCCGGGAGAGCTGGGAACCGGCACAGGCGCTGACAACAGACCTGAAGGCAAAGCAGTGAGTAATAATAGTCCCACAGCCCCCCCCCCCGGCGCCCACACCACCTCAGCGCCTCCCCGCCACCGCGGAGGCTGCGGGACTATAGTTACGCCACTGCTTTGTTGATCACTTCAATGCATGAAATGTATTGTAATATGTTTATTGTATGGTGAAGCTAATGACAGTTTTTTTAACATTCTTTTTACAGGTGGACTACAAGCCCAAGGGGGCCCATTAATGCCCTTCATGCTGGGACTTGTGGTTCACCAAGTCCCAGCATGCAGGGGATATCTACTGTAATGTGTAGTTCATCCGGAAAAAGCAATGTTTAATTTTTTTTTACCATGTCAGCCTGGCATCCACCGGCCAGGGACGCTGGGAACAGGCCCGGGCTTCAGCTCTGGACAGGGGAATCCTGGGGGGGGGCCTCTTTATTGGGAGGTCCCCACTCTACCAGGTACCCCATCCAGGGCTGATCAGCCATGTGTGCATGGTACGGCTGGGGGACTTTACTTAAAAAGTGTCCCCCGGCTGTGGCATGACACCGCGGGCTGTTGGAGCCTGGTGCTGGTTCCAAAATACTAGTGAAGCCCTGTTTTTTGTCCCCCATATTTTTGGAACCAGGACTGGCTCAATGACCCGGTGTTGGTTATGCTCAGGATGGGGGACCCCTTGCCATTTTTTTTTTTCATTTGAACTTTTACACTTTTTTTAAGACAGGTCTTAACCTGTGTATGGTTCTGTCAAATTCGCCTGTCAGAACCTGGTCTATTTTTTTTTTGCGATTTTTGGTAACGTTTACCAAAAATCGCACCCAATAAATCTGTAAGTTTTATACTTTATAATGGGAAAACATCTGGATGCCAATTGAAGTGTGCAAAATATTTTGCAACTGTAGCCAGAAGAAATTCAAACTGCTTGTAGATGGTTTGTAAATCCTTTACATTTAACAGGTTTGCCTACAATTGTCTTTTTGATTTATTTTATGACGTATCAAAGACATGGTATACATGAAACAATAGCTTATAATTTCATCACTTCTCAGAAACAAATTTGTTGAGGTTTGTATATCCACAATACAGTACACATTTCTCCTTTTTTCTCCTACAACTTCCCTTTACACCTACAGTATACTGTCTTTTTAAACCTTTTTATAATATATTACTTGTGTATACTATAGTTTTTCTCCTTTTAAACCAGTTTTGTCACTTGGTTTTTCTATATAAATAAAAGATCATATCACATAAAGAACCATTAGTGTTGCTTCATTATGCTACCTGTATTGCCACTTACATATAATGTGCCCTGTAGTGCTGCTTATACATAATGCTGACTGTAGTGCTGTTTATACATGATGCCCCCTGTAGTGCCATTTCATAATGCCCCCTGTAGTGCCACTTCATAATGTACCTTCATATTGTCCCCTGTAGCAATGTTTCAAAATGCCCCCCTTGTAGTGTTTCATAATGCCCCCTTCATAAGGCTCATTTACCAGGCTCCTCAGGCTGGACTCAATGACTGCTGGCCTTTGAGGGGAGTAGAACAGAGCACAGGCATCTCTCACCCCTCCAGTGGCCATTTAAAATATGGTGCTGGCTCGTGAGCCAATTGGAGTTTTCAGCTGCTGGTATCTAAGTTTTGATTGGCTCACAATCAGGCACTTCATTTGAACTGGCTGCTGGAGAGGTAGGAGAAGCCTGTGCTCCTCTGGATTAAAGCGCAGTAGCTGTGGGGGGTGCAGGCATGGTTTCACCCCATTGAAGGGTGACACCTGGGTGCAAGCCTCACTCCCTGACCCCACCAGTGATGCCACAAATTGATGTACTATACCACGCCAACATATAATTTAAAAACTTTGAAATCATTTATGAAAGAGGGACGCACATTTTATTGGACTTTTTTTCAATTGTATGAGTGTTAATTGTGCAGAACAATTAAGCTTTTACTTAGGCTGTACTGTTAATGTTACATTTTCATCTTGTCATGCCAGTTGTCACTAGTACCTATTACAATTATATCCTCAGTCTTTTCATTAATTTTCATATGGGAACAAAATCACAAGGGATTTTTTAAGCTTCACACATCCAGATTTTTTTAAAATTATTGAATTATTAAAGATGCATCTATGCCTACAATTAAATAAAATAAAATTAAATAAAATGTCCCATTTAAATTGTGCTTTTTTTTCCTTTTTTTTCTACTATCATAAATCATTACAGAATTAAGCATATTCATGAAGATAGATAGATAGATAGATAGATAGATAGATAGATAGATAGATAGATAGATAGGTACTATAGTTAAATAGCAATATCCTGTCTTAGCACATCAGTCACTACATAGGGCATAAAGGCTGTACATAAAATGTATCTTATTTGCAGACCATCCAACCTCCGAGTCTGATCCGATGTGCACAGAACCACGCATCGGATCAGATTGGATGTCATGCACTATGAAATTTTGAAAAAAGAGGAAAACAGTAGCGCTAATATACCAATGAAGAGTTTAAAATTGGAATATACATTTAATGGTGCACATGAACATACATAGGACAAATAATAAGATAAAACTTTACATTAGATTGCCACACCTCCTAGTAGATAATAGTTAGGTTCCCTCCTGCCTCAAAAGCTCTACTATTGTTCCGGTCCCCAAAAAATCCACGATTACAAATCTAAACGACTACCGGGCGATAGCTCTAATGTCTGTGATCATGAAAACATTTGAGCGCCTGGTAATGAACCACCTGAAAGCTGTGACTGGCCACCAGCTAAACCCCCTCCAGTTCGCCTACTGATCTAATCGATGCGCTGAGGATGCAGTCAACCTGGGCCTGCACTAAATTCTGCAGCACCTGGATATGCCTGGTACCTATGCAAGGGTCCTGTTTGTCGACTTCAGCTTGGCTTTCAACACAATCATCCCTAACATCCTCCACCCCAAACTTCTCTGCCTAGGAGTCCCTGAAGCTACGTGTTCATGGATTGTGGACTTTCTGACTGATAGAAAACATGTTGTGAAAGTGGGAAAATTCACCTCCCAAGTGCGGTCCATCAGCACAGGAGCCCCCCAGGGCTGTGTAATCTCACCCCTGATCTTCTCCCTGTACACCAATGACTGCACCTCAGAGGCGCAGTCAGTAAAGATAATCAAATTGCTGCACAGCAAACCGAAAACAAATTCCTAGTATACGCAAGTATACCTGGCCAATAAAGCATTCTGATTCTGAAATGAACCTGGAACAGATCCTAACTATCATCTACTGTACTAGAAGGTGTGGCAATCAAATATGATGTTTTTAATTTCTTTTATTGTTTGCCTTAGGTATGTTCATGTGCTCCATTAAATGTATATTACATTATTAATCTCCTCATTGGTATATTAGCGCTACCTTTTTCCTCCTTTTGCTTTACGTGTTTTCAAGGATCTACTCCATCCCTTAAGTAGCTGCTTGACAGACCACCCCCTGCCAGCTCCCAATCAGCTACCTCTGTAGCATATTGTATTATGCAATTATTTGCCTATTTCACCCGATTTCTTGGCACGATCTGCCAGAATCTGGTGAAATTGGGCCCAAATCACATAGTGTAAGGGGGCCTTAACTCCCACTTTTTTACTATAATGATGTTTTTATTTACAAAATTCCAAACCTAGTCTTCAACATTAAGGGGAATACAATAGTTTGCCAACTGTGTTGTAGTAATCTTTGTGATGGAGTTACACAATGGTGATGATTGATCAAGCAGTGAATAGATTGAAGAAGTAGCCAATGGAGGTTGCTCCTAGTAATCAGTTTTGAGAGCATTTATCAAGAAGATTCTATTAAAGGATAGTTCTAAGTTCCAAGATTTCTTTGGTGCTGCCCCCTACCATTTGAATGATCTTTCTCATTTTATCAGACTATTCCCTAGCATACAGTACATTGCTACAAGCAGTTGCTTAAAACCCACTTGTTAATAAAAGATTATCATTCCACCAATAACAGTCATCACATAGTCTATCTCACTTTTTTGCACCCTTTAACTCTCCCATCCCTAAGTTCTCCTCACACTAGATCACTCCATATGTCTTCTTATTGTCTCCTCCCTGCTCTTTAGACTTTAGACTACAAGCTCCACAAGCAGTGTCATCCTTGCTCCTGTTCTCAGAATCGACCTCTCTTACACACAAAATTGACTCTATACCACCTCATTGGGCTCTCTGCCCCTGGAATCCACTCCTTAACTGTTTTTATTAATTTAGTCAAACTTGTCCCATTATTATTATTATTATTATTATTATTATTATTATTATTATCATCATTATTAATAATGTAGTAAGTATGGAGGATGAAAAAGGGCCAAGATGGTGAAATAAGAGGGTTGCGTGACTTAACCTGTGGGGCACAGATTTGAGCAAGAGACAGGCATTTTAGAGTGGTGGTGGGTGAGTCATGATTAAGGAGGGGGCTCCGTACCTAAATGGGGGTCAGAACTGAACAATGCAAGGGATGAAGCTGGTCAGGCAGACAATGAAACATTTTTAATTTCCTTACTATTAAGTTATATGTTTTTATCTGTCTGTTTTTAGGTATGTGTGAGTTCAGCTTGGGGAATCCATACACCCCCAATCTGAACCAGCACTCTAAGCAATTTCCGCCCAGACTTGGAGCGTGGGTCTCCGGATCTCGCAAAATCCCGCCATTGGATCTCATGCCAGTAACATTGTGTGGGCATTAGATATGGGCAATTTCCAACATGTGCTATGTTTTGCCAAAACAATTAATTTGGTGGTGCAACATCTACTTAAAAGTGACAGGAGCATGCAGGAGATGCTTGTGGGACACTTTCACCATTCTGACAATGCCTTCCAAAGACTGGAGCGACTTTTAATAACTCCTGAACCTGCCCTGCCATCATCTCATACAAGAGATTGTGATGCACTGAAACGCCCTCCCCCCCCCCCTCTATATGCTGGAGAGGATGTAGGAGCAGAAAAAGGCCATTCAAGCCTACACAATCACCTATGACATAGGCAAATGAGTGGGGATGCACCTTACTCAAGCACAATGGAGACTGATTTCCAAGTAAGGTTCTCCAGCCGTTTGAACTTGCCACATGCGAAGTCAGTTCTGAACACTGCCAGCTTGAGTCAGGTCATTCCTCTGATCAGGCTGTTGCAGAAGCAGCTGGAGAATGTGAAGGAGGAGCAAAAGCATTGCGATTCCGCAAAGCATATAACTCTTGTGGATGAAGCCCTTCATATGCTTTGGCAGGATACGAGGGTAGTCAGTCTATTAAAGTCAGAGGAATACATTCTGGCCACCGTGTTGAATCCCTGTGGCTGCTAGGAACAGCTCAAATCTCCTACCCAAGCTGCTGACAGTATGCAGGGCAGGCAGGAGCGAGTTTGGACATCTGGTCCGGACTGAAGGACCTGCTAATGATTGCTGACATATCTACTGTCACTGCATATGATGCTATCACTATTAAAAAATGGTGGAGGATTAATTTTGGTGACAGCATCCAAGTAGACGTCAGACAGGCCGTACCTGTACTGGCAGGAAAAAAAGGCAGTTTGGAGGGGATGCAGTTGAAATCCCGGCAGTCGGAATCCCGGAGGTCGGAATCCCATCGGTCGTAATCCCGGTGGTCGAAATCCCGATGCCGGAATCCCAACCACTGAAATCCCGACACCGGAATCCCGACCGCCGAAATCACGACCGGGGAAATCCTGCCACTTTTTCCCTCTGTGGGTGTCCACGACACCCATAGAGGGAGAATAAATTAGTGTACCGAGCATAGCGAGGCACCGGGCCCGCTGCGTGGCGAGCGCAGTGAGACCACAAGGGGGGTGTGATCCATGTCCCCCCCTTGTTGGGATTTCGGCGGTCGGGATTCTGGCATCGGGATTTTGACCGCCGGGATTCTGACCGCCAGGATTCCAAAGCACTCCCGTTTGGAGGCCCCTGTACAAACTAGTTCTAATTTACCTCCCCCTCCAGTGTGTACTCCAAAAGAGTTTTTTGTGCAGTTGGGAACCTGGTCAGTGAGCAGTGTAGGAGGTTGCTTCTGCAAAATGTGGATGATGTTCATCAAAATTAATTATTATTTTTTCAACGAAGACCAGCAGTTGCCTTCAGAGACTAAAGAGGGACCTGTAATGGTGGATTCCAGCAAGAACGAATTGATAATCTGTGAGGATGAGGATGTATGTACTGAAGGGGAGAGGATTCGGAGGATGAGGATGAGGACAACATCTTGCCTCTGTAGAGCCGGTTTGTACATGGAGAGATGAATTGCTTCTTTTTTTGTGGGTTGCCCAAATAAACCAATCATTTCAGCCACAGTCATGTGGCAGATCCTGTTGCTGAAATGATTGGTTTGTTAAAGTGTGCATGTCCTATTTACGCAACATTAGGGTGGGTGGGAGGTTCTATAAATGTGACCTATAAATACTGAGGTATCTCATGTGACATAAGGGATAAAAGTTGTAACGGAAAATCCAGATGCTTGTCACTCAAAGTTGGTGTTCCGACATCCAAGTGAAACCTTGGGCAAATGCTAGTAGATAATTTTGCTCTCAATAAAATGATAACCAGATGATAATCAGATGCAGATGCAAGCCCAAATATAAATATAGAGTGATATATTGTAGCTGAGGTATATGAGTGTAATTAAATCCAATTAAATCCAATGGAAAATAAATATTAAAAAACATACACAGCAATGGGAAGAAGGGGGTGGGGTAATGTGGTTACTGTGGTCATGTCAACAGTGATGAAAACAGGGACGTGTCTTGTGATCGTGACATTCCCACAGAGGTGTCGCCCCCCCCCCTTTCATTGAGGCCATGCCCCCTTTGGAAGCATGCAAGAGTTCCACTCTCCACTAAGTTATTGCTGGGAGGCACAAGTTTCCTAAATGCACTGTGACAAGCTGCATGATATGACTTGTAGCAACTAGTCACATTGACATTTTCCCCATAGGAATGAATGAGATCATTATAGGTTGAGTGTTGTATGACAGGCCGACAGTTGGAATTCCGCCGGTACTCAGGGGGCGAACGCTCCCTGCGCTCACCACTCTGTGGGCTAGGTGCATTTGTCACAGGTGCTATTCTTGCTCTATGGTGGTTGTGGTCACCCACGGGGAGATTAGCCCCGCCAGTTGGAATTCCGACTGTTGGGCATTTGAACAGTCCCACCATCTCTGCAGCAATGAATATGCATCATAGCATGGATGAGTGAGGTATATCTGTAAATACTGTAAAGGTGTATGTTGCTGTACACACTGTTTGGCTGTAACACTCTTTGGGATGAGTAATGAGATTAGTGAAATCATGAGTGAATTCCATGCAAGTTTTTCAATGTAACCTGAAGCTCCTTACACAAGAAACGCTATCCATTTTCTGCACTGTACTTGTTGACATGATTAGCGAAGGACAGGCAACTCAAGGCCAGAGTGAATCTGTTGTGCCCCAGTTTTCTGCATTTTGATCCTCATTTGTTACATATCGTTGACCATATAACAAGAGATGTTTTAAAAAGAAAGGCTAAGGGGGAGATTTATTAAACTTTGAGAGAAAGTGAAATGAGATAAAATAACAACCAATCAGCACCTAGCTGTCATTTTTCAAACACAGCCAATTCAAAGCTGATTGGTTAGTATGTCTGCCCACTTTATCTCTCTCTCTAAAGTTTGAAACATCTCCTACCAAAAAAGAAAGCTGTAATCATTCTTAAAGATCTAATAATGATTAAAGTTGAATTATGTACAAGAAAAGATGGTAGACTGCGCTCATTGATGACAGAGTGAGGAATATAAAATGGTATTTTAATTATACAATTAGCATGCTATAATAAACACATAAAATACAATGTACACAATGTAAAAAAGGAAGGGGAGGGGCTGAGGGATTGAAAATTGCTGCATCCACTGTAAATGTGATATCACCTTGTTTAGAGTCCACAGTCCAATGGATAACCGATGAAATGGAAAACAGATGAATGTATCGGTGCCTGGCCGCAGCGGTACTCCAATGTAGCTTTCTCCCGATTGTAGTAGGGGGTAGCGACCCTCCCAACTTGGAAAGAGAAGTGTAGGTTTGAATGTCCGCTGTGAGACTTTGGGTGGGTATTAGATAGGCGGCTTGCCTTCAAGAGGTGAGTGCCTCACTCCAGGTCGATGGGGCCGATGGTAATAGGCAGATGTGGATCTCCAAACGATTTTCAGTGGAAAAGGTGATGGTGGAAGGCAGCGTTTTGTGGTGGGCAGTTAGGAGCCTGGGCCAACGCGTTTCACTGCACAGAGCAGCTTTTTCAAAAACTGCCCACCACAAAACGCTGCAACATACTATGTGCATTCAGGCATACAAACAAATTATTCTAACTAATAGGAGGATAAAACTGAACAATACACATGGGGCTTATGTAAAGGCCAGTGAGATGCAATCATGGGCACAGTTTTTATGAGTATGTCCACATTTTTAAAAAGCAATCAATTAAAAGGCAAAAAAAAAAAAAAAACAATTGCCTTTTAAAATACGGGTACTCATCCTGGAATTGCACCCCTTTCTGTATCACATATGCTATTATATAAGGCCCAAGGAGTTTAGCAATTTAAGAAACAAGTGCAACATGATTCTATTTGCTGCATCTCTTAGCATGCATGATGTATAGCAGGCCTTTTTTAGTAGAGTGTACAAAATTTTTATCGACTTGCCTAATTTGTGTTGCATCTGTTATGCACACTGGAGCTCATTCAGGTCACATTTAAGCAGCACCACATGCTGCAAAGTACTGATGTTCAGAACTTTGGGCCTGGTTCTTGTTGACTTGGTCCCCAGCGTATTTGCTTAGGGGACCGATGTTTTGGCTCTGCACATGCATATATACACATGTGCAGGGCCGCTGTGCATACCCCTCCGTAGACTTTCACAGTCGCCAAGGTGTTTGCACGGGGAGGGGGTGTGAGATGGAGGTGGACAGGGGGATGGTGAATGGGGATGCCCGTCGTTTTCTGGATGTTCCAACAAAAATAGTGGGTGCACCCAGCAAAATGCTTGGCGTCCCTATCCGAATGCAGGCATGCCGAAGCCTGATGTTACATGATGTCAGCACGCTTCCTGTTCTCCGCTATGTTCTTCGTAAATATACAGTAAGTCAGAGTATACTGACTTTTATTTATGGACGGGTAGAAAAAAATTGATGGTCTGTGACTATAGAATGATTTTTGGCCTGTATGCTTGTGAATGGATGTGTACAGGAAACATCCATTCACTTTGCGGCAGGGATGTACTTGAGGCGGTGGGTGGCGGGCATTCGCTCGCCCGGCAGGCAGCGTTAAAGAGTTAGCTAAGCAGAGAATCTTCACTGCTTAGAGATCTTTATTGAATTAGGCCCTTTGCCTCCATTTTTCAAAAAGTGGAGTGCCACCACCATTGCCAGGGGAGGTATGAGGCCAGGACCTCCATCCGGGGATGGAGATTTTTTGGGCTTCTCTTTTGTTACTGCAGAAGCCAACTTGCATCTCAATAATAGCTTTGCATATGAATACAATATATTTGAAATAGAGTTCTGTTTAACTTTCAATTGCCTAATGCTTTAAAGTTTACTAATGTATCGCTTGAAAAAATAATACAGGGCTTACAGTAATATAAGTAATGCATGAGAAATATATGATTAAGGTTTCTTGAAAATATTACATGTCTAAGTAAAAACTGTAACAAGTTCCATTAACTGCAAATTACATAAATTACAAAGCATTCATCTTTAAAATTAAAAAATTAACAGCAAACATAAGATGTGACTTCATTGTTGTATCTGATATATAAAAGAGTTTCTTTCAAATCTGAATAAAAGTAATTTTAATAGCCTATCTTTCCCCATTTAAAATTGAATAGTATAGTACGACTAGAAGCAAAGCCAATTACAGATTTATTTTTGTAAGTAATTATAGCAATGATTTTTTTTAATTAAACTTGGCCTTCTCCCAGTGAATATCTAGAGGAATCTGTATTATAATCATTAACAAAAATACAAAATTCAAAACAAGCACATTCAAAAAAAAGCAACAACATTGTTACCAAAACTCATGTGATTAGCCTGTTAATGATGAGAAGAGATAAGATTTCAACTTGCCCTCTTTTATAACAAAATATATAGTGCTATCCCATGACAGTAATTTGAGAATTAATGAACACTTACCAACAACATTATTGCAAATCTATTAGTATTTTTTTTTACTTTATATAGGAGTCCTGTAATTTTTAAAACAAAAATAAGGATATTCTTATGCCTACGGTTGAACAATCAAATCTGTAAAGGCTTTTGGGCAGGTCCATTTTAAGGGCCTCATGGGCCTGGCGCTGAAAAAGTTTAAAGTATTATTATGAGAAGTGGGGAGGAGAGGCCATGTAGGCATGTGGAACCCATACATTATGAACCTTAGTCAGGTCCATTAGCAGTGGCCCATTCGTTCACATGGGGCCAATGTTTTCTCAATGCACATGCACATTTCTGCGCATGTGTATGTGCTGGGTGCATGTGGCCAGGGGGCATGAGGCAGTGGGCAGGGGTACAAGCCCATGGGACGCCCAGCATTTCATGGGCGTTCCCATGAAAACCCTGGGCGTTTCCATGGTAATTGGCTGGTGACATGGATGCCGGAGGCCGGCAGCTGACATCTCTGGATGTCAGCTGCCCGCCCTCTTTCCTCAGAATGTGCACGCACATCTAAGGTTGTTCTGATCAACCTTATATATGCGTGCACATTCAACATCATTCATGATCAATCATGGTTGGCGACCATCAACTGATGTGGTGTTCCCCCACAGGCTGTAAATGGATTTTTATATAAAACATCCATTCGCAACCGGTGCGTTCAAACACACGCTGTGAATGAGCGGCGGCCAGGCCACCATTCGCAAGGCGGGGTTTGGTTGACTCGCAAGGATGTGAATTTGAATCCGAATGATTCAAGAAGAACCCCCTATAAGCCCCAAATATCTCCCTACATACATAAAAATACAACATTTTCTGTGAAAAACATAAATTTAATTTTAATACTTGATTAATTATCATGCTGTCATGATGATATACCTATTTTTATGTAAAATCCTGTAAGTGCCGTTTAATCCACCCCATTATTAACCTGGTACAAAAAGCTACCTAGGTAGCATTAGCAGGTGCTGCCAGGGGTGTAATGCCATGAGCAGCCACTGTACCTAACACAGCAAAAAAGTGTCAGTGGCCATTGGACCAGACCTTCACCACCTTCTTAACTAAAACTAACTGCCATTTACTCGAACCAGGCAGCCATATTTACCATGTAAAATTTGAGTTACAATTGTGCCTAGCTTTGGCACTGTCACCACATACACTGAGGATACCTGCTACAATTCCATCCTATATGGATTACAAGCCTCTAGCAGTTGCTTGGTAAATAGAACTTCCTTGGGGATAATCCCTGAATCAAGCTGAATAATATATACTTGTTACCTATTTGATCTTCCATGTGTTTTCCACATTACATTAGTTTGTATCTTCAGGGCCTGCAGCAGAAATCAGAGATATCTGATGTGGTCCATTTGCACAATAGTCCCCATAGATTTCTATGTTGCTGTGATCTGGCTAAATTCATTAAACTCTTAAGCATAGCTTTCTGGAACTTGGCCTCTGAAGCCTATTGGTTAAAATAAAATAATTTGGTTTATAGCTTGATGGCATCAGAAAACCAACAATACGGCCGCTAAATACAAATATGAATATGGCAGCATATGGGTGCCGACGTCATCGGCAGAATATGAATCAGTAAATAGGGCAGAACATACGACTGATGTTGGTCGTATGAATTCATATCCGCCGTAGGTCATATTTTAGGGGCTTAGTAAATTTCCCCCATAGACTCAATTAGCTCTAATTGGAGGGTGTTTGGTTAATACACTTATTACACATAATACATTCACCAAAACATGTTTAAGATACCCTGGCCAGTGTCTTAAATTAATATCTTCAATTTTTTTTTAATAAAATCTATTATTTTTAATTATAATTTATCCATCTTGGTACTTGAAATAATTGCTGTGTCCCAATTAGTATGCTAAATTGTTTATATACAGTCACAGTCACTTTTTCCAATAATCAGTTTGGTCAAGAGGTTAGATTATGCCAGTTGTTGCTAGTAATGCAAATCTGATATGGGTTAAGATGTTGCAGTTTAAATGAGTAATTTGTGCACAGTGTTAGCAGAATCTCCATCTGTACATTTATACAATGTTGCTACACTGATCTCAACACCCCTCTCTCTTCCCTTGTACAATCGCTCCTGGCTGCTTGCAGATGTAGTCCTGCAGTCCTTATCTGGAGTTCCTAAGTGGGGTTGTAATGGGGTTCTAGGAATGCGTTCTTATATCAATAACCAGTGTTCACCCGTTATTATGAGAGCTTACATTTCAATAGATAGGGGCAAACAGATAAGAGTGACACAGATAGGGGAGACAGTGACCATGAAACAGAAGGTTAGGATGAGAGGCAGCTGCATTTGATGAAGTAGTGGGTCTTGAGAAGGAGCTAATCAGAAGATAAATATTTAACCCTGCTTTTCACCAATATTGCAGAATGAAGATGTTGGGACTATTGTGATTTTCCAGATCCGAGCCCGCATGTACGTCACTAATCCGAGCCTGGATCTGAGCAGCGCTCAGAGCTTCCCGCCTGACTCGGATCTGGGCGAGCGGGTTAAACGTTGTTGCCCAGCACTGGATTCTCACGAGATCTGGACCTCTATAAATAATACCAGTCTACTGGTGCATCTACTGCCGTATATAAATATTACTTATCTGCTGGTGCATCTACTGCCGTATAAATAATAATACCAGTCTACTGGTGCATCTACTGCTGTATATACTTCCACTCCAGTGGTGCTGTCCTGTGGTGTAATATATTGCATACTGTAACTCCACAAAAATAATGGAGATCCAAAATATGTAGTAGTAATGATGACATACATGATGATATGCCATCAACGACATCTGCCAAGGCTGATGTACAGTGTCATGTAAAATCCAAAAAGCCAAAGTTCAGTAAAAGGAGGACCAAAAAAAATAAATTCAAATCATTGGAGGAGAAACATAAAATTGCCAATGTGCCATTTACAACACGGAGTCGCAAGGAACGGTTAAGGCCCTGGCCTGTATTCATGACTGGTGGTTCAACTTCACATGACCATGCAAGCCCTCCTACTCCCCCCTTTAGAAATGTTAAGAGAATTCAGCTGTCATCAAAAACACAGCAAACTTCTCTGCCTATTAAAGAAGACATGTTATCACAAACCCACAAGGAGAGTCCAAGGGTGTTGGTGGTTGTGATGCCTGACCTTCCCATCGCTGTACGGGAAGAGGTGGCTACTTCCACCGTTTTCAGTACTTTGCATATGCTGGAATGATCACCCACAGTGCAGTTCCTGATTTAGATAATGAAGGTGTCAATGTTGTAGACCAAGAGGAGGATATTGATGTAGCTGGCGCTGAGGAGGAAGTTGAAAAAGGAGGATGCTGAGGTGGTTTGCTTAAATGAGGCACATGGGGGGAAACAGTTGTTGTCCATGGGATGAAAAAGTCCATCGTCATGCCTGGGCAGAGGACCAATAAATCCACATCTATGGTCTGGAATTTATTTTATCTGAATCCGGACAACAAATGTATTGCCATATGTAGCTTTTGTAAAGCTCCAATAAGCAGGGTTAATGATCTTTCCCACCTAGGGACATCCTCCCTTATACGTCACAGGACAGGATAGCCAGATAGCTTGAGGCTGGGGACACCAGCAGGACAGGATAACTGAGTGGCTTGAGGCTGGATGAACCAGCAGGACAGAATAGCTGGATAGTTTGAGACTGGAGACACCAGCAGGACAGGATAGCTGAATGGCTTGAGACTGGATGCACCAACAGGACAGGATAGCCAGGTAGCTTGAGGTTGGGTACACCAGCAGGACAGGATAGCTGAATAGCTTGAGACTGGATGCACCAGGAGGACATGATAGCCTGATAGCTTGAGGCTGGGAACACCAGCAGGGCAGGATAGCTGAGTGGCTTGAGACTCGATGCACCAGCAGGACAGGATAGCCAGATAGCTTGAGACTGGGGACACCAGCAGACAGGATAGCTAATTGGCTTGAGACTGGATGCACAAGCAGGACAGGATATCTGGATAGCCTGAAGCTGGGGATTCCAGCAGAGCAAAATAGCCAGATGGTATAGAGTTACATGCGCACACGCAGGGGTAGTTTCCAAGAATCTGTAACCCACCCTGCCCGTCGATCAATCAGCGCAGTTGAGCGGCATATTCAGAGCAGGGGCAGCCGCAGCAATAATGTGCCAGAGAAGCTCCCACTAATTATACTGCCCATCCTCACTATGGTACTTCAGAGTGCCCATGCTTCTTGGATTGGGTATTATTAGATAATTATATTAAATTTAACAAATGGTGTACTGTATATTACATGAAAACCACTGTTTTGCAATATATTAGATTTAAATTAGTTTAATAATGCCTGTGTAGCTCACAAATAAGATACAATGATTACGTTTCCTTGCAGTGGATCAAAGACAACTTAACCTTAAAATACAGATAAATAAAATCTTCAGTATTATCTATCTTGTGACATACAAAAATAGCAGCAGCTTCTGTACTTGCATATTAGGACAGGACTCAGGAGGTCTCCTTGTGCATGTTTCTCTAGAGTCTTAATGCTTTCATCAGAGAGCAGGTTACACAGGACCCAGATACGTCTATCTAGCCTGCTGTGTATGTGGTGGTAGTGTGGAGAAACCGAGATCCCTTTCCTGTGTCCCTGCACTGGACACTACCATGCTCAGCACTGTACACTCTCCTGCTTGCATTATAGCTGCCAGGTTCTTCCATTTGTTGATCACAGGAGGAAAAGCTAGTGACTTCAGTGTGCTGTGGCTGGGTGACCCACCTGACAGCAGAGGGCCTGGGATACAGTTTCTCCTGCACCACTCCCCTTTTATCCAGCTATGGCATAATGTAGCACTGCTATACAGTGTATCAAAAGGAAAACTCCAGAAAATTATTACAGGTGAGCAAAGAGCTTATTTGGAGTATAGTGTATCTATGAATAATTTTTGCCAACATTTCATAATGGTAATATACAGTATTTGCACTTTATAAAATTATACCACAATTTATTTCCAGTTCTCATCATTCAGAGAAATTGTGAGGCTTAGGGGGTCATTCTGACCTGATCCCTCAGCTGTGAATTTTCAGGTTGGGTGATTATCGATAAACTGTGCATACATACAGATTGTAGCATGCATGCTTAAGGCCATCCTCCAATAAAATCCTGCTATTTTTTATCTCTGGTCACACGCAAGTTGATTGACAGGATGCTGGCATTTGGGGGTGGTAACCAGACATTTCTTGGAGTGTAATGGAAAACACAGGCATGCCCAGGTAGTTTGGGGAAGTCGTGTGACCCCACTCCCACCAGATCCGCTGTTTCTATCACAGGCCTCGTATAAGTCCTGGGCTACGCACAGACTGCACACACTGGGGAAACTTATACAATGGTTATCGGCTTGCAAATTGATTTGCAGCTAATTGCCAATCCAGCTACTTTTTGCAAGCAATGCTAAGTAATTTGCAGGCTTTCCTTCTGGAAGGGGTTGTGTTTACCTGATTGCCGGGCTCTGCAATTTAGCAGAACAGCGTTCAGGTCCGAATAACCCCCCTTAGTTCAAAAACACAAATATTTCTGATTTCCATTACCAACATAGTTTTTGGCTTATGAAGATGTGTCCATTTATGCATACGATACCCTCCTTCATGTAAAAACTTGGCAGCTTGGAATTTTGAACTTGCAAAACAATTATCGGTACTTGTGTACAATCACGGCTCCCACGATGTCCATCGCATAGCAAAAAATTGCATGCGATCGCATGCGATTTTTAACAGAAATGCATCCAAATGCATTGAAATTAGTATCAAACATGTTCAATGGCCCCCAAATGTCATTTTTGAGGCTGTACCACCCCCACTATCAACACGAACCCGAAGCGTGGCGAGCACAGCGAGCCTGCGAGGGGCGGCGGTACGCGTCCTACGACCTTTTCATACCCCCACTATCCACGTCGGCGTGGAGTTGAGAATAGAAAGTGTGGCGAGTCCACTAGATGCCGCCCGCTGAATGCCGGTACGCTGCCTCCCTTGCATGCCACGTATGTTCGCACGGGCTGCAAATGGATGTTTAACATAAACATCCATTTGCAGGTTGTGGGGGAACAGCCACATCATTTGATGGTTGCACACCATCGAATGATGTGGAAGGTCCACGCATATCTAAGGTAACCTTAGATAAAGATGGAGCCAGCCTCAGCCAGCCCATACCCATAGTGCTGGTGGTCGCTGGTGGAAGTTGGCGGGGGCATGGCTGATGGACAGGGATGCATGAGCCGAGAATGGGGTGCTTGAGCATCTCGTGCATGCACCCCATTCTGGCAGACAGGGCGAGGGCGGTGCAGCCTGGTGGGGGATGGCCGATTGTGATCAGATCACCTGGAGCCACTCTAATGAGAGCAGCTCCATCTGTATGCGTGGACATTTGGCAGGAAGTGGGCGGGCAGCTGACATCCGGTGATGCCAGCTGCCTGCCCTGGCGCCCACATCATGGGCTGATTACCATGGGGACTTCCAGCATTTTCATGGGAATGCCCATGAAATGCTGGGCATTCCCATGGGCATGACTATCCACTGCTGCCCTACGCCCACCGCCTGCAGTATTCAGTGCGTGCACCCGGCAAACAGTCTGTGCATATGCACATGCACAGAAATGTGCCTTTGATTGTACATATGCCCAACATTGTTCCCTCATGCAAAGCAATCTGAATAAAGGCCTAAATCTGTGCTTGATTTAAAACTGATTTATTAGTGGCTTTCCCACTTTAAACACATAGTAAGCAACTTTAACTAGAAAAATACTGCAAATAATAAAGTACTTTAGGTAAAATTTAGGTACAGTAGCTATAAAGATTTCCATACTCAGAAGAAAACAAACAAAATGAATACTGTGCAACACTGTTTAAATAAAACTGAAATGTAAAAGTTGTAGTGAAATGTGAAATGTTACTTAAAAAAAACAAGACAATCAAAACTATTATAATAAAATCTTAAAAAGTGTTTCTTTTAGCGGGGCAGAAAGCGCTATACAGTAGTTAAACATTAATTTAATTATAATAATTTGTATGAAATGCAAATGTCTAAAGACAATAGTGTTTTTTTTGTTGCTTGAACAAGGACAGGAAGATGAATTTCCATATTGCCATCTTACCCTAAAAGCATGTTAACATGAAATACTAAATAAAATGCTACTCATCTACAATAAATCTTATTATAGATTTTGGCAATTTTACTACTAACATAGCGAAGGTTTCAAGCAAGGTTTGAAAATAGAAATCTTAAATTGAATCATTCTTGCATGAATATATGCAAAATATTCATTTCTAGCACTGTGAGGGTTGAGTGCTTTTAAATTGAAGAAATCACTCATGACTTCACCTTTTCATGCAAGATAAAGTTGTGTGTGGTAACATCATTACAATGTCATGAAATGAGTGGAAATCACACAACAGTTCTGCCGAAAGCTAATACTCAAAAAAGTGCTACTAATATTTTTTATATAGTTCAATACTTAAAGTTGCGATCCTGGACTACATACAGAATATACGCCTTTGGTAATGTATTTTGGCCAATATCTTGTTACACAAAATTTTGCAGTAGCCTTCCCTCTGTAGTTTACTAAATCAGGTTCATGTGAGTGATGCACAAACTTAAATGTTAAGAATCCCCCAAAAAATCAAATGATATCTCATGACTGAGCTAAGAAACACTTAAAAACTTGGATTTGGTGAATTCTAATTATTTGTAATAAAACCATCAAGTGTACAATTGATCATTTTAATTTTGTTTAGAGATACAACAGATATATGAACTGTCATATTAAACAGTACAACATAATACAAGTATTCAGCTACTGAACAGTAAATATGTTTGTGAGACACTTGCCACTGATTTCTTTACGTGTTTTTTTTTTTTTCAGAAATGCAAAAAGTATATGCAATCTAAACAACAAGTATATTTTTGTTCAAAATCAATGTCACTTTATGGCAATATGGAAGTCTGAGATCCCTTTTTCAAGCTAGTTTGATCAAATCTAAGCTATTGTTGTAGAATATTGCTTGCAATATCTATCCACAGAAATCAGCTTACAATTTAAATGTTAGAAGCAAAGTATAGCAATTTATTAAAATAAAAATGTAAATTAAAATATATATTTTTTAATATTTATGTAAGGGTATTCTAGAATGTACAATTCAGCCTTGCCACATGGAAACCATGTTTAGCTTTTATTGGATGTTGCTAAGATACCACAAATGGAATGCACCATTGGCAATGATGAATTAAGTGATGAGGCTGGATGACAGTAATCTTTGTCATTGGATGCAGTAGCTGTCTGAGGCCTGTCATTTTCTGCATCTCATGTTAAACAGATGTATCGAGATGGTAAAACAATAAGGGAAAAGCAAGACAAATGAGCTCAAGTTGACAATCACAGAAGAAAATAGTTACTTTGCATATATACTGCAAAGAAATATAATTTAATTGTAGAATTACATTAACCCCTTTACAAATGTTTTATAAATGCAGTGCAGAACAGAATTTCATCGAACACATTGCAGTAGGAAATGAAAACCAGGTCAACAATGTTAAAACTGTCATTATATAATAATATACTTTAATAATTACTATCCCTGTTCACTTAGTTGTAGTATAAAATTATTATTTAATGTCCTTATTTAGGATTTTTATAATACTGTTTTGTCTTTAATGGACAGTAAATGTAGACACATGGAATTTTTCTAAATTGAGATTTCTACAGTTCCTAACATTGCCCCAAGGAAACACAGTAGGAGTCATTTATCAAGCCACAGAGATAATGCCTGTGTTAAAGTGATGCAATTTCCACTATACATGAACTGCATCAATTTATGCAAATAGTCTGTATCAGACTTAAAGGATTAGTGCTACTAAAATAAGGTAATAGCATCAAGGATGCACTGTATTTGAACATCTTCAAGATCTTGAAAACGGTGTTAGATAGGACATTTATTTATATTTATAGAAAATTTTATAAAGTATGCATAGTTTACTAGTAATTGTATACAATAATTAGGTGTTATTGTAAAAAATAATGAGGTGTTATTGTATAAAATAATGAGGTGTTATTGTAAGAAGTTTATTTGCTATATGTATACTATGTTTTAATACATGCTGTTTTATTTGCATGACACTTTACTCAAGGTGATTTGATGATGTAATTATTGATGTTATAAGAGATATTATTTGATATCAGTGATCAATGATGCAAAAATGTCTCAGATATGTGAAACCATCAGAAACATGATTAATTATGTCATTTATTATGCCATTTTTTCTCATAATGTTATTAGAAAATCCTTGCTGTGTGATCATATAACAGTCTAATATCCTTAAATTTTTTTGTGTTTTCTTTAAATAAACTATGTTTTATTCTTAACGCACAATTGGATAAAATTTTCTAGAAAAAGGTCTCTAAAATTGTTGTTTTTCAATTATGAAAACATGGTAATAAAACCTGATTCAATTTATATTTACCAATTATTCATATTTGTTAATAAAATAAATCAAAATAATAAATAACTTGTTTGGGCAATTTAACATATATAAATACATAAATGTTTACACAGTGTATGTGTGTGTGTGTGTGTGTGTGTGTGTGTATGTGAAGGTCCTGTCTCTTTAAGCCAATGAGCTGGAACACAAACCCCTCCAAAAAGCATACATTGGGCCAGATGTAATATTGTACATTGTGATTTTGGATAAGATGTGATTTTTTTTACTAAAAATTGCACATTTTCTGCAAATCACAAATGTAATCGGATGCGGTTAGGGTCAAAATCACACGATCTCTACCTTTAACAAAAATTGCACATATGAAATCACATCCATTGAAAAGTATAGAAGTTGCAAGTCAGGCAGGTACGTTTGACAGAATCATGCACATACTGTAGAGCAGGGCTGGGCAATTGCGGCCCTCCAGATGTTGATGAACTACACATCCCAGGATGCTTTGCATTAGTTTTGCTATGTGGCCATGCTGAAACTGATGCAAGGCAAGGCAAAAAATAGACCACCAAATATAAATGAAAGGGAAGAGTCTCTTCTTTTAAACCAAATCAAACAAGCATCAAATCAGGGTCAGGTATTAATTATGGGGGATTTTAATTTACCCGACATTGATTGGGAAAACGAAACAGGTAAATCAGCAAGAAGCAATGGGTTCTTAAGCTTACTTAAAGACCAGTTTATTACACAAACGGTAGAAACTCCAACTCGTGATGAGGCGCTCTTGGACTTAGTATTAACAAATAACACAGACTTAGTTTCAAACACAAAAGTAATTGAACAATTAGGGAATAGTGATCACAATATGGTTTCACTGGAAATCAACTTCAGTAAATTACATCAAAAAGGATCTGCAAAAGTGACCATGGTTAAGAGGTCCTTGGATATTAGGGTACAATCAGAATTCTCTGATCCCGGTGGTAGACTACTGATCCATGATATTTTGATAGATAATGTTAAACTTACCATTTGCAACGTTTATGCCCCTACGTCTTACAAAAAATCTTTTTTCACCTCACTCATTTCTAAACTACATGCATATGATCCTGCCAATTTAATAATTTATGGGGATCTAAACTTAGTCGCTTCAAAACTTTTGGATAAATCGACGCCTTCTTTATCCCCGAACCCTCTTCCTAGGATTGGTGTTCCTTACCTCTGTAAAGCTCTAAAGTTGGTGGATGCGTGGAGAACCCATAATCCAGTTGAAAAAGAATTTACCTGTCTATCCCTGACCTACAATTCCTGGTCGAGGATAGATTACATATTAGTGGCAGAGCCTCTTTTTGGGAGAATTCAGGACCCTTCTATTCGACCTCCAATTCTCTCTGACCACGGGTTGATAAAGGTCAATTTGGTTCTTCACGCACCCTCTAATGTCCCCCCTCAATGGAAATTTCCCTCTCATTTAATTCAAAACACAGAATTTCAGGATCATATTAGGAAAATTTGGGAGATGTATAAAGTGGATAATGCTTTATACGCAGAAGAAAACCCCTCGGTGTTTTGGCAGGCAGCCAAGGCCGTGGTGCGAGGAGAAATTATTTCCTTTACTTCTAATTTACGCAAAAAATATAATAAAAAATATATTGAATTACAAGCTAAATTGTCACAAGCTTATCAAGCCTTCATAGAAAATCCAACTCAGCAGACTAGAGCTGCCTATCAAACGGCGCGTACTCAGAGTAGTGAATATCTCGGTTTCAAAGGAGAGCAGTATATGTTTAATGTTAATTCGAAATTTTTTAAATATGGAAACAAAATTGGGAAAATGCTAACCAACTTACTTCAAGGATCGAGAACCAAGGTTGTGGTACATCCCCTGTATACCGAGAATGGTACATTAACCTCCTCAGACTCTCAGATTGCTGAGGTGCTGAGGAACTTTTATACAGACCTTTATTCATGCCCTGGGCCTTCCTCGGGAGAGCCAATTGCATCAACATCAGGATCCGAGCCACCATCCCCTAATTCCTCCTCCTTATATTGGAACTCCTTGACATACCCCCAAACCCCAACGGAGTTGGCAAATAACCTTGTTGCCCATATATCTGAATTAGAGGTTAGCAAGGTAATTAAACAACTGAAACCAGCGAAAGCTCCAGGGCCGGATGGCTTTACAAATTAATTTTTTAAGTTTATGGAACCTTATCTGTCTAAACACCTCACTGCCAGCTTTAATTATATAATTCAGCGGGGCTCTCTTCCTGAATATTTTTCGGATGCTATAATCAAAGTTTTGCCGAAAGAGGGGCGAGATTTGAATCATCCTGGCTCATACCGACCTATCTCGCTGTTGAACATTGAATACAAAATTTTCACGAAAATACTGGCTGAAAGATTAAAAGTTATTCTCCCAAAGATAATAGGACCTGATCAAACGGGGTTTATTTCAGGAAGACACTCCGTCTCTAATGTCAGAAAGCTGTTGGCAACTATACAACAGGCGCACTCCTTCTCAGCGGACAGGGGGTCGGATAGTTTAGTCCTAACCCTGGACGCCGAGAAGGCGTTTGACCTGGTTTTATGGCCCCACCTTGTTCAATCACTACGTAACTTTGGTTTCCCCGACAAGTTTATTTCAATAATTGAGATGTTGTATTCCTCCCCTACATCAAGATTAGCTTGTAATAGGACCCTGTCGGCCCCCTTCCCACTTCAGAGGGGGACACGACAGGGCTGCCCTTTATCCCCGTTGTTGTTCGCAATAGCGATTGAACCACTCGCTATAGCAATTAGGTCCTCCCCCATGATCCATGGGATATCCATTAATAAATTAGAGGTTAAAATAGCGTTATTCGCTGACGATACATTAATCTTTCTCTCCAAACCCACTCAATCCTTACCTGCTTTGTTGAATCTGATTGGCTCTTTCGGGGAGGTCTCGGGATATAGGGTCAATATGTCAAAATCTGAACTGCTACCCTTGGGTTCTTTCGATCCTAACCTGCTACAATCCTTAAAGTCTCCAATTCCAGCGTGTCACTCTCATTTTAAATATTTGGGAGTGTTAATTAGTAATACCCTTTCTAAGTTATACTCTTTGAACTATGGACGAATTATTTCCCAAATTAAATCAAAATTAGAAACATGGGCTGACCTGCCCATATCCTTGATTGGGAGAATGGCGGTCATTAAGTCAATAATCCTTCCAAAGATCCTGTATTGTATGCAAATGCTTCCTATCTCTTTGAAACCGTTAGATATTCAGCATCTAGAATCCCTTTTCAACAAATTTTTGTGGAGAGGTAAACGCCCAAGAGTTGCAATCAGGAAACTTAAAGCAAATAGGATGGAAGGCGGAATGAGCTACCCTGATCTTCGTAGCTATTCTTTGGCGATTCAATTTAGGTACATAAATGATTGGCTCCAAAACAAATCAACTTTTTCGGATTTAGATCTAGATTGTAGCGTTTTTTATCCCTTTGCGCCTGGGGCATTACTCCAATCTGGATCTGGGGTCGTACCACCGAGGATCAGGGATCATATTCTGTTCCGGGACACTTATCAAGCCTGGATATGGATGAATCGTATCTTAGAATCCAACCCTCAGAAAACAATATTTATACCATTATGGGGCAACCCATCTTTTCCCCCCTCTCTCGCAAATTCGAAATTTAAGGTTTGGAAAAGGAGGGGCCTGGATCTCACTAGCAAGATGTTTGACCCAGGAGGCCGCTTATTGTCTTTCTTGGAGTTAATGAATAAGTTTCAATTAGACAGCTCACACTTGTTCATGTATTATCAGGCGTGCCACTTTGCGAACGCTTCCAAACTGTTAGGATCTCCGGTTACACAGATAACCTGTCCCTCTCAAATTCAGTCACTGGCCACTTTGATAAAATTTTGCTCGGTCAAAGATTATAAATTGAAACACCTATACTAACTACTTATCGGCAAAGTATATCACACCCAGACGGTTTGGGGGGGGTTAGTTGCAAAGTGGCAGGCCGACCTACAGTGTGATGTTGGCCACGACCAACTTGTCGCCATGTGTACATTGTCACTTAAATCACTAAAATCTGCTTATTTACAAGAGGTTTATTTTAAAACATTTTATAGAGCATATATAACTCCTCACCAACGACGTCATATGGTATTAGATGAAGTGGGTCACTGTCTCAAATGTAATGCAACCATTGCTAACTGGGAGCACTGTATGTGGGATTGCCCAAAAATAAGAAGGTTTTGGTTTAAAATTATGGACTATATTAACTTTGTGTTCTCTGTCAAGTGGACATTTTCTCCTATTGCGTTTATGGGGCTATCCTTTCAAGACTGGCAAACAGGACAAATTGATTCCAAAGGTTTACCTCTGCTAATAACCATAATTACCACCGCCCGAAAGTGTATATTGATACATTGGACCAAAAAATCAGCTCCTACTTTGTTGTTGGTTAAACAGAAGCTTCTACAATTTCTATATTTCGAAAAAAGATATGTCTGCTCAAGTTCGGACTTAGAAACTAGTAATTTCCACTCCAAGTGGCTTCCATTTATACACACTCTAGAGGACTCAGTGAGATCAAGACTGTTTTAGTTGTAGATGTCCGCATATAAATGTTTGTGGTTACTGCATGGTTGTTTCAGGATAGCATGAGCTGTTATCATGTTAAACCTCTGTATTAAAAATGGGCGGTATTGGAGCAACGAAGTATGCTTGGCGGGCTTGGGAAGTTATGGATATGGTGGATAGTGGACACTATTAGTATTACAAGCATCAGAGGAATACTGTATGTCTGTCCCCACATTTGCTTCTTCCTCTTCGCCTACTCTTTCTTTTCTTTCTTGGTATCTCCCCTTTCCCCCCCCCCCTCTTCCCCGACCCCTCCCGTCTATGTGTCTACATGTTTCTCTTTTTGGGATATTTGGAGAAATTTAAGATCTTCAATCAAGGTTAAATTGGAAGTACTGCTTATTTGTAACACACTGCAGTGTTATCATGCTAAAATTCATAGTGTACTGGCTATGTTGAGCCAAACTGTCATTGATACTATCTATGTTATCCTGTCGTCATAGAACTATTATGCTTTCGAACTGCTGTAAAAATTTAAGATCTCTAATAAAAAAAAAAAAAAAAAAGGATCTGCAAAAATACTAAACTTCAGAAAAGCGAACTTTGAATTATTCAGGGAAGCCCTAACAGGAATTGGGTGGGAAACGGTTATGGAGGGAAAAAATGCAGAGGAAATGTGGGATACTCTAATAAAGGTGCTTGATTCACTAACTATTGAATACATTCCTAAAGTAACTAAAGGTAAATTCAACAAAAAAAGCCACCATGGTTGGACAAAGAAGTAAGGTCAGCTATCAACAATAAAACCAGAGCCTTTAAATTCTATAAAAATAACTTGAATGAGGAGGCGTTCGCAAAATACAAAGAATCAAACAAAACTTGTAAAGGGGTAATCAAAGCAGCTAAAATATTATATGAAGAGTGCATAGCCACTGAAAGCAAAACCAACCCAAAGAAGTTTTTTAAATACATAAATAGTAAACGTTTAATTAAGGAAAACATAGGCCCACTAACTGATACTAGTGGAAAAAGTGTTACTGAGGACAAGGGAAAAGCAAAACTGTTAAATGAGTTCTTCTCATCAGTATTTACTAAGGGAGAGCAGACTGTGGAACGAACATTTACCACAAACGGGACAAATAAGCCAGATCTCATTGTGGATTTCACGCCGAAGGAAATAATACTGAGGCTAAGCAAACTCAAAACAAATAAGTCACCAGGGCCAGATGGGATTCATCCGAGGGTATTAATGGAATTAAGGGATGAACTAGCTACCCCCCTACATTATATCTTTAGCAAGTCACTATCGTCAGGTATAGTACCAAAAGATTGGAGAATAGCAGAGGTAGTGCCAATATTCAAAAAAGGAAAAAAGGAAGATCCAGCTAATTACAGACCCGTTAGTTTAACATCAATTGTGGGTAAACTATTTGAAGGATTTTTAAGGGATGGTATCCAGGAATATTTAGATCATCACCGTCTACTCAGTACTAACCAACATGGGTTCGTGAAAAATCGTTCATGCCAAACTAATCTACTAGGGTTCTATGAAGAGGTTAGCAAAAACCTCGATAATGGAAATGCTGTAGATGTGATTTTCCTAGATTTCGCTAAAGCATTTGATATTGTCCCACACAAGAGATTGATTAATAAAATGGAGAACCTAGGATTGGGTGAAAATATCTGCAGATGGGTAGGGAATTGGCTATGTAATAGAGAACAAAGAGTGGTTGTGAATGGTGCCGTATCAGATATGATACCGGTACTAAGTGGAGTGCCCCAGGGTTTGGTTTTGGGGCCCATTTTGTTTAACATTTTTATTAACGATATTGGGATAGGGTTACTCAGCAATGTATCCATCTTTGCGGACGATACAAAACTTAGCAAAGTCATAAAATCACCAGAAGATGTCACCATGCTTCAAAATGATCTTGCAATTCTAGATGAGTGGGCAAAAAAATGGAAGATGAGGTTCAATGTAGATAAATGTAAGGTTATGCACCTTGGGAGACACAACCAGTGTGCAAGTTACAACCTTAGCGGAGAGGAACTGGGTAATTCCATACTTGAAAAGGATCTAGGAGTCCAAATAGACAGCAATCTAGGATGTAGTGCCCATTGTAATGTAGCTACAAAAAAGGCCAACAAAATTCTGGCATGTATTAAGAGGGGAATGGAAACTAGGGACTCAAGGGTAATTATGCCACTATATAAAGTATTGGTGAGACCTCACCTAGAGTACGGAGTACAGTTCTGGGCTCCACACTATAAAAAGGACATCATAGAATTAGAAAAAGTCCAAAGGCGAGCAACAAAGCTTATTAGGGGAATGGAGAATTTAAGCTACGGGGAGAGATTAAGCAATTTGGGACTATTTACATTAGAAAAGAGAGGTTTAAGGGGGGACATGCTCAACATGTACAAGTATATCAAGGGCCAATATAAGGAACTGTCACACACCCTATTTTCTACTAGAAAGGAATCTAGGACGCGAGGGCATGAGTATAGATTAGAAGAAAAAAGATTTCATTCAGCTAGTAGAAAGAATTTCTTTACGGTCAGAACAGTCAAACTCTGGAACTCTCTTCCCAGAGAGGTGGTAACGGCTGGCTCATTAAATGCGTTCAAGGCAAAGTTGGACAAACATTTACTGGAGAAAAACATCCATGGGTACAAATAAGAAATATAATTTGTCTGTAAAATACCAGAACCTACCAAATCAGCAATGGATATCTATACCAGGTTGAACTAGATGGACGCAAATCTTTTTTCAGCCTTACCTACTATGTAACTATGTAACTATGCATGCTGGGATGTGTAGTTCATCAACATCTGGAGGGCCGCAATTGCCCAGCCCTGCTGTAGAGTGAGATCAATGCATGCATCTCTCATGAAAACCTAATAGTTAGAAATGTTTAAAAAATGGTATGCCATCTCCCTCCCAAGTATAATGAGGTTTGTGCTGGTCCTGGTTGTAAAAATATGATTGAGGTCCCCCTGTAGTATATCAACCAGCACCGGGCTCCACTAACCAAGAACTAGGTAATGTCACAGCCTGGGGACACTTTTATGTTGGTCTCCATGGCCTTAGCATTACCACCCCAACTAGTCAGTCCTGGCTTGGGTCCTTTAGGATTTGAGGACCCCCACAATAATGCCCTCCTCTCCAGGTTACCAAAGGGCCATGGCTGAAGCTATCCCTGACACCCCTGGACTGTGGGTCTTGAGTTGATAGTCTGTTAAGTGTAAAAAAAAGAATGAATGTATTTTATGGTGGAACTATGTGGCAGCAGGCTTCCCCCACATGCTGGTACATAGAGAACCACAGGTACCAGCATTCAGTGGACATAAAGGGTCTATTGGTACTTGTATTTCCGCCCGTGAAATAAAAATTACAATAAACACAACACACACATGGTGACAGTACAACTTTAATAAAACTTACTTGCACACTCTCATACATACACTCACATGCACTTACCTACATCCCACATTGCCCTTTACACCCTCTTCTTTAGAAATATTCAAAATAACCTGTAAAATGAAATGCTATACTCACCTATTCCAGTGTAGATAATGTTCTTGCAATGGGTTAAAAAAATAACAAATCACACACAGTCTAGTCCGGGCTAAGCAGAATCATGTGATTTCACATGAATGACAGGGACCCGGGTGACTTCTTCTCTCCAATAACCTTAGTGCACCAGTGGAGCTCTGCCAGTGATTGGCTCTCTGATCCCAAAGAACTCAATGTTATGAAAATAACATTGGGCTCTATTATAGGAACTGGCATTTGTGGGTAAATGCAAAGGTAAAACAGGTCACACTTGTGGTGAAGTTCAATTAACTTTGCTGGAGGAGAGCACTGGGAATGGAACCCTTCATGTAAGTACTTACTGTCAAAGTGGGTGAAGAGTAAAACATTAATCAAGGTTGATTTTGAATGGTTTTAAATTGATAAAAATGCATCAAAATAATTGTTGTACTTCCAGGGCCAAAACAAACAAGCATTGAGATTTAAACGTAACTATTAAAAAATTCACCTGTTAGGAAATGATTGTTTCAGCTCTGACACGCAACACAGATGGAGATTGCTTTAAATCAACTTTTAACTGACAGCAGTTTTGCCTGGTAGGCTTTCACTGAATCATACGGGCTTGCTTCAATGTCACAGGACATCAGCTGCCCTCCCCGTCTTCATCCAGGCACATGCAAATAAAAGTCAGGTTTCACTGACTTCTATTTGTAGAAGCAGGAGAAATCATTTGATGGTAGGCTTTATCCTGCAGTGGAGGCATGTTGATGTGTCTTCAATATATATACCCTCACATGGTACCAAGAAGAATTGGTGGCTGAGGGAGCGGATATTCAGCGGGATGGTGTCTTTGGTGCTTGGTAAACTGCAGTGTTTGCAACTTAACGAGCAAACAAAAATCAGGGCCATCATTTTTGCTTTCCAACATTGATTTTCGGTCAGATAGTCTAATATGTTATTCTGATATTAACCACCACTGATTTCAATGTCTCAAACAGAATTGGTTATCAATAAATCTCATTTCATCATAACTCCAGACTTTCAAAGCAGCGTTGCATAGCCGAAATCTGGGGGCATGGCCTCAAGGTGGCGTGGCCTTCAAGTCACATCACTCATGCAAGACCATTTCCCCGTTTTGCTGCTGCTTTTCCTCTGCCTGCAGAAAAAGACGCTGTGTGCTTGCACACAGCGTCTATTCACCGCTGCCCAGCGGGTAGAAGCGGGGACTCCTAACTGCACCCCCCCTCTGCTGCAGGACACTGCTGGCCCTGGGTGGGATGTGGGAACATCCCCAAAAAAACAGGACATTCCCATGCAAAGTGAGACAGCCAGGGCCGGTGCAAGCCCCCCGCCCGCCCCAGGCAAAACCTCCCTGCGCCGCCTGCCCGGGGGGGGGGTTTATCGGTGGTCGACACTTACTACAGCGCGGAGGGGGGAGTGCGGGCGTTACTGCGGCGGGCGGGCGCCCGCACCCCCCGGAGCGCTGTACCTGCTGTACTAAGATTCAGCTTCCGGGTGCTGCGCGAGTCCCATTAATCCTCTCCATCCACGCTGCAATCCCCCCAGCAGGGAGCCGGCGGCTCGAGCGGGGGGCAGTGTCTCCATCCTCGCTTAAATCCCCCCAGCAGGGAGCGGGGGTCAGCGTTGATTCACACCGGGCGGAATGGGATGCTTAGTTTCTGGTACCTCTCTATGGTACCTCGGCGGCTCAGTACCGCCCTCCAGTGGCCGGCACCCTAGGCAAATGCCTAGTCCTGCCTAGTGGTGGCGCCGGCCCTGGAGACAGCTGGTAGTTATGTGTCATTGATTCCAAAAGTGAACTTTTTTCTTTTGTTTAAGAAACGTACTATTGAAACTGAGAATCTACTATTATAAATAATTCCATATTCTTTTAGAGGAAAAGTGTGTACCCAAAATGTGACATTTCTTTCAACATTAAGTAAAAAATGATTTCTACCACTGTAGCTTGACTCACTAATACCTGTGCTTGTAGTTTGGGATATTAGTACAAAGTCAGCATAATAAAATCCTCCATGTACAGTAAGTAGAAAAAATATATTCCAGAACATCTTTTTTGTAATGCAATTAGAATTTAATTGACTTGACTAATAATCTATCCATTAATAGACCTATGTATCTAGGTGGAAACTACTTGATTTATAGTTTTGCTGTTTAAAATAATGCTGAATAAGAAATATTTTATAGTTTATTAGGTTACTAACCAATTTAGTTTGTCAGCATAAATTATTACAATTAATGATTAGGGAAAATGCCACATATAATAGCTGTTTAGCAATGCTCTAAAACTCTTTAATGAAAAGCTCAATCTGCTTCAACTTTTGTTACATTTTACAAATGGAAATTGTGACTTTGAAATATATCACCTTATGTGACTTTTCTAAAATAATAACTTTCTAATTTTTAAACTTACAATATTCTTACACAGTATTTTCGCTGCATTTTTGTTCAGTGCAGACATACTAATTTTTATTTTTATTTTACTTTGTTTTGTACTGTAGTTTCATTCATAAGCAAATGTGCTACTATTTTGGCACAGTATCTTTTAAATATGTACACACTGTTGTGTAACTTATTAAAGCCTATAGATATTTCAGTCCATATGATCATACATGATTTTCTAATTTCCTCTAATGATGATAATAATAATAATAATAATAATAATAATAATAATAATAATAATAATAATACCAGGGCTGTAACTTGAACCTTTTGGGCCTCATAGCAAAATCTTGCTATGCGTCCCCTTCACAGGACCAGGGGCACACTGACACCCATACATTGCACAGGGACCCAGGGCACACTAATACTGGGACCCAGACATACATTGCACAAGGCCAAGGGGCACACCGACATACACATATATTCATTGCTCAGGGGGACAATGACACACTCCTCTAATACATACAGGGATCAGGTGCTCGCACAGAATCTCCTTCTCCACCCTTCCTCGGGCAAGGAGAACTTTCACTTCTGGCTTGAGGAGTGGTGCTTTCAAGCCTCAGTGTGCCTGGGAGTGCTGCTTGACATCTGGCTGGTGGCGTGACTCAAAAGAAACCACCCATGAAGGTTGAGCACTGTACGCTGGCCAACCCTGTGCAGGCAAGGAGGGCAGGGTCAGTCGCCATAGCAGCCAGCCATGAGCACTGGGCAAGGTGGCTGGTGGAGTTCGAAGGCTGCCAGTATTTAGTGCAGGGGGTCAGCTGGCCCTGGGAACAGCAGCTGCAACCCCTACACCATTGGTAGTTATGCCAGTAAATAATACATTAAACAAGGAAACATAAAGGTTCATCTTTCCTTTTTCCCCTTTTTGTAGATAATTCAGCTCCACAACTTGGGATATATCAAATTTCCCTTCTAAGAGTTTTGCCATATCTCGGACTTGCAGAAAGTGATTATTAAAAATATCTAATATAAATGATGCTAAAATTATTACAGTAGTGTTTAGAGCTAGCCAAAATGAAGAAATGTAAGGATTGTTGGTACCTAAATGGAAAATGGCAGCTTTAAATATTCACTTTATTTCCTATTTGGTCATGAGACATACATTTTACTTGGGGAATTGTATTTCTTCCCAAATTAAGAAATGCTATTCCATAGAATTTCAAGATGAAAATGAGGCCTAAACATGATAATGCTGGAAAGTCTATGAATAGCATATGGTCCTGCAAAATTGTGCAGCAACTTAGCTCATTATTAGTAAGTGACATTGATATGCTGATGATGATGATGACGAGATTATTATTATTTCTGATATTATTATTTTTTTTTATATTACTACCTTTTATGGCACATATTAGAACAATTAAGGGTACACCTAACTAAACAGTGCAGTAACTAAAAAACTAAAACAGAGCACAGGAAGCAATTGTTACAATCTCCAATTGATACAAAACTAGTGTGTCTGTAAAGCAAAACTTCTTGTTTCCAATGCTCTGTTTCTCAGGTTAACAAAAAACATTTTTTTACTTCACTAGAATTTAACTATATAATTTTTGTAATACTGTAATTGTGTTTGAGTCACAAGAGGTATCCACATAATTATATACCAACTAGAAAAAGTTCCCATATCATTATAAGTAGAAGCACCCATTTTCTACTACAGTATACCCATGTGATCATTTTGTAAGCTATCATGAGTAGAGTTCTATTATCTCATGTGCTTTTCCTCACTTACAAATGTAGCCACACCCATTGTTGCTGCACCATATGCCATGTGCTACAATAGCCATGAGTGGTGTGAACCCAAGGCTTGTGAATCAAAATCGCTCCCCCACCGCTTATAGAAAGCATTGAGTGGTGATGATGCAGCATATTGATTCTGCACTGCGAGTGCAACATTGGTACGCCAAACAGGCATGAGTGGACATGGTGTAGCAACAATGAGTGTGGCTATATATGTATACCATCATCCCCTTCCCACTGCCAACAATAGCACCAAATGTTTGGGGTTTGCTTCCCTGATTCTTACAATGGAATAAATACAATCCTTACAATCCCCATGTTCAAAGAAGGAAGACTTTTTACTGTTAATCTTCTCTAGGAGGCCGTCTCATAAGTCAAACACATATCGAAACAAAAAAGGGGGAAGAGATTGAAAGCATAGCAAGCTTCTCTTTATTCCTTTTTTCTATAAATATTTGACTTATGCAATGATCTACTAGAGAACATTAGTAGAATTAAGTCTTCCATCTTTGAACATTGGTATTGTGTAAGGATTGTAACAACTCTCATATGGAGGAATTTTGTGCTTCATTAGTACACTCTGTACACTATTATTTTACTATAACTAATATCTTACTTCATATGAAATTCTTTTTATCGCAAAGCAAATTAAAATATTTTAAAGTGTGGTGCATCCATTTAGTATATACTCTAAGGATATACTTTTTGATGTAAAATCCAAAGATATTGCAAGAAAATGTCCATGGCCCCTATTTAGGAATTTCACCATGAACACACCTCATTCCTAATGCTGGCCATACATTAGACTGATTTTAGAGCCGTTTGCATGATTTTGATGGCTGGTGCAATGCATTGTGTGTGTTTTTCTTCACATCATGAGGTGTTTTGGTACGTTTATGATCCAATGCGTGGACCTACAGGTCGTGAGATGGATCCTATGATCTTACCTGCTGAACAATTATTTTCTTAGAAATCCTCATTATGATTTGTTTCATATGCACGTATCAGTCACTCTGGTGGTTTTTTTATGGGGCACGATTGTTAATTGTAAATTTTGAAACTTCACATTTAATTAATTGTAATAAAATAATTTGTCATCAATTTTCTACACAGACATACATAAATAAAATCTTGTGGTCACATATAGTGGAATCTCATGTGATGCAAAAAAATAAATAATAGATAAAATTAAATAACAAAATACTATTTAAAAGACCTTTTTACCAGCCCTGCTTTAGGAATGCATTGGAGATTTACCCCATTGCACCTCCCCTTAAAAGCTTTCCCTTGCCTAGTCCTATCCTCTTCCATTCTCTCTAGAACTAAATTATATCTGAAGACATACATTTTCCGACTAACTGTTTAGAAATTTTATTTTAGGGTCATTAGAACTGCCCTTGGCCCATTGTTCAACCAGTGTTGCAAGTTTTTTTTGTTCTTCTTTCAGTGACTGTCAATGGTACAGAATCATTAACAGCTGTTTTGCATTCCCTTGTAACACAACACTGCCTGTGTCTCCGTCTACAGTGTGTTCCATTACCTCTTTCCATTGTAGCCTTCTCACTCCTACTGTATGTGATATATTTACAGAAAGGTTTGTATTAATGCTTATTGCAGTTACCTGTTTGGCAATATATTTTTGCTGTTAGCTTTTTCAACATATATGTTAACACATGTATGACCCTGCATACACCTTGTGGCATCTAACACTTGAAAGATAATAATAATACTGTAGTAACAACTTGACAATTATTCCAAGGCAAAGGTGAAGCAAAGGTAGTGCAGTGGTCACAATAATTGCTAGGATCACCTCCAGATCAGTAGGCACATTAGTGAGAACCAGTAACTGGTTCTTTTAAAAGCAGGAAGCAAAGGTGGATGGCTTCAAATGACTAGATACTTGAAACTTTCTAAAAATTTAAATAATTATAAGCGAAAATGAATTAGAATGCATATAAATTATTTATGATTATTATTAAGTGATGGGTCTTTCAACAAAAATTCCTCACATGACACTATTCCCTTCTCATGATCTATTGATGTATACAGGGACTGAACATCTACTGGGGCACATGTATAACCATCTTCCCAAGATATTTAATTTAAGATTTGGACTTTTATGGTTGTATCTTTGAGATATGAATCTAAATGTGGTGCATATTTCTGCAAGAAGTTCTCTACAGTCTCGGACAGAGTGGATGTTATAGAATCAATGCATGCCACAACTGGTCTTCCTAGCGGATCCACCAATCTTTAAATGATATTTGGTAGGAATTAAAATATTGAAATAATGGGGTTATTTTTAATCAGAAATTGATATTACTGCTTCAAAATAAGTTATTGATGTAAAGCTGCAACCTAAATGGGTCTAAGGATATCTATCAATTCAGCAATTGGATCCATCTCTAGTTTTCTATAGGACTTTTTGTCACTCAATAATCTCATTGCTTTTTTTCCGTAATCTGACCTGTTCATCAATACCAGGCCTCCCCCTTATCCGCACTCTTCAGGACTACATCCTGGTTCATTATAATTTTTTTAAGGCTTTTTTTAAGACTCTTTGCTTTTTAGGTTGTCCCCTATTCTTCTCACATAGCTCCTTCTTTGCTAATTCATAAAATATGTAAATTTGACTACTTTTTGACTACTAATGGAAAAACTTGGATACGGGTCTCAATCCTGATTTCAATGTAGCAGTGGGTTCATTAATACTTGATCCTTCTTTCTTTATGAAACACCTCTTCAACGTAAGCTTTCTTAAAAACGTGTTCAGATTAGTAAATACTTGAAATTGATCCAATTCTGAGCTTAGAGCAAATGATAAACCCCTTGCTGAGTAAAGATATTTCCATGTTAGTCGGTTTATGGTCAGCTAAATTAAATATGGCATTATCTCCCATATGGTATTTATCATTTAATATTGTATGTTTCTTCTTTTTCTGTTTTCCTTTAATGCCCCCTCTCCTTCCCCATATATTCTTTTTAATGGAGATACCCTGTTGACTATTTCTCATGCCAATGGAATTCTCCTCTGTGTACTATTGAAGGCCACTAGGATAAAAAATGTCAGCCTTGGATACTACGTCTGATCAGTCCAGTGCCTATAGAATGTTTGTATACTATTGAACCCATTGAGCAGATAACTTTATTTGTGCCTGTTGAAGCTGTTTTCCTGTGGGACCCTTCTTAAGGTAAATAATTGGCATATTAATTATTCTAAATTTCCTTGAGGAATCAAGCCCTCATACACCTATACCTTTTGTGGCCATAGAACTACCTTATCAGTATATCTGCTAACTAATAAAAAAAGCGGTGAGTAACCTGAAGCTGCATGAATGACAGTCCATTGTGAATCAGTCTGTTTATTAGCATATAGCTCTTTGCAGGCAATTAACAGTGACAACAGGATCCAGAGGGTGATGGTGGGCTCAACAGGTTTTGGTGTCAACTAACACCTTCCTCAGGGATGGTGATGGGCTTGTCTTTCTGATACTCTTACACATAGCAAAATGTAGAAGGAAATGGATATCCACCATTCAGATATGTTATACCAAACACAAACGTATTTAATATATTAAAAAAGTAAAAATAATCACCAAAAATTATTCAATAAAAAATCTATACAGTTAGGAATATTAATCCCATGGAAGAATTGAATGTAAAAGAACCTCACAAATGTAACACCTTATCCAATCCCAGACTATATTGAAAAGGAGAGTGCAAAGGATTTAAAACATACCTACCTACCCTCCCAGAATGGCCAGGAAGGTACTGAAAATCAGGTCCCTCACCTGGGCCCCCCCTGAAAATTTGGGCAAGCCTTCCACATTTAGCAGGGCCTCTGCATCATCCCCCACACCCCTCCCTCAGCTGGCAAAATATAACCATTTGCGGCTGTCTGGGGAGGCAAATCACATCATTTAGTACCACCCCCTTCCCAAACAGCACACAAATCATGGCATTAACAGGAAAGGTGGCAGGGCTTAATAATGGCAAGCTCCACCCCATCCCCCAGGAAAAGCTGCAGAGATTCTCCTTTCCAGAGTTCTTCTGGAAAAGAAACACTTAAAATAGTCAAGTATGAGGTAAAACAGGAAATGTGCATCCAGTGTCAAAATGAGCCCGTCAGCATCAAAAATGCATTTTGACACTTGGACTTTTCTCAGTTAATGAAAAAATTGCAAACAAAGATGCTCAATGCTAGCAGAGTCTCACAGGATGTGCCAAGAAGGGCTGTTTGGGGCAGCTGCAGCAAAGATGTAGAAGGACACATCTGTATCGCTAGACTTAACAAGTTTTTGTATTTGTGTGTTATAATCCATGAATGATCCCTCTGACAATGCTGTGGAGAAAAGCTCATATAGGGTATCCCCAGAAAAAGCCGGTGATTGCCTCCACAGCGGTGCTCAGAGGGGCTTTATTGCATACGAAAGTGCAGTAAAAACCCCATTAATGGAGTTTATACCCGATCTGAAATATAAACCCCTCTCTCTCCTAATTGGCCCTGGCACAGCTGATCTCTATACACAGTAAGACTACAAGTTCATGATCCTGTGTTCCAGGTTTATATACAATTATCCCTGCACTACAGCAAACTCTTGTTTTTTTTTTTTCAAAATAGCAATAAAAAAAATGAAAAATCATACGGTTCTGTGTTGTAATAACCTGGTCCTATAATCATCCAGAAGGGACTAGAAAACTCTCATGGCAAAAGGGTTTATTATTTCAGTACTTCAATATCCAGAACAATAAAGGTCTCTGAACACTCCACAAGGGCAGCTATGGCTGTAACTTTGGGTGACAATGCACAAGAGTGGCCCAGAATCACAGTACCAATTGGTATATTATTATTTTAACACGAGAATAGTATCTAATTTGTCAAATTATCTAATTTGTAAAAAAAAATTGACTTTGACATACAGTATTTAGAATAATAATTTGTATATATAAAACTCCAATTTACATTTGCTTTTGTGCAGTACAATTGCATGATAGTGTATTCAAACTTCACAATAGAATCTCAAAGTTTAGAAGTTTAACTTTTTTCCACTTTGGTATAATTCATTGCTCCTTAAAAACATCACAGAATCTAGCAATTTGGTGTCTGCAGTGTTTACTTTGTCCAAGTTTGATATGAACACTTCCAACAAAGCAAGATTTAACATTAGTCTACCACATTATGGTACTTTACTCCTAAAGTTATACATAATTTAGTCACTGGTTTTAGTTGACAAGTATGCTTTATGACAAGTATTGCTATATAATATGTGAGATGTATTCATGACATTTACATTTTTCGGTACTTATGTAGTATCTGGGCTGCCGATTTTTTGATTGTATGCCTTAAGTTAAGGCATACAATCAGATGCGATGCGATGCGATATCGCATCGCATCGCATACGATGCGATGCGATGCGATGCGATGACCCGATTTTTCCATAGGATTCAATGTTAAAATGGACTGAGTCCATTTTAACATGAAATTCAATGGGAAAAAGGGGTCCTTTTCATACCCCTACTATCCAAGTGGGCATGGAGTTGGATATAAACCTGTGGCGAGCGTAGCGAGCCACCGAGCCCGAAGCGTGGCGAGCGAAGCGAGCCCCGCGAGGGGACGGTATTCTGTGTCCCCTCGCGGGGCTCGCTACGCTCGCCACGCTTCGGGCTCGGTGGCTCGCTACGCTCGCCACAGGTTTATATCCAACTCCATGCCCACTTGGATAGTAGGGGTATGAAAAGGACCCCTTTTTCCCATTGAATTCCATGTTAAAATGGACTCAGTCCATTTTAACATTGAATCCTATGGAAAAATCGGGTCCATCGCATCGCATCGCATCGCATCGCATGCGATTTGGTCGGGTGCGATGCGATGCGATGGACCCGATTTCAAAATCGGCAGCCCAGTTACTACATAAGTACCCATTTTTCTTTGCATATTTTGTTAACCATATTGCATAATAGTTAATGATACCTCGTGACAGGAGGAGAGCATGCAAAAGATAATAGAGTGCACAAAGCATTATGGGTTCGTGACATCATCCTAAATATTCTGCTGTATGAGAGAAAGTCCCAAGAGAAAGTAAAGATTTCCCCTCTGGGAAAAGGTTAATGGATGCTTACAATCTGTTTTGCTTTGTATAAATTCTACAACCAATAATGCATTCAGATGAATAAATTGTTCAAGCCGTTAAGCTCCTAGCTCCAAATTTGGATTCACAACCATGGTAAAGATTTATGAGATACTTATAAAGAATATGTTGATTCTGCAAGATTTGGGTGAAATTATTCAAAACAGTGATTATTTTTGGAAGTTATTATACATGCACACCTGATCAGGGTGTCACCTGTGCCTAGCAGTTCAACATGATAAAACATAGTCATTTTCTGCAATTCACTTTGCTTGCACAAAACAAAATTCACAATAAAACTATTTTTTATCTTGCTCTAGATCATCATATTTTTTTGTTTTGCTTCTTGTATGCATCATTTAAATGATTTATATTAATCTGCAATCACAGGAGACAAGCATCATTTCTATTGAGTCAAAGACCTTCTAAAGTAAATTTTAAATAAAGCAAACACAGTTCAGTGCAAATGCTGATATTAATTAAACACATTTTTAACAATAAAATAGCTATAATTGAAATGTTTTCCTAGAACTACTGCATGTCATATTTTCCAGTTTATATAAATATTTTGGTTAATGTTTTTTAAATTTATAGAATGGTTTTGGAAAAATTTGAATTTTGCTAAATTATGTAGGACAATTAAATGTAACATTTTAAATCATAAATCATAATATAAAAAAAAAATTAGCAAAGCAAATTGTAAAATAGTTTATACAGTATTATATGTCTCCATTCAACTTATTGTGCGTGAGCAATTATTTTAGCTAATATGTAATTATTTATTATTCAACTAATATTTCTGGACATATTTTATATATTTTGGATTAAGGAAATACTCTTATATTACTTTATTAAACATATTACAGTACTTATTACGTACAAGCAGACACACCATAGTAGTAAATGGAAAGCTGTTTACTTTAGCAATGTCGCTAATAATTAAGACTACTACTGAGCCACAAATGTTCTTAATATTGCTTTCAGACAAGAAATGCATTTTAGCCCAAACCACTTGCAGCTTAGGAGAAACATTAGGTGAGGAGAGAAAAAAACAAGATTTAAATAAAAAAACAACAACAACCCAACTCTTCTTATTTTTACTGAGGTGTAAACAGACAGCAATAGACACCTGTAATTTTTTGAGTCTTGGATAGCCATGTACACTATCAATGAATCAGAATGACCTTGCTATCTGGATCTGAATCTGAAAGGATGTTTTAAGCACCTTAGCATTTGGCAATTATGAGATAAGAATGTTAGTGAACTCTAATTAATATACAATGTTTCCAGAGACCTACTGTATAGTACAGTTGCTGGCTAAGAATGGTGGTTATGCCAGGAATTAGCATGTGAATTTAACCAGCCATTTATAATGACATTCAATAGATGGATGGAAGGGAAGTAGACCGTTGCAAATTAAGGACCTCATTGTACTGAATCAGTTGTTCTTGTAGTACACTTGACAATGAAGCATGAGAAAAGGGAAGGGTTGAGATGTCTTAAAATAAATATGCCCCCCACACACTTTCCTTTGTTACATATATTTTCATAACATTGGTGTCTCTAGTAATGGGGCCTCTGTGCAGTCCAAAATTCAAATAGCGGAACCACACTAACTGCAAGTGAGTCCCAGCCACTGTCCGATTTTTTTTTCTTGGGGGGGCAGTTCTTGTTACCCCACTATTTGAATTTTAGACCTCACAGCAGCTCCACCTCTGGAGATGTTGCTGCTTCTTAACATTCTCTCATTATCCTATTTGGGGTAATAGAAAGCACTACTCTTCCACATCTCATTGAAGTCATACAATGCCTCTTTTGCATATGGAATACATGAGCATTGTGACATCATCCACTATATTTTTTGAGTGGAAAATTGACAGATTCTGAATGGGAATTAGCGCATGCGTACAAACTCTGACATGAAAGACCTTATTTAGAGCTGCATTACAAAAAAAATCACAAATTTATTGTAATAAGACATATCTGATACAGTTTTACATTACCTGTGTCTGATGCTGCTACAACAGACTTCTAATATACAATCACCACTGACCATTATAGTCCATGTTACAAAAAGTCTGTCCAACGATCACAGCCTGAAAACCTTACAATAAAAAATATATAATTCTAGATTGTTAGGAGTAAACAAAATACTAAGGAGAACTTCATGAAATCTAAATATTACTATGAGTGTAGGGTTGTTGTTTTTTCTCGTATCATAGCTATATTTTCTACTTCCCAAAATAGACATGCCATCACAAATTACTTAAAATCACTTTTAACTTCCTTTTAATTACTACTGAAGGACTAATGCTGGCCACACATCAGACCAACTTTCCTCCAACCATCCAACTAGTGTTTGGATGGAATAAAAATATGGTACTGTATGGGAGCAAATGTAATATTTACTTCAGAAATTTGCTCCCAAAATCTGGAAAAGGACGAAAAACTGTCGCTCAGACACGGTACTGTAGTTGAACCTGTTTGATTTAAACAATTTGACTGAATGTTTTTGTCCATTTTCCTGGGTTTGTGAGCACATTTCTGATTGTCCTTTGCTCCCATACAGTACCATATTTTTATTCCATCCAAGCAACTAGTTGAATGGTTGGAGGAAAGTTGGTCTGATGTGTGGCCTGCATTAGTCATTAGTCAGAGAAGATTAAAATTGTATTATCAATCGTAGGGGCAGATGTATTAAACCTGGTGAAGGAAAAAAAGTGGAGATAAAGTGTAAGGAGATAACACACCAGCCAATCAAGTATGTTTGAAAAATGACAGGGACTTGATTGGCTGATGCGTTATCTCCTTCCACTTTATCTCCACTTTTTCTCCACTTTATCTCTTCACCAGGATTAATACAGCTGCCCCTAATTTGTTTTTGACTTTTCCTCCCTGACATATTTTCTCCATCCCTAACAGAATAAAACTTTAATAACAGCTATATGCTATAGTAACTTTCTTCAATAACACATTTCAAACTTTCTTTAATACAATGGTTCCCTTGGGTGCCTTGGGGGACTTACAGGGGTGCCCTGGATTGGTAGTCATGACCAATTCAAATTATTTATGACCAATGTAATACGAAAATTATGGACAAGTGAATCCTGTCCATTACCACATAACTGACCCTAAGGATGATATATAAACACCATTTACTTAATTTGTTATTTTTTTCTGATTTTCTGATTCAGGAATTTTTGGCCTAGGGGTGCCGTGAAAGAAATTCTGACACTCGGAGGGTGCAGTGATTCCAAAAAGTTTGGGAACCACTGCATTAAACTATTGTTCATGAAAATCTATAATTTAAAAAAAATAACTCACAGACCTTCATCTTTCTCTAGCTTAGTCTTCTTTTTTCTCACCTGAGCTACTTGAAAATCATATTCATTTGTAGTTGTGGACATCTCTCTTCTCTTTGTTCCTCATTGAATAACTTAAATTTTGTGATAACTAAGTAAGCCAATGATCTACAAAATGGTAAATCCAGTGTTCCATACTATGGGTGTGGTATAAGGTATACCAACAGTCAAGATCCTGATGGTCAGTATACCAACATTGGTATTGCATTTTGCAGTTACAGCATTTCATCTCCCATCCACTGAGGGACAGGGGGGAGAAAGCTGTTCAGCTTCTCTGCCCAGTGGAAAAGATTATGTGGTGGTGTGGAAAATTATGAACCAGGTGAATAAACCGGGTGATATGCGAGCTGCAGGTGGAGGGGGTGTGATAGCCACCTAGGTCCATTCCTCACTGCATCGGTGAGTGTTTGTGACCAGAAGTGATGCGCATTTCTATCAGGGAGCTTGCTCATACTGGAAATGAGTTCAACATGGAACTAGGCATGTTATTACTTGGGAAAGTAATATAGTACATTTGTATAATGGATTTTGACAATCTTTTCTTTAAAAAAGGAAACAAGTTCTTGGAAGACAGGACAAACACACAAAATGTTGTGTATATTTACTTAATTTCCACTTTTCAACACATTCCTTTTTCTCTAATTTAACAATCAGAGGATGTGGCCTTCTTTGATCCATGTAGGCATTCAAGCACTTGGAAAAACTTGATACCAGCCCAAACTGTGGAATGGGGGAGGGAAAGTGCTATTTCTTTTTTACATTAACAATTACTTAAACACTGTAACCTAACAAATTGTTCACAGATCAAAGTGATCTGTGCAGTGCTTCTCCAGACTGGCTAATCACAAGCAGCTCTATTTTATATGATGTACTGCTGTGCATATATGTCAGGGTCTTATATTACTAGGAACACAATGCGAAGTAGAAAACAGGGTTTCTCTAAAAGTCTATGTAAAACAATTGATGGTTGCGCCAATGGTCTATTGCAGTCTAAAGTCAGTGTTTTTTAATTTTCTATTTGAATTACAAAATGCTAAGAAAATTGAATGACAAAGTGGTAAAGGAAGGCTTTATTTTATTGTCATTGTGGTATCTGTAAAAAATAAAACGTTTTTTGAAACCGAGAAATCCTTTTCACCTGGATGTAAAATATACCTTTATGATATCCGCTGGGAATAAAGTTTGGTTGGGATTGGCTGGCGGGTGGGGCTACCTCCACTCAATAATTACCAACAAAATATTAATAATAGAAATAAAAAGAAAACAACACCTTGCGATAATAACATACGGAGCCAGTCATTCCAATTGTGATGCTGATGGAGTTAACAGGTTAGAGGGGAATCTGCTTTACTGCCTTTCTCATATAACAGTTGGTTCAGCTTTATCAGAAAGGATCAGGTTGACCTAGTCAAGATCATGTCCCAGATGAGTAAGAGTTTCAAGATAAGGTGAAGCCAGATGATAAACTTGGTGCAGTTGTAATTGGCATTGAGAACAAAAAGACTTAGTTGACCTCTTGTAGTGGCCTTATGGGTATCACAGAGGACAAGGAGAAATCTATAATGTCAAATTCAGATCAAAGTAATCTGAGATCTCATTGCATGAGGAATTGTCAAAGCACCAGGAAGACGACTTTTAAGGAGGTTGTTAAATACACCTAAAGAACAACATTACCTGAGTGATAATTCCAGGAAAAGGGGACAATTACAGCTTGGAACACTTTGAAGGAAACTTCCAAATCATAAAGGAAGTCTATATGGAAAAATTATATATGTAGTTGAATGTGGACAAGAAGTTGGCCTTTTGGCCCGGTGGTGCAGCGGCAACCATCTAGAGCTCAAAACCATTGAGATGGTAGTGGACTTTAGGAAGAAGGCTGTTGGTGTAACTCTGCTAACAATTGCTGACAGTGTGGTGTCACTAGTGGACTCTTTCAAGTTCCTAGGAGCCACAATCTCCCGAGACCTTAAAATGGGAACCAACACTGATACTATTGTTGGAAAAGTGCAGCAGAGGCTATTCTTCCTTAGGCAACTGAGGCAGTTCAACATCCCACAGAAGCTTCTGCTCCTCTTCTACTCCGCAATTGTGGAGTCTATACTGTGTTCCTCAATTCCTGGTCTGATATGGCTCCGCCAGCAAGAGAGACAAATACAGACTCCAAAAGGTGGACAGAACTATGGAGAAGATAATTGGGACGGACCTTCCCTCTGTCCAGGACCTGTACCTGTCCAGAGCAAAAAAGCAGGCAACAAAGGTAGTCAAGGACCTCCTGGCCATGCCTTGTTTAATCTGCTGCCATCAGGTAGACGCTACAGGGCTATTCCCACCAGGTCCACCAGAAGCCGAAAATGATTCTTTCCTCAAGCGGTTCCCCTGTTGACACGTGAACTCCGGAACACCTCACTGTCTAGTTGCTCCACACCGCTTTGCACATAGTCTAACATGGTGTCCCCTCGGAATAACTTTCTGTACATGTTCCCCCACCTGTTTATATTGTTTATTGTTTATACTGTATGCTGTTTACTTATTACCCACCTGGCTGCTGCACAGCAAACCAAACAAAAATTCCTAGTATACGCAAGTATACCTGACCAATAAAGCTGATTCTGATTCTTATTCTGAAAAATTTCAGGAAGTAAGAAAGAAAGACTGCCTCAAATTGTATGCATAGCAGGATACCAAGGAATCATCCAGTCTCCAATATTCTGCAGTGATGTGTACACATAGTGCCAGGGCTGGAAGAGGACATGTCTGTAGTTAGTACAAAAATATATTTTGAGAGGTACTGTAGAACATAAAGGTTTGTAATCAAGTGGTGATGGGTCTATCCAAATGTCCAGTTCTTGGGATGATTTTAACATACCAATGGATGGGATGCTGGCAGTAAGAATATCGATCCCAGAAAAAGGAGGGGGCTTGCGCAAGCGTGCAAGAAAAAGACAGAACAGTTTCTTCTGGGGCACTCTTTAATGTATTGAATAATTTTGTGTATTAAAATATTACTTTTATTTGGTGCACCTTAGAAAAGGGTGATAAGGTGACTCTGGTCACCATCATATTGTAAGTAGGTAACTATGTTGAGGAAAAATAATAAACATTAATAATAAAATATAAAATATATAATAATAAAATATATCTTTGATTCCTGTAAAACTATATAGTCCTCTTGTGGTCCCTTGAATGTCTCAGTTCATTTTTAAAAATGTATGCTCAACGTTATTTTTTTTACAATCAAAAAATATATCCATTTTGCATCATGTGTTAATCAACTCCAGATGCAAAAATAGTACTCCTTTCCCTGCTGCAATTCTACAAATGTATTTATTTTATTTATTTTTAAACGCAGGTACTGTAGGTTATGGGGGCTGTTATCCACTTCCTCCTGGTTTGTATCTTTGCTATAACATATTTTCTCACAGTATTATACACTTGCTATATGTTCTCTGTCTTTTTTATGGTTGTTCTATGGTGAAATACTCTGTATAAACATTTAAATGATTGACACTGTGGTCATAACAGTGTTGCAAACTTACTATAGAATAAAAACAATGTATGGTTTGTCTCTCGAAAGCAACAATGGTTCAATTTGGATTAATTAATTATGTAGAACACACACCAGAATTCATACAAACCCAGTGCCAACTCAGAATATTGATCCGGACTAGTGGCCAGAAGACCAACATTGATGAGGATATGGATGCTAGAATCGGAACTTCCAGCATCCCAGTCAAAAGTATGTGGCTCAAGTAAGGGTTTGGCTTGTAGGGTTAGGTTTATGCTGTGAGTGGATGCTTAAGACTAAGCTGCAGGGAGGGATAGCTAGGGTGAGGCATGCAGAATAGGGGGTTAGCCTGTGGAATGGTTAGGTTTAGACAGGGTACAAAGGTTAGGGTTAGACACTAGCGGAAAGGGGTAGGAGTGTTTCAATTAATTTCCATGACTGGTTCTGGAATTGCATTTATCGTGGATTTCTGCTCACACCCAGAAATCAATGTAATTTGGGCTTCAAGGGCTGTTTTAGAGTGCCAGGATCAATGTAATTGCATGGGAAAAGCTGCTTAATGCAGCTAATCTTATGCACTCCACCTTGAAATAGTGGCCATCATGAGAATTAATTGAATAGCTTCCAGGCACTTAGCCCAGGAGCTAAATTCCCACTAAATTCCTGCATAAAGTTTTGCATTAAAGTTATGCATTTGTTTGCCTTTTATAATGTCCTAATGTATAAATGAAAACATTAAATTATAAAATATATTCATGGAAGTACCGTACCTACAATATGGAAATATGAGATATTTGATTCATGCAGTGAGACTGAAGCAAAATGTTTAAATATGCAACGTTTCAATTAAAAAAAATAATTAAAAAGATCAGAATGTAACAGGATAGAACACTTCTCGTGCTACGCTCACCCTTAATTTGTAGCTCATTTTCTACTTAAGGTGAAAAGGATGCCAAGGTACAGGTATGTTCCCACTGGTTGTTTGTCACTTCTAATGATCTTTTGAACATGCAGGAAGATATGTATGTATTGTTAATGAAACCATACTCCAGGATGTGCAAACTGACTATATTTTTGCAATATTGCTTAATGTGTATGCCAATGTTTACCAAGCTTCAACTAATTTCATGCAACATCATTGTGATCTAGTTACAAGATAATGTAATAACAGGGTATTAATTCAATGCAATGACCCATTTTATTTTGCTTCTTCCGTCCATTTGAACTCCAATCATGCTGCTTGTGGGTAAATTTACTAAAGTGCAGATTTACAAAAGTAAATGGGGCACCTGTAGTAACCAATCAAATTTGGCATACATTTTTTACACTGTATCAGTTAAATGCCGGAACCTGATTGGGTGCTATTGGAAGTACAGTACTGTACTTCTACTTTTATTAATCTGCACTTTATAAAATGTACCATTTGGTATCAGTGATTTGATATGGCGTGTCCTCTTGAACATTTGTTCAATTATTTGTTTAAACAGAAGATTTTTTTTATAACATATTTACAATACCCATTTAAGAACAAATCTGTAGGTGGCAAATCATTGTAATTTTTTCTGCTGACATTAATTTACTTGGTAGCACCTCACATTATGTTTAAAAATATGGTGTGCAGTCCAGTCCCCCCCTCTTTCCCCAATATTTGTGTATATATTGTACACTTGAAGGTAAGGCTCCTTCATTCTGGCACTGGCACCCCTCCCATCTACCCTCAGGTGTTTTAATTAGCACTGGTTCCTACATTGCTGACTACATGTTAATATGGGCTCTATTTGAAGGTAAGACCTGGATACATTTATATAATGTGCTAGTATTAGAAATGTTAGGGACCCATCTAATGAAGTTCACCTGGATGCGGTGGATGGGCCGACATATTTGCGCAAATGTGTGCTAAGAACTTCAATTATACTCCATGTTAATTGTTAGAGTTTATCAAAATTATTTTTACTATCAGTGCTCTTAGCACCTAGAGTGTGCATCAGTATTGTTCTCTATTTTCCTGTATGGTACTAGAAGCCTTAACTTGGTAGCACCTCACATCATGTTTAAAAATATGGTGTGCAGTCCAGTCCCCCCTCTTTCCTCATTAATTTACAGCCTATCAACTTTATTAGTAGTGTATTTAGTAACTAAGAAAACAAATACATAAAACTGCTTATCCTACAGGTATCTGTGCAGTGTTTGCAGAAAATATAATACTGATTATTTTGTAACTTTTTAGGGGCACTAAAATATTTAACTCAACTGCTATATTGAGTAAAATATGCAGAATATTTTTATTCCACTTTTTCACTCTGGATATTCAAATAAAGTCATGCATGAAAAAAAACTGAATAGAAATAATAGAAATACATTTTATGCACTTAAAAAATAATAGATTATTCTGTTCTCAGCTTCAATAGCCTTTCCTGCCACAGATTGTCTGAAATGCTTTTCTTTATTTTGATATACAGCACCGGGTTTCACATACTCTATATTATATCTCACTTTATTAATTAGTTTTTAAGACCCTTCAGTAATAAAAATGTAGCTATTTAAAGCCATGGTTTGACTTATTTTCAATTGATGTATAACTTGGCAAACTCTGCTTAGAGCTTCTTGTAGAAGTGGAGTGTTGAAAATAAATTGACTTTTTCCAAGTTATCTCACTTGCTGTTTTACTATAATAATGTTGCTTGAAATAATATTTTAACACATTTCTATCATAGTAATCAGAATGCAGAAATCATATGTTTATGGCATAACTTTTTTATATTCAGGGTATAAATACATACTGCATTTGTTCACAAGCCAATAATACCAATGTCTTAGCCCTTTAATTCTACACATGTTCAGAATGTTTTTAATGCATTGATGTGATTGATCAATAAAAGTTTAATGGGAAATTTATAAACCAGAAAGAACATTGTTGAGGGGATCGTAATTCTTTGGTTATTGTGTAGTGGGTCAACGATATTTTAGGTAAGCTTGACCACTGATGCTCGACAGTGACTAGGTTAACACCTATATATGGTCGACATACCCCAGGTAGACAATGACAGAAGGTGGACACAAGCAAAAGGTCAACACAAGTTTTTTACATTTTGTGTCTAAGTCAACATATGTCAACATATGTTGACATGGACACCGCAAAAGTATACTGCAGCCACTTGCCATGCTTCGGGCACAGTGCCTCGCTACGCTCAGCACATTATTATAATATGACCCTATGACCACTTGGCTACTAAAGTATGAAAAATACATGGTAAAGTATGAACCAGGTCGGTCTAAATTGAAAAAAAAAACATGAATAACTCATGACAACCTTTTTTAGTGTCCACCACGTCAATGTTGACCTTTTGCTTGTTTCGACCTTCTGTCGATGTCGACCATTTGCAGGCCTGACCTAGTCACTGTTGACCATTAATGGTTGACTTAGCAACTGTCAACCTAGAAATTGTTGACCCAGGGACCGAATACCAATTTTTGCATAAAATCAGTTATACTGTATGTCCACAATGTGTGCACACCAACCTTTTGATTTTAGGAAGCATCTTGTATAGTACAAAAGTAAAAAATTCTCTTAATTAACAAAAATTACCTACAGCAACAAATTATATTGGAAATACAATTTATTGCCCCTAAAGCTTAATGAAAGAAAAATATCTCTTCCAGCACTAACATTTCACTCATGCACATTGACACAATATGAACCACCTTTCTGTGCCTAACCTTCCTTGAGTTTTTCATAAATGTAAACAACATTGCAATAAAGAGCCTTTCATTTGACTAATTTCCTAACATGTATAAACCACTGGAAGGTATAGGCACCTTAGAAATAGCTACCATTATGCCTGGTTATAGAAACTAACCATACACTTTTACCAAAGAAGTATTGTTTTTGCAAGATAGAGGATGGATGGTCAGCGCTCACTTACAGGGTTAGTGGTTACTACATCACTTGTCTCTATTACAGAAGGCTAACCTCTATGGTACAGTCTATTGTATTTACAAGATATCATTTTAAGAAGTGGTAGCTCCTGAGGTGAGGCTACAGCACTGGCCAAAATTTAAATATGGGAGCCACACCAACTGCGACCTCAAATGCTGCCACACAGGCCTGGCGACAGGGGGGTCAAGGGGGGCAGCCACCCCAGGCCCCGAAGACCTGAGGGGCCCCAAGACCCGCCAGCCCCCCGCTCAGCCTTCCGTCCCCCCTGTCTTCCCTTCCCCTCACTCAAATGTTCTGCAGGGCCAGGCTGCGGGCTGCCAGCCTTGGATGAGAAGCCTGCGTCCTGCTGCGAGCTCAGCCTCTCTACTCCCCTCCCCTGAACACAGAGAAAAGGGGGCAGGGCTACACAGGACTTTAATGGGTGGGGCTACATGAGTCCTGGAAGGGACTTGTTACTCAGAGTGACAGACAGACTCTTGCAGTGCTGCCTGAGCCTGGTTAAGAAGAGAAAGAAGAGAAACTGCTGCCATTCCAGGGCCACCCACAGAGTGATACTGCACTCTGTGGGTATTTCTAATGTAAGTGCTTAGTGTGTGTACATGTAGAGTGTGTTAGGGTGCAGGATACAGGGGTAAGGATTAGGCTGCAGGTGGGGAGGGTTATGGGCCATGTCAGTGTGATAGAGCGCAGGCCATGGGCTGAGGGAGAGCATCAGTGGGAAAGAATCTAGTTTATGTTTCAACCAAAGGGGGATGATAGTGTTTAAGGTATTGGGGGGGGGGGGGGGGGGGCAGATATATTACCGGCCCTGCTGTCACACATCACTGCCCAGGACTCAGTGGCAGTTAATGTGGTGTCACTATTTTAATTTTGGCCTGCACTGAAACCCCACGTTTCCATGCATGTTCAAATATTGTAATTATACAAATGTAGCAATGCTCATCCATCCTGTGATGTATTTATGGACTATTGTGCTTGCAAATGAGATGTGTGTGCATACAGTACCCACATGCATGCCATCCCATGAGTGGTCACTGTAGCCCAGGGAGTACTGCAGTATTCCCTGATGCATATGCACGTCCATATGCATTGTGCCCAGGGCCGACACCACCACAATTGCCTAGGGCACCGGCAACTGAAGGGCGGCACAGCACACTGCGGATTACTCTATGGGCTCCAAAGCAGGCTCACCAGTAATAACCGGCAGCGCTGGCCACTTAACAGAGCCTACAGGTGCGCTCCCTACTCTGCTGACCCTGCTGATGCCATGCCTGTCATACTGTATGACATTGCATTGCAGGCAGCAATGTGTAGAGCGTCTCCCAGTTAGTCACGATCAGGGCCATCACCGCCCTCTCTCTCCACCGGTCCACCCACCGTCCAGTGGCATTCCTCATTATCTCCGCCCACCATCTCTCAGTCCTCCTCACTCTCTCCCACTTCCTACAGACAGTGTCCTGGGTATATATATTTAAAAATCCACCACATTTTTTTTTTCAATCCTGATGTCCTGAGTGCCGCATCTGTGGTCTTTATATTGAGTTATTTATTCAGGCACCCATTTCTATATATGGCGTTTGGGGGTGGAAACCTACTATTTTCTGGGTGTGTTTAAAAATCGCAGGCATGGACAGGGTTTTTTTGGGTGGGTCTATGACATCAGCACTGACCACTTCCAGATTAGTGGCAGCCTCAAACATACATTTGCTTAGAAGGCACAGGAACTGCAAATACGATGCATTGCAATTCATTTGCAGATTTGCATGGAAAGGTGGAGGGGTGGGGGCAGTAGGCAGAATTTATTGCTAGGGTGTCAAGAAACCTTGCACCAGCCTTGATTGTGCCATAGATGTACATGGCTGCATGTATATGTATATTATATAGATATATTGTGTTCACATATTATCAGCATCCTCTTTAAAGCCTAAGCAGCACAAAAAAATTATCACATAACCATGAGGCCTTCATTTCATAAAATCTTTATACTTACTCATCATTAGCTACAGAACATGCAATGACATTGACATTAATACAGTTAATATGTGTAATAGTAACATAAGATTTATCATCAACACAATTCTGGGGGAAATTTACTAAGATGTGTATTCTACTTCACATGTGATGTTGCTATGGGTAACCAATCAGATCCTGTCTACTATCTTCAAGATGGTGCTAAATAAATAAGATGTAGATTCTGATTGGTTGCCCATAGCAACATCACATGTGAATTTGAATACACATATTAGTACATTTCCCCCTATGAGTATATGAAGCTGTCAGGCTCTGATCAATGAGTGCATTTCCATTCATTTCAAAAACAATATCCATAATTTAGGCTCTCTATACATTGCTCAATTTTTATTTATTTTTTGCTACATAGACTGAAGAGGAACCTTTCCAAAAGATTAAAATAATCAATAAATGGGTAGGAACTCTCTCAGTGTCTTTAGTGTTTAATAAAGGATTTGAAATCCAGTGTCTGAGTACTGTTTTTGTTGTAGTATTTCCTCTACAGGTCCAGTACTTCAATGCCCTATCTGCCAAGGAATGCATACACTTCTGGTTCTTCTGAAGTGTATTTATGCCCTGGCAGAAAGGGAATGCTGGCACCTCCCTTGAAACTGGGGATGGCAAGGGATAGCTGGACCTGTTGTGTGTCAATAAGAAACAATCGATTTATTAACTCAAATTATTAACAACATTCAGAAGTGTGGGAAATAAGAAGTTTGCAATCATTACCATGCTGGAGGTTCCTGGGAGGTGCACATTTTTGTATATCAGTGAAAAAGAGGGGATGGGAGCTGGGTCTTAGGCATAGGAGATACTGACACGGTAATGAGATGTTGCTATGCTAAATCCACATAATGGTGGGGACCAGTAGTCAATTACCATGTGGAGGTGCACCCTGAGAGTGGATTGAGTATTGGGAAAAGAAAGAAAGACCCAAATAGGAATCTAGGAAATCTCTCTTGGTCTAAGAGCTAAGCCTATTGTATTAAAAATATAACTTTTAATGGGTTGCCATAAAATATGTGGCAAAGATACAAAAAGAAAAAAAACCTGGTCCTGATGAAGCTCCGTTCTGCGAAGTGTACACTGACCTAAATCAGTGTGTTTGACTCCCCTCTTTCCCTCCCCATTGATATTGTGATTTACTGATTTGTGTGTTCTGGCTGCTGACGGTAGGGCGAGCGTCTGCCAGTTTTCACTGGGATCGCACGCCCGCCTGAAGCCGCGGTGCAAGACGTCTGCACCGCCGCCTCTCAAATCACAGAGCAACCGTGAGACAGACAGCGCTACTACTCACACGCCGCTGCCTACATAGCTCTGTGCTTCTACCTTGGAGCAGACGGAAGACAGACGGCGGTGATATTTACACGCCGCCTGTCCACAATTAGTTTCATTCTGCTCAACCACTGCCTGTCGGAATACCTCCCAGCTGCAGTGGGAGTTTTGGCACAAAAGTTGCAGTTCTGGTCAGCTCGCACTCACCGGGGAGGCGCTCAGCCCCCATACACACCCATAACAAGGGTGGCAATAATAGAATATATTTCTGCATACTAGTAATTTTGCCACTCCGGTGACAATCCGTGCTAATCCTCCCCCAGCAGGATCAGGGAGTGTTATTAACACCACATCCCGAATCACCAGATCCCGGGGAATATAGTAGCACTATTTTGAGATTAGGGCTGAGCCACAGTGTTTTACCAAGAGACAGCAGTGGATAAGCCAATTGAACACCTATCAGTGGCTGACAGACATTGGAACCATAGTGTTTAGCACTCACATATTTAAAGTGCCCAATCTGTCTGCCAGCAGTGCCATAGTAGCACACACATATACCCACAAGGGGTCACCAGGGGAATTGGGCCACACTGAATAAGGATAAAAATGTATCCTTTTTTATCACACCGTCCGTGTCTCATATTTGTTATTTGTTTGTCAATATTTCGCACCTTTGTCTTTTATAAATATGAAATAAAAGTTACTTTTTAAATATTTTTGTATCTTGAGGTGCACCACACCGCGACATTTTATTCCTTTCTTTGAATAAAGTCTCTCCTCTGTGTCCAGTGGTAGCACACCCTCATATTTATCATCAGAGTGGAAACCACATATATAAATCCTTGATGGTCCTCCAACATTATATGACTGTATTAAACATACAAATCCAGTGCGACTGACCTCCCCCCATACCCCCAACAATGTTTTTTGTGTCCCCAGTAGTACCAGTTACATATTATGTCCCCATAAGTGGCAGTTATTTATCATGTCCCCAGTAGTACCAGTTACATATCATCTGTATAAAAATAACCGCAATGCATATTTTACAGATTAAATATCCCTTTTTTTAAGTATATTTAGATCTCACTATATCAGCTGGCCAATATATTCCCTTTCTTTTTCTTTCCCTATTCTCATCTTATCATGTAGTTTTACCATGTCTCCAAACAACTAGGGTTAAAAAGTCACTCCCGGGGCCAGCTACATAATTGATGAAACACAACTGTAGACTCCCATTATTATCAGAAAGTGCAATTTGTACCGTTGTTTCAAAACTGAAATACCTCAAGGGTAATTACAGACTTTAATGCTACACAGACTGCTTTGAAGTGGAAAAGAGTAGATTAAGATAGCACATCTGTTCATTTGTCCGCTAGAACGAAATCTTCTAGGTTCTACATAATGTCGCACCTTATCTAGGGCTACCTGTGCCTTGACTACAAATGTCAGAAAGGTGAGAATTTTTATGGTTGTGGTCATCTTTCAGGGTCACGTGTAATCCATGATTTAAGAAAAGCTATATTTTTGTGTTCAGCGCTAATGAAAGTTTTATGTTGCTTGACTTTGCTGTGAATATGGTATGCCTCACTGCCTCTGACTGTCTGTCCACTCAACATACGAAAGTGCACTTCTCTGACCAGTTAAATAATTTACTATGGAGCCAATTATATAACACAAGAATTTGAAACAACACTGAAGGATTTTACCAGACAAACAGCAAGTTCCGTATATATATTTATATAAATGACATTGCTTTAGTACATCTCACCTACCATTATTAGATTTTATTTTGTAATCTACAATCTACATCTATGAGGTTTTTTTTGTCTTGACTTTAATTGTGTATCTGTTAATTGTACATATTATACTTTTTATTGTGTCACAAATATAATTTTATCTACTGCCGGATACATAGGGCCTTATTCTAGTTCACTCTTTCTGACAAAATCCTTCCTAGATGGACAAAACCATGTGCACTGCAGGGGGGGCAGATGAAACTTGTGCAAAGATAATTAGATTTGGGTTGGAGTAATTGTGCACTATGGGGGTTATTCTGGTTCATACCTTCTGGCAAATTCCTTCTTAGATGGACAAAACCATGTGCACTGCAGGGGGGCAGATGTAAAATGTGCAGAGAGAGTTATATTTAGGTGGGGTTGTACTTCAAAGTGAGATCTATATTGCAGTGTAAAAATAAAGCAGGCAGTATTTACCCTGCACAGAAACAAAATAACTCACCCAAATCTAATTCTCTCTGCACATTTTACATCTGCCCCCCTGCAGTGCACATGGTTTTGTCCATCTAAGAAGGATTTTGTCAGAAAGAGTGAACTAGAATAACCCCCATAATGTAATTAACTATGTGCTGCTCAAAAAGTCAGTATATTTCAGTAACACTATTCCGATCTTTGTTAAGATACACCGTGCATTTAATAAAAACCTATAAAAAACTAATGCCCATCATTGTATAAACAAAGAAAATGAAATGTTCTGTTTCACAGTTCTGCAAAAGTATGATTACAGTATTGTGCTTTGACAAAGTATTAAATAGCAAAAGGCATAAATTTGAAAGCAATGAATATTAAGCTTTATATATTATATTACTGTATGTGTGCTAAAGTGTAGCATTTAATCATTCCAGTTGAATTTCAGATTCAACTTGAATAGTGAGCTTAAAAACACATTTGTATGTGCGTAAAGAACACAAACAGTAATTATTGTATTACACTTGCATCATTGCATTTGTGAGAATTTAGCTCAGTTTGGTGTCTATAAATCATCCAGAATCAGATAAGGCTCAAAGTGAAAGCCCACAAAGGCCTAGGAAATGGGTTCAGTTGGCAAATTAGCCATTTATATAATGGTGATTATACTGTATGTCAATAAGGTATATTGTACATATTTGTACTTTTAGAAGAATTATTATACAATTGTGTCCTATACATATTTGGGTATAATTATTGTGAAAGATCTGTGTGCTATTATTAACTACCTTTTTATGTTTAAGATATGTTGCAAAATCTTATGAACTATAATATTTTCCTTTGAACCTAAGTGGTAAATTTACTAAGATTGGAGTTCTATTGAAGATAGGAATCTGCCCAGAGCAACCAGTCAAATTATATATTATCTTCTTAAAGGTGCTGAATAAATAAGAAGTAGAACTGACTGGTTGCTATGAGCAACATCCCATCTTTCTTAGAAGATGCTGAATATAAAATGTGTTTTTGGTACTATGACCAAGGTATCTAGTGCAGTGTGTATTGAAAAGTCATTCTAATTGCTGTTCATTTACTTTAATCTATTTTTATTGACTAAACTGGTCTTGGTACAGTATTACCCCTTTTCCATCTAAAAGCCTGGAGCGTGCTTTTCCATTGCAGTGAACGAGTCCTGGGTCGATTCAACACTGTTTACCCTTTTACACTGCACTGTGACCTGGGACATTCCCATATTCTACCCTGGTAGCTACCTAGGTAGAATTCCTGGGACACTCGACCCATGATAAGGACCCTATTCCACTAGCAGAAAATCCCGGTTCAATGCATATCCCAGTGCAAAAAAAAAACAGTTATATTTACTAGTGGAAAAGGGGTATTATGTCTACACTAGAAAAATGTTCAAGAAAAGCCCAGTTTCCACTCATTTGGAGACAAATAAAGATTACAGATGTTTAATTGAGGTCCAAAAGATGGTTGCAGGGGTGTAGCTAGAACTTTATGGGCTCCATAGAAAAATATTGAAAGGGCACCCCATTGCCATTGTCACTTAAATGCCCCTTAGGGGAGCAGGAGAGAGTGTTAGGGAGAGAGAAGAGGGAGAGAGAGAACGGGAGGGAAAGCGAGCACTCCCTCTATCCTGCAGAGGTCTCTCATGGGGCAGGTACTTCCCAGCATTAAGCCCCACTCCCTAAATACCCACAAATCATGGAACTCAGGCACTCTGTCCAGGGGATATTGTGATGCAAACTTCAGAACAGACCCTAGAGCTGCAGTAAGGGTGGAGGCAGAGTAGATCCATTCTTCAGCTGATCAGCTTCTATGTAGGGCTGACGAGGGGGTGCTGGTGGGTTATAATTTACCCGGCACAGGCCCGGGTCTGGACACACACTTTTAAAAAATGTATTTATTTGAGCTGCAGGTGCACCGGGTGAGGTGGTATGTTCTGAAGGACTAGGAGAGCATGCCCATGGTCAGCTGTGCCTGTGCAGTGGCACACCAACTAACAAACCCTTGCAGGAGTGCTGGACATTCAGTGGGGACTGGGCTGGGGGATGGTACAGGGCCGCCCGCAGTCACACTGTCAGAAGCAAGCAGTATAGTGGCAGAGGATGGGTGGGCATAAGCCAAACAAAATGGCAGATGCTGCCTCTCTTACCCACAAGGCTATATACAATCGGAGCACCTGGGCAGCTCCATCAGTTCTGCCTCTATAAGCACTCCTCAGGCTGCAGACAGCAATGTGCATGATTGCAATGGTAATTTTCTTTAGGGAGGGGGGGTTTTGAAACAAGGAGACAGGTGTTATTGTTCTTTTATTTACCCCTGAGTGCTGCAGTTTGTGACTGGATAGATTATCATCGATGAAACCCGTTTGGGCATGCCTTACCAGTTGCAAACACCAGCCATCCACTTGTCAGACATGCAGGAGAGGGATAGACGCTTGTCCGCACCATAGCCTGTCTGACGGTCACAGACGCTGCAGCGGGACCCGAGAGATGCATGCAAAAACACTGAGGGTGATTGAAGTGAATTGTACTTATAAGATGTGGTACTCAAGCCCACACTGATGAATAGTGGGGTACGAGACGTGATCATTTGCTCTTTACATTTTAAAGCATATATCTGCTTTTAAATAAAATTATACTGCACTATGAAGCACTTCCTTCTATTCTTCTTTCCAGATCTGTTCTAATCCTGTTTGGATCCCGGGATTCCCCAAAGGTTGGAAGCATTTTAAAGTGGACTCTGTCAGAGTATATATGGTTGACAAAGACAAACCAAATCAGGTGCAGACTTTTATGTGTCAGGCCGTAATGCCAGCGTGCCTCTAAATTCCTGTGTATATATATATATATATATATATATATATATATATATATATATATATATATATATATGGTACTTATGTAGTACCAGGGCGCCCAATTAACCTACATACGCTTGCGCAAAAAAAAATCGCATCACACGTCCCGTTTTAGTGCCATGCGATGCCATCTTAGTATTTAATACACATGGTGGAACAGGGAATACATACAAATAACTGATGGTCAGCATTTCGAAAGAGGAAATCCCAATAAGGGTCAGATAAGGTTTTATTGCTCTCCCCAAGCCCTAAACCTCACTCTCTGCAGCAAAACCCAAGCCTCCTCTGCAGCCTGACCCTAAACCCCCCTGCTAGTGCCTAACCATACCTTGGTGCCTAAACCTAACCCCACAGCCCTACAACCTAACCCTAACACCCCCTTCTAAGTAAAAAAAAAAAGAAAAATATCAGGCACAAAAAGAAAAAAAACATTTAAGACAAAAAAATGACCAATTATCTTATATTCCAATGTTTGCAACTCCCAATTGTAATCTGGAATATTACTAGTTTTTCATATAGAGAAGCGAAATATAAGAAAATATCTCTCAGAGAGAGTGCAATAATTTAGTAGTAATGTTAGGTTTATCTTAAATAATATTTTTAACTAAACATTGATAAAATCTAAGTAGAATTAATAAAATGCAAAAATAGAATTAAAACAATTACATAAAATGCAATTTAAGTCAACCACTAACTTCCACCTGGGGTTAATAATGGTACTATTACTGTATACTGTATATGTAGCAGTTTTTCCTTTTATGTTAATTAGCCCCTTAAATAACTGGCTGGCCAGCACTTGCGGTTAGACATAAATATTGTGGATGAGTTTTCTCTTATTTGTAATAGTATGAGATGATTATCGTAATTGTCAGATCGTCCTCATACCCACCGGGGAGGTTTCTTTTAAAGTTAAAGATAGTGGTTGATTTAAATTGCATTTTATGTAATTTTTTTAATTCTATTTTTGCATTTTATTAACTCTACTGAGATTTTATCTATGTTTAGTTACAAATATTATTTAAAATAAACCTATCATTATTACTAAATTATTGTGCTCTCTCTGAGAGATATTCTCTTATATTTCTCTTCTCTATACCCCCTTCTAAGTGCCTAATCTCCCTTCAACCTAACCCTAACATTTCCTCCTGCAGTCTAACCCTAAGAACCCCCCGCCCTCCCTAAATGCTTAAACCCTGTTCCCTTCCCAGGCATTCTCCTGCACACTTACCTTCGGCATTCCGGAAGTGAGAATTCTGGTGCTGTTATCCTAATTGATGGTTGCAATTCTGTCACCGGTCTCGCATTGTTATAGTCAACACCAGCATCCTGACCACCAGGGTGCTAAACGCATCCCCTTGAGATACTGTAAATCCATACACAAAATAGGTTTCTTATTTTATTTATTAATAATGAATATATACAATTAGCAATACTTGTGTATTATCACGGTGCCCATCGCATGCGATGCGATGCGATATCGCATGCTGTTGTACAATGTCATACAATTTTAAAATTGTATGACATTGTATATGGCATACAATGCCATACAATGCGATGGGATGTGATTAAAAATTGTATAAGCACCCTAATGGGTGCTTACAATGTTAAATGCACCCTAATGGGTGCTTACAATGTTAAATGCACCCCCACACCACCCCCACTATAAACGTGAACCCGAACCGTGGCGAGCACAGCGAGCCCGCGAGGGGCGGCGGTACAGTCTTTTCATACCCCCACTATCCATGTCGGCGTGGAGTTGTATTTATAAAGTGTGGCGAGTGCAGCGAGCCACCGAGCCCAAAGCATGGCGAGGGGACGCGCATAACTTCACAGTTATACGCGTCCCCTCGCTACGCTTCGGGATCGGTGGCTTGCTGCGCTCACCACACTATATAAAATCAATTCCACACCGAGGTGGATAGTGGGGGTATGAAAAGGTCGTAGGACGCGTACCGCCGCCCATCGCGGGCTCGCTGCGCTCGCCACGCTTCGGGTTCATGTTTATAGTGGGGGTGGCGTGGGGGTGCATTTAACATTGTAAGCACCCATTAGGGTGCTTATACAATTTTTAATCGAATAGGGGTCTAAAATCGCGTCGCATCACATCGCATGCCATTGGGTGTATGGCATGCGATGCAATAAAAACATTGCGCGATCAATATCGGGGGTGCCGTGATAATACACAAGTACCCAATTAGCTGCTGTAGATTTCTACTGGCTAAATGATACACCCCATCCAATTAGCCTTGATGTTGGGATTTATAGAGTATTTTTCATCCTCTGCCTCAAATGGTTGAAATACCATGGGGTACTTTTCACAGATTCAATGTGTTAATGCCTATTAATCCTTGTAATACTCGTTAACATGCTACTTTAATGAGCGTTAACAGTGCTGTAGGTTAAAAAGAGAGTGCAAGTGAATAACAGTGGACATTAAAGCTGGAGTATATCTCCTAATTTTGCACGTGAAAAGTTTTCATGGGTAATTGGGTAATGGGTAATTGGTAATTTAAACCTAAATCTAGCTAAAGGAGCAAGACTAATTTTGTTTGGTGTTACTGTTCCTTTAAAAGGAGTTTCTGTAAGGACATTGTTGGAGTTTGCAATCAAATGTACACTAATGTACAGTTTAATTGTGGAAAGACATAACTGTGACCAAATCATTTACTAATAAATAGAGACCTCAATTTGTTCACATTCTTATCTAGTTTAAAACAGCACAGTAATGTGGGTTAAATCTGTGCATTTTAAATTAGTACACTTGCAAATTGAATTATCCTTATAACATAGAAATTTAATAATAAAGATGGTTCATCACCTCCGCAAATTAATAAAGTATTGTTGATATATCTTTGTCACAGTGTAATGTGCAATGAAGATGCAGTAAATCACCATTGCAAATGAACCAGTGTTTCCTAAAACACATGTATAATAAATTGCACAAAATTTGCAATCATTTATTGACCTTAACAGACTCAAGCTAGAAAGAAAAAAGGGGAACATTAACTATACTATCTACATTATAAAACACTACATATTTAAGGACTATTTCTAAATTTGATCTTTTTATGTTATCTTATCATTTTGTTTTACAATTATTATTATTATTATTATTATTATTATTATTATTATTATTATTATTATTATAGGGACACTTTCAATATTAACTTGCAGGATTTTACTCAAGTGTAAAAAACTTTAATGGGGAGCTGTTTTTGTTATTTTTCTTCCAGAGGTGGGTTTTCTACAAGGTATCAATAAGGGGCCAACACCAAAATGTTGTCTCCCGAGAGTGCTTAATTCTGAGTGCTTACTAGTTAGAACAGCTGCTGAGGTGGGGAGGGTCAGTCCCCACAGAAAATATCAAATGGAAATGGAAACTAACTAAAGAAAGCAGCGCTCAACTTAAAAATTAGTGAATCAATGGGTTAAAATGTAAACATTTAATGTTAAAAATTAAATTGCATAGGATACTTTAGAATATGCATATATATGAAAAGTAGCACATAAATATGTATATGTAACACTTATAGAGGAACAATTAAAATAAATATCAATTGGCTCTGTAGCCAGATCTCACGTGGAGATATATACCCTAAATCGGGGTGAAAGAGTAACCTGCACTTTCCACAATGTAGCAGCCCCAAATTGATGGAGTCCCAAAAGTGCAGCAGTTGTTAGTCCTGTGTGCTCACCGAGGGAGTGGCTGTTGTTGAAAGCCTACCTTCGACCTCGTGACAGTTTGTATCCAATAAACAGGTATTTAGCCGGAGACTTCCAATGTTGGGGGGACCCGTGGTCAGAAGGATAAGCAGGTAGGTATTCCAATGTTCTCTCTGGATCTGGAACAAGACAGCACCACCAACGCGTTTCCCTGGACTAACACCAGCTTTATCACCTTGATTTAGACAAAGTAAATCACAGATTTCTCCATTGAGAACCTTTCCCGGTACTTATGTAATATCTGGGCTCCCGTTTTTCTTATGAGACAGCGTCCCCTCGCCACGCTTCGGGCACGGTGGCTCGCTGCGCTCGCCACACTATATAAAATCAACTCCATGCGTAGTTGGATAGTAGAGGTATGAAAAAATGGGGTGCATTTAACACGGGAGCCCAAATAATACATAAGTACCCCTTTCTCTATCAAAAACAATTGGTAATCCCTCTCTCTCTCTCTTGAAATTGACCAAAGTATTCATTAACTGATACTGGAACAAGAGCAATTTACAGCATTCTATTTTTATCTAAAAGGAGACAACAATCAAGAAAATTTGTTAAATGGAATACATCCACATTACAATTAATGTTTGGACAGTGTCATAGTTTTGAGTACTCAATTATGAACATTTTAGAAGTGTTCCTATTGAGGGTTATGGTATAAAACAGACTGACTCATGATAGACAGTCATATGGTCGACCACTAATGGTCAACAGTCACAAGGTCTACAGGGTCAAAAGGTCGACAGGGTCTAAAGGTCGACAGGTAAAAGGTCGATATGGTTAAAAGGTTGACATGTAAAAGGTCGACAAGGTCAAAAGGTTGACAGACAAAATGTCAACATGGGAAAAGGTTGACATGGGTTTTTAATGGTTTTAGGGTGTCTATGTTGACATAGGTCAACATGGACACTGTCTAACTGTACTGCGTCCCCTCACTGCACTCGCCATGCTTTGGCTCAGTGCCTCAGAGGCATGAAATACCGCCTGTCAGCACATGTTGGCTGCAAATTTTGTAAAAAAATGCATGTCTACCTATTTCATGTCAACCTTTTCCATGTTGACCTTTTGACCATGTTGACCTTTAGACCCTGTCAACCTATTGTGTGTCGACCTTTAAACCCTGTCTACCTTTTGACCCTGTCTACTTTTGACCCTGTCTACAGTTTGACTGTCGACCATTAGTGACTGTCAATCGAGTCTATGATCAGTCTGAATACCCGGTACTTGTGAGTTATCCGGGCTGCCGATTTCTAAATCGGGTCGGATCGGGCACATCGCATCGCATCGCATGCGACCATCGGATGCGATGCGATGCGATGCGATGACCCGATTTTTCCATAGGAATCAATGTTAAAATGGACTGAGTCCATTTTAACATGGAATTCAATGGGAAAAAGGGGTCCTTTTCATACCCCTACTATCCAAGTGGGCATGGAGTTGGATATAAACCTGTGGCGAGCGTAGCGAGCCACCGAGCCCGAAGCGTGGCGAGCGTAGCGAGCCCCGCGAGGGGACATAGAATACCGTCCCCTCGCGGGGCTCGCTTCGCTCGCCACGCTTCGGGCTCGGTGGCTCGCTACGCTCGCCACAGGTTTATATCCAACTCCATGCCCACTTGGATAGTAGGGGTATGAAAAGGACCCCTTTTTCCCATTGAATTCCATGTTAAAATGGACTCAGTCCATTTTAACATTGATTCCTATGGAAAAATCGGGTCATCGCATCCGATGATCGCATGCGATGCGATGCGATGCGATGCGATATCGCATCGCATCTGATTGTATGCCTTAACTTAAGGCATACAATCAAAAAATCGGCAGCCCAGATAACTCACAAGTACCGAATACCCTATTGAGAAGCTACCCAGAAGACATGTTTTTATTGGGAAAGAAATTCTGCAAATTTTAATCCCACAAATAAGTAGCACTATTATTATGAAAATGTTAGCATAAATAGGATGTGTTTAGATACATTCAGCCAATCAGATGAGGCCGCTGGTCATCATCAATTTACAAGTTATTAACCTAAAAACAGATATATATTCTACTGTTTGTTATGGCACTTTGCTCTTCTCTAGATACCTCCTACTAAACCATGCTTGACCCTGGTTGTATAGAGCCTTTAGTTCTAAATTCAAGTTAGTTGTCATGGACATTATGAATTGCTACTCATGCGTTGTGTGAAAAGATATATGATGCATGAAAAAAAATCTAAATCTGTATACAGTACATCGACATAAGTCACTTTGGCTTTAAGCCTGAATACATTGGGATATTATTAACAACAAAGTGCCTGATTTCTCTAATGGGCAAAACAATGTTTACTGCAGGTAGGGCATATGTGCCTTGTGCAGAGAATGTTAGATTTGAGTGGGGTGTGTTCAAAATTATTGCCTGTTTTTGTTGATGCTGGGACTTTATATATGTTCCACCAGTCGCAAGGATGGAGCTCACAGTGAGTAGGTCGAATGACATTCAACCTAATAATTTTGGAAATGGACGCTATTTTCACCCTGCTCAAGTAGCATCCAGGATTGAATGCCTTCCTAACTCTGAATCATATGCAAGCTCATATGGGGCTCATAAAAGTTTTCTTTATAACAACTGTATCATCAAAGAAAATGTGTAGTTAATCAATATATAGGAACCGATTACAAATATTTGCTTTAAATGCATTAACTTGTATAGCACTAGCATATTTCCTTGAACTCTACAACCAGAAATGGTTATTAATTTTACTTTTTTGGGTGGGTGTAATGATGAATAACAAGCTCTCAAAGTTTGAATAGTATCTTAGAATCCGAGGCCAGTTTGTGGCAGTTTAATTACGCTCGCCACAGGTTTATATCCAACTCCATGCCCACTTGGATAGTAGGGGTATGAAAAGGACCCCTTTTTCCCATTGAATTCCATGTTAAAATGGACTCAGTCCATTTTAACATTGATTCCTATGGAAAAATCGGGTCATCGCATCCGATGATCGCATGCGATGCGATGCGATGCGATGCGATATCGCATCGCATCTGATTGTATGCCTTAACTTAAGGCATACAATCAAAAAATCGGCAGCCCAGATAACTCACAAGTACCGAATACCCTATTGAGAAGCTACCCAGAAGACATGTTTTTATTGGGAAAGAAATTCTGCAAATTTTAATCCCACAAATAAGTAGCACTATTATTATGAAAATGTTAGCATAAATAGGATGTGTTTAGATACATTCAGCCAATCAGATGAGGCCGCTGGTCATCATCAATTTACAAGTTATTAACCTAAAAACAGATATATATTCTACTGTTTGTTATGGCACTTTGCTCTTCTCTAGATACCTCCTACTAAACCATGCTTGACCCTGGTTGTATAGAGCCTTTAGTTCTAAATTCAAGTTAGTTGTCATGGACATTATGAATTGCTACTCATGCGTTGTGTGAAAAGATATATGATGCATGAAAAAAAATCTAAATCTGTATACAGTACATCGACATAAGTCACTTTGGCTTTAAGCCTGAATACATTGGGATATTATTAACAACAAAGTGCCTGATTTCTCTAATGGGCAAAACAATGTTTACTGCAGGTAGGGCATATGTTCCTTGTGCAGAGAATGTTAGATTTGAGTGGGGTGTGTTCAAAATTATTGCCTGTTTTTGTTGATGCTGGGACTTTATATATGTTCCACCAGTCGCAAGGATGGAGCTCACAGTGAGTAGGTCGAATGACATTCAACCTAATAATTTTGGAAATGGACGCTATTTTCACCCTGCTCAAGTAGCATCCAGGATTGAATGCCTTCCTAACTCTGAATCATATGCAAGCTCATATGGGGCTCATAAAAGTTTTCTTTATAACAACTGTATCATCAAAGAAAATGTGTAGTTAATCAATATATAGGAACCGATTACAAATATTTGCTTTAAATGCATTAACTTGTATAGCACTAGCATATTTCCTTGAACTCTACAACCAGAAATGGTTATTAATTTTACTTTTTTGGGTGGGTGTAATGATGAATAACAAGCTCTCAAAGTTTGAATAGTATCTTAGAATCCGAGGCCAGTTTGTGGCAGTTTAATTACAGTACATGTATTTTAAGTTCCTATGACTTGACATGTGGCTAATTGTCTGCAATTATGTTGTGTCTTTTAGGTAGAATGATTAGCAAACTAATAGTAACAAAAACCCATTTTAATTTAACAAACTTCACCAATTATTCTATAGCCTGATCAGATGCAGCTAAAAAAGATTAAAGAAAGGTAAAGGGGGTAATGAAGATATTACGTCATTTGTAAACCGGAAAAATTCTATTTTTCATGTACTGTATGCAGTAGTTGTGCTTATTTATCTGTCCACAGAAGACTCTTATATATCAGAAAAGATGACTTCATGGGGCACATGTAATAGGATGCGATTTTGAAAATCATACGATTATTTTGGTCCGATTATTAGCAAATCGCACGATTACTGCAAATAGTATCTAGAGCAGGCATGTCCAACGTTGGCCCTCCAGATATTTTGAAACTACACATCCCAGCATGCTTTGCAACAGTTTTAGCAATCTCTAATAGCAAAACTGTGGCAAAGCATGCTGGGATGTGTAGTTTCAAAACATCTGAAGGGTCAACGTTGGACATGCCTGATCTAGAGGTTTTAAAATTGAAAACATACAAAATTGCAAATATAATAGGGAGAAATTTTTTAAATCTTTAAAAAAAAATAGACCTGCTTCTGACAGGCGAAATTAATAAAAGCATGCAAAGATCCGTGAGATCTGTGCATGCTTCTGTCTGTAAAAGTGTGTTGAAATAAAAATACAGTACAAATAAATTGTCCTTAATACACCTCTATTGGATGTCTTTAATAAAGTGAAGTCCATAAAACTTGTTTATTAAAAGTATCTCTTTAATAGGTCAAAGATATTTTTTCATGAAGATACAGGAATTGCATCAACCAATGCGATTCGCCTATACAAAGGCTTCATCAGGGGTTTGTTATACAGTATTATCTTGGTAAGTTCAACCAAAGATCTTGGATAACTTGGGAAGGATTATGGTACAATCAGAAATCTGGTACTAAAAAATCGAGGAGATTCTGGTACAATCAGAAATCTAGATGACCAGACCATATAAAATGAAAATGAAAGATATAAGGGTCTAGCAAACTGTTCCAATTGTTTTTTTTTACAACCAGTATCGTATTTATTTTATCATAATAACACCATATTAAATATGGAAGGAATTCAAAAAGTTAAATAGGCATGAAAGCTCCTCCCCCTCTTCAGACAATATTGTGTTCAAACAATGGTTCATTCATTTTTCACAAAATGTAGGAATCCTACCTATTATGGTGTTCTCACCAGAGAAGGGTACCTCTCAGTTTGGAGATGTGTTCCAATTTAAGCTCAGAATGGAATATATATATATATATATAATCCGGGGTGTATCCACACCTATATTGGTGTAGAATATCCGGCACTCTCCTAATATAAGTCCCAAACAAATTTGGTAAAATCCAAAGAGCTGGTTTTTATTCAATTTTCACAAGGTGTCAAACGGATAAATTCAAAGGTGTTCATAGAACATGCCCCGATGTTTCGATCCCGCACAAGGGGATCTTTCTCAAGAGGCCTACAATACACACTGTGAAATAACCTATCAGTAAAATTTATCATAGCTAAAACAGCAATACATGATAAGTAAAAGTGAAACAAGAGAGAAAGTATCTTACTATGAGTTCTGTAGTATATCGATTTCAACGGAGATGCAGAGGGAAAAAGCCCTGGGTGACCGGAGCAGCTGCTACATGATACTGCCCGGGCCCGGCTATTTATTCACTCTAGTAGCCAATCAAGCAGGGCGTGGATGCCGTGTCCACGCGCTGACAGCGCTACTTCCGGTGTTTCCCGGAAGTTCGGGACCGGAAGTCTACGTGCGGTGACCCGCACTACTGGAACGCACGGCTTCCTGTCTGTGACTGGAGCCGAGCGTGTGCTCTAGGGGAAAGTTCTCAGCGGCACCAGCCTTGTGGTTCCGGGTGCTTAAATGATCTCAGGAGGGCTGATGTTGTACGTAGCATTAGAGCCTTAAAGGTGCGCTATAGGTTTTAGTGTTTAAAGTGGTACCTTTATACACTGGATAAGTGCACTGGTATATAAGAGGAAAAAGCCGGGGGCGGTATTTAATAAAAGCCTAGTAGTTGCATAATGCAGTATACAAGTAAAAAAAAATGAGTTTTTTATTTTTTATGTTCTTTCAAAGTAAAGGGGGATTTTTTATTATAGTTATTGTGGGCGATTACCGGCTGATATTTAGTAAGATCTTTATTGGAAAAGTACGATATTTTTTGGTAAAAATAATTTTTATACACTTTTTAATTTTTATATATATTTTTTATTTGTTATTTTTTATTTTTATTTTAATTTTTAATTTTGATTATTTTCATTACAGGGGGAAGAATATCATCACCCCTGTGTAAATTATTCGTCTCGTAAAAAATTTTTTTTATAATTACTTCAAGAGAACCAAAATAAATTTTTTATATCTATCTACAAGGATATGGTCATATGAGTATTCAGTTTAAGCATTAATTAACTAGAAAATAGATATAGATAAATACTCTACAAAGTAAGGGGGAAGTTTTTTCAGCAGAAAAAATATTTCTTCGGCAGAGAAACTTTATGGTCAAAGTTTTGAAAAAAAGTGAATAGATAAAAGATGTAGAAGGAGTAAGATATTGAAAAAATGGGGTGGTTAGCGGGTCCCCCAACAATGTGGCTGAAGAACCCCAGAACCACAGTGTCATATATCAGAGCACAATAACAGTAGGGCAGTTTGAGATGTGTAAATGGATGGATTTAAACGATACAATTTCAGACCTAGACATTTCGCAAACAGTGTCCATAAAGAGAAAGTCCAAAAAAGAGTCCATAGTAAGATGGTGTTATTTAAAAAAAATATTGTAAGGGTTGTTCTCATTAAGGCCCTTCGGGGCCAGTGTCCCAAGTTGGTGAATCCACCTGCTCTCTCTTTTCTTAAGTAACAGGCCACGGTCCCCTCTGCGGATTGGTGGTGGTATCCAGTCTATCAACCGGCAACGAAGGGAGGATACTTGGTGGCCGGCTTGTAGGAAGTGACGGGGTATTGGAAGTTCAGCTTTACCTGTCTCCTGGGCCGCTCTCACTGAATTCCGGTGGTTTGCCATGCGTTCGCGGAATTTACGGGATGTCATCCCGACGTATGCAAGTCCGCATGGACAATTTAATAAGTATACCACGTGGTCCATCTGGCAATGAAGTCGATGTCTAATTTTAATTGCTTTGCCAGAGTGTGGGTGAGGAAATGTCGTCCCTGAGATCAGACTGTTACAGGTGGTACACCCTGTACAGCGAAAGCATCCTGGTCTTCTAGAATGTAGCCAAGTAGTGTTTTGTTCCAAGGTAGGTGTTGCCATTGGTCGCATGAGGAGCTCTTTTAGATTTGGACCTTTCTTATAAGCCATCATTGGGGGTCCAAATCTTTGAAGTTTTAGTGTATGATCTGAGGCCACGATTGGCCAATGTTTCTTAATACTCTTTTGGATGTTGGCTGAAGTGTGGTCGAATTTGTTCACATAGATCATCCTGGGTGGCGCTTTCGGTTGCTCAGTTTGTGTTGGAACAAGTTGTTTCGCAGTTATATTGTGTCTAGCTTTGCGTAGGCATCTTCTCAATGTGGTTTTGGCATAACCTCTTTCAATAAATATGTCCGTCATTTCTGCCAGTTGTTTCTCCATTATCATGGGCATGGTGTTGTTCCTAATCACCCTCATATACTGAGATATGGGGAGATTCTCCTTAAGAGTGGGGGGATGTTGGCTTTCTACAGAAAGCAAAGTGTTGCGATCTGTAGACTTGCGGAACACACTGGTCTGTAGGGTGCAATTGGAGAGAGTCACAGTGATGTCCAGGAAGTTTATGGATGTGGACTCAATAACATGGGTCAATCTAATAGGGCCATTGATGTTGTTAAGCTCGAGCATCATTTCCTGGAATGCTTCAGTTGAACCGGACCAGATGAAAAAAATATATTCTATAAACCTTTTGTAGTACCTGATGTACTAATGATGTTTTGCCAATATGTGCGTGGTTTCATAGTTACACATGTAGAGTCCCGCATAGGCAGGGGCTAGATTTGAGCCCATGGCGGTGCCCGATACCTGGACGTAATATTTTCTATTATATAAAAAGTGATTACAGGTAAGTATGAGCCTTGCTAGATCAACCAGAAAGGCTGTTGGTGGTACACAATTCGGTCTTGTGTCAAGACTCTTCTGTAGAACCCTGAGGCCTTCTTCATGCGGGATCACCGATGGTGATCAACGAACTTGGCTAATGGTTGAAGTAGAGATGCTCTGGCAGAAATGATTGGCCTGCCCGGCGGTTGGTGCAATGATTTATGGATTTTTGGTAGAGTATAAATGATTGGGCATACTGGGAAATTCACTGTTAAAAAGTCATGGTTCTCTTTGGACAGCCATCCAGCCAGGAGTCCTTGTTGAAGAAGAGAGTCAACTTTTCTTTTAAATTCGGGTATAGGATTCTGTCTAACCAATTTATATGTACCCTCATCAGAGAGTTGTCGAACAATTTCATTGTGGTAATCTTGCCAGTCTTGGAGGACAACGGCTCCGCCCTTATCGGCCGGTCTAATTACTAGGTTGTTGTTTTGTTTTAATTCATTGAGGGCTTCACGTTCTTCAAGATTGAGATTATAATATCTTGGCTTCTCTGGGAGTTGTTGTACCTCTTGTTCAATCAGTCTATTGAAGGTTCTGATACTGGAATTCGTTGAGCAGGGATCAAATGTGGAAATTGGTCGGAATCTCGATCTGTCCACTGGAGTGTTGAAATCTCCAAATTGTTCACGTAATCGCAGTTTGCGACTAAACTTGAATATATCGATTGAAGTGTCACATTTGTCATGAGTGGAGGTTGGTACAAAGGACAAGCCTTTCGATAAGACAGAAATCATAGCTGGCGTTAGTGAGGTGGAAGAAAGGTTATAAATTAGGTCAGAACTGGTTTCCTGTTTCGCTTTCCTAGTACCTCCGCGACGAGAGTGTGGTCTGCACCTCTTCCTCTTGGTCGTCTGGGGGGGTTTTGAAGCGCCACTGTTCCCCTCTTCTAAAAAATCTGACTGCTGTCCGGAAAAATCTGTATCTGAGGCTGACACAAGACCGAATTGTGTACCACCAACAGCCTTTCTGGTTGATCTAGCAAGGCTCATACTTACCTGTAATCTCTTTTTATATAATAGCAAATATTACGTCCAGGTATCGGGCACCGCCATGGGCTCAAATCTAGCCCCTGCCTACGCGGGACTCTACATGTGTGACTATGAAACCACGCACATATTGGCAAAACATCATAAGTACATCAGGTACTACAAAAGGTTTATAGAAGATATTTTTCTCATCTGGTCCGGTTCAACTGAAGCATACCAGGAAATGATGCTCGAGCTTAACAACATCAATGGCCCTATTAGATTGACCCATGTTATTGAGTCCACATCCATAAACTTCCTGGACATCACTGTGACTCTCTCCAATGGCACCCTACAGACCAGTGTGTTCCGCAAGTCTACAGATCGCAACACTTTGCTTTCTGTAGAAAGCCAACATCCCCCCACTCTTAAGGAGAATCTCCCCATATCTCAGTATATGAGGGTGATTAGGAACAACACCATGCCCATGATAATGGAGAAACAACTGGCAGAAATGACGGACAGATTTATTGAAAGAGGTTATGCCAAAACCACATTGAGAAGATGCCTACGCAAAGCTAGACACAATATAACTGCGAAACAACTTGTTCCAACACAAACTGAGCAACCGAAAGCGCCACCCAGGATGATCTATGTGAACAAATTCGACCCCACTTTAGCCAACATCCAAAAGAGTATTAAGAAACATTGGCCAATCGTGGCCTCAGATCATACACTAAAACTTCAAAGATTTGGACCCCCCAATGATGGCTTATAAGAAAGGTCCAAATCTAAAAGAGCTCCTCATGCGACCAATGGCAACACCTACCTTGGAAAAAAACACTACTTGGCTACATTCTAAAAGACCAGGATGCTTTCGCTGTACAGGGTGTACCACCTGTAACAGTCTGATCTCAGGGACGACATTTCCTCACCCACACTCTGGCAAAGCAATTAAAATTAGACATCGACTTCATTGCCAGATGGACCACGTGGCATACTTATTAAATTTCCCATGCGGACTTGCATACGTCGGGATGACATCCCGTAAATTCCGCGAACGCATGGCAAACCACCGGAATTCAGCGAGAACGGCCCTGGAGACAGGTAAAGCTGAACTTCCAATACCCCGTCACTTCCTACAAGCCAGCCACCAAGTATCCTCCCTTCGTTGCCGGTTGATAGACTGGATACCACCACCAATCCGCGGAGGGGACCGTGGCCTGTTACTTAAGAAAAGAGAGAGCAGGTGGATTCACCAACTTGGGACACTGGCCCCGAAGGGCCTTAATGAGAACAACCCTTACAATATTTTTTTGAAATAACACCATCTTCGTATGGACTTTTTTTTTGGTCTTTCTCTTTATGGACACTGTTTGCGAAATGTCTAGGTCTGAAATTGTATCGTTTAAATCCATCCATTTACACATCTCAAATTGCCCTACTGTTATTGTGCTCTGATATATGACACTGTGGTTCTGGGGTTCTTCAGCCACATTTATCAATATCTATTTTCTAGTTAATTAATGCTTAAACTGAATACTCATATGACCATATCCTTGTAGATAGATATAAAAAATGTATTTTGGTTCTCTTGAAGTAATTCTAAAAAAAATTTTTTACGAGACGAATAATTTACACAGGGGTGATGATATTCTTCCCCCTGTAATGAAAATAATCAAAATAAAAAATAAAAATAAAAATAAAAAATAACAAATAAAAAATATATATAAAAATTAAAAAGTGTATAAAAATTATTTTTACCAAAAAATATCGTACTTTTCCAGTAAAGGTCTTACTAAATATCAGCCAGTAATCGCCCACAATAACTATAATAAAAAATCCCCCTTTCCTTTGAAAGAACATAAAAAATAAAAAATAAAAAACTCCGTTTTTTACTTGTATACTGCATTATGCAACTACTAGGCTTATATTAAATACCGCCCCCGGCTTTTTCCTCTTATATACCAGTGCACTTATCCAGTGTATTAATGTACCCCTTTAAACACTAAAACCTATAGCGAACCTTTAAGGCTCTAATGCTACGTACAAAATCAGCCCTCCTGAGATCATTTAAGCACCCGGAACCACAAGGCTGGTGCCACTGGGGACTTTCCCCTAGAGCATACGCTCAGCTCCAGTCACAGACAGGAAGCCGTGCGTTCCAGTAGTGCGGGTCACCGCACGTAGACTTCCGGTCCCGAACTTCCGGGAAACACCGGAAGTAGCGCTGTCAGCGCGTGGACACTGCTTGATTGGCTACTAGAGTGAATAAATAGCCGGGCCCGGGCAGTATCATGTAGCAGCTGCTCCGGTCACCCAGGGCTTTTTCCCTCTGCATCTCCGTTGAAATCGATATACTACAGAACTCATAGTAAGATACTTTCTCTCTTGTTTCAGTTTTACTTATCATGTATTGCTGTTTTAGCTATGATAAATTTTACTGATAGGTTATTTCACAATGTGTATTGTAGGCCTCTTGAGAAAGATCTCCTTGTGCGGGATCGACACGTCGTGGCATGTTCTATGAACACCTGTGAATTTATCCGTTTGACACCTTGTGAAAATTGAATAAAAACCAGCTCTTTGGATTTTACCAAATTTGTTTGGGACTTATAATTAGGAGAGTGCCGGATATTCTACACCAATATAGGTGTGGATACACCCCGGATTATAATTGGATATACGTTCATCACACATCTCCTTTATCTGGCACCCCGTGATACCTCAATCTAAGTGCGAGTGCGGTCTACACGTGGAACTATATATATATATATATATATATATATAGAACTTTGCATAGGTGCGGCACTCCCAGGGTATGCGGCTGCAGGTGCAGTACTGGTCGGGTGCCCGCTCAGAAGAACCCGGCTAGCTTAGCCGGTATAATGTAGAACGCTGTGGACGGCGGCACTCACAGACAACGAAATGATGACACAGGATAACCTGGCTTGTGACCAACGTTTCAAGCCTCCGTGGGCTTTTTATCAAGGTGCATTAAACAACTAACATACAGTCAAACACATACCTTTATGCAGGTCAGGGCCGTTCATTCCTCCCCCGGCGTCCGCTCTGGCGCATGCAAGTGATGTCACTCATTACGGGTAGCCAGCGGGGTCATGAAGGGACCTCCCACCTGCCCAAAACCAAAACACTGCAAAATAGAAAATACATGTAATATATTAAAAACCTTAATACATTGAAAAAAAGTGAAAATATGTTACAAAACTTAGGAGGTACCAGTGTGTACCATATCGCTATTGTGTACAAACAAAAAGTGCAACAATCTGAAGGTGTTACAGAAAAAAATGAACCAAATATTAAACAAGAATTGAAATTAAAAACATCACGCATGGGATTATGGCCAAGCATGTATGCTTAGCCGAGTTGCGGGGCAAAGTTTTAATGCTGTTAGCCCCGGATAATACTATATTATTCTGTGCCCATCTAAGGATTGTGCCTATACCAGATGGCTGCCCATGTACCTGTGGATCCTTAAAGCTACATGCAAACGGGACCCAATAACAATGTGGGTGCAAATGACACCTGTAGACCATTTTATAAAAAGTGTGACAGTCCAGCCTGCTCGTTGAGACCCCGTGGAGCCAATGTGTCCAGTCTGAAAATCCATCGACTCTCAGCCTGGCACAACATTAGTCCACGGTTGCCTCCCCGTTTAGGTGCCGGAATCTGCTCAATAATCCTGTGTCTTAAAGCAGAAAGGGAATGTCGGGCCACTGCAAAGTGACGGGCAACAGGTTGATCACTTGTTCCCGACAAAATTGCGTGTTTAATTGCGGACCTATGGGCAGCTGCCCTCTCTTTAAAGGTCCGAATGGTCTTACCCACATAGTGGTGCCCACAGGGGCAACTAATGAGGTAGACCACATAATTCGAAGAACAGGTGACCCTTTGCCTGATTTTATAAGGTTTTCCCGAGTAGGGATGGTGGAATGTGTCACCAGTGGTCATATACCCACATGTCGTGCACCCGCTGCATTTTACGCAGCCTGGTTTGGGGGTGCCAAAGAATCCAGTGTTGCTGGTCAACACTGTGTCGACTACATCATTTCTGACAAGGTAGTCTTTCAAGTTTTTCCCCCTAGTGTAGGCACACATAAGTTTGGAATTTTTTAGGGAGCTCAAAGCAGGTTCAGTGCGAACAATAGGCCAATATGACTTGGCCATTTTGTTGATGTCTACGCTCTTGGGGTGAAACGAATTTACCCAGATGAATTTGTCATCTTTCTTTTGTTTGGTGGGTTTCAGGGATTGTTCCCTGGAAATGGCCAACACTTTCAGTTTGGATTTTAAAAGGTCTTGCAATTTATATCCCCTAGCTCTGAATTTGTCGATCATGGTGGTAAGGGAGCTTTCTAGTTCAGCAGGATCGCTCACAATCCTGCGCACCCGCAGCATTTGAGAAAATGGTAATCCAGCCTTCAGAGGGGCTGGATGGTGGCTGGATGCCAACAACAGATTGTTGCGATCTGTTGGTTTACAAAATAAAGAGGTGGATATATTGCCATTAGAATTGGTGATGTTGACATCCAGGAACTGTATACTGTCCCTGTTGATGGTAAATGTCAATTTCACTGGGGAACTAGACCTGTTGTGGTTTGCGATGAGCTCTTCCAATATGACCTGAGGACCGGACCACAGGATCAGTAGGTCATCTATATACCGAGTGTACAGCAACAGATGCCCACTGATCCTGGGGTCGTCGAAAAACAATTTTTGTTCCACTTGAAACATGTAGCTGTTGGCGAGCGATGGGGCCACTGAGGACCCCATCGCACACCCACACCTCTGAAGGTAATAGCCATTGTTGGACATGAAGAAATTCCGTCTTAAAGTCAGTCCCAACAACTCCAAGAACAGTTCAATGTCCGGTCCCGTGTAGAGAGGATTCCCAGTGATCAAGGATCTGACTGCCGCCAGCCCGCCCTCATGCGGGATGCATGTGTACAGGCTGGCGACGTCGATCGTACACAGCAGGCAATCCTTCGGAAGGCTGCCTACCTGTTGTAACTTCAGCAACAGGGAATTTGTGTCCTTCAAATATGTCGGTTGTCCTTGGACGCAAGGCTGTAAGAATTTGTCCAAGTAAATAGACACTGGCTGGAACAGGGAACCCCGGGCAGAGATGATGGGTCTGCCCGGGGGATTTACCGCATCCTTATGGACTTTGGGGATGGTGTAGAGTAATGGGGTGATAGGGTACTCTGTGATCAGGGCTTCCTTGGTTGCAACATCGATTAATAAGTCCCGTGTAGCCTGATTCAGAATAGCATCTAGCTCACGCTTATAATCTACTGAAGGATCTTTCTTGAGTGGTTGATAAACATTGGGATCTGACAGTTGTCTCGCGATCTCTTGCAGATATTGGGAAGCATCCTGGATCACCAACCCACCCCCCTTGTCCGCTGGACGAATAGTAATGGACGTATCAGTTTGTAAAGATTTAAGAGCTTTCCAATCAGTTGATGAAAAATTGGATCTGGTGTTGATGGGAGATGACAGAATGACCGATGTATCATGTTGAATTAATCGGTTGAAAGTTCTGATGGACGGATTTACTGAAATCGGATCAAACTTCGATTTTTTTCTTATAGCTGTTGGTAAAGGGTCGGAGCTGGTGATTACCGATTCTTTATTCTGAAAATGTTCTTTTAATTTCAATTGGCGGTTAAGTTTGAACTGCTCAATTTTTATCTGAAAAAGATCCGCTTTATTGGTCGGGATGAAATTTAGACCTCTTAAAAGCACTTGTTCTTCCTCCTTGGAAATACTCCGTGACGATAAATTGAAGATGGGTTCAATCATCTCTTGTACGCTGGTGGCTTGGACGCTTTTTTTCGGCCTGATTGGAAAGCTCTTAAATCTTTACAAACTGATACGTCCATTACTATTCGTCCAGCGGACAAGGGGGGTGGGTTGGTGATCCAGGATGCTTCCCAATATCTGCAAGAGATCGCGAGACAACTGTCAGATCCCAATGTTTATCAACCACTCAAGAAAGATCCTTCAGTAGATTATAAGCGTGAGCTAGATGCTATTCTGAATCAGGCTACACGGGACTTATTAATCGATGTTGCAACCAAGGAAGCCCTGATCACAGAGTACCCTATCACCCCATTACTCTACACCATCCCCAAAGTCCATAAGGATGCTGTAAATCCCCCGGGCAGACCCATCATCTCTGCCCGGGGTTCCCTGTTCCAGCCAGTGTCTATTTACTTGGACAAATTCTTACAGCCTTGCGTCCAAGGACAACCGACATATTTGAAGGACACGAATTCCCTGTTGCTGAAGTTACAACAGGTAGGCAGCCTTCCGAAGGATTGCCTGCTGTGTACGATCGACGTCGCCAGCCTGTACACATGCATCCCGCATGAGGGCGGGCTGGCGGCAGTCAGATCCTTGATCACTGGGAATCCTCTCTACACGGGACCGGACATTGAACTGTTCTTGGAGTTGTTGGGACTGACTTTAAGACGGAATTTCTTCATGTCCAACAATGGCTATTACCTTCAGAGGTGTGGGTGTGCGATGGGGTCCTCAGTGGCCCCATCGCTCGCCAACAGCTACATGTTTCAAGTGGAACAAAAATTGTTTTTCGACGACCCCAGGATCAGTGGGCATCTGTTGCTGTACACTCGGTATATAGATGACCTACTGATCCTGTGGTCCGGTCCTCAGGTCATATTGGAAGAGCTCATCGCAAACCACAACAGGTCTAGTTCCCCAGTGAAATTGACATTTACCATCAACAGGGACAGTATACAGTTCCTGGATGTCAACATCACCAATTCTAATGGCAATATATCCACCTCTTTATTTTGTAAACCAACAGATCGCAACAATCTGTTGTTGGCATCCAGCCACCATCCAGCCCCTCTGAAGGCTGGATTACCATTTTCTCAAATGCTGCGGGTGCGCAGGATTGTGAGCGATCCTGCTGAACTAGAAAGCTCCCTTACCACCATGATCGACAAATTCAGAGCTAGGGGATATAAATTGCAAGACCTTTTAAAATCCAAACTGAAAGTGTTGGCCATTTCCAGGGAACAATCCCTGAAACCCACCAAACAAAAGAAAGATGACAAATTCATCTGGGTAAATTCGTTTCACCCCAAGAGCGTAGACATCAACAAAATGGCCAAGTCATATTGGCCTATTGTTCGCACTGAACCTGCTTTGAGCTCCCTAAAAAATTCCAAACTTATGTGTGCCTACACTAGGGGGAAAAACTTGAAAGACTACCTAGTCAGAAATGATGTAGTCGACACAGTGTTGACCAGCAACACTGGATTCTTTGGCACCCCCAAACCAGGCTGCGTAAAATGCAGCGGGTGCACGACATGTGGGTATATGACCACTGGTGACACATTCCACCATCCCTACTCGGGAAAACCTTATAAAATCAGGCAAAGGGTCACCTGTTCTTCGAATTATGTGGTCTACCTCATTAGTTGCCCCTGTGGGCACCACTATGTGGGTAAGACCATTCGGACCTTTAAAGAGAGGGCAGCTGCCCATAGGTCCGCAATTAAACACGCAATTTTGTCGGGAACAAGTGATCAACCTGTTGCCCGTCACTTTGCAGTGGCCCGACATTCCCTTTCTGCTTTAAGACACAGGATTATTGAGCAGATTCCGGCACCTAAACGGGGAGGCAACCGTGGACTAATGTTGTGCCAGGCTGAGAGTCGATGGATTTTCAGACTGGACACATTGGCTCCACGGGGTCTCAACGAGCAGGCTGGACTGTCACACTTTTTATAAAATGGTCTACAGGTGTCATTTGCACCCACATTGTTATTGGGTCCCGTTTGCATGTAGCTTTAAGGATCCACAGGTACATGGGCAGCCATCTGGTATAGGCACAATCCTTAGATGGGCACAGAATAATATAGTATTATCCGGGGCTAACAGCATTAAAACTTTGCCCCGCAACTCGGCTAAGCATACATGCTTGGCCATAATCCCATGCGTGATGTTTTTAATTTCAATTCTTGTTTAATATTTGGTTCATTTTTTTCTGTAACACCTTCAGATTGTTGCACTTTTTGTTTGTACACAATAGCGATATGGTACACACTGGTACCTCCTAAGTTTTGTAACATTTTCACTTTTTTTCAATGTATTAAGGTTTTTAATATATTACATGTATTTTCTATTTTGCAGTGTTTTGGTTTTGGGCAGGTGGGAGGTCCCTTCATGACCCCGCTGGCTACCCGTAATGAGTGACGTCACTTGCATGCGCCAGAGCGGACGCCGGGGGAGGAATGAACGGCCCTGACCTGCATAAAGGTATGTGTTTGACTGTATGTTAGTTGTTTAATGCACCTTGATAAAAAGCCCACGGAGGCTTGAAACGTTGGTCACAAGCCAGGTTATCCTGTGTCATCATTTCGTTGTCTGTGAGTGCCGCCGTCCACAGCGTTCTATATATATATATATATATACATCCAAGGAATCTGGCACTCGCTAGAAGTAAAGGTAACTTGTCCCGTTGCCATCCGCATTAGGAGACTGTCAGGTCCCCACATCAGGAATATTGAAAGGAAGAGACAGCCACAGGAAATTTAAGCCTTAGGCTTAAATTGCCTGTGGCTGTGTCCTCCTTTCAATATTCCTGAGTGCCACCGGACCTTGTTGTGTGTGTATATATATATATATATATATATATATATATATACTGTATATATATATATATACTGTATATATATATATATATACTGTATATATATATATATATATACTGTATATTATAATAATTGACACAGGTGCTGCATAGTGCTTATATCTGTTAAAGTTTCAAGATTTATTTGGAACAGACAACACAAGTACAGGGATAGGGTAACGTACCATAGGCGGCGGTATGAATAACCACAGTCAAATTCACGTGGGCACGGTGTTAAAACACCTAAAAAGTTGGAGCCGGTTACACTCTGCTTCTGAGCACCCTACTCCAAGTAACAATGTTAGGCCACGCCCTATATATATATATATATATATATATATATATATATATATATATATATATATACACACACACTAGTGCAGTCTTGTAAATATGTATTGGATCAACTCCATTGCAATTCTGCTCATCAGTGCACCAAAACAAGTATTTGCTACCACTTACAGTAATTGTGACCCCCCCAGGGAACTCTACTTGTGTTTATAAGAAGTTGTTTCATATTGCACAATACTAAAGGTGCGTACACATGGGGCAATATGATCGCTGGCAATATATTGCTAGCAATATATTGCTCAGCAATCATATTGCTCAGTGTCCCGTTTTCATCTGCGACCAGAGATGGTCGCAGATGAAAATGTCACACTCCCGGGAGAAGAGGCAGTGGAAGTCACTGGTCGGAGGAGCATGCTCCTCCAACCAGTGACCATTCAAGGGCTGAAAACAGGAGCTCGCACCCATTGATTTATCGCTGGTGCACACTCCAATCACTGGCAATATGGTCGCTCAGCGACCATATTTCCTGCAATATTTGCTATAATCGCCCATAAGATATGATATAATGGGCACTACGGATGGTGCAATGGTTAGCATTACTGCCTCACAGCACTGATGTCATGGGTTCAATTCCCCCCATGGGAACCATGCGTGGAGTTTGTATATTCTCCCCATGCTTGCGTGGGCTTCCTCTGGATGCTCCGGGTTTGCTACCACATTCCCAAAATATACTGATAGGACAATTGGCTCCACTGGGGCAGGGACTGGTGTGAATGTTCAAATATTCTCTGTAAAGCGCTGCAGAATATGTGTGCGCTATATAAATAACTGGTAATAAATAAAATATAACCTGTGTTTGTCGTCCTATTAACTTTACAGTATATGAAAATTCTATGTCAATATTGTATTACTGGCTGTTATCTAAAAGCACAAATTTCTAATAAATGTTACAAGGTGAAGATTCTGACGTTCAGCAAATATTTTTTGGTTTCAGAAATATTTACATTTTAAAAGGCAAAAACATTTAAAACAATGCATTTATATTGGTTACAGTAGGGATTTTTTTGAACTTCATTTGATCCTAGCTTTATGGAAACAGCTTTCTTTAATGAGATTTAACACACTGTGCATGACCCATTGATATCTGGCTTCCCTTTCATCTGCCCATAAATGTTAAGTGAAAAATTATTATAACTAATATTTCTTCTATTATGGTGCAGTCCGTCATGTTCTATCTGCAATGAAATTCTACATATTTCAAATCCTGCTTAAAGTATGTGTTCCTCCTGAAATATAGTGGATCAAAGGGACAAATAAATTCAAAAAAGAAACACTGACAACCTTGCCAACATGAGATCATTATTTACATCAATATGTGTAATATGTGTGTGCAGAAGCAGTGCAAAGTACAAGTGTAATAACCTTCTATACAATGTATTGTGTGTCATGATGAAGCACACTATGGTGAATTTGTTTACATTTGTGAATAATTCCCAGCAGCCTCGGCAGCTGCACAGGAAGTCTGTAGCATGTCACATGACCTATGTCAGAAGGAGGGTGAGCAGTTGGACAGTGCAGTCTGTGAGAAGTCCAGGGAGAAAGTGTGGCAGATAGCGGGAGCATGGAGGATGCTTATACTTACTGGGGGTATGCAGAGATGGCTCATCAGTTGCTGGGAATCCCTCTCAAGTTATTGCTGTCACCTGTTGGACTGTAAATGATAAAAGGAGAGGTGTGGTGAGTCCAGCCCCAAAATACATACATACCTGTAGAAGCACAGGAAAGGGGTGTTATTATAATTACCTACACAGCTGTATACAGTTTAAAGACATTTTACCTCAGAAAGGGACATTTTACCTCATAGAACTAAAGTCAGCTATATTTATGCACAGCCACAGACAGAAAAGAGACATTTACCTCAGAAAGGCTGTAATATGCTCTTCTCTCACCCAAATGTATATATTGAAAGATGTACTATCCCAGGAAGGTTAAAAGAGGCTAACACCCTAATGCAGGGGTAACACAGAGACTGCGTTTACCTCAGATGATAAGTGTACAACAGGCAGACATTTATTTGGTTCCTCATCAAAAGGAGAGAATATGTCATTTTCCCTGACTAATATTATTTGATGGAGAAATAGTGACTGTAATAAGCAATATGGTGTAAAGACTTTATACAGCTGGCTTCATGCTACAGTGACTTACACGCTTAGGCAAAGTATATGAAGAAAAGTGGAGATACTGTAGGATATATACAGTGTTGTTACAATGTTGTTACATTGTGATTAAGCCAGAAATTATTACCTGATTCCCTTTCACCTGTGGATTACAAATAAACCCACTGTTGGTTATAGTACCTAATAAACAGAGAGACTAAGTAAAAGATTACAGCTGCAGCAGGTATATTATTGCGTAATAATAAATTAGTATTTTAGCATATAATAGTGATAATATTGTCATTTTGATGCCATGTGAAAATGGTAACAGTATATCTATGTTGAATATCTGTATATAAATTGTCTTATAGTTCTGTGTTTTGTGTCCGTCATAATCATAACTATCTATGTTACTGTATTAATGCAAAGTTTATTGCATATACCTGTTAATGTTTTAACTTGTAAAATAAAATACCTGATATATAAAGGAAAGAAACATTGCCATGGACATTCCTACAGTTAATACACTTACCTGCTAGAGGAAAGGAAAAGGGAATTAATTAATATACTTTCCAGTTCATTACATATGCATCAGTAATTGCTTTTACTCTTTGCACAGTGTGGGTTACTGTATTTAGTATATTATATAGTATATACAGTATTTTATTCATGTGCTTATATTTCTGGAAAATGTAAGAATTGAAAGAGTGGAGAATTTGCCCAAGGCAACCAATTAGCTTCTTCTAATCAATTTACAGAATGTCGTGAAGATGCACTAAAGGAGAAATCCGGTGAAACCCCAGTTTTTACCTCATTTCCCCATGTGCTAATACCCGATTGCTGGGTTCTCACAATATAAGTTGGCGATACTCTATAGAAGCCTATAGGCGTCTCTCCACAGTGGTGTTTGAGGGATCCGTTACTGATCCTTCCCAGCATGCTCCTCCAGAGCCACTTCACAAAAGATAGCTCTTACTGCAAGAGCTGTCCTTTGCGTAAATAATTGCATAGCCAGTGATGTGCAGTGGAGGATGTTAGTGCACACCACCCCTGTAAATGCAAAGTATAGTAAAAGCTGATTGATTGCTATGGGCAAATTCTCCACGTCTTCATTTTTTATAATTTAATTTTCTCTTAGATATTATCCTCGGTTCTGTGTTTCTCTCTCTCTCTCTCTCTCTCTCTCTCTCTCTCTCTCTCTCTCTCTCTCTCTCTCTCTCTCTCTCTCTCTCTCTCTCTATTTCTCTCTGTATCTCTCTCTTCTCTTCTACTGTATCTCTTTTTTATACCTTTCTTTTTAATCTTTATTACTGTATTGTACCTATAAGTATGTCTCCAGCTTTTCTTATTTATGTAGCCAGTGCCTCCTTGTGTGTCATTTTCCTTTTTATCTTAGGCATGTCTTAGTTTTCATCATGAGGTTATATGCGATGAGCAAATATGGTAAATAATGTGATAAGCAAGTATAGGAAATAACAGATTTTTTTGGGAATGTAGATGAGTTATAACATCACTGACATAAGTGGGAGGGGTCAGTCTTTCTAAACTGTTATTAATTGCCATCATGATGACAATTTTATTACTTAGCATTTTACATATAGATGATGCCAAGATTTCATTGACAGTATTAATTTGATGTAATGTTCTGTATGTGTCCGTATTTAATTTGTTGCTCTCCGCCTCAATCCTGAGATGCAGAGCAATTTTGCTATGATCTTCTATAAAACTGTTTTGATTATGAAAACTCAAAAAATGGATTGCATTATCATGTAATATACCTCTTCACTCTTTGGTAGAGCCTAAGTGGTATATTTAAGTGTGAGTATTTAGAAGTTGAAGATGTTGCCCATAAAAAACAACTGGGTTCTTATTTACCTTATAGCATACTTGCCTACTTTTGAAAAACATTTTCAGGGAGATTTTAGCTGATAATAGAATGTACCACAGTGCTGAGAGGGCGTGACATACTCCAACCAAAGGGGCGTGTCTCACTCCACCTATGGGCATAACTATAGTTACTAAGGGGTGTGTTCTGCAGTGGCAGGTGAAAACTCTGGAACTCTAGCTCCTGTTGCTGGAATCACAGGATTCCTACTTTCAGTGCCCCTACATGCTGAAAACCCACCCAGTGGTTCTAGGCAGTCCAACAGAAGTGCCCCATAACATCCACCTTTTGCAGGTGCAGTGTCTCAGTGGAAACATGAGGTCAGGGGAGGGGAAGCATTTATCTAATACCACCAAGCGAGGGGGTGAGTGAGACAGGGCTGGGGAGAGAACCAGAGAGATGATGGGGGGAAAGAGAGAGTAGTGTTGCAGAAGAGGGAAGAGACAGAGAGGCGGGGTGAGAGGAGGGAGGGGAAGAGAGAGGAGGGGGGTGAGAGAAGGGGGAGTGAGAGAGAGGGGGAGAGAGGAGGGGGAGTGTGAGAGAGAGAGGGGAGAGAAAGGGGGAAGAGAGAAGGGGCGGGAGAGGGTGGAGGTGCCACTTTCCAGGCTCCATGTAGGTAACTCTGCCTTACAAACATATATGCCTATCATGTCCCTTATAAACATTCCTATCACTAACCCCCCTCCTCCACATACACCCCTTAAATGTCTTAAAATCATGAGCCACACAGTATGAACCTACTTTGTTGGGGGGCTGACTGGGAGGATTGAGTTTAGACGTTGTATTGCAGACACATTCATTCTCCTGTGAGGTCTGTCTGGGCTCTCTTCCTGAGACCTCCATCTTCTACATGGCTAGATAGATGAGAGTTTGGTGGGGATAGCAGCCAACAAATGCGTTAAGTTTACTGGCCTGGGGGCACCTGTCACCCTGCCCCCTCTGCTCAGCCCATTACTGCTTGCCGGAGGGGTACTCTTTACCTAGCACGGCGCCCATCGCGAGCCACCGAGCCCGAAGCGTGGCGAGCGGACGCGGATACCTGTGAAGCCCGCGAAGGGACGCGTTTACCTGTGAAGGTATCCGCGTCCCCTCGCTTCGGGCTCGGTGGCTCGCTGCGCTCGCCACACTATTCTATTCTCAACTCCACGCCGACGTGGATAGTGGGGGTATGAAAAGGTCGTAGGACGCGTACCGCCGCCCCTCGCGGGCTCGCTGCGCTCGCCACGCTTCGGGTTGACGTTGATCGTGGGGTGGCGTTAACAATTGTGGGGGCCATTTCACACTTCAGGGTGGCTATTTGCCCTCTGTGGGTCATTTAACATTGTTTCCTATGGAAAAATCGGGTCAATTGAGGCATTGAACAGTAAAATCGGGTCAATTGAGAAATTTAACATTGATCCCTATGGGAAATCGCGGGCATCGCGTCGGTCGCGTCGCACCCGATTTTTAGTGCATTCAATGGCCGCGATGCCCGCGATTTTTTTACCTGCGATGCCCACGATCAAAATCGTGGGCGCCGTGCTAGGTAAAGAGTACCGCCGGAGGCACTGAAGTGCATATAGTCACTGATGAAATATACACAGCAGGGACGCTGACAGGCATTGTGGTCAGCGCAGTAACAGCTGATGGCAGTGCCCCCCTGCAGCTTGGTGTCAGACAGGCTCTGATCAATGCGGATCTCGCTGGGGCCTCCCAGCTTCTAGTGACTGACTACACAAGTAGTCACATGTACTTAATAGGCCCCACCCCTCGGCACTTCCAGAATCGCGCATGCACACTCAGGATTTTTGCGCCGCTACCAATCACCTGCAGAAACCGGTAAGAACACCAAGGTTTGCAGGACAGCGGGAGGGTCCGGGGTACTTGTGTAGTTTCACGGCGCCAGCATCTGAGTCCCCTTGCGGGGCTCGCTTCGCTCGCCCACGCTGCTGGGCTCGGTGGCTCGCTACGCTCACCACGCTATCTAATATAAATTCCATGCCAACGTGGATAGTGGGGGTATGAACTATCCACGTTGGCATGGAGTTAAGTTACTTTATTTTAGATAGTTGTGGCGAGCGTAGAACCCGGAAGCTACACATGAAATTACACAAGAACCGGGTCCGGTAAATCTGCCTTATAGTAGATAACAAATACAATCTGATTGGTAATTATACCTGCACTTATAATAATCTGCACTTTAGTAAATGTACTCCTAAGTGTAGCTCTCCAAGAATGGACCTTGTTTTTGGGAATGTCTGTTTATCGGATGATTCGGGCCTCAGATTTGTTAGTTCTCTAATGTTCATTTACTGAATAATTTTTATCTGTAAATATTTTCTTTCTGATGAGAATTTTCCATCTTTTTTACCTTGTTTAGTGAAAAACTATATCACATAATTTGTAAAGACTGAATAGATTCATTCTTAAATAGAGTGACAGGGATCCATATATACTTCAATACAAGAGAAAGTTTAACTGGCATTCTTTCTGAAAAATGGACAAAGACCAGAAAGTTCTTTAACAATACATTGGAATTGTGTTGTTGTAAAAGTGTGTACTGGATCCACCAATAGCATGTATCGTCTCTCTGTAATACCTGTAGATGTAGGAGAAATTTTCAATTGTGAATTTATCATTAACATTTTTCCTTTGCTGTCCTCTATTTTGATCCATCCATCACTAGGAGAATTATTTTTGTTATCCCTCTTTACCTGTGTTAAAATAGGAAGCTCAAGATCATGATGATAGCCTAAAATACTCCATCTATACCATTACAACATTTGTCTAAATTACCTATATTGCATGAGCCAAAAGATTTGTCTAAATATAATCATTTTAAATATTTAATGCAGTTTTACATCTCTAGTGGAAAATGTCTGCTTCTTTGTGACATATTGCCTATTTCATTAGCTGTAAATAACTTGGGACATTTGAATGCAAAAAAAAAATCTGTGACATGATTCCCTTAATACTGCAATACATTTTACTCCATCTGTGTAATATGTACATTTGGGGTTTGTGGCTTAAATTCGAGATAAATGATGACATGATAACCAATGTGGTTTACCAGATCATTAGTTATTGGTAGGTGTTGAATTAATGTGTAGAACAAAACTTTATAGAATCCCCATAAGTATTATCCCAGCAACTCCCCATTTTGTAAAACATTTCCAGATATGTCTTCCTCTATCCCCATGGTTCTCTCTTTCTTTAGCTTTTATTTCTGCTCATGTTTGTCAACAAAATACATTTTGTTATAGAGCAGAATTTTAGAGAACAGCATTGAATTCATTGGCTTATGTTGCCATCAAAATAAAATGGTTTAAACCTATTTCCACAGAATAAATCAACGTTTCCAGTAAATACAAATCACTGAGCTGGTCTTGGTGGTACACCCCAGGAAAAGAAATAAGCCATCTGAGACTTAGCTTAGAGCTTTCAACCCATAAGTAGTGCATCAGAAAGGCATAAATCCTTACTAATGTGTGTGTGCTATTGGGATTTCAATGATAACTGCACCCTTAGGAAAATTAGAGCGTTTCTAAGTTTCTTTATTGGAAGACGTGCACAACATTAGACATGGGGTTCAGAAATTTAGAAAAAAAAAAGTATGTAGTGAAGAAAAGTAGGTAATGTAATCACAAGTTACTGTACACTGTATTTTCATTAATTGAGAAAAAATCTAAGCACAGCTGGGCACAATGAAAAAGAAATAAAATCTTCTATTATTGCAGTTTTATGAACTTACGAAAGCTGACCATGAGGGTTATACACAGACTAGCAATTAGCCTTTTTCTACAGCAGGTGTCTCATTTTTTGGTCTATTGCTCACAGTTGGGAATTGTAGTTATTTCAAGGAATTGTAAAAAACTTCAACAACATTTTTTAATAAACCCTAAATGCACTACAGGTAAACATGAACCTCTCTGAGTTTATGCTATTCCTGGAAACCTTATTAAAATATGTTTGTATTGATTTAATTGTTCACATTGTTGATGCATGAGGAGGTGTGGCTATGCCATATGCTATAATTCATTTTGACCCGTCACCTCTGCCACTGGGCATTTTCTCTCTAAATAAATCCTGTAGAACATTTCCACTTTTCTTTCCCTTTCTAATTACACGATTATTCCTCATCAATATTATAATATTATATCCTCCACAGATATTATGCCATGTCAGCAATCAGACTTCACAAGTACATTGATTAATGCCAACAAGAGTAACATAAACTGTAAATTTGAGCCTACTACTAATATGCAAACTTCCGATATAGCAGTTTCTTGCATATAGCATAGATTTAGTATACATGAATCGGGGGAGAACAATATCAATCGCACAGAAAAGTAGGAAATAATTTAAATATTATAGGACCCTCCTCATTGCTCATGCATTTTTATTTTATGTAAAACTGGTGAGGGTGTGCTACCATAGGCATTAGAAATTGCAGGTATAGAACAGACAGGAAGAATGCCTTTCGCTGGTGCACCAAGAATAAAGTGAGACTCTTATTACATAACATTTATTTCCTTTATTTTAAAATAGTTAGCGAAATAAAACCACACATACAGAAAATGACAACATTTAATAAAAAGGGGAAGATGTTACCCTTCACTCAGTGTAACCCCTCTTTTCCTCTACCCTATGTATAAATGTGTTTAGCGCAGTTAGCATCCACAAGAGAATAAATGCTCTTGATGCGCAGTAGAGCTTGTGTGCACAATTGGATGTCTTTAGTGGTTTGATACATATAAGTGCTTAATTGTATACACTGTATCTTTCCTAGAGACTGAATCTCCAATTTTGCTAAGTATCGCAAAAAAATGTGTCTGTCACAGGAATCGGCTCTTAAAGCTGGGGTTAGTGTACACAGCCAGCCCGGACAATTTCATCCGGCGCAGCTACCAGCCTTTGAGACTGCTCTGTCTCTTGAGCCCCGGTGAACTTATATCGGAGGTGTGCAGGAGTGCACTCGCCTCGTTCACCCGCCTAGCTCTAATGACGCTGAGTCTGGCGCCAGACTCGCGTCTTGGTCACGGAGGTAACCATTGACCTGGATTGCGCAGCGGTACAGAGAAATTTCAATACATTGGTAAGTGGGGAGGGGGAGAGGGGATTTAAAACACACTGAGTGTGTTTGATCGGTCAGCGTACGCTTCGATTGGAACGCTTCCTCAGGACCACCCGGTGTGCGTCCGGAAGCTCCTTTTATTCCACCCTTCTCATGCATATTCATGAGGTGTTCGGGGGTGTGTGTGACACAGTCCCGCTTATTGGTCTGATGGTACAGGGTTTCTCTTTCATTGGTCTATGAATGGTATACATTAAATGAGTAGCATTGGTATTAAGTGATAAGGCTGTTAATCTATGTCGGAAGTATACTGATGTCCTAATAATAGTGCTCCGGTCTAACAAGATAGTCACGTATCGTCTGTTGCCATTGTCGACATGTGATTCGCCGACTTGGTTCAGGTCAGACCACAATTTTCTGCCTGATCGCATCTTATGTAAATTCAAATTACGGCGGTGTATCTCTAATGGCTACCCCGTCACAGGATCTGGGTGTCTCCATGGAGATTGATTATGGTATTGATATATTTTATTGATGTGCGGTCAAGCATATTCACTTCTGTGAATGACTGTGATAATCGGGAGTGTAAGTTCCGATGCCTCTATTCCTGGGTCTTATTTATCTGGCACATTAAATTCACTGGTCTCATACCATCGGTGTAAGTGATTCATATCGATGTTGTGTGTGGCATGATGTACAAATTTTGTCAGTGCTGTACAAATATTGAGAGAAGGAAGGATGGTGAGGTTTTCTGAGGTCAGTGTGTTCACAACTCTAGTGTAGTGTGTTGGTCGACACGTTAACATATGATAAGTTGACTGTGTATTCCGGGTGAGTATTGGGGATTGGTCTTCTAGTGTGGTTGCAAGACAGGAGAACAAATTCCCAACGAGCACCCTGTCATGAAATCAGGGTGTCCCCATAGGTCTATATTGACGATGTGTATCTCATACTCCCTGAAATGAACGATAAGCGGAGAGTAGGTGTGTGTTCATGCTGTATTTGTGCATGTCGGCTGGATCAGAGAAAACTCGGATATACATATATGTGATGGGATCTTGTGGGGAGTTTGGTGAATTGTGACGTCATTATAATAAGAATCTGAAAATACTGTGTGGTGAACTGTTAACCTAGGTCAGCAGTTATATGTGTTTGGACACCTCATATTTTCATGGGTGCTGGTATTTCACTTGGAGGGTACTTCTTGATCCTCTCTTCTGATTTTAGGTGAGGTAAGTGTATCGCAAGACACTAATAGTGTATCCATCAGTGAGAAAACAGTGAATAAAAAGAAAAATAACTAACTGTGTAGAAAAAAGTGCAACAAAAAACGGGTCGTGTAAGGTCTATTGGTAACCTCTTGGGGTCCAGAGTAGATCTGTGAGTTCTGAATGGACAGTCGTGACTTGTCATGGACAAATAATGAATAGTGACTTAAGTGATTGTCGTGATGGGGAGTGGTTTTGGGGGTGAACTAGCGTGGGGTACATCATGCTATGATGGTCAGAAATATTAGTGTTAGTCTGAATTCACACCACGTGTGGTCTCCAGAGAATAGATGCATCGGTACATATGCATGTATAAGGTTGTGCCATTGATTTTGATGACTTTACATGTTGTGTCATTTTTCCACCTACTTCGGTGGGAACGGTATGCATTCTGTAAAAATACATGAGAAATTGCCGTTTCTTAGTTGTGGATTTGCTTATATCCATTATTCTTTGTTAGACCTTTGTTAAGTTCCATATCATGCTACCTTATGTAATTTGCCACATTGAATTGTGTTTAGAGTGGTTTGTTATCTGGTAGTCGCTCATCTAGCTCCAAACCAGGGATTTATCCCACATCTTTAGTTTGAGACCCTTATTTGGACAGGAAAATTCCTTATGTTTATTAAGGGGCCTGAGACCCTTTATTTAGTCGTAGACTAATTCCTCATAATAGAGATCTGTGTTTGGACCACGCTGGTTGTTATTTATAGGAGGACTGTTTGACGTGTTCTCTTTGTTGGCATCATGTCATTTATTCCCTGCAAGCGTTTGTGACCATATAGGTTATTTTTCACAGGAAGACTGTGTAAGTGTTCTCCTCATTGAGGCCCAATGGGGATAGAGTTTGCATTAAAAATATCAGTCGAGTTTCCTGTTTGAGAAGCTCTTTATCAATGTCCCCTCGGCGGTTACCCATCACTACCTGCATCATTCCATAGGCTTGAAGGCCTTTGGCATTTCCCTGGTGGTACCTGAGGAAATGCTTGGCCACTGGTGTGAGTGTCTTGCCAGCCTGTTGGTCTCTTTTGGCATATTTTATGCTTGCCAAATGCTCCGATAGTCGGATTTTCAGTGGTCTTTTGGTTTTCCCAATATAGTGTTTCCCACAGGGGCACTCGAGATTATAAATTACCCCTGGGGTATCACACGTAATATATTGGTCAATTTTCCACTGTTTTCCGTATCTGTCAGTGTATTCTTGATGGGGGGCTATGTATATGCACACTCTGCAGGTTCCACATTTGAAAGTGCCCTTTCTGTGGATTTTAGCTCTGGTAGGTTTTTCGAAGTGGCTATGTACAAGATGGTCCCTGAGATTTTGGCTCCTTCTCCAACTGATCTCAATTCGATCGCCTAGTATTGCTTCTAGGTCTTTGTCAATTCTGAGTATCCCGAGATGTTTATTGAGCACACCCTGAACCTGCCGCCATTCCTGACAGTACGTCCCAATAAATCTGACCTTCTCATAGGAGTCTGTTGCTTTGTGTTTCTTGGGGACTAGAAGTTGATCTCGTTTATATTTATGTACTTCGCCTCTAGCCTTGCGGATGGATCTTTTACTATAGCCTCGGTTGATGAGTCTGAGGTCTAATTCATCTGCTCTGCTTTCGTACGTAGCATCATCTGAGCAGTTGCGCCTTGTCCTAAGGTATTCCCCCTTGGGTAAACCTTTCCGAACTGGTGGATAGTGCGCGCTCTCATTATGGAGCAGTGAATTGGTCGCTGTGTTTTTCTGGAAGATGTCTGTGACTAGTGTCCCATCAGTACCAACGCTGATGCGTAGGTCAAGGTATTCTACCTCTCTCTGGCTAACATTGCAGGTAAGTTTGAGATTCAAATTGTTGGTATTCAGAACTTCCAGGAATTCCATAAACAAGTTTATGTCCCCTTCCCACAAGATGAGCAGGTCATCTATGTACCTGAGCCATGTAAGTACATGTTCTGTGAACCTGTCATTCCTTTCAGTAAATACGTGCTCCCGCTCCCACCATCCCAGGTACAGGTTGGCATACGTGGGGGCACAAGTGCTCCCCATCGCAGTCCCCCGCACCTGGAGGTAGAAGCGGTCTTCGCATATGAAATAATTGCGGGTCAGCACAAAGCGTAGAAGTCTGATGATGAAGGAATTTAATGGTACATCTCGTTCCATGCTCAAGAAATATTCTGCAGCCTGTATACCATGCTGATGTATTATGCTGGTATACAGGCTCTCAACATCGCAGGTTATGAGCCAAGAGTCAGGATTCAAGGTGATACCCTGGAGTTTGTTCAAAACGTCCATTGTATCCCTCACAAATGAGGGTAGAGTGAATACATAGTCTCTCAGAAAACAATCAACAAACTGGCTCGCCCTCTCAGTAAGACCCCCTATTCCCGACACTATGGGTCGCCCAGGTGGGTTGACTTCGCTTTTGTGGATCTTAGGCAGTAAGTATAGTGTAGGAATCCTCACTGCCTTAACTTCCAGGAACTCAAATTGAGATTTAGTTATGACACCATTTCGCTTAGCCTCTTCCAAGATTTTTCGATATAGGTCTAGATAGTCTAGATAGTCGTCAGTGGGGTTAAAGATCAATGCTTTGTAACAGGATGTGTCATCTAGTTGGCGTTTCAACTCTCTCCTGTATGATTCGATCCCCCATAGCACGATGTTCCCCCCTTTGTCGGAGGGTTTTACAATCGTGTCTTCCCATTTTTTTATCTCTTTTTTCTACACAGTTAGTTATTTTTCTTTTTATTCACTGTTTTCTCACTGATGGATACACTATTAGTGTCTTGCGATACACTTACCTCACCTAAAATCAGAAGAGAGGATCAAGAAGTACCCTCCAAGTGAAATACCAGCACCCATGAAAATATGAGGTGTCCAAACACATATAACTGCTGACCTAGGTTAACAGTTCACCACACAGTATTTTCAGATTCTTATTATAATGACGTCACAATTCACCAAACTCCCCACAAGATCCCATCACATATATGTATATCCGAGTTTTCTCTGATCCAGCCGACATGCACAAATACAGCATGAACACACACCTACTCTCCGCTTATCGTTCATTTCAGGGAGTATGAGATACACATCATCAATATAGACCTATGGGGACACCCTGATTTCATGACAGGGTGCTCGTTGGGAATTTGTTCTCCTGTCTTGCAACCACACTAGAAGACCAATCCCCAATACTCACCCGGAATACACAGTCAACTTATCATATGTTAACGTGTCGACCAACACACTACACTAGAGTTGTGAACACACTGACCTCAGTAAACCTCACCATCCTTCCTTCTCTCAATATTTGTACAGCACTGACAAAATTTGTACATCATGCCACACACAACATCGATGAGAAGGGTGGAATAAAAGGAGCTTCTGGACGCACACCGGGTGGTCCTGAGGAAGCGTTCCAAGCGAAGCGTACGCTGACCGATCAAACACACTCAGTGTGTTTTAAATCCCCTCTCCCCCTCCCCACTTACCAATGTATTGAAATTTCTCTGTACCGCTGCGCAATCCAGGTCACTGGTTACCTCCGTGACCAAGACGCGAGTCTGGCGCCAGACTCAGCGTCATTAGAGCTAGGCGGGTGAACGAGGCGAGTGCACTCCTGCACACCTCCGATATAAGTTCACCGGGGCTCAAGAGACAGAGCAGTCTCAAAGGCTGGTAGCTGCGCCGGATGAAATTGTCCGGGCTGGCTGTGTACACTAACCCCAGCTTTAAGAGCCGATTCCTGTGACAGACACATTTTTTTGCGATACTTAGCAAAATTGGAGATTCAGTCTCTAGGAAAGATACAGTGTATACAATTAAGCACTTATATGTATCAAACCACTAAAGACATCCAATTGTGCACACAAGCTCTACTGCTCATCAAGAGCATTTATTCTCTTGTGGAGGCTAACTGCGCTAAACACATTTATACATAGGGTAGAGGAAAAGAGGGGTTACACTGAGTGAAGGGTAACATCTTCCCCTTTTTATTAAATGTTGTCATTTTCTGTATGTGTGGTTTTATTTCGCTAACTATTTTAAAATAAAGGAAATAAACGTTATGTATTAAGAGTCTCACTTTATTCTTGGTGCACCAGCGAAAGGCATTCTTCCTGTCTGTTCTATACCTAGATTTAGTATACATTTGTAATCAAAGTATATGCATTTTGCACCTTCGTCAATTATTATTTTAAATGTATTGTTTTCATCTTTGTGGTTTTGTATGTAATTGTTGATTATATATTAGGTATATTATTAAAATAATAATAGACAGATGGATATCACATGCAAAAGGAGGCAAGTTGCTATAACTTAAATCTTAAGTTAGTAAATTTAATGTGATTAGCATGTTATCATGTTGAGAGGATACATGGAATCACCTTTAGTCATGATAACAAAATCTTTAATAGGATATTTTAATACAAAGATAATGTAACAACATTTTTTTCTAAAGAGGAGATGTGAATGAATACCACCAAAGCAGCAAATTATAGGTGTTTTGTCATCTAAATATGGCAATTATGAAAATTTGCCTTATTTTTCTGCATACAGTATAATGCGGCCAGCCTCTGGTTACTTTTCATTGAAATGAATGGGGAAGCACTGATTGGCTGAGAGCATGGCAACTGCTCCCTTAGCCAATCAGACCTTCCTGAGAACAGGGAGAACAGTTCTTAATGTACGTAGGCTGCTGGGAAAACGGCTTCTGCTCAAAACTGCATGTCCAGGCCTATATCCTTTAGCCTACATCTTGCTCTCTCCACTAGTGCATGTTTTGCCTGTTCACTAACACCAGTTTGCTTAAAAATTAAGCAATCATCTCATGTTCTCTTAAGAGTTGATCCACCTCTATTTTGAGATACAGTATTGCCTCCATTATCAAATCTCAAGGTATTCAGTCTGTGACCTGTTTATATAAAAGCCTCTTGCAGTGTGTTATCTTTTTCACAGCTTCAGATTTCTCTCTGATAATGTTTGCATACATATGTCATCCTTTTATAATAATAATAATAATAATAATAATAATAATAATAATAATTAATATTATTATTATTATTATCATTTATTTAAATGGCGCCACAAAGGTTCTGCAACACCTAATTGCAGTACATAAATGAATAAGCAAAACAGTGCCTTACAGTTGAATACAAAAAAAAGAAAAGTCAGGGGTACATAAACATAGCTGCATCAGTAGAGGACACTGGAATAACTATCAGTGTTGCACAATCCACAAGATTTGATGCCATCAAAGATTTTAGGTAAGAGAAAGAAAAGCATATGAAGGAAGAGGGCCCTGCTCTTTAGAGCTTGCATTCTAAAGGGGAGGGCAGACAAACAAACAGGGTTAAAGCAGATGGGGTAGACAGTAAGCCTGGAACAGAGAGTAAAAGTGAGATTTGTCTGGGTTTGGTGAAGAAGTGGGTCTTGAGAGCCTGTTTGAAGTTTTGTAGAGAGGTGGAGAGTCTGAGGGTGAGAGGGACAGAATTCCAGAGGGGGAGAGCAGCATGTGAAAATGATTGGAGGCAGAAATAGGAGGAAGTAATCAGTAGGCAGGAAAGGTGGCATGCATTAGCAGAGTGAGGAGGACAGGCAGGAGTTTAAAGGGAGGTAATGTCAGAGATGTAAATGGGAGAGGAAGGGTGAGAGATTTTTACAATAAGTGAGTGAGAAGCTGGAATAGGATTCTAAAAGAGAAGCCAGTGAAGAATAGTCAACTACTGTTAGTGAAAGTGGGGGAGTGGGGGAGGTGGAGTCATGAGAGCAGACAGAAAAGTAATGGTTAGAGAGGTAGGAGTACAGCCAGAAGAGGGGAGCATCACTCAGGCCAAGGGAGTGAATGATTTGCAGAAGGAAGCGGTTGTCCAAAATGTCCAAAGCAGCAGAAAGGTCATGAAGAATAAACAAAGAGTAATGGCCCTTAGATTTTACAGCATGGAGATCATTGCAGACTTTTGTAAGGGTTGTTTCAGTGGCATGGAGAAGACCAGTCAGACTGGAAAGGTGTCAAGTAGGTGTGAGAGGAGAGAAAGGCAGTATGGAATTTGGAGGCATAAGGGAAGAGAAAGAGATGGGTCTGTAGTTGGAGAGGGTGTTTGTTTTTTTAAGGATTGGGGAGACAAGAGAATGCTTGAAGGAAGGGGAGTAGTGCTTGATGAGAGGGAGATATTGAGGAGGTGGGCTAGATGGGAACAGGTAGAGAGAGAGGTAGGGGAGGAGGCATGAGGAAATAGGGTCAGATGGGGACCTGGTGTATGGGGGGAAATTTGCAAAGATGGGAGTTCTATTTCAGGAATTTGCTATGGGCAACCAATCAGATACTATTATCTTCTAGAATGTGCTAAACTATACTTTCTGATTGGTTGCCCATAGCAACATCCCATGGGAAATAGAACTCCCAACCTAGTAATTTCCCCCACGGAGTCAGTTTTCGATGTAAAATACAGAAGAAGCCACACTTATCCTTGTTCCCTTCTCGCTGCAGCGCCCTGCCTCAGTGCTCACTGAGAATGGGAAGCACGTGCTTGTGAGATGCTTCCACATCCCATTCATAGCAATGAGGCATGTAAGTGTTTCCCATGCAAATAAGTTGAATCCGGGTTGCTGTGGTACAAAGGGAGCAAAGATAAGCGTAGCTCCAGTTGTAAGTGGCAAAATGAAGAGCAGAGAGTGATGACGGAAGGTGGGCATAGGAGAAAGTTGACAGTGGTAAAGAGGCACCCAGGGTGTTTAGGCTAAGGGGAGATGAGGTTGTTGACTGTTTAGCAAGGAAAAGTCTGAAATGGAGGAAGTCTGCCTTAGAGTAGGATTTCCTCCATGGTTTCTTAGCATTACATGAGCAATTTTGCAGTTTTCTGGTGCTTTTGGAGTGCGGTTGAGGTATTAGTTTGCAAGGGTGAATAGTGGTTAATGGAGCAACAGAATCTAGAGCAGAAGTAACGGGTGCATTAAATAGGGAAGTGATTGGAAAAAAGAGAATAGGAGAAAAGTCAGGTAAAGATGGAGGATAGGGAAGTGGGGTCAATGGCCTCAATGTTAGTGATGGCACTCATAGAAGGTGGAGGTGGAGGAGAAGCAGAGAGGTATAAGTTAAAAAGAGACCAAGTGATATTCAGAGAGTGAGAGAATGTGAAATTGAAGAAATCACAAATATCAAAATGGCAGGTGAAGGCCAGATTAAATGCGTTTAAATGTGTCTCTATGCTGTTTGATCATGTATGTAAGTGCATTTTATTAAAAGCATATGTTTTATCACAACTGATTTGCACTATCTTGCCTATCTTTGGTCTTCTCAATCACTTGAGACAGGAGACTTTATTTACAGATCTGTTCACCAAAGGATCCGATGAGATAACATGTGTAATATTTAACCATTGTGTGGTAGTATATCCATCTGTGTGTGTTTTTCATTTGGTGATTTTAGTTTACATGAACACTTTAAGAGTGCTTTTATAGCTGTGTAGTTATATATTTCTCCTCTGCATATCTCTGGAGCATTGTTTGGCTGTCACTCTGCACTGTATTAGCCTTCTAACTGCACCTGTGATCTTATGCGCATGCAATTCTACAATCTGTATCCAATATATATTTCAATGTATTATACTGTTTATTAGACATGTTGCCCCACACTGAAAGCATGAGTGCCATCTCTACATCATTTGGGTTTGGGTTATCAGCAGGATCTTCCACAATGTTTTATAAATTAATTGTATTTCTATAGCAGAGGTCCAGGATGTCCAATTCTCTGCATCATTTAGCTTGATAAAGCCTATAATGGGAGTAGTGCCTACAGATATAACTATGCAGCCTTTGTCATCTTGCTAACTTTAGTCTGTGACACATATGCCCTGTAGCAGGTGCAAAAAAATACATATCCTAACATGCATACAACTGCATTTGCCGGACACTCTCTATTGAAATGTATCAGCATGAGAATGCCTCTATTCACCCCTATGCTGCCTCTCTGGTTGCAAGGTTGCATTTGGGCAAAGCACCTAGTCTACCATGCACATTATTTATTTATTTATTAATTAACAATTTCTTATATAGCGCAGCATATTCCGTTGCGTATGCATATATATTCTTTTTCTGAGCATGCACATACATCATGCAGGAAATGCTGCAGAAACTGTGATCACCAGTGGCGGAAATTGTGGGTAGTGAGCCCTTGAGCAAACATATAATTTGAGCCCCCGTCCTCCACCTCACAATATGCAACACAGCAGTTACAGGGAGAGGCAGAGGATGACAAGGAGAGGCAGGGAGAGCTAAAGTGTGACAAGGAAAAACATGAGTAGGGTCCTCCTTCCTCACGTACTCACCCTACCTCATTACCTCACCAGTGCTCCTGTCCTGTTTTTCCCTTCCTCTACTTCATCTTCAGTCTCCTCGACAATTTCCACACCTACTTCTGAACTGATGCTGATTTTAGTTCTACCAGCTATACCCCTATTTATACTGTATTTTTCAACACACCCTGTACGGTACCTTGTAATTTGTTTTTTTTGTTTGCTATGTACGGCGCTGCGGACACTTTGCGGCGCCTTATAAATAAACGTACTACTACTAAGTAACAGAAAGTGGGGGACAAATGCAGCAGTGGGCCTTTATTCCTCAGAGGCCCCAGTGCACTGCCACTGCTGCACCATTGGTTGTTCCACCTCTGGTGAGCACTGCGTACTCACTATGAATCATCCTCTATATGGATACATCCACATGGACGAAACACACACCTATAGAATTCTGATTTGTTATAAACCATGTAGCATAATTCCTTTGAGTGGTTTAAAGTTATTTTTGACAGCGTTAAAAATATGAGATTTTTATTTTTCAGATAAACGCTATTGTACAGTACATAAAAAAAACAGGTTATGGTAAATTTTAATTACAACAAAAGGTGGATGAAACTACTAGAATGGAAGCAATGCTGGACTGGTATTTTATAAAGATTTTATACTTTATCTAATTTACAGGTGACGGGGCATTTAAGGAGTAGTTATCATAACATGGTAATATTTGGCTAATATTTCAATAAATTTTCATATGGAATCTGCAATATCATGAATTTTAAAAAAGTTTAAAGTTTAATCAATTCAGGAATTAAAAAATTGTATTTTAAAGCATATGCTGTTATTTAGCATATATGCTGATATTATGTTTATTGTACCACTGACTGCTAAAATTGCCATTCCATGTGCTTTTGTTTTTTCAATTCTATGTTCCTTAAAGCATAAAAAACATAAACATTATTATACTTATTTCTCAAATTTGTCTTGCAATTATTTGATTGAAAGAGGTAATCCCCTCTGTGTATTTAAAACAGTACAATATGGGGCCGATGCAGGTTGGTTCGGTAAGATAACAGCTTACCAAGCACCTGAGACACCGCCAGTCACCCTTCTGAACATCCAACCCACTGCCGATTTCCCTCGTTAAGATGCAAGGGGATACTGTATGTAACTAAAACAGATCCCCTCGCATGCCCCCCGCTGACCATTGAATGATTTCTCCTGCATTTGCAAATAGAAGTCAGAGGCAATTGACTTTTATTTGTGAGCACTGGGATGAAGACAGGGTGGACAGCTAATGTCCTGGGACATCAGCCATCCGGCCCTGGCAGGCATCAGCCCATCTACAAACCCATGGGAATGCCCAGCGTTTTCATGGGGATGCCTATAAAATGCTGGGCGTTCCTGGGCATCCCCTTCCTGGCCACATGGGCAAAAGGCTTGCCAAAGCCATTCACAGAGGTGAGCTAGAATCATCCCCTATAACTTCTAGAAACTAAAGTAGAACCTCTCCTTTACAAGCTTTGTAACTAAGACTTAGCATCCCCAGCATCTGTCAAAATATATTATTATTATTATTCATAGTAGTCAGGGCCGGACTGGCCATTTGGCACTTCTTGCAAATGCCAGAGGGGCTGATGGCCAGGTGGGCTGATTTCTTCTTGTAAGGTGAAGGCTCTGCCTCTCAATCAGCACACAGACAGAGTCGCTGGACTTAAGGTGGGTCCGGTGGATCTCTCTGTGCGCTGCTAAGGTCCAGGAGAGGGGGGCTTAATACACCGCTATTCCTCTCTCTCCTGCAAGCTGAGAGAGGCAGAATGTGCATGAATGGTGCATTGTGCTTGCACATGCACGTGCCCAGCGTGTGCATAACCGAGACAAAGGTCGCACACATGCACAAATGCCAAGGCCAATTTGGTGGCCCAGTCTGTCACTGGTAGTAGTAGTAGTAGCAGCAGCAGCAGTAGTAGCAGTAGTAGTACTATAATAGTAGTAGAGTGATAGTATTGCTTCACTTTTATATTTTTATTCTATGATATCTAGTAACTACATATAACTTCAGGATGAATAGTATGCCATACAGTATCTTCCGATATACACTACAGACTACTGTACTTCTTTTTATTGCAACCCCTATGGTTACTCCTCACCCCAATTACCTGTACATTTCATTTTTTATTTTAGTTAGGCAAAGCTGGCCTGTATATGAAAGGTACATTTACATGCTATGATTTTCTAAATTGCTTACTTTGGCTTTGAAATAAATGATCTGTGGAGTACATTTCATGAAAGCAATCTCATCCTCTAACAGACAAACTCATCAGCAGTGCATTAACTGAAACTTTGATGTGCCCAAATGGTGGGAAAAAAGCTACATTTATGTTTACTTTATGGGCAAGAATAAAATTATCAAGAACTGATTGATGAGTAGAATAGGAAACTTAAATTGTACTTAATTTGTTTTTCTTCCAATTTTTTTTTGTCTAAAAGTATTTTATTGCACTGAAATGCAATATGTAAAACCTAAAATGACATATTCCATCGGCCCACCTAAACTACTAAATGTATGGTTTTAAGAAATATCATACTGTAGAGTGCAATTTTGAAAATTTTAAGATTCTGCAAAATTAAGTGATCCAGAGGAGTAAGTAGATTTCATATGTTCCAGGCAGTTTATCTAAAGAACTCAAAGTAAGGATTCAAAACAAGGAGGCTTCTATAACAACAGATCTTATTGCAATTGATGCTTAGGAATATTCCATGGTTTTGATATGTCCCACTCCTTGGTGGCATTCTCTGCTCTACTGGTGGCAGCCTAATGTTGTCGCCTGAGATTACTTCAGGCCTGGCCAACATATGGCTCTCTGGCTACTGTGAAACTACACATCCCAGCATGTGTTGCCACAGTTTTAGCATTCCTTAATAGCAAAACTGTGGCAAGGCATACTGGGATTTGTAGTTTCAAGAGAGAGCCACAGGTTGCCCAGGCCTGTACTAATTGATATCCTTGTTGTGGCATTGGAAGCAAAACAGAAAAGTTAACCACAGACACAGACAGTGTAAAGTTACTACAGATGAAAGAATGTGTACCCTGTAAATTGACTGCTGCCTATTGCATTACATACAATACAAATTTAAACCAGGCATTAATTGTTTAACTTCAGTAGCTATAAAAACAATTAAATAAAAACTGTTACACAATGATGACAATTGAATCATAGTTTCTGGAATTCTGGAATAGAAAATTTGGTCACCTTGGATACTACAGGTATCCTAATTTAGAGATGTACGCATACTTGATGGCCAAGAGACTGTTGCTATGGTCTATGCTGTCAGTGAGGGGACTCTTACTGATATGTCTACAATGAAAGCCAGAGCAAAGTCATATTATTTGTTGATATTTTATTATGTGCTTAACCCCAATATTTTACATGAAGTTATAGAGAAACTTTAATTAAATATGTGTGTAACATGGACAAGCTTATAGCAATAGTTGTTGTTGAGTATGGATTGCTCTGCTGCACGGACTCCAGGGAGACTTCATTCCCTGTACCAAGATGGCCACGGAGCTAAGTATGTCACATGAAAGGCATCATCTTGTCGCTGTTAGATCACAAAAATGAGAAACAGTAGTCTTCCATTTAACTCCTGCAAGACCTATGATTTCCTACCTTCTGAAAGCGTTTTTAGTAATCCTCAGCTGGTGATCTTTGCGATACCCTACTTCACTCAAATTGTACTCCATCTACCATTATGAGTACCTGTTTTATTTATAGCCAATAAACCCTCTCCAATGGTTAAATCATTTTGCTGATCATACAGTAGTCTGAGGACAATTGCTGGTACATGAGTTCTGTTACATTACTAAACCTATACACATATTATCAACAATTAAGGTGCAATCTAACTTTAAAAAGAGGTTCTAAAACAGTCTAAGCATTAAGGATACAATTGAGTGCAAAGTCTTCACTGCCAAAAAATCTCACTTCAATCTTCTCACTGGAGAGGGGGATGCTGAGAGGGATGGTGGCTGCTATGAGATGTACAGTTCTCTCTGCTGCTGCCTCTGGGGGGGTACACACAGGGGTCATACACTGATACACACACATTCACACACAGACACACACACACACACATACACTCACACATACTTGCCCACCCTCACAGACAACACATACCAACATATGCTGCTGCAGAAAATCAGGTCCCAACAGCTTGAGAAAGCACTTCGGAAAGTGGGTAATAACTGAATAAATAAGCTAACTGGAAAGTTCCATTTCACTATTTTTATGGGGGAGGAGTTTCCAAAAGGGTGCCTGCTGATTTTTCCTAAAATAAAGATTTCAGGAAAAAGAAAACTAAACAAAGACACTGTTACTTCTAAAGAAATCATGGCATCTATTCATCTCTTTTTACATTAAATTGGAAAAACTGTGGCAACTGTCAAAGACCCTATGCCCAAGGGATTTTCAAATCTCCGTCACACACTTAAATTAAGGCTTACAAGGAAAAACAGAAAATATTTAAATGGGTGGGGGTCTAGGGATGACTGCATGAAGGTCGATATACAGTACATTAGATCAACCACAGAAATCAACATGGCTTAGGATGACACCTGAAATAGGTTGACATGACTAAAATTGACAGGGTCAGATGGTCCACACAAGCATTAGGTCGACAATGAGTTTTTCATATTCTTTTTGTCCCAAATGTCGACATAGTCAACATATACAACATCTAAGTGCGCTCACCATGCTTTGGGCACTGTGTCTCACTGCACTCGGAACACTATTTTATTCTCCCACCATGCCGTAATGGATGGTAGAGTATGAAATACCTGAGAAATGGGGAAAGGGGACAAAGGAAATAGGCCTAGGGCACAGGACTAATTTGACACTGGGTAAGAAGGCATTCTCCAATCAACAGAATTAACTGTAGATATATTATATTATACGGTTGTGGAGATGCTCCCAGGCAGTAGGGTAAGCGTATGCAAAAAAGGATATCCAAGAGAGACTCTTTATTGATCTTCTTAGGTTCCTCTACAGATCTACAGACACTTTAGAAAGTTATATTTCATTACTTTCTCAAATTTATTTATGTATAAATGTTGTTTGTCTCTGTCTAATGTCTTTTTTGATCCAACTTTAAAGGATCAATTTTTAAATAATAAAGTTAAATCTTAACAGTAATTATTTTGTTTAAAGAAGACTGTGCCCCACCCGGGAGACTTTTTGGTATCCTCTCTTGGATATCCTTTTTTGCAGAGTATGAAATACCGCCTGTCGGGAAAAGTAATCTAAAAAAAAGTGAAAAACTCATGTAGACCTTTTGATTGCCGACCTTCCCATTGTCGACCTAATGTTTGCGTCCACCTTCTAATCTTGTTGACCTTAGCCGTGTCAACCTATTTCAGGTGTTGACCTACGTCGTGTCGACCTTCAGTAATCAACCTAATGTATGTTGACCTTCATAGGGTCAGCCTGATGACCATGACCCATTTTAACTGCAATATGGGAGAAATAACAGTACCACAAGCACACACAGCTTCACATATGAAGATGTACAGTATAAGGGCCTACATAGGGCAGTTGAGCATTTTTTTTATATTTTTTATGAGGAATGAAAACAAAACAGATTTTAACTTTACATTTTGATCAATGAATAATTTCTGACTGCCAGTAAAATCAGCTTGGAAATGATGTACAGATTATAAAGTAACAGGTCATTGCTACAATACACTCCTAGAGACCTACTTATTTCAGAGTCATCCTACAAAGTATAAAAGAATACAAATTTTCATGAAACAGTTGATACAAAAGAGCACATTATTAATTTACAAGACATTTGCTGAACCCACTGTTTGGCTGTTGTAGTTTCCATTAGCATTTGGTCGAGTGTGTTTTGTTGAATATGATCTGGCACACACAAGCTCTCCAGAGTACAGCGTTTTCACTCTCTTTCCTTATTCATCCACTGACTTCACTTACTATAGCGACATATGACTGATCTTTGCAGTCATGCCTCTCTACTACATATCTTTCAGAAAATATCTATATACTTTCCAAGACTCCAGACTAAAATGCCAATAATTCTGTTATTGTCCACCAAGATATAAAAGTAACTATATATCTTGTCATTGTGAATCATGTCACAGATTATTCTACATGTACACCTTAGGAATATGAAATCTACAGGCTTTATTTGTTTACTGTAAAGTTCAGTTCTGTTAGACAAAATCGACAGTTTCTATCCAAAAATGAAATCATGAAATAAAAAATTCAGCATCATCTTTTTGCGAAATAGAAATATAAAAGCTTTGGCTTTCCTGAAATGTTTTTGTTTGTTTTTGTTTTTTTGCCTTGTCACCTCTTAATGAGTTTTATGTCTTAGTGTATAAAGCAGAAAACTGATATATGAAGGCAATTTTTAGTGGTGTCACTTTTATCAGTGAATGATTGTACAAACGATACATTTCTGACATGACTTTTTTTCACCTTTTGAAGATCTTTTCATTTCGTTTTAAAAGGCCAGCAATAAAGGTGAAAGGAAGTTTAACTAGTTTAAGACTTTGATAGTCCACTAGCCAGACAAGCATGGGGATAGTCTGTAGTCAGATTCCCTGGGATCTATGTTCAAATACTGATTCTGTTTTATTTCATTGTTCCCTAATCCACAGGTATCACTGATCCCAGCAGGGCAGTGTAGGAAATATGGTACTGTTACTGTTAACTTACTGTCAAGTTCAGTTAAGCAACAGTGAATACCATATGGATGGACAAAAAAAGGATTTCCTTTTGTGATATTAATTGTAGGAGTTCAAACACTCATTTCCTTTCTACTTAATGCATACCTGCTGTAGAACAACTTCACTTGATGTGTATGTTTCTTTCATTTATGTAATTTTATATATACTGTAGATTAGTACTGCGATTAAACGGTAAACATGTTGCAGGTAGCAGTGACATAAGTTTGCCCCAGTTGCCCAGAGTCAAGATAAATAATAAATATTGGGGCCCCCCACACACACTCACACACACAACAGAGCACCTTATAAATATATGTATGCATGTGTGTATGTATGTATGTTATGTTTAAAATAAAGAGAGTGATGTCTATGGTCCTACTAGGAGGGGGAGTCAGCCACAGAAGCGACAGCTTTCAATGAAGGTGCCCCTTTGGAGCAGGAGCCCAGTGGCTGAGGACTCCATTGCCTCCCATAGTTACGCCTCTGGCAGGTAGTATTCCGATTTCTTAGAGTGCTACTGAATTATATTGTTTTGTACCCCTGTTCATTATGTTTCTCTTGCATTGTGTAGTGCATGAGAAAATTGTGGTGTAATCCAATGTAAAAAATAAGTTCAACCCATAAGACACTGTAATATAATCTTATTAAATGCTATAAACTAATAATATATTTAGTTTTGTCTAGTACTGTAGCATAATCAGGGGTGCCGAGAGAGGGGGGGGAGCAGGTACAATTTACCCGGGCCCGGGCCTGTCAGGGGGGCCCTAGTCTGGACACACAGGTTTTTTTTTTTTTTTTGGTGGCAAGTACCCCTAACATGACCCATTCCATTAGGTACAAAATGCTCTGTTCCTGGACTTCCCTGTCAGTGGTAATTACAGAGGTTGGACTCCAGCACAGTCCAAAATTCAAAGAGGGGCAGTCACATCAACTGCCAGTGAGTCCAGGACAGTGATGCTTGGGGTGGCAGTATATGTGACCCCCCCTTTTGAGTATTGGACTGTGCTTCAGGCTCACATCTGTAATTGCCACTGGCAGGGAAGTCCAGGAACAGAGCATTTTGTACCTAATGAAATGGGCCATGTTGGAGGGTATGTGCAAATCCTTTGCAAAGAGCATGTAACCCCTGGCAGAGCATGTTAACCCCTGGCAGAGCATGTAAATCAGGGCAGACAGGTTAATCCCTGGCAGAGCATGTTAACCCCTGGTCGAGCATGTTAACTTCTTAATATGTAATGAGCATTACGGTGTGTGGCATAATGTGTAATGAGCATTATGGCATGTGGTATAATATGTAATGGATGTGTGACATGTGTAACAGACATTACAGTGTAAATGTTTGTACGTGTATCCACCTTGGAAACAATGGCGTAACACAAGGTCCGCAGAGTGTGCGGGGATCTCCACCTGTGGGGGCCCCAGGAAGTTGTTGTACCGGGGCCCAGAATTTCTCTTGGCGGCCCTGAGCATAATACAGTGTCATCACAAGGCTGGGTATAAGCTATTAAGTCTACTCACCCTGTCTCCCATTGCAGTACTTTATTATGTGTGCTAAATGTGCTGGTGAAGAGGGGCTTGGCTTCATGGACACTTTGGGAAATGGAAAACCCCATTTCTGTGATGCTGTGGACTTGCTCAATGTTCCAGTAGCTTCTGGGCAGCCCCCAAACTTTCTTGTCTCACTGATGCTCGGTTACACATCTATGGGGTATCAACCCCACAGATGGTGCCAATCAGTGGGGACTGCACCCACAAATTATGCCACTTCCTTAATAATATAGTGATAATATATGGACAACCTTACATTGACACAATAAGGGTGTGTAGAAATTATCCTCAACATCTGCTTGATCTGACATATCATTTTAGCTGTGTACAAATTACACGGTGGAAAGAACATAGAAAAACATGGTACAACCATTCCCTGCTCTGGAAACACTTGCACCGACTTCTCGGTGTATATAGTATGTATTTGCAAACTTATTAGATAATAGATGTCGCATATTTGCAATGCACCAACAATCCACGTTGGCACTCATTTTGCATTGTTAACACTTCAAAAAATTCTGTCATCCTTGTAAAAAGAAGAGCGAGTCTGATATGTAAAAACTGCAGATCAACATAATTTTTGAAAGGGGCTGGCGGACTAAAAGATGACTTTTCTGTTGCATCTGTACATTCCTCGTTCTGTCTATAATGGTACTTATACAGTATGAGCAATTTTTTACATTTCAATTGCTGAATAAGGTGGAAGAATCTGACCTAAATGACAAAAAACCTGATAATAAAATTAAATAAGCTAAACAATGAAAACAAACCAAACAAAAGTATGTTGTAAGTTTGATATATTTGAGATTCTTCAAATTACATTATAAAAGGACCTTTTGAGGGAAGCACTGGCTCCAACATCTATCTCTCTGTTTATCTATGCAAAAATGAACATAATACCTTCAAGGCCAAAACTGTTATTTCTCTTGCCTTAGTATCTATACATACCGTCCAACTGTCTCCATTACAGCAGGACAGTCCTGCTATTTGGAAACTGTCCCCCTGTCCCTTTCGTGGGTGGCAATGTCCAGCGAAGGGGAAGGGGGTACAGGCATCTCTTTAGTGCAGGGAGGGAGGGAGTTAAGGTAGCCATGGGGCTGCCCAGTCACTAGGAGAGTGCTGGCTATGCCCTTGAAAATGATAAACAATAGGTGTGTTCTTGTCACACACACCTACAGTAAAAGTACCTTACATGTAGTCCCTTACAGATTTAAGAAATTAATATTAAATTACAGTAAATGCCACTTTCTTACCAAATCCATAGAAATAAATATTTTTATTATTATTATTATTATTATTATTATTATTATTATTACTTGAATAATAAGGTATATACCATGTACTGTAGATACTTGAAGAAACTTTGTCATTTGCAGATTTTGCTTTTTGGAGACATTGGTTAAGGATCAGCCAGGCTTTCTACCCAGCCATAAGGAGATGGAAGTCAATGCTGCACTCAAATGTATACACAGTATATAGACAAACCCATAACATTTTTTGGCATGTCATAGGGACTGATTCACAGTTGATCGCAAATGCAACAACAATTTTCAAATGGGAAAACCCATACTGCACTGAAGGTGGGGCAAATGCAACATGTGCAGAGAGAGTTAGATTTGGGTGAGTTACTTTGTTTCTGCACAGGGCAAATACTAAAGAAGAAGATTGATAGGACTGACCCTGTAGAGGGACAGAACTGAGGGTGCATACTATGAGTGGAGTAACCTGCAACCACAAAAAAATGGGGTAGTTACCCCCGTGAATATATACAGATAAACGAAAAGGGGTGAGCAGCACACACAATAATTTCAATTGATATAGGAAATGAATGAATAGATTGGATAATCTTTTAAACAAAATGTTATGAAATAAATTGAAAAACATCTATTAAAATGCAATATAAAACATGAATAAAATAAAGACACCCACAAAAGTTGCTAACTGTCCCAGAGAGTCCATTCCTACATTACCCCTGGTTAGTAAAGGGAATATGAATGAAGAAATAGTTACCACTCTTGATTGGGTATGTCCGCTTGTATCCATGTGGTCAGTCCAAAGCTGGTATAACTAACCATAAGTCCACCGGAGATGTATTTGCAACAATGGTCTGCAGATGGAATGGTGAATTTGGCTTTTTTCCAAGCTAGGCGTAATGTCCTGGAATTAAGTGGTAGTTGATTTCAAAGACTTTTAGAATGATCCAGTTGGTATAGTCCTGAAGGGTTGGTTTGAACTACAATCCAGGGTTTTGTGTGAAATCTGGGTGTCCAACCAGCTCCCTGGCAAGTTTTGTTAAACCAGTTAGCTTTATGATAAAGCTACCTAGCATAGCGAAATGCATCAGTAAGCTACTTGGACTCCAATATTTCACACAGAACCCTGGATTTTAATCCAACTTTTGTCTTCTATTTATTAGTACACACCAAGCAGATTATTCGATGACCCAAGAACCAGACCAGTGTAGGTTAACCAGGTAGTGTGGTTTATTGTACAAGTGGTAATACAGCTGTAGTCATGGTTAGACTGGTAGAGGAAAAGCATGAAGTGTAGCTTGTGACAGACCAGGGTTCAGACAGACCACTAGCTGGTGACTGTCTATGGGATGCGGTAGTGGTGAAGGTGCTGGAGCAATGGTCAATGCAATTAATAGCATCATGGTCTCAGGAATTTAGGGGGAGACAGCCATATCTTACTATATAATTCATAAATAGCAACAAGATGAGACTGTACATGTGCAGTAATAGTACTGCTAAAATCTTGGTAAGGGATCATCCCCTGAGGAGACGTATTGGAAAGTGTGCAGTAGTGCTCTAATAGGCAACTGGATCTATTTAAAATATCAAGGTGCACATAGCCTAGTAGCTTGTGCTCCATTGAAACTAAGGAGTAATTCTCCTATATATTTATAGTTATGACATATTACAAGAACAATTTAATTCCCTCGGGTCACCAAAAAGCTTACAATATTCCATTAGTACTCAGGGTAGTACAACCCATTTTGCAAGTGTAGTAGGGGCTTCATATTATGAGCCAATGTGGTTATAGTTGTTTAAAAATTTGCTGTCATTCTTTCTTTCTAAAATATAATATAAAAAAAATAAATTAAATAAAAATAATAATAAATATATTTAACTTAAAAACTGTTTAAGTAAAACTGAAACCTTGTTTAAGAGTCCTCCACAAGTGGATTCAGTTATTTCTGAGTGCAGCACCCCTGCATTTGTATATATATATATATTGCAAGGAGACCACTATCACAATTTCTAAGATTTAATTTTTCTCTGAGCAGATTCATGATTATTGCGATGTAAAAATGATGACTCTATTATGTGAAAATCTCAGAGTAGTGCAGCTTAAAAATATACATTAAATCAAGTGCTGATGTGATCTCTGAATTATGAGCAGTAAGATTCATGTTCTTCACAATTTGCCAGAATACAAATGTTCAGCAGCAAATATTAAAATATACATCAGGAATGCTCAGTTTCGATAAACTGAAAATTTGCATTATAGAAATAATTATGATTTTAAAACAGGTCAGAAACGTGGTTATTTGTTAAGATGGACAAACCCCAATGTTTTAGTTTGCAATATGATTTGCAAAATTGCGTCAAAAGGTTATATTTTAACAAATCAATTTGTATATTTTTAGTAGTGGTTCTAGGGGAAAGTAATACAATTTTTATTACATGTATTTGTCCTTATTTATAAATAAAATAAAAAAGGAACAGATTCACCAGACACAACAGAAGGATATTAACGGGCACTAAAATGCTTTTCAAATCGGCATCTATTTGAAAACAAATTTAAATATAATACATATTGGCTGTATTTGAAGAGTTTAAAAAGGGTACGCAAATGTTTGAATTTTTATTTGAAATATAGGTACTCTTTACCTAGAAGGGCGCCCACGATTTTGATCGGGGGCATCGTTAGGGAAAAAAAATTGCGTCGGTCGCATCGCATGCGACCAAAAAATCGCATGCGATGCGACCGACGCGATGACCGCGATTTCCCATAGGGAACAATGTTAAATGTCCCAATTGACCCGATTTTCCATTAAATGGCCCAATTGACCCGATTTTCCATAAAGAACAATGTTAAATGCCCCACAGAGGCCAAATAGGCACCCTGAAGTGCGAAATGGCCCCCACCAATTGTTAACGCCACCCCACGATCAACGTCAACCTGAAGCATGGCGAGCGCAGTGAGCCCGCGAGGGGGCGGCGGTACGCGTCCTACGACCTTTTCATACCCCCACTATCCACGTCGGCGTGGAGTTGAGAATAGAAAGTGTGGTGAGCGCAGCGAGCCCCCGAGCCCGAAGCGTGGCGTGCGCAGCGAGCCCCGCGAGGGGACGCGGACAGCTGTGAAGGTGTCCGCATCCCCTCGCGGGGCTCGCTGCGCTCGCCTCGCTGCGCTCGCCACACTTTCTATTCTCAACTCCACGCCGACGTGGATAGTGGGGGTATGAAAAGGTCGTAGGACGCGTACCGCCGCCCCTCGCGGGCACGCTGCGCTCGCCACGCTTCGGGTTGACGTTGATCGTGGCGTGGCGTTAACAATGGGGGGGCCATTTCACACTTCAGGGTGCCTATTTGGCCTCTGTGGGCCATTTAACATTGTTCCCTATGGAAAATCGGGTCAATTGGGACATTGAACAGGAAAATCGGGTCAATTGGGACATTTAACATTGTTCCCTATGGGAAATCGCGGTCATCGCGTCGGTCACATCGCATGCGATTTTTTAGTACATGCGATGCCCGCTATGGCCGCGATGGGCGCCCTTCTAGGTAAAGAGTACTGAAATATATTATAATATAATTGTGTTTGAAGAGTTTAACATAGGTTTGGTAAATATTATTGTTCAGGTACTGTTGAATTTACAGTGGTTATTATTTTATATTTACACATATAAAGTGAGAGATTTTGTAAGAAATCTCCAGGGTTTTTTTTTTAAGGCTGCAATCATTCACACTGCAAAACCAGTTTGATTTTGATTTCTAAACGATTGCTGCTTTAAAAAAACCTGGAGATTTCTTAACAGATCTCTCTTTCTGACTCTCATCCTATTAAATTTCACCCATAGTTATAACAAAAAAAAAATGTTCTGTAAAATATGTATGTTATGTATATAATCGTAAAGTGCAACGGAATATGCTGCGCTATATAAGAAACTGAAGATAAATCAATAAAATATATAATCATTTTTACTGGTGTATGCCATGTGTACTAATCCTTTACATATAACACATAGATCAGAATTTTATATTGTATTTCGTTTAGCTAAAACTGGGTTCTAGGATTAAATATATATATATTTAAATACATACATATATAAATATATTTAACTAAAAAATATTTTTTTAATGTTCAATTTGATAGTTTCGGGATGAGAATGAAACTGACAATCTTTCTCTTTTTGTAAACATTGTATTCCTGGTTGCCTAGTAGCAGTATGTAATGGAAATGCTTTAACATTTAATCCTACAATTCCCTTATTACATGCGAGAATGCCCGAAAATGCCCCTTGGTTCACAGATTATCACTGCTCCATTTTCCTCAACAGATTAAGAGACCACCCTTGAGGTTGTACTTTCTGATCAAATGTCTAGGGTAAAACAACATAGGAATATGGGAGGAAAGGTAAATTGTTCTTGCTAAAAGCAAAAAAGCATAATGTGACATACTAAGAGACCTGTTTTGTTCTTAATGGGTCCCAAACCCAACATTAAGAAAATACTTATGTTCTCAGCTGATTAACTTTGATAGGATAGATGTGTTAAATTTCTTAATGCACACATTCCTCTTAAAGTGAGTTTTTTTTTTCCAAGCTACATCAGAGCAACTAACTCACCAGGGATCAAAAGATGCAGTCACAAGAAAATTAAGTGCAAAAGATTATCTTACAACGATTACTGTGATTTAGCAATACATTTTAAAGTTTCCTTTAAGTGAACTCCGCTACAACATTCAAAGATCATTAGAAACACATTGATTTTTAATGTAAAATTCCAATTCTGGTATTTTGGGGTTTGTCAACCTCTTAAACTGTATGTAGATACTGTATTGACACAGGCTGTCATATGGTACTACCACAGTACAGTATATAAGGTAACATCTAGGGCCAATTTTTTTTCTGGATAAGCTTTATTAGTGGTAAACCGGATTAATATTTTAAAGTCCAATTTTCTTATCTTCCTGAAGACAATACAAGGTGTCACTCCGAAGTTGGTTCACAGTGTTAATCCTCAATCCACTATTCCAGGAAACATATGAAGCATCACATTTGAGACAGCACTTGAAGACAGCAGTGTTACGGGGATAAAGGTTGCCTTATGCAGCACCCTCTACTGCATGACATCATGACAAGGGGTGGGGATTCCAACTGACAGGAAGAACAGAGCTGCCTGGAGTATCCTAAGGAAGGCTATACAGGCTGCAGTGTGCATGTCTGGAGGCTGCTTCTGGTACCATGGTATAGCAACGGTGCAGCCTCCAGAGTCTGCAATCTCTGCAATGGTACATCTCACACACCCCTACAGACCTGTTTGTAGAAGAGTCAGTGTAATTTACAGTATATCATAATAATATAAAGATGTCACATAGATACACTTGCTATCTCAGAACTCCTCCTAGTATATCCTACATACAATTAATAACAAAAATAGGAGAATGGGAGACTGCATTCTTCATAAATAGAATGAGGAGTATATAGGGGCAGCACTAATACTGTATATAGCAATAAAACACACACCTGTGAATAGCTGATACCCATTGGGACCTGACAGCCTATACATACAATCCTGCTGCCTCTCAGGCAGTTACACTTCCAAGAAGCCACATTTGTGGATATATTTTCCCAAAGCACCAACATGTGAAGCATCATCAGCAGGAGACTGTTGTTTAATGGCCAGCACATCCAACTGGACCACTCATATGATAATTTATCAGAAAGCACTGCCAACATACATAGACAATAGCTTGTTAAGGATCAAGATTTGGTTCTGCAGGACAGAGATCCCAAGCACACTGTCGGGGGACGTGTACCGGATTCACTGAGCTGGCGATCGTTGGCGGAGAGGCGTTGCATCTTCTTTCTCTCTGCCAGAAGTGCAGGTGTTGGTTAAGGGATGGGACAGACACAAACCCCTGACAGCCCCTGAGTTGATTTTATATAGTGCGGCGAGCGGACGCGCATTACCTCACAGGTGTTATGCGTCCCCTCGCCATACTTCGGGTTCGGTGGCTCGCTGTGCTCGGCACACTATATAGAATCAACTCCACGCCGACGTGGATAGTGGGGGTATGAAAAGGTCGGAGGACGTGTACCGGATTCACTGAGCTGGCGATCGCTGGCGGAGAGGCGTTGCATCTGACGGGGACATGCAAGCATCTCACACGCACCTGCATCTCCTTCACTCATGGCGGGTGGCGCAATCCCTCCCCTTCTCCACTTCAGGGAGACAGCCAGGGTTAGGGGGGTGCAGGGAGCTATGACGGAGTGGCAGGGAGGTGGCGGAGGGAGACGGCAGGCTCCTTCAGAACGGGGCGCACGAGCATCTCGTGTGTGCGTACCCCCTTCTGACGTATGGCGAGCAGCAGAAATTGGCGATAGAATAATCTAAAGAGCTGCTCCATCTGTACCTGTATATTTTTTGGAGTGTTTACAGAAAATTGGAGAACCAAAGGAGTACATACAAACCACACAGTTTGGGCCATGGTGGGTATCAAACCATTGACCTCAGTGCATAAATTTGCATCTGTGCATGCATTGTGTGATAAAACTTGCCATTTGCATCCGGTTAGTTTTATCTTCATTTGTCAATGCACTAAGATACATAGAAGAATACCAGCTATTCTAAATACATGTATAAAATACTCACAATTCTAACTGCATATTCTAAGAAATGGCTGCGTGCTTATCGCAGAGAAACATATTACCTATTTTTTTTCGCTTTTATGTTCAATGGCTTCAATCTTTTGTAGTTTTTTTACCCAGAGGATAAAAAACAGTAGATTCTTTTAGAAAGACTATTTACAAAGACAAATGTTTATTTTATGAGAATTACTGTCACTTACTAAGATACATTTTGCGCCTTTGAAAACATGACCTCACAGGTTCTGTTTTCAAACACAGTGTATGGTGGAAGCTGTAATGAAATATAAGCAAATTATCAGCCTGAAAAAGGTGTTGTAAATAGATGAGTCAAGCAAGATTTTTCTTTTTAAAGAAAGGAATCTGTCCCTTCAGTTGTGAGTAACGTGCAAAAGATTTTAAAGTGTTTTATTTAAATTTCAAATTAACCAATTGCAGTTTTATTCCCATACATACTGTACACATCATGTTTGAGAAGTGAATAAGCATGATTTTAAATATTACACAGTTTTTCTTTTTCTTTGAAACAATGTAATAGTTATGTTGAACTGAATATATACAAATAATACTTTTAGCTGTGTTTCTAGGGTTACAGTTTGTAATTATTACTGATTGCAGCTATTAACAATATTGTATATAATGCTGGCTAAACATTGTCACATAAAATGTTTGTGGGCACTACAGACATTTGGTATACGGTCGTTTGGTCGACACAAATAAAGTCAACATGCATCGGGTCTACTACTGAAGGTCAACATGGTCTAGGTCGACACATAAAATAGTTCGACATGGTTGAAAGGTCAACAAAAGCATTAGGTTGACTGGCTAGATCGACAGTCAAAAGGGTTTTTCACTTTTTTTTAGCTGGCATGTGACGAAAGATGGTATTTCATGCCCTACCATTCTCTAGGGCATGGAGGGAGAATAGAATAGTGTGCCCAAAGCATGGTGAGCGCAGTGGTACACTTAGACAGTGTCGATGCAACCATGTCATCATCTGAGACAAAAAGATAGGTGAAAAAAAAACATGTTGACCTTTTTTCTGTCGACCTAGCCATTGTCAACCTAATGCTTTTGTAGACCTTCCAACCATGTTAGCCTTAGGCATATCAACTTATTTCATGTGTCGACTTATGCCATGTCAACTCAATGCATGTCAACCTAATATTGGTCAGTCAAATAACCCATACCCAGACATTTTATCTTATTGTAGTCATAAACTGTGCTAGTTATAACTACGATATCTGCATTTCTCTCTTGGTAAGGGCATTATCCCATTCTTCCCCTGTGAAGGAGTAAGAATGGTGGTCAATCATGGCAATGATTTAGAAGTCATGGCATCTGGTCCAAGTGTCTGCTATTGATCCTTCCCCTTCCTTAACAGTAGTGCCTCATTTACATGTTATTCTGCACAGTTGTGCCCATAAATCACATTACACCACACAGTCGTTCCTCTTATTCACATTAGGCCACAGAAGTCCTAATTATTGGCATGTGGCATCAGCGCAGTCAGATGTGACCTGATTAGACTCAATGCTCAGGCTTCTCATAGGCACGTGTGCCACAACAGCATCAGGGGCACAGCTACTGTATTTGTCAATTGCTGGATAACATCAGGGCCAAGGCGGCACAAAGCTCAGATGAGGCAAAGAGGAATAGCCTGCCACTAGTCACACCCCTGTCAGGGTGCATTTCATGAACAGAGAACAAAGGTACACAGCAGTATGGAAGAAGGGGGATGCTCAGTGCAGAAAGGAGACCACAGAGCTCCACCGCTATATCTGCTCAAATGTGGCTAAGATGAGCAGGAGCCTTTGGAGCACCCAACAGAGTGACTGGACCATTAGCTATGGTTTCTCTACATTTGTTACACCTCTTGACATATGTAGCCAACCAATTATTAGTAGAGATGTGCAGTGCAATATTCCTGAAAGATGAACTTGGGACTGTGGTTGCCATGGTAATCTTTGGCACTGTGAAAAATTATATACAGTATATAAAAGATGCAAAAATTATATACAGTATATACAAACCTGGGTACTTGTTTCCTAGCACGGCCACAATTGCGGGCATCGCGGGTCATTTTTAATGGTCTGCGATGCGACCGACGCGATGCCCGCGATTTCCCATTGAAATGCATTGAAAAAGTCAAAATCGCGTCGGTCGCATCGCTTGCGGCCAAAAAAATTATGCGATGATACTGACGCGATGCCCGCGATTTCCCATAGGGAACAATGTAAAATGCCTCAATTTACCCAAATCAACATAGGGAACAATGTTAAATGGCCCAGAGACCCCAAAATACCCCCCTGAACAGTGAAATGGCCCCCCAAAAAATTGTTAACGCCACCCCACGATCAACGTGAACCCGAAGCGTGGCGAGCGCAGCGGTACGTGTCCTCCGACCTTTTCATACCCCCACTATCCACGTCGGCGTGGAGTTGAGAATAGAAAGTGTGGCGAGCGCAGCGAGCCACCGAGCCCGAAGCGTGGCGAGCGCAGCGGATACCTGTGAAGCCCGCGAGGGGACGCGGATACCAGTGGAAGTATCCGTGTCCCCTCGCGGGGCTCGCTGGGCTCGCCACGCTTCGGGCTTGGTGGCTCGCTACGCTCGCCACACTTTCTATTCTCAACTCCTCGCCGACGTGGATAGTGGGGGTATGAAAAGGTCGGAGGACGCATACCGCTGCCCCGCGCGGGCTCGCTGCGCTCGCCACGCTTCGGGTTCGAGTTGATCGTGGGGTGGCGTTAACAATTTTTGGGGGGCCATTTCACTATTCAGGGGGGTTTTTTGGTGTCTCTGGGCCATTTAACATTGTTCCCTATGTTGATTTGGGTAAATTGAGGCATTTTCCATTGTTCCCTATGGGAAATCGCGGGCATTGCGTCGGTCGCATCGCATGCGATTTTTATGGCCGCATGCGATGCGAACGACGCGATTTTTTTACCTGCGATGCCCGAGATCCTAATCGTTGTGGCCGTGCTAGGAAACAAGTACCAAAACCTGTTATAACTTTACACTAAGATTTATGATAAAAATGTAATTCAAGTGATTCTCATTTTAACAATGAGTTTTGCAATGATATTTATTTATCAATGAAATGTTACTTCAACCTAAAAATAATGTGATTGTGAACATGAATGAACAAGTATAGGACATTCTTCCTTATCACCGCTTTAGCCTTTACTCATATTCCATCTGTTAAGGCCTCTAGAACACCCCCCAGGCCACATACCTACTGCTGAATTTTATATACCTTGTGTATTTATTGAAATGCTCCATTTCTATGCATTTTCTAGGTGCAATGAAAAATGATTGTTGAAATATATAAAATATTTTAAATGTGTTGTTAACATAAAACTTTACATTCAATTAGAATCTTTTATTATAATTAAATAGGTAACATTTTAGAGTGATTAATTCTGCATTTGGCAACAATGTACAATAGTCATCCATTAATTTATACCAGAAAGGTAAATAGCCTTTTTTACACTATAATTATTTGAAAGCTGAAAGTATTTTACAGTTGGAATAAAGATAAAATGACATTATTTATTTAAAGTATCTTCCCTTCACCTTTTTTAAATGTGAGCTTTTACATTTGAAAACATAGTTGACAAGTACTATTATTAATTGCTAGACCTAAACTAAGGCCCAATTCAGAGCTGATTGTTCATCTGAAAATTTGCAGTTGACTGCTAGTAGTTCACCGTCTCCTAAATAGAAAGAAAAAATGCCCCTTGCAAAATAGTAAATTAATTGCGAATGGGTCGCCAACCGTGATCCTTTTGCAAATCCGTACGCAATTCATGAACCATTGAATAATTTTCCCAGCCTGTGCAAATGTGAGTTAGTCTGACCCTACCAGTCATTCTTTACTAAGACCGGCTGATCGAGACATCAGAGATCCACCCTTAAAACACCTGGGCATGCTTGCATTTTTTCTGACACTCCCAAAAATGGCCGGTTACCACCTCCAAACACCTGCTTCCTGTCAGTCAAAATGCGGTACTGTACCTGGCGGCAACTGACTCCATTGTCTCTGGCACTTTCACCATTGGATCTTGCATTTTGCTGAACTACTATAATAGCAACTTACAGTATCCTGACAAATGGGTTTGTCACATGCCGCCGTGGCATGACACGGCGGGCACGGTACTCACCCATCCATCTTCGCCGAAGGTTGGCATGTGTCCGGAGGGCTCCCCAGGTGGAGAGGATGCATGTGAGGGGGAGATGGAGGCACGGCAGTCTGCCTGAGTGATGGACGGCGCTGGGAGGTAGGTGCTGCCACCTTGGGTCTTTTTTTCTCCTCTTCTGACCAGATGGCCAATTGCAGCCAATTGCAGCCACCCCTTGATATAAAGGGGATCTTCCTAGGACATTCTGGGTCAATAGACTCTTAAGCAGTGCACACTTTTGGGAAGGTCCTGACTTCTTCTAGTGCCTATGCACACTGAGCCCTGTGAGTCAGTTATCCCTGCTGGCCTCTGACCCCATCATAGCCGTTACTGGTGGGCCATTATGTTGATACGCCTCCATTCCCAGGGCCTCACTGGACCCTCACAGTATCCTCCGGTACCGGTTCCTGATCCAGCTTCAGTTTCCCAGTTACCAACTCCATTATACCAAAGTCTTTAAGTTCTCACCTTGGATCCAATTATCTTCTTATCAGCTCCATTCTTCCTCTGGATATAAATATCAAGTCTCAACTGGCTACCTTCAACCTCAAACCCGTGCATACCCCAAGTTCACACAAAAACTTGCCTGCTTGTTTACCCCAAGATTTATGCAAAGAAGTATTTGATTCCAATTTATGTTACCCCTTTATGAGTTCTTTCATCAAACCTGCTCGCTTCAAACCGTCATCCTCTGGTCAGTCATCTATTCCTGAGCACCACACGATACCATCAAATCCATCCCCTGTGACAGGGTTTATATCCTAGAAATGTATTTTTGTTTTCTGATGCAATAGTGCTTGTCTTAATAATTCTACTTCTTGTTCACTAGATCCACTATGATTTTTTCTGGCTTTCATTTTTCTTTCTTAGCATGACTCACATGCATTTATTCTCAAATATGAATGTCCAACAGAGCCTTCCTACATCTATGTCTGTCTGTTATTACCCAGATTTGTTTTATCACTGTTGTTTCCAATTGTAAAGCACAATGGAATTTGCTGCGCTATATACTGTAAGAAACTTTTGATAAATAATAATAAATAGATAAATAAATACTAAAGGTGGCTATCGGGTGACATATTTGTATCTGAAGAGATTTAGGGCCTGATTCATGTATATTCAGTCGTTGCCAAATTCGGACTTATTTCAAATTGCGTGCGTCTGCACATGCAAATGGGGGAATATGCACATGTGTGCGTTTCGCTGCTGGGTGCAGCTTTTTCAAGCTTTTTCACCTTGAAAAAGCTGCACCCAGAAGCGAAACGCGTTGGACCAGGCAACCAGCCACCCCCTTCACCATTTGCTGCTGTTACCAGACTTCACCTTTTCAACTAGGAAACTTTTCCTTTTAAAATCACCAGCGGAGTACCAGACCAGGACTGGCCACTTACCATCCATTCCAATACGGTACCCTACTTTTGAAGGAAAGCCACCTATCTAAGGTACCCACCTATGGTCACACAGTGGATCCCTCATAGCTTCAGATATTCCAAAAAAGAGGAACATCATCCCCTCAGTCTCGTTTGGAGGAAGCACTACAGGGGTAACCACGTCCCAGTGTCTGGAGGACAATTCCACCATCCAATCTCCGTCCATTCCATCTACTTGTGAATAAGGTGATATCACTCAAAACTGGACGCAGCCTTTCAAAAATCCTATTACATTTTTAACTTCATAAATATTTTTATATTTCATTGTAAATGCACCTATTTTAGTGTGATATATGTATTTAATAAATTGTTATTATTACCGATAAATCTTGTTCTGCCATCAATACAGCGCAATCTACTGTACATCCCTACATTTTTGTTTACCTACAGGAACTGACAATCCCTTTTTTTGATTGCTGCTAGCCTCACAACTCACACAGGTGCCCCAACAGCTACTCCGGTATCTGTTTTTCTCCAGTATTCCCCTGGGAACGTAGCAGGTCGATGCCTGCTCAGGGTGGGCGGCTGACGTCACATGACACATGATGTCAGTGCCCGCCCCCTTTTTGGCCATTTACATTGGGAAAAAAGTCAGTCTAGACTGAACAGTCTAGACAGGAAAAAAAATAATTTGATGGTTGATGACCATCAATTGATTTTTTACTAATTCAGCCCATGCAAATGCAGGGTTTCGCACAACATGGGGGCTGGCATTCGGTCGGTTGGCAGGCATCATTTAACTGTTTTCTGGGCTGTGAACATATGCTTTCATCAGCATCAGCTTCCTTACTTAACCCCTTGGATGGTATGCCCGCAGCGGGCCGTGCTGGAAAATTTCCAGGGATACCACTATGCTGCAGTAGGTGCACGCCAGTGGCCTCCAGCTGTGCACCACTGGTGCACCACCTCCAACCCCTCCCCCCTTGTCACTTCTGTCCCCTCCTCATCACCTCGGCTCCGGTGATCATATACCAGAGGTTCCCTAAACCCTGCCGCTTCCCCAGCCTCCAGCCACCATTCACTTTACAGAAGTGACAAAGGCGGCAGGCTTGAGGATGTTCGGGGTGGCTCGGGGGACTCGAGTTTGGGCGCCCGAGTCCTCCCAAGCCACCGCGAACATAGCTGAGCCTGCCGCCTGTAGTCACTGTTGGGACTGGCGGCTGGGGCAGCGGCGGCAGGGGAGCTCAGCCGCCACCGTACAAATGCCGGAGCGAAGGTGAGGGGGGCTCCTATGTTCTGTGGTGGGTTTTGCTGGGGCAGGACAAACCTGACCTGGTAGGTTTGTCCTGCCCCAGCAAAACTCGCCATTCAAGGGGTTAATAGTGCAGATGTGTAACTAACTGCAGTGATTAGTTTCTGCTGAGCAAACAAGATAACAAAAAAGTCACAAAACATCAAAATTGATTTTAACTTTTTCAAAACACACTTCTTTAACTTCCTGATATTCAATATAGCCAGTACACGCTTTTTTGTTCCTAAATTTGACATTTTACTACAGAAATGGTTTTTAAGACTGAGAAGTTGGGATTCACTTAATTGCCTAGCAATAAAAAATATCAATATGTCACTGGACTCATGCAGAGTGACATTAGAGAATTATTGGACCTCTAAAGAGAGAGAGAGAGAGAAAGAGAGAGCAAATGTGCTTAAAAGCAATGGTCATCAACAAATATCTATTACGTTACCTTGTTAACTGAAAAATATTAAGATACAATAATTATGTTTGACTTACAGTATTGTATTACTAATGCAAAAATGTTTACAAAAGCTCAACTCATACAGTTGGTAAAATGTAGATGCGTTCAAAAAAATAAAAAGGAAATATCCTTGGCATACTGATTTAGCCAAAGAATGAGAAGGGCAATATTAACAATTATTACATCAATGTGGACTTGAACTAAGAATTCAACCAATTAAAATAATTTTGAATATAAAGCATAACTATCTTCTGTTTCTTTGTTCCAGTTGGGAAAGAAGCACAGATGAATAGAAATATACGAGGTCATGGATTTCTGATTTTTTTTTTTTACAAATCACCAGCCTCATTTACCACAATGACGATTATGATTCTGAATATGTACAGGCTTATTGGTGAACTGTGTGCAGCTTTGCAAAAGTATGAAAACAATTTCATATATGGTAGTTTTTATATATTCTAGGCTATTCTAAGCTTTTGCCAATAAAAATGTTCAATTTGGCTTCATATTTTGCCTTAAGCATTCTTAACCACTCCCAAAACTGATTTAGGGATTTTGTCTTTTTATCAAGGTCTCCTTTATGATGGCAATTAATGGTTACCATCTCTTTTACTCATATCTGTGTTAAAAAGATAAAATAAAGGTAAAGTCTACCCAGTTTGATTAATCACTGTTGTTTCCAATTGTAAAGCGCAATGAAATATGCTGCGCTATATAAGAAACTGTAAATAAATAAATAAAGTGCAACCTCCAAGTGACACAATGTTACTTAAATTTTAATGGTAGTGGCTGTGCTGGGACCGGGTATCTTCTCCATCTGGCTGTTTGTCCGGGTTTCTGGCTGTTTGTGTTGGGTTCCATCCTTGAGGTGGTCATGGTTAATAGATAGGCATCTCTGCATAGGAAGCAGTTTAAATTTGGCAGCAGTTGGACACCAATCAGAGCTCACAGGCCAGCCAATTGTGGCTCATCCACAGAACAACTGCTCACAACAGATGCTGCCAAGTAGAGCAGTACATTTAGTGGTGGATGGATAAGGAGAAATACATTCTGTAAAAAGGTTCCATAGAAGAGGACAGAAGATGGCATGGTCAAGAAAGAAGATGTACAGCACCAGCTGGATGAATAAATAAAGTACTGCTGCCATGGGAGGACAGCAGATGAAGAAAAAAGTTGAGGACTGAGAAGGCTACATGTAGTGGGAAGCAAAAAAACTATAACCTAAGTTCCTCACTGCAGCTGCTCACTGCTTTATTTTATCCCTTCTAGAACACCTGGTGTCAAGCCAGTGGGTTTAATCAAGGCTCAGGCCTCTCTGGCGATTAGGCAGGTTGCAGACCTTAGCTCCTGGTGAGTGATCTTGGCATTAGGCCCATTAATATATATGGTAACTGACAGGCAGACCTGAGCCGCTTAATAAAAATAGGCATTCTATTGGGAGGTGTTCCCTCCCTATGGGATGCCTCTATGGGCTGTGCAGCAGAAGCCCATAAAAACGGCTTCTGAATATGTGCAGTACTGTGGATGATACTGCACATGTGACGGACCCTGAAATGCATCTGTGGACTGCTGCCAAAGCAGCCCATAAAGACTGGGGGCCAGCGCATGCACAGTACTGAAAAAGCTACTGTACATGCACCAGTCCCGCTGTGGTGGCAGGGCCCAGCAGCAGCGGCAGTGGAGGGGGACCCAGCATCACAGCAGCCCTCCTCCTCCACAGAGGTAATAGCCGTCACTGGTCCTGACCATCTCAACATGTGGTCACAACTCTCATGTTGCTACCCGCAGATGACTTCTCCAGTCTCTCAGTCAGTGATCCAAAGAGTCTGAAATATCTTTTCAATTGACTGTTATTTCAGGCTTCTCGCATCATTTTGTACCTCCACAATGCTCTCATGTATGTGCGACCATTCTGTGGTAATGTGCTGGGGTCCTGTAATCATTTTTATGGTCTATCATGGTCCCAGAGCAAAATAGTTTGAAAACCCCTGTACTAGAGTTTTAGACAAGAAACTATAACAAAACACTTTATTTCTATAATTACTAAAGGAGAACTTGTAATTTTTGAACATGTGTTAAAATGTGTGTCATGGCCAAAGAAGACACCTGTTCCTCCTTTCCTGATAGATAAAATTAAGTTACATGCAGGGACTGAGGACACCCTGGTTCCATGACTCTCAGCAGGCATGGTGATCCACATTTGGGATGCAAGAACATGCATGGGCAGTGGACACTGTGCTGAAGGTTATGGGATTAACAATGTTTACCTGCGCACTGTGTTTGATTTGTTCGGTGCTAGCAGCTGCACTTGCCGTGAGACCAGTTCGGCCAGGTTAAACTAATTAGAATGTGGTTTTAGTGCTGCGCTCTGCTCCATTTGTGTGTGTTAATGATGACTGATGGAATGGGTATTGTGCTAAATAATTTCTTTACTTTGTATAAAGCAGAACAAGCGTTTGGCATACAATGAAGGTTACAGTGTGACATACAGCATAGCGCATAGGACCGGAGCGCAATACTAAAACCACACTCTAACTGTGCTGAAGGTGACTGAGTGACACTGAGAGGGCCACTGGAGCTGCGATAACTAAAGTGCAGTAGCTGCAGGGAGTCCGAGCCACACAACATGCGACAACCCAGCCACATATAAATCATATTCTGATCATTGCTCTATTTTAACTTTGATGGCTACATATTGATGTGAGTTTCTTGGAAGTCAGGGATAGATTTATCATTTGTCGATCAGGGGAATATGCGCTATCCCCATGTGTTATGGCAGGGGATAGCGCTTCCCCTGATGTATGACACCCGTGATGCGGGTGTTTAACGGGCGGAGCTATAGGGGGGAAGGCTTAGCGGAGCTGCCATATTTTAACTACAGATGGAGCCATCCTCATCTAGCCCTTTAATAGGATTAAGTGAGTAATAAGATTACTCTGCTAATCCACTACTGTATTGTTCTATGTATTGTATTGCAGCTGAGAACAATAGGCCTTGGATAGCCATGGCTAGATGAGGATGGTTCTATCTGTAAAGCACCTTGGTCTTACTTGATGCATCATCAGGCGCTATGGGCTTCATACCTTATAGGACCCTGTTGCTGTTGTTAGTCTCCAACCTTCTAATGCCCTGCGCTGCTTGCTGGTCTCCGGCGTCTTCAAATCAAAACTGCGTGCATGCGCCGGGTATACAGCACCATCCATTTCCTAGCATCCCGTGTGAACATTACCCGGCACATGTGCAGTTTTAATTTGAAAACGCTGGCGACCAGAAAGAGGCGCAGAGCGTTAGAAGGTTAAAGACCCAGCTGACATCTGTTATGGGAGGACACGTATCCCCGACAGGGGGAGGATAACGCACTCCCATAACGGATGTCATAATAATAATAATACATGCTGCTGATAACAGGACCCGCTTCCCCGCGATAACATGGTGAAGCGGGTCCTGACTCCTGTCACTTAAGGAACGAGAAAGACCTCTTGATAAATCAACCCCTTGATAACCCACCTATTTCCACCAATATTTAAAACACTTAAGCAACCTACTGTGCCGTGACAATTTTTATTCCAGGATTAGGAGGCAGAAATAAGAATTTTAACCCTCTTCTTAATCTATAGAACTAACACAGAATATATTGTTATTCTGTTATAGACTCCTGTTATCATTTTGATTTAGCATCAAAATAACTGTATTGATCTACACCATCATTTAAACTATAATCTTGCAACATCTAAAATCAGGATATGTTTTAGGAGATGATTAAAACAAAAAGTATGCATTGTTTAGGCGATTATGAAAATAGCTTTCTGTACAGGTCAACAAATGATGATAATGCACTAGAGATTTGGCATGTTTTTTTTTCCCCTTGCCTTAAGAATACTTCCACGGAAAGCACGGTCCTGGGTACATTATTTAGGTCTAGGCTTTTGATGTATTTTCTCTGAATTAGCATGAGTATTTGAGGATTTCTGCTAGTTCAGAGCAACAGGGACTAACTTATTAAATGTTCCTTCTGCAATGCCTGCAAGCTAGCTGAGATTAATATCAGCGTAACCTGTTACTTAATTCATTATGGGGATACAGGCTAATTTGATTTGATATTATTTTAATAAAGTTCTGTGATATATAAGATTGTTTCAGGCTATCAAAATAATTTTCCAGTTATTACAGTTATTCAAGCAAGCCCTTTGATAGCAGCAGTTGGTCCTCGTCTGTTGTGAATACATTAGCGCTGATGATTCATAGCAGCTGAGAAATGCTAAGCCTGTGCAGTATTGTGTTGATGCTCAGATTTATTCTGCAGGCCATTAAAAAAGGGAAAAAATATTTTGTATGCATCAAGCTTACATGTGTCATTAACATAGCTCATTTTTTAAAATCAGTCTTTCATAGAAAAACAGCTTTGTAAAGAAAAATCTGCTGTTTACTTTTAAATTTATTGATGCTGCTTTACATGTTTTTACATACAGTTTGCATTACCTTACACAGTGAAGAATTCATTTTATTCTTTGCAAAATTCATTGTTCTGCAAAGGACAAAATTTAAAATGTGCCCGAACAATGAGTGAGACGATAACCATTTACATTTCAAATGATACTGTGGTCCAGCATTATGTATATTTATAGTGTATATGCGTATATATATATATCTATATATATATATAGATATATATATATAGGAGAGAAACGAGGCGGCACTCAGCAGACTTGAAATGATAGGGTCCTTTAATCCAACAGTTTCAGGGTTACCCCCCGTCGTCAGGGACAGACAGCATACAGTTCACAAGGTAATGCAGAAACTGAAACATATTTATACAAGAGCAATGCCCGCCCCTCACCCAATTACTCACCAATTGCGCCCACCTGTCGGGCTCATGGGATCAGCTGCACATGCCGTCTGGGCCCGGAAGCCCTCCAGCTGCACGTGTCCCCCACGCCCAACAGCCAGGGAAGCAAGGTTCCGTTGCCGCTAACCAAGCGGTCAGCCGCCAGCCGGAAGTGTCAAGATAGGCGGAGGACAGCAAATGCATGCTGTCACACTTCCGCCAACCACACAATCCGCGGCCGGCCAACCACACCCGGAAGTGCGGCCAGATACCTGCTTCCCCGGACGGAGCACAATACGTGACCTGATAACTGTTGAACAAAAAAGAATAACAATACATGAACAAACAATGCGATAAAATACTCATATTAAAGGCAAAAAATGCCCAATAGAACTGGTGTGTATGTATGCAATAGGTGGCTCACTAATACATGAGATTCTGGAGCGGGTATTCCCCTCGCTACCACGGATCACCTACATAGCAACCACCATGGCAACAGACGCACCATAGCAAAAAACCTGTAAAATGTCAGGTATGGACATAAAAATTATACAGATATCACAACAAATATGAGAATCATACACAATACATAAAAGAAAGCAGAATAACATAGAACATAGATGGACAGAGGTATAGTTACCAGAAGGGAAGATTTTATAGAAAACTGCAAGATTAAGATTTTTTCAATCAAGCAGTACAGGATGGTGATAGAGGTTAACCCCCATAACTTTTTACGTACTCTAAAACAACCGTAGTCATATACAAATGCCCTAACCTAGTTGGAATACAGTAAAGGTGGGCTGTACTAATGGAAAAAGTAATAAATGTATATATGGATTAGGTAAATGCAAGACAGAAAAGTGGGATGCAAAACAAAACATAAGGAAAAATAGAGGATCCCCAGCTCATAGGTAACACTGGAGCCCCAAAGTCTCATTAAGACCATTTGGGGCCAGGGTCCCCAGCTGATAGATCCATCTACTCTCTCTCTGTAGCAATACCTTATTGCGGTTGCCCCCCCTAAGGGATTTGGGTACTTGGTCTATGATGATGGAGCGTATGTGACTCACAGAGTGTTGTAAAGACAGGCAATGCCTAGCAAAAGGTTGGTCCGAATGACCCGACTGTATGGCTTGGTTTATTGCTGTCCTATGTAGGGCCATGCGTTCTTTAAACTGCCGTTGAGTTTTCCCCACATAGGACAGCCCACACGGGCATGTTAAAAGATAAACCACATACGTGGAACTACAGGTCAAAGGATACCTAATAGGAACCAACTTTTTAGTGTGAGGATGCATGAAGTTTTCGCCCACCAACATAGTTTTACAGGTTGTACACCCTAAACATCGAAAGCACCCATTTTTTCTGGTTAAAAAATGAGAGGGTGCTGATTTATCCCAACCCGTGATGTCCAACTTCACCAGGCGGTCCTTTAGGTTGGCCTGCCTGGAGTAGCTGGGCATCAGCTGAGTGTCAAAAAGAAGAGGAAGATCCCTGTCTGTAGAGACAATGGGCCACCACTTCTTTGCCTGTCTGGTGGTGGTTTTGCTGTCCATGGAAAATTTATTAACCCAAGGGAATTTATTTTTGGATTCCGGTGTATCTACTGTAAGTTTGGGAACTAGGGTTTGGTCCCTGTCCAAACTCAACACCTTGTTTCTAATGGGCAATAATGTGGGGCGTGGATACCCCCTCTGGACAAATTTGTCCACCATGGAATCAAGTGCTGCTGGCACAGCTGCTTCCTCCGAAGTTATACGTCGTACCCGTAACATTTGTGAGTACGGTAAACCTCTGCGGACAGATGATGGGTGGGAACTGTTATGTAATAACAGGGTGTTCCTGTCAGTACTTTTTGTAAACAGGGAAGTGACTATTTTACCCGACTGGAGAGAGATGTCCACATCTAGAAATTGCACTCGTCGCTCATCCATATTGGAGGTTAATTGGATCACACTACCTGAATCATTATGTCCCTTCAAAAGATTAGCCAAGTCCACAGGATCTTTAGACCAAAATATGAGCAAGTCGTCAATATAACGGTAGTACAGCCTCTACACATGTATCCCACATGATGCAGGTGTGGAGGCTGTGAGATCCTTGTTGAGCAATAACCCACTGTACCTTGGTCCACCCATTGAGCTGTTTGTGAAATTGTTAGTTCTTGTTTTAACGAGAAATTATTTCCTACATGATGGGAAATTCTATTTACAGCGGTCGGGCGTGGCCATGGGGTCTGCTGTGGCCCCGGCCTACGCAAATACATTTATGTACCAGGTGGAGCAATCATTATTTTTCCAAGGTGCCAATTTGTTGGATGGAGTAGTCATGTACTACAGTTATATTGACGACTTGCTCATATTTTGGTCTAAAGATCCTGTGGACTTGGCTAATCTTTTGAAGGGACATAATGATTCAGGTAGTGTGATCCAATTAACCTCCAATATGGATGAGCGACGAGTGCAATTTCTAGATGTGGACATCTCTCTCCAGTCGGGTAAAATAGTCACTTCCCTGTTTACAAAAAGTACTGACAGGAACACCCTGTTATTACATAACAGTTCCCACCCATCATCTGTCCGCAGAGGTTTACCGTACTCACAAATGTTACGGGTACGACGTATAACTTCGGAGGAAGCAGCTGTGCCAGCAGCACTTGATTCCATGGTGGACAAATTTGTCCAGAGGGGGTATCCACGCCCCACATTATTGCCCATTAGAAACAAGGTGTTGAGTTTGGACAGGGACCAAACCCTAGTTCCCAAACTTACAGTAGATACACCGGAATCCAAAAATAAATTCCCTTGGGTTAATAAATTTTCCATGGACAGCAAAACCACCACCAGACAGGCAAAGAAGTGGTGGCCCATTGTCTCTACAGACAGGGATCTTCCTCTTCTTTTTGACACTCAGCTGATGCCCAGCTACTCCAGGCAGGCCAACCTAAAGGACCGCCTGGTGAAGTTGGACATCACGGGTTGGGATAAATCAGCACCCTCTCATTTTTTAACCAGAAAAAATGGGTGCTTTCGATGTTTAGGGTGTACAACCTGTAAAACTATGTTGGTGGGCGAAAACTTCATGCATCCTCACACTAAAAAGTTGGTTCCTATTAGGTATCCTTTGACCTGTAGTTCCACATATGTGGTTTATCTTTTAACATGCCCGTGTGGGCTGTCCTATGTGGGGAAAACTCAACGGCAGTTTAAAGAACGCATGGCCCTACATAGGACAGCAATAAACCAAGCCATACAGTCGGGTCATTCGGACCAACCTTTTGCTAGGCATTGCCTGTCTTTACAACACTCTGTGAGTCACATACGCTCCATCATCATAGACCAAGTACCCAAATCCCTTAGGGGGGGCAACCGCAATAAGGTATTGCTACAGAGAGAGAGTAGATGGATCTATCAGCTGGGGACCCTGGCCCCAAATGGTCTTAATGAGACTTTGGGGCTCCAGTGTTACCTATGAGCTGGGGATCCTCTATTTTTCCTTATGTTTTGTTTTGCATCCCACTTTTCTGTCTTGCATTTACCTAATCCATATATACATTTATTACTTTTTCCGTTAGTACAGCCCACCTTTACTGTATTCCAACTAGGTTAGGGCATTTGTATATGACTACGGTTGTTTTAGAGTACGTAAAAAGTTATGGGGGTTAACCTCTATCACCATCCTGTACTGCTTGATTGAAAAAATCTTAATCTTGCAGTTTTCTATAAAATCTTCCCTTCTGGTAACTATACCTCTGTCCATCTATGTTCTATGTTATTCTGCTTTCTTTTATGTATTGTGTATGATTCTCATATTTGTTGTGATATCTGTATAATTTTTATGTCCATACTTGACATTTTACAGGTTTTTTGCTATGGTGCGTCTGTTGCCATGGTGGTTGCTATGTAGGTGATCCGTGGTAGCGAGGGGAATACCCGCTCCAGAATCTCATGTATTAGTGAGCCACCTATTGCATACATAAACACCAGTTCCATTGGGCATTTTTTGCCTTTAATATGAGTATTTTATCGCATTGTTTGTTCATGTATTGTTATTCTTTTTTGTTCAACAGTTATCAGGTCACGTATTGTGCTCCGTCCGGGGAAGCAGGTATCTGGCCGCACTTCCGGGTGTGGTTGGCCGGCCGCGGATTGTGTGGTTGGTGGAAGTGTGACAGCATGCATTTGCTGTCCTCCGCCTATCTTGACACTTCCGGCTGGCGGCTGACCGCTTGGTTAGCGGCAACGGAACCTTGCTTCCCTGGCTGTTGGGCGTGGGGGACACGTGCAGCTGGAGGGCTTCCGGGCCCAGACGGCATGTGCAGCTGATCCCATGAGCCCGACAGGTGGGCGCAATTGGTGAGTAATTGGGTGAGGGGCGGGCATTGCTCTTGTATAAATATGTTTCAGTTTCTGCATTACCTTGTGAACTGTATGCTGTCTGTCCCTGATGACGGGGGGTAACCCCGAAACTGTTGGATTAAAGGACCCTATCATTTCAAGTCTGCTGAGTGCCGCCTCGTTTCTCTCCTGCATTATTGGGTGGATCCATTGGACCTCCTTAGGAAGGCACCACAGCCATTACACTTTAATCATCATTTCCATTGGGATATATCTGAGTGCCGGGCCTCTGCAAGCTATATATATATATATCTATATATATATAGATATATACAAGGACAAGTTACCCCAACCGCGCTTTAAAGATATGTGGCAGCAATACTGGGGGGCCCTCTGTTAGACAGGACCCAAGATAGAGATAGAAATAGGATGGGTTTCCCAGAATGCGCCTTTCCTAGAATACAAGATAATGATTCGATATATCCAACACTAGACAGATCTATAGTGACAATACAGAAATAATTTTCCTTTTACAATACAAAATCTTAATTAAAAAATCTTTTTTATTGAAAGATGTCTTCTCAGTGACGATTTGAACCCAACGCGTTTCGTCAATGAATTGACTTCATCAGGGGCATTTTGACAGCAGAACAATACATATGAAAAACCCGTGAAAAACCCGTGAAAGGCCAGGCCTTTCACGGGTTTTTCATATACCTCTTGATTACCATTTATCAATCACTCCTCTTAATAAAGATTGAGAGTGTTTTTTTGGTATGGTGACGTCTCCATCATCCCTCTCTTCAGATCTTGTCCTCCCTCCTCATCATGTCTTGTATTTATTTATTCATTTTTTAACTATGTTTTAATAATTATGTGTATATACTGTATCTACTATCTTTTTGACACAGTTCTGTTACAATTTACAGTGTGTATTGTTCTGCTGTCAAAATGCCCCTGATGAAGTCAATTCATTGACGAAACGCGTTGGGCTCAAATCGTCACTGAGAAGACATCTTTCAATAAAAAAAGATTTTTTAATTAAGATTTTGTATTGTAAAAGGAAAATTATTTCTGTATTGTCACTATAGATCTGTCTAGTGTTGGATATATCGAATCATTATACTGTATTCTAGGAAAGGTGCATTCTGGGAAACCCATCATATTTATATATATATAGATATATATATATATATATATATCTATATATATATATAGATATATATATATATATACAGTATATGGTACTTGTGTAGTTTCACAGCGGCAGCAACGTAGTCAGCGTAGTGTCCCTGTCAGAATCAGCATAGTGTGGTTAGCGTAGTCAGTACTTTTGCGGCTAGCCGGATCTATCGTAGTTATCGTATTCAGTCAGCGTTACGCAGTTTGCATAGTCATTGTTGTTTCAGATGGATGACATGACTGGTGTGAATGTGTTCCTAAAACACCCCCACTATCCACGCCGCCCAAAGCAGAGCAAGCGCAGTGAGCCTCGCGAGGGGACGCTGTACGCATCCTCCTGACCTGTTCATACCCCCACTATCCACATCGGCGTGGAGTTGATTTTATAAAGTGTGGCAAGCACAGCGAGCCACCGAGCCCAAAGCGCGTTGAGCGCAGCGAGCCCTGTGAGGGGACACGTAAAATGAGCCCGAAGCGTGTCGAGCGCAGAGAGCCCCACGAGGGGACACAGATTACTTGACGTGTATTCCGTGTCCGCTCACCACACTTTATAAAGCCAAATCCACGCTGACATGGATAGTGGGGGTATGAACAGGTCGGGACCCGCGCAGGGCTCGCTGCACTCACCAAGCTTCGGGTTGGGGGGGTTTGAAATGGAGGCATTTGCCAGTATGTAACATGGAGCTCTGGCAAATGGGTCCTTTATTGTGCATGAGACATACTTTCGCACCACACCCTCCCTTTGTGCATGAGACGCACGCGCTACCGGACCACTATCACTGTCTATCTCCATGAAGTGGAATTATAGTGCCTGCCTACCTCACTTTGACTGAACACTACTCTATTGCTACACATCTAACATCTAATATCTGCCTTGCAAATATACTCTGCTTTAATTAACCATGTGAACTGTGCAAGACTGCATGACATCTAATTATTTACGAAAGAAGCATATGAAGGAGTTGCTAAACTGCTCCGGGATGTGCTAATAAAACTGCAGTTTAACTCCGATTAAACAGAGTTGATGTCAAATACATCTAGATACAAAAGTATCAGTTCTGTATTTATTTGTGCAATATTAGTATCTGAGTGATTGCAAAAATATCGCTCAGATAAGGAACTCTTTTCTGCTAAGCATAACATCACAAGTATCTGTGGAATGATGATAACTAAAGTTTGAAATAGCGAAGGAGCATTGTATCCAGCCTAGGCTGGGCGGCTATGACATATTAATTATATTGTTGATTTTATTGTAGTTTATGTTTTTATATGAGATGGAATTTTTGTATTTTTAAAACTGTTCTTGGTAAGTTAATCATTAAATAATATACATTATACTAGCGCTGTTTTTTCAGTGAAAAATATTCACTGCAAGGAGTGAAAACAGCCCGATTCGACAAAAAAAATGGTGAATCGGGAGCATTGAATACTAGCTATAGTGATCTACCAAATGGCTTCAACACGTTCAAATTTGCATAGAAACCTTAGGCGAATACTGTGCAAAATGTAATGATCACTTTGTTTGTAAATATAAAATGTGCATCTGGAAAAATATTTCATACCCCTTGCCATTGCATGTTACCCGCCAGATTACTAGGTTATAATTTCCCAAGCATGACTAATTATTTAATTTATCACAATTTATTAAATTTATTTAATAGTAAAATAATTTTTCCGTTCAGCAATTTCAAATATAGCTATGGTTATACAGTATGTGAAGGGTCATTATTGTAAATCAAGAGATCAATGTACAATAGCAGAAAGAAGAAGAAAAGGTGTCGGAGTTGCATATCTGTTATGTTTATGTTATTGAAAATGTTTGTACTTCAACATACTTTGCAAAATGTTTTAGTGGCCATTAGTCTAAACTAAATACAATAGTCAATATATGGTTTATCTAAAGCTATATACATAAAGAATCAGAGCTTATACAAATATTATTATTTTATGCTTTGGGGCAATCTCACTTAGTATAAAATGTTATTAGTTGTGCATTCCAGAGCAGATGGAACCCATAGATAAAAAAATATAGTGTTTTGTGCTCTCAGCATTTTCAAAATTGGTGCAACTTTGTGCAGAGATTTCATTCCCTGTTAAAGGTAAGACATGTTAGTTTTCATATTTAAATCGCTAGCTTAACATTCTGAGAAATTAAAGAAACTTTTATTTCTTCTACATAAGAAAGTGGTAATTGTTAGAGATTTGTGTTTTTCTTAGTTGGGAATTATGTTTCTAGATGAATCCTTAAATTTATTTAAAATAATACTATTGGTTTGGTTGGTAAAATGTGTTTTAAAAGCACTACAGTAACCCAGTGGTTCCCAAACTGTGTGCCGTGGCTCCCTGGGGTGCCTTGGGACACTTGCAGGGATACCAGGGGTTGGTGGTCCTAGACCAATTAAAATATTGATAGTTAATTATTTATGGACATCAGTGCTGGTGACTGCCAATCATAAAATATGTGTATACACAGAAGCAAATAGTTCCATTTACCACATAAATTAACCTAAGGATCACATACAGTATAAACAAAATATAATTAATTTTATATTTTTTTCGAAACTTTTTTTTTTTGGCCTAGGATTGCTGTGAAAAAATTCTGATACTCTATGGTGCCATGATTCAAAAAAGATTGGGAACCCCTACAATTACCCAAAATGCAATGATTAAGAAAAACATTAGAATAAATTCATTTTCTTTTTTAGTTTTCAGTGATAAAACTCGGGGCCAAATGTAATAGGGTGAGAGTTTCAGAAAGTGAGAGATTTTGGGAGAGTTTCCCCCTTTTTTTTAAAGCAGCAACCAATTACACTGCAAAACCAGGTTGATTTTGCCATGTAATTGATTGCTGCTTTAAAAAACAGGGGAAAACTCTCCCAAAATCTCTCACTTTCTGAAACTCTCACCCTATTACATTTGGCCCACTGTGTTTAAACTTCTTGGTTTCCTTAAAATGTATTTCAAACAGATCATCTCGTTCCAAAAACTGATCAAGGAGTTTGCTTATTTGAAACCTTAATATTAGTGTAATCCTTTAAAAGCATATAAATAGCTGTTTTGGTATGTTTTTCCTCTATTAAGGATTATGACAACGGGAAAACCTTTTTGGTACTGCACATTACTTCTATTTTGATGCATGTCCAAATCCAAAACAAACTAAAAATTAACATAACTGAACATTTAAATATGAGTGAAAGTATAATTCTTGTAAATCAAACATTTTAGAAAGCTTCTACCAAAAAGGTTTCACAACAAATACAAATTCCCTTTGGCCCATGAATATATTAGCCTAACTTGGTCATCATGGCTGTTACTTTAGCTGCAAAAAGTGAAATAATAACAATTTTAAATAAGTTATAATTTATATAAAATGTATGCTTTTTTAAACAAAAATCTGTTTGAAATATGTACTGGCTCCAAATCAACAATCTAATTTATAATTTTAAGGAATGTTAGTAACATGTGTAGAATATTTTAGACATGAAGGTAAGTAATCTACTAATTTGCAATTAAAAGGAACCAATTTCAAACATTTTAATAAATGTCTCATTTGCACTATCCAAACAATTTTAAACATTTAAAAAAATTGTCAATTCTACTTACCATCCTCACAAAATAAATCATAGAGTGCTGACAACTGTATATCTGTATATTTGTAATTACCTTCTGAAGAAAGGGCACCAAGACATACATTGGATTACTGGTTGGTGGGAGCAACATACTGAAAATCATATATATATATATATATATATATATATATATATATATATATATATATATATATATATATATATATATATACCGTATATACTCGAGTATAAGTCGACCCGAATATAAGCCGAGGCACCTAATTTTACAACAAAAAAACTGGGAAAACTTAATGACTCAAGTGGGACTCGAGTATAAGCCGAGGGGGGCTTTTTCAGCATAAAAAATGTTCTGAAAAAGTAGGCTTATACTCGAGTATATATGGTGTATATATATATATATATATATATATATACATACAGTAGGGCAAAAAGTATTTGGACAGCCACCGATTGTGCGAGTTGATCCACTTAAAAAGATGAGAGAGGTCTGTAGTGTCCATCATACAGTAGGTACAAAAATCAGGAAATCACATTGTATGATTTTTCATTTTCAATTTATGTGTATATTCTTGTTAGGCAGCTCTCTGGTCTTGGCCATGGTTGAGAGTTTTCAGTCTGACTGTTTGAGGGTGTGGACAGGTGTTTTTCATACAGAGAACCAGTTCAAACAGGTGCCATGAATACAGGTAACGGGTAGAGGATAGAAGAGCTTCTTAAAGAAGAAGTAACAGGTCTGTGAGAGCCAGAAATCTTGCTGGTTGGTAGGTGTCCAAATATTTATGTTACACAAGAATATACTAATAAATTGTTTAAAAATCATACAATGTGATTTCCTGTTTTTTTCCATATTCTGTCTCTCACGGTTGAAGTTTACCTACGCTGGAAATTACAGATCTCTGTAACCTTTTTAAATGGGTTAATTGCACAAATGGTGGCTGTCCAAATACTTTTTGGACAGCCACTATATATATATATATACACTGAGTGGCCAAATTATTATGACCACTTGACACTTATATGCAGATTGGTCATAACTTCTCGTTATTGCCACTAGAGGGCGAGGTAGCTATAAAAAGGGAATGCAGGACAAGTGAAGCATCAATTGCACTGTATTGCTTGCAAAGAAATGGGCAAAAAAAATTACTTAACTGAGTTTGAACACGGGATGCTTGTATGCACTCGAACCGTCGGAACCAGTATCAGCAAAACAGCTGTACTTGTGAAGTGTTCGAGAGCAGCAGTTATGAATGTTTACAGAAAGTGGACTACTAAGCTGTAAATTGCGTCTCAACGTCAGGCTTGTGGTTGTCCCAGGCTACTGAATGCTCAATCTGAAAGGAGAATTGCCAGAGGTGTCCAGTCCAACAGAAGAGCAACAGTACATCAGGGAATTGCAGGGAATCTTAATCAAGGAGCCACTGTGAAGGTCTGTTCGATGCACATTACACCGTATAGGCTATGGAAGCCGACAACCTTTTTGAAAGCCTCTACTGTCTGCCTTAAACAAGAGCAGACTTCTCAAGTTCGCAAAGGAGCACAAGGATTGTACAGTAGATTAATGAAAAATGGTCAGGTGGACCGATGAATTGCGTTTTCAATTACCCCATGCAGATGACAGGGTGCGAATGTGGAGAAAACAGCACGAAAGCATGGACCCCAACTGCATTGCCACAACACTTCAAGCCGATGGAGGCAATATTATGGTTTGGGGGATGTTTTCTTGGCATTGTATGGGTCCTTTGATTCCTGTGTAACAACATCTGAATGGCCAAGGGTATTTGAGTGTTGTGGCAGATCAAGTAGATCCTGTTATGTTAATGGTGTACCCTGCCGTGGATGGTTACTTCATAAAGCTAGCATTGTCCACAGATGGTTTGAAGAGCATGACAGATACTTTACCTTGCTTAGCTGGCCTGCACAATCACCAGATCTCAATCCAATTGAGAATCTGTGGGATGAGATCGAACGGGCCATCAGGCAGTCCATGCCAAGAAAAATCCATGAAGTATTAAGGGCAAAAGGTGGTTTGTATTGAGGGGTTGGTCATAATAATTTGGCTACTTAGTGTATATATAAATATATATATATATATATATATATATATATATATATATATATATATATATATATATAATGTATAGAGAGAGAGAGAGAGTTGTGTAGTAGTGGCACTCCCAGCATTTCTCAAGAAATGTCACATTTCTCAACATTTCAATCAGAATAGATTTTCGTCAGGAGATAAATTTTTTTGAGAAGTGCTGAGAGTGCCACTATTACACAACTTTGTTTATTCCTGTGGGACTCAGACCAGCGCAAACCTGCTGGATGTAAACAAGTGACACATATTAAAAACTATTGCATGAAAACTTGTGAATGGGGTGGCTGCTAGAAGTACGAATAAACGTGAATAATTTCCTAGTTTTCCTAGTTTTGAGCTGCTAGATAAAGGTAAGAGAGCTCACAATTCTTTGCACAGCACCTTATGCACTTTACCCAGCACACGTCCTGATGACAAAGCCGCACTGGCTTTGGAACGTCAACATGACATTGTTTGTATCACTGCTCTAATGATATAAAATGTTGATACCCTCCAGCCGACCAAGTGCAGCCGGTTTCTTTGGGGACCCTGCCATAGGCTCCAGAAACCAAGTTTCTCCTACAATACTCTGAGGAAGGCACCACGGCGTTACACTCTGTCAATGAGAGTGCCGGACAAATTCCTTGTTTCTACATTACTGGGGAATGCTTGCATCTCCAGACGTGTCAAGGCACCACTGAAATTGTTTGATTGACAAATTGACTGTCTGACTGGTCATCTGCAAATACAGTATTGGAAGCTGTGATCTTCTCTTGCACAGATTCACCTTGCACTAAGCACTATTTGTACCGTCACCTGTTTATTACAATGGAACCTACACTGAAGGATGGCATTTCTTTTGTTGAAATACAAAAGCATCTGAACGAGACGTTTTCATATACTCAGGAAAACGTAGAAGCTATTCTGTTTAAACAAGATGTTAATCCTATGAAATCCTCCAATTCGGCGAAGGACATTTACAATTCCCTGCTCAAATTATGAAAAAAAGAAGTGGACTTTCAACTTCATGGGTCAACCCTATCAGACTACTACTGTGCCCACAGGATCCCATGAGGCTTCAGGATCAATAACACCCCGACAATCGGACGCAATAATCCGCAATTCTGTTTAAAATGGATCTCTATCCTAAACAAATGTAGCCAAGAATCTGCCAATATATTGCAAAATACAGATCAAAATTATCTAAAGTTAAAGGGGAACAGATACAACTTGCCATTGATAAAAAAAAAAAAAAACTTTTGTGGGAAAAATTGGAAAATGAAATCCACACACATCGCACGGAATTGGAAAAAAGTGAGCTACGGTAGCAGGCGACTATGAAGACAGCCATGTGTACAGATGGCTAAGCGGTTCGGGCCAATCTCGACAAAGAAACAGAGGATATTCCAGACCACAGTGGAGAGATCGCCCCACTAGAGAACACAGCAGATATACAAGTGATAGCCATTTTGCTGTGGATGATTCTGATGAAACCTCCAGCAGTGCCCGCCCTTTAGGCCGAGTGACCCGGGCTCGTACCGGGCCAAAATCAACAGGTACACCAGACGAGGGGGCAATTTAAACGGATCATCAAAGCCTCCGAGGAGTCCAAACAAGAAGAAACTCTAATTTTCAATTTGTCCTCCTACTCTCTCACTCCTGATGAGAACAAAATTTTAAACCACGGCTTGACCTTTGTTCCAACTAACAAGCACCAACCGTTTGAGTGGAACGTTGATCTACAGCACATAAATTTGTGAGATCGCTCAGCATGAAGGAATGCTTCCAAAATTCTTTACCAATGCAGGGCGATATCCACAATAATTTCTTAAAGATCCACGCACACTCCACATTTGACCCACAATCGCATAATTCATCCATAAAGACTTTCACCAGAATTGTGGATGAAGCAGTGTATAGATTTGATAGCAATGCACCAAAAAATCACTCTAACTTGAGGAAGAATGTAATACAAGCCTTGAAAGGACTGTCACAAAATATGGACATTACAATTCGTCCCACTGACAAGGGCGGGGCCATAGTCCTTCAGGACACAGCAAAATATGTGTCTGACCTTGACCAGCTCCTGGCGGACACTACAACTTACAAAAGATTGGTGGGTGATCCCACCCAGATCTTTAAAAAGGAACTGGACCAAGTTCTAACAACAGCACTACAAGAAAACCTATTTAGCAAAAAAGTGTATCACACAGTGATTTATACGATACCAAAAAATACACAAAGACCCAGTAAACCTTCCGGCCGTCCAATTATTTCAGCCCGCAAGTCACTTTTTCATTAATCCAACCATTCTTCATGAAACAGAAAACTTTCCTGAAGGACACTACGCAATTATTGTGTAAACTAGAGTCACTCAAGGCTCTACCTGAAAACACATTACTTTGCACAATGGACGTCAAAAATCTGTACACTGTAATTCTACACTCCAAGGTGACTGCAGCTACAGTATGAGATCGTTTCTACTTCGTGTGCACTTTAACTCCATGGACATCCCACTATTTTTAATCCTATTGGAGCTGACCCTTACAAAAAACTATTTCTTGCATAATGGGACATACTTCTTACAACTGACGGGTTGCTCTATGGGGTCTAATGTGTCGCCATCCTTGGCTAATGTATATATATTTGAGCAAGAGAACAATTTTTTTTTTCACAGACACCCTGATCAGCTCTAAAATCATTATGTACATTAGGTACATAGATGATCTCCTGTTACTGTGGGAGGGGACATCTGAGGAATTAAGCAACATCATTGATAACATCAATAAATCAGAGGGACCGATAAAATTGACATATACCAACTACAATCAATTACCTGGATGTTACCCTCACATTAAAAAAATCAATTAATCGAAACCACAGTTTATGAGAAGAAAACAGGAACACTTTGCTAAAACACAGCATTAATCATGCCCCGGCTTTGAAACGGGTATTGCCAAAATCCCAAATGATCCGGGTAGCAAGGATCATAAGCAACAGATCCACACTAGAAAAAAATCTGGATATCATGATAACAAAATTTACAAAACAGGGTTATGATCCTGAAGAATGGGAGAAACAGAAAAAAACATGTCTTGCAGATCCCCCAAAAAACACACTGTTAAAGACCAATAAAATCATTACTTCCAGCAATAAGATTCATTTCATAACAACCTATACCCCGGCAAGTCAAATATTATCTAGAGCCTTGCATGCTGTATGGTCAATAGTGACTATTGACAAACAGTTACCCTGTTTCAAGCAGAAATGCATCATGCACAGCTACAGAAGGAGTAGAAACTTAAAAGACATGCTGGTGAGGACCAACATAACCCCAAGTACTCCTGAAAATACCCTCTTTAATATACAGAAAAAGAAACCGGCTGCTATAGATGTCCGTCCTGTACCACCTGCAAGACAATGATCCCTGGCAGTGACTTTTTACATCCTCAAACCAAACAGAAGTTCAGATTAAAACATGTATTATCTTGTAAATCGCAATTTATCATCTATATGATCATCTGTCTGTGAGGCAAAAATTATGTAGGCCAAACTATAAGAACTTTTCATGAGCGCATGATGCTGCATAGATCAGCAATAAATTCTCCTGAAAGGAGAAAAAATTGAACAACCGGTGGCTAAACATTTTAAAGAATGTGGACACACACTAGGAGATCTGAGGAGTAAAATTATCGATCACATCCCCCCCTTGTGTAGGGGTGGTGATAGACAGAAGCTGCTTACCCAAAGAGAATACCAATGGATCGTTAAATTGAACACTTTGGCACCAGTGGGTCTTAATGAAAAGATTGCGTGGAATGCCTTTATATGATGCCTTTATATGATGATAGTATTTTTAAATATAATATTTCTGGCTAATCTTCAAGAAATCTATGCATTTTCAGGTACTATGCAGCTCATAAGAGAGTGCATAAGATGCTATGTTGTTTCCACAAAAGTAGAATATTTTTGCCATGCCCCTCTATTGATTTAGTAGTTGTTCCCCTTTTTTAATGTATTATTTAACTTTCACATTTATTTGCACTTGTTTACATGCAGCAGGTTTGCGCTGGTCTGATTTTCAAGTCCCACCATGGAGCCGGTGAACACGCACTAGCAGTGTCCTTGGTACCTTAGCAAAGGCCTTGTGATGTAGCAGGGCGGAGCAGGAATCCTAGAAGTGCAGTGCGCCGACATCGTTGTCCGTGTAGTGGATACCTAGTTTTGAGCTGCTAGATAAAGGTAAGAGAGCTCACAGCTCTGACCCTTTGCACAGCACCTTATGCACTTTACCGAGCTCACGTCCTGATGACAAAGACGCACCGGCTTTGAATCATCGACATTGCATTATTTGTATCAGTGCTCTAATGATATAAAATTTTTATACCCTCCAGCCGACCGAGTGCCGCCTGTTTCTTTGGGGACCCTGCCATAGGCTCCAGAAACCACGCTTCTCATATATATATATATATATATATATATATATACATACATATATATATATATATCGGGGCAGCATGGATGGTTAGCATTACTATTACTTCCTCACAGTGCTGAGGTCATGGGTTCAATTCCCACTATGGCTCTAACTGTGCGGAGTTTCTATATTCTCCCTGTGTTTGCGTAGGTTTACTCCAGGTACTCCAGTTTCCTCCCACAATCCAAAAATATACTGGTAGGTCAATTGGCTTCCAACAAAAATTAACCCTAGAATGTCTGTGTGTGTGTACATGTGGTAGAGAATATAGATTGTAAGCTCCAATGGGGCAGGGACTAATGTAAAGTGATGTATACACTGCAGAATATGTATGCGCTATATAAGAAACTGTTAATAAATAAATAATAAATATATATATTTATAAATGGCAAGCAGCACTTGGAGACTTGAACAAGTGAAAAAGAAATGTGGTTTAATGGCTTCTCAATGTTTCAGGGTGGGACACCTCTTCTTCAGGAAGCATAGTGAGCCACTGTGCCTGCAGCATGGTGAGCGCAGCTAGCCGCAATGGGCTGCGTTGTGCTCCCCCTGCTGTCTGAGTCTGGGCAGTCGGGGTCCTTGCGTTGGGCTAATGACTGTCGGGATCCCAACTGTCGGGGTCATATACCACACCCCTAATATTTAACAATAATAAACACAATTAAAAATATCAATATATTTAATATTCATAAAATAGATTAAGATTTTTACATTTCACACTATAAAACATCATTCACGACTCAATAAATTTCACAATATAAGTCATGATAGTTAATTAAGATGTATAGCCAATATCTTGAAGATCTGAAGCATTTCGTTCAAAAGGACTTCCTCAGGAGTATATCATACACTGTTCTTAATTTTAAATAAGGTAAATATTTCCAATATTTTCTCATAACAGTTGATGTATCAAAAAGAGAATTTTTACATACATCAGATTAGACATTAGAAAAAATGGAGCTTCACAATACAAAGTTTGAGGGGTTTATAATTAACCTCAAAAAGTGGTCCTTCCAGGTCAAACTCCTAAAAGAAAATGTAATAGTATATATATATATATATATATATATATATATATATATATATATATTCTCACTGAACCTTTCACCAGCACACATCTCCTAAGGGACAGTGAAAACTACATTGTGAACAGACCGAGGCTCTGTATTGGTAGTTCCTTTCCAATAATACTCATAGGTGGGCTCCAAATTGAAATTTACTTATCAGACAGAGAGAACCACAATCAGAACTGCTCATGAATCTGTATTGAGTATATTCACCTTTTAAGCATACACTGGTGTCACCCAATAGAGATACCGCCTGAATCGAGATCGATCCAATATTGGATATATACTGTATATACACCTCGGATTATTTCTCAAATCCCTCAAATCCACAAAGGTATAATTCGAAACAAGAAATAAGAGACCACCACACTGATCTAGACACTGAAGGAAAAAGTCCCATAAATAAGAGTGCACCTCAGCATTTTTAAAGATCTATTGTTATACACCTGGCTGGGGATACATCTCGTGTATGAAAATCGTGGAAATTATGTCAATGATATTTGCAAACCCCTGATGAAGTCCCTTGCATGGGACAAAACGCGTTGGTAGGTTGTTTGCTTTACTGAAATCTGAAACACACTATTGAACTTTTTATGGTCTTTGTTGTGTGGTTTAAGATACTTTGTAATAAATGTTTATAAAGTTTGGACTTTACTTTTATTTACTTTGAATTTTGTCAAAGGCTAATAGAGACCTAATCATTAAAGGTCAGAACAGGGGCGCCATCTTACAACTGCTATCCATATATATATATGATATAGTGAGCTTGCACTTTGCAATTATGTTTTTTGGGGGGGGGGGGGTTGTTTGTGGGTTATTTAAACATTGGCCGTTATTCACATTGGTGCGTTCGCATGCAAATTTGCATGTTTCATCTTGCTGCTCCCATTGCGCATGTGCAGCAAACACAATGCGCATGTGCAAGTTGAGAAAACACTATTCGCAAGCAATCTTCCGAGTAGTTTTAGCCGTCCGAACGAGTGCTTAGGAAGTAGGCGTGCTGTGGGCGTTTGCATGGGCACAACCTTTATAATGAGCAAAACTGGGCGTACACATGGGCGTTCACTGTGAGTGGTGGGTTTGCTTTCGCATGAGTGCAAGAGGGATTGTTCCCCACAAACTCAAAAGCTTTTGCAAGCTCAAAGCAGGTTTTCAGTTTCGCACACCATACTTTTTGTGAACTGCTCATTCGTACGGACCAAACACACGCATGGAATGCCTAAATCAATGGCACCTGCACACCATTGACACCAATACATGGTTGATTTCGGGAGACAATTAACTCAGCACAACTTCTGATTGCATACCAACAGCAATCAAGTGTTAGCAGACACAAACTTCTTATGTTGGTAAGGTGAATTTTAAGAAACCAATGCGATAAAACCAAACAAATTACACCATTATAAATTGGCCTTATGTAACATACCACCACTATTTTCATTTCTACTCTGCTATGTTTAGCATGTTGGCCCTCTCAACATTAGTCGACATGTGTCAACTCACATATTCGGGAGCAGAGCATGTTCGTTTGCACACTGTGGTGCGTGTGCGTAAGAAAATGTGTGGGAGCGAGCGAACAGTTTTACGTACGCGCAATGTAAGTCCACTCCCCTTTTGTTATGGTTGCGTGCGAAGGATTTTGCAACCACTATAGGCGTGACTCCGCCGAATGCGTGCGTGTGTTTGTTTCTTGTATAAGTGCTTGCGTATGTGCATGCGAGCGCATGAACCTGAATAAGGCCCATTGTGTGTTGTCGTGCCACATTTGTGCTGCTGTCCCTGATGACAGGGGGGGGACCCCGAAACCATTGGACCAATAAAGGATTATTTTAACAAAGTCTGTGTGAGTGTTGCCTTCCTGGAGAAATTATATATATATATATATATATATATATATATAGACAGTTCGAGTCGGCACTCCAATAAGTAGGTAGAGGTAGGTAATGGCCCCGGTGCCATGCAATGTGTAAAAACGCAATGATATAGAGACAGGTCGGTGCCGGCACTCGTGGGACTTGATAAGAAAAGATGACAGACACAGCGGTCCGTGAAGCTTCACGGACCGCTGTGTCTGTCATCTTTTCTTATCAAGTCCCACGAGTGCCGGCACCGACCTGTCTCTATATATATATATATATATATATATATATATATATATTGTATTATTCTATTAATTCATTTAGCCAAGGAAAGACACACTGCTGAAATTAAAATCAGAGTGACTTTGGAGGTTGCCATACAGTATGGCGTTTTATGTTACATTAAATGAGAATCAATTCATGTTATGCAATTGTGAGTGCATATTAATCCTGTTAAAATTCAGAAAAAATTTAACTTTTTTTTTTGTGTCAAAGTTGGCACAGTACTTAAAGTTCTTTTTGCTCTTCTTTATGGTGAGTATATTTTTAGGACTATTTTTTTGTGACAGTTCATACAGGGAGTACTCTGGTTACTTTATGTTTTTGTATAACTTACCGAGAAAATGTGACATTTAAGGCTTCATCTCACCTTATAATGGGTTTATGTAAATATTGTGCATACTGTACATCACATTATGTATTTTACATTTTCAAAAAATGTTCACTATGGTAGAGACAAGGTTATGACATAAAATACATTATTGAAAATATTTTACAGATCTCACCTTTAATAGATGATTATAATAAATGATTATTGCTTTAGAAGGTTGACCTCAGATAACAAATTGTAAAGCACCTAATACAGTGCAGTATACATTTATTTTTGCCTACATGGACCATATGCAATGCAGTGTGCAACCATTAAGATATCTCCTGGAGGAGCAGTGATTTATGTGTGAGCTTTGGATTTTTCTATTTAAGGACAGACCCAAAGCCTGCAAGCAGCATGTTGTTCTTGTCTAACAGGGTTGTTATTCTTTTGAAAAGAAATAAAGTACAATAAAATGGTGAACTATGAATTGGATGAGCAATGATTGATTTTGGTGATGATGATGGTTATTAATATTATTCAATGTAGACATACCAGGATTAAGAGAGGGACTGAATGTGGTGAGACAAGGAAAGCTTAGAATTAAGGATAACATCTATACAGTGGACTTTCAGAACAGATGATGATATTGTCTTTGCCTTGGAAATATGATGAGTTTATTGAACTTTAGGAAGCATTGTAGTATCCAGAAGATAACTGAAAGACAATAAGTGGCACAGGCAGTGACCAGAGGAAGAGATCAGAAGTAGAGAGACACATTTGGGTATCACCAATTTAGGATGGAGATGTGATGAAGAGATAGAGGTGGAAGTAAAGCGTCAGAAGGAGCATTGTTAAAAGCGAAAAGCCAATCTGGAGAGCAGATCAATCAATTCAGTGAGTGGAAGGTTTGCAGAAGGAGGTATTGGTTGTGACTGTGGACCTTTATTGTGGTTAATTTACACAACCCTTCAGAAGAGTTGATTACATGATTCACAGTAAATTGACATCATCATCATTCTGCCCCTGTCTTACAATGCCTGTAATCTCAGTATTGTGATATGTGGGGGGTCCACTGTCCAGTGTGTCCGCTCATGCAATGAGGTCCGTGAGGAGGTGATGCTCGACTAAAGATGATAAAACATCACAATATATACAGTATATTAAAAAAAAGTTAAGAAGTTGGGCACTCACCCAAAAATAATCTTGTACCATGAAAAGTTTATTTGCAGATGACAAATATGTGGTTGATGTTTCAATCCCCTTAGGGATTATCTTCAGGACAAAGTTACATCTGAGAATACAAACATCTTTACAGTTTTTCAAAGGTGAAGGTGTGTGTATATATATATATATATATATATATATATATATCCAACTCGGGTTTGGCACTCACTATAACCAAATGCAGCAGCGCCGGTGCCAGCACATAGAAAAATATAGTAGATTTGCGGTGGGGCACTCGTGGCTATTCTCCATAAACTAGACAAGCCAGCTAGTATGCAGCAACGTTTCAATTTATTTATCAAATTTTCGTCAGGTTACAAAGAATAGAGAAAAAAGACTGCGGGGATGACAACTGTCCCCATCCAGTTGTCATCCCCGCAGTCTTGTTTCATCTTTGCCTTACTCCCAAATGTTACGCTACTACCGCATCAATAGCGATAGAGCTGATTGTGAGCAGCAACTTGATGCACTCATTAAAAAATTTTTGAAACGTGGCTTTAAACATCATGAGCTTGTCGCCTGCAAACGTAAGGTGTTACAATTAGACCGCGAGTCACTCCTCAGACACAAAAGTAAAGATACCAGCATGGCCAAGATTATGCCGTGGGTTAACAGATATAATGTTGTCTCTAATGAAACCACTGCTTTGGTTAAAAATAACTGGTCTCTAATTAAAAGCGACAAGACTTTACCCCTCGGTGAGCACCGGGTTATGCCGTGCTACTCCAAGGGACGTAGTCTCAAGGATATTTTGGTTAAAACCAATACATCCATCAATCCAGAACCACCCACTGTGACATGGTTGGGTGTCCAAAAGAAAAAAGGTTGTTTTAGGTGCGCATGCACCACCTGTCAATTCCTTTTACCAGGTGATTCTTTTAGTCACCCCCATACCGGCCACACATTTAAAATCCGTCACAACCTTACTTGTAACTCTTCATACGTTGTTTACCAACTTATATGTCCATGCAGTTTATCCTACATAGGTAAAACTATTAGGAAATTTAAGGAAAGGATGACAATGCACAGGAGTACCATCCGTCAGGCATTGGCATCCGGCAGTAGTGAGCATCCTGTCGCCAGGCATTTTGTTGACAATCATCATCCTCTTAACAGCCTAAGATATCGGATGATTGATTGGGTGCCCCCCAATATTCGCGGCGGTGACCGTGGTACCCGTCTATTACAATGTGAAGCCCGGTGGATACACCGCTTGGGCACTATTGCCCCTAAAGGTCTAAACGAGCAAATTTCCTTTGCTGTATTCCGCTGAGCTCATAATATTGCGATTGTGTCTTTACTATATCTTTTGCCACATTGCGCTGTATTATGTGCAATTATGCTTTATTGGTGTGTATTTTTATTGTATTATGTATTGTCCTGTTTAATATGCTATTTCTAATTGATTAGTCATTTATTTGTCTCAGGCTAATTGCTGTTTTTATCACCTATGAAGTGAGATTGAGACGCAGGTGCATACATTTTTTCTATTTCTATTTTTTAATACTGTTGCCCCTTGGTTCTAGTCGCAGTTCTTTCTTGTCACTTTTTAATTATTTTTGGTGCAATTTTCCTCACAGTGTCTGAGAAAGCTGGATTGCGGTATCCATGGCAACCAAGCTCCCCACATGCTGCACACTTGTTCAGCATGTGACATCATCATGCTGCGCCCTGTGGGCTGCTCCCTTGTCTCTCTGTGTCTCAGCCTCACTTCCTTGGTCTATGCTGCTATAAAGGTATGTCTTTTTTCTCTATTCTTTGTAACCTGACGAAAATTTGATAAATAAATTGAAACGTTGCTGCATACTAGCTGGCTTGTCTAGTTTATGGAGAATAGCCACGAGTGCCCCACCGCAAATCTACTATATATATATATATATATATATATATATATATATATATATATATATATATATATATATATATATATATGCTATGTTGGCAAAACTGAGAGAAAGCTTAAAGAAAGAATGTCAATGGACAGATGCTCCATACGCAGTTCCATTGAAACGGGCAGGAGTGACCAGCCTGTGGCTAGGCACTTTGCTGATAAAAAACACCCATTATCTAGCTTAAGGTACCGTGCCATTGATTGTGTCTCACCTTCTAAGAGGGGTGGTGATAGGGCTCGATCACTGTTATGTAAAGAAACGTGGTGGATCCATCAATTGGATTCCATTGCCCCACGGGGACTTAATGAGCATTTCCCGTTAGGTGTCTTTCGCAAATAATGACCCTGATAACGTTATATTGGTACTGCTTTATTACTGCTTTCTCCATGGTTATATATTATGCCATGTTCTTCTTGTTGCTGTTGTTACGCTACTGTCTGATGTTTTTAATGTTTATATGTTACCTTGGTGATTGTAATGACTGACGTGTCTCTCTGTGATGACGTCAGCCATTACCTGGACAGGGGCAGGTGTGCATCCCGGCTGCCCGGTTCAGATCTGCACGTGGGATGCCACTATATTAACCCCTTACCGCCGCAGCCTGTTTTTGCCTTCCTGACAGAGCCCTTTTTTTCAAATCTGACATGTATCACTTTATGTGGGGATAACTTTTATTGCTTTTACTTATCCCAGTGATTTTGAGATTGTTTTCTCGTGACACATTGTACTTTAAGGTAGTGGTAAATTTTGGTCGATACAGTCTTTTTTTTTTGTGAAAAATACCAAAATGTCGTAAAAAAATTGAACATTTTGCAATTTGCAAAATGTTAAATTTTCTGCTTGTGAGACAAATAATCATACCACTCAAAATAGTTAATAACTAACATAGACCATATGTATACTTTATGTTTTAATCATTATTTCAACCTCCTTTTATTTTTTTGGACACTAGGGGGCAGCAAAGTCAAATTTATACACATAACTCATAAAACGCTGCAATTGGCTGTTCACATTTGAACAGCCAATCGCAACGATCGCCGATGGGGGGGGCATCGCTGCCCCCCCTGGGCAATGAGGGAAGATGTCTGCTGTCAGGGACAGCAGACATCGTCCCTCTGTCACCGCGTCTATAGACGCGGTGACAGTTTAATGGCATGACGTACATTTATGCCATGTGTCGGGAAGTACATCCCGACCATGACGTAAATGTACGTCAAATGTCGGGAAGGGGTTAAGGTTGGTGTATAACTTCTTTATCCTGATGACAAAATAATACATTTTGAAACATTGACTGTATTTGGTTTCCACGAGAATCTTTGCAAGAGCCACGAGTGCCGCACCTCCATCCTCTATATTCGCTTATTGCTGTGCTGGCACCAGCCTGGAGACATGTTTCTTGGGAGTGCCGGACCCCTGGTATATATATATATATATATATATATATATTTTTTTTTTTGCTTTTTTTTTTTTTGCTGCTCACCGGAAAACAGTAAGTGTGTGCAACCTACAAGATACCAATATAATGCCTTGCTTCCTGAGAAGGTGGAATATCTGTGACTGGGTGGTTAAGACAGATATAATGGGAATGGAGTAGGAGGTACCTGCACATTATTTTCAGTGCAAAAAAAGGATGTTATACAGTAGATGTCTAAATGACGGGGCACTATGCTGACTACGTAGGGCTGCCGTGGAGACACTATGCTGAATACGCTAGGCAGCCATTGGGCTACGCTGACAATGTAGCTTAGCCTACGATGAAAACGTGCCGTCGTGAAACTACACGAGTACCGTCTAAACTGTTTGACCTGTGTATATCTAAATGTTGGTGATAGTTTTACTCCTCCCTACTCAGGTAAAAAATATTTTTATATGACATGTACAACTAAATTTATAATATACTTGATGTATTGTCCTTGTGGATATTGCGATGTAGGCAAGATTATAGAACATGCCTTGCATCCTTCAGCAATCAGAGCTGCAATTTCATCTGAACATAGTGATCAGCCTGTGGCAGGACACATTGTTAAAGCTGCACATAATCTACATATCTTGCCTGAAATATATAATTACTAATCATATACCACAGCTTTACGCACCGGCAAGGCGATGCGTAAATCTGATAACCAGGAGCATCAGATCTGTGCTACATTTATTTAAAATTCCTATCAAGCGGGTACAGAAATCGGGATTGTATCGGCCAATTGTTGGCATATTTCTGATGCGGAAACCACGTGGGATTATATGTTCTCTGTAATACCTTGATAGTGAGGTGCCATGCATCAAGAAATCAATTTCTCTCTTTTTCATTCACAGCAACTGGTGAGCGATGTCATCAAGATCATTTGGTGTGCTTTCTTCCAAGGTACTTTCCTTGAATAGTATTTGTTCAGCTTCACTTTCCGAAAAGCTGAATAAGTTGACATTAACTGTGGGCATGCCTCTGCAGCCTGCCAGATATTCTGTGCTGCTGCCTTGTGCCATATCCATTGTGAATTGAGCCTGTGGCAGGTAATGGGTTAATGGCGAAGTTTATGCTGGTGCCTTGATCCGGGTGGGTGCTTGCGCTCCCGGTATTGTAGAGTTCGGTTTGATCTAGCAGTTGAAGTAATGGTTGCCCAGGTGTCTCCAAGTGGGTAGATACAGCGTGCAAAAAGATGCAGCACTCAAAGGGTCTAAAAGTGAAATGCTTGTATTTTGTGGCAAATCAAATGCAGTTCATTACATTGAATACATGAGTGTAAGCCCCGACATTTCAATGCCTGTTGACATTTTCCTCAAGGGGCCATGTAACAAGTAGATAGTGCAAACAGGTAATGTGCTAGACAAAAGATTTTATACATACCTGACCTTGTGTTGGGCGGGAGCCGGGTACAGCGTAGAGATCGCGCATTCGTTTCCGTGTGCTCGTCTCCCGCTCATGATGTCACCTGGCCAGTTTAAGTGAAACATAGATTTTACTAGCTGTTGCATCTCCTCAGTTTCCAGGTCGCCGTGGCAGGTCAGCGTCTCACCGGCTCCCAGCCCAACACCAAGCTAAAACATAAATCACAAAAATGACATTAGGGCATGTCCATAATGTTTATACTACAAAGATATGCATGGTTTACTAGCCGTACATGAGCAAACCATTTGCACAGTAAGAGAACGTATGGGACTACACAGATCCGCAATAACCACAGCTTTACGCACCGGCAAGGCGGAACAACCAGTGGCACGACACTTCTTACAGGCAGGACATACACTCAAGAACTTGCAATTCATGTTAATTGATCACATCTCACCATTCAGGAGAGGAGGGGACCGTGACAAAGCCCTACTACAAATGGAAACGAAGTGGATCTATAGATTGGGGTCCACAGCACCAGATGGACTCACGCATTTCCACTGAACCTTATACCAGTGCACACCTCAAGAGGGACAGTGAAAACCAGTCTTGGGGACTAAATTCAACTTTATACCAGTTATACTTGTTCTTGAGTGCAGATCGCAAACCCCTGATGAAGTCCTTGATAGGACGAAACGCGTTGGGGACGTTTGTTTGCTAATTTGAAATATACTATTGAAGTTTTTTTATGGTCTGGAAAACCACCAATACCAAGTGGAATAAGAGACTTTTTAATAAACGTTTATAAATTTTGGACTTTACTTTGATTTACTTTGATTTACTTTGGAATTAACTAAAAGTTATTACAGAACCAATCACTGAAGGTTCAACAAGGGTGCCAACTTACAACTGTTGTCCATATATATATATATATATATATATATATATATATATATATATATATATATATATATAGATAGGGGGAGCGATTCGGCACTCTATCCTCCACTAAACAGCAAACCCCGGGTGCCGAGACAAATATGTCTAAAGTGGAAAGAAGACTCGTCACTCCAAGGGGAATTTTTCATCCAATGTATTGAGGCAAAGAATACAGATATCAGGTGCACAAGTGCAAATAGCCGACGTTTCAATACATAGGTATTGTTATCAAGGCGCCATGTGCCCTGTTCAACTAGACAACAGCAAATACAAAGCCCGCACGGCGGCGGGACCACATAAGTATACTCACCAGCTCAGCCCGGGCCAATTCCACACGCCGGCTGCATGACACGTTCCGTCTCCCTCCGGAGAACGGGGCGCCTCCTGCTGACGTCATCGCGTACCCGCTGCTAGGCAACGCTGCGGGACAAGACGCGTCTCCGGCGTGGGACTAGCCCACCAGTGCTGTAGCCAATGGGATCAACGTCCATGTGGATAATGATGTAAACACAACAGACAGACTAGAGACAGACAACACGAAACAAATAGCAAAAGCAATAACACACAGACTGGATGCAGACCGCTGAGACTGCTGGTTAGACTAAATGAAATATTAGAGGAAAATGTTCCAGTTGAGTCTATCATTGAGTCCATGGGGTTTAACAGTCTGTAGCTTATGAATCCATTTGGATTCCAATTTTAAGAGTTGGCCATCACGATCGCCGCCCCTCAAAGATGCAGGTATATGATCAATAAGAATAAATTTCATCACTGCTAATAACTCACTGTATCAGCCCATTTCAAAACTTTTGGACATTATTTTACAGCCTCACATCCAAGTTCAACCCACCTTCATTCGTGATACCACAGCTTTTCTCCACCGCTTGCATGAAATTGAATCTGTCCCTAATAATACTGTGTTGGTTACTATGGACGTAAGTAGCCTATACACCTCCATCCCCCAAAAAGCTGGGGTGGCAGCAGTGGCAGAATTCATGAGGAAGCTTAACATTTGCGACCTGGAACATCCATTATTTCTTGACCTTCTCACGCTAACCTTGGAACGTAACTACTTCCTATTTGACGGGCACTTCTACCAGCAGACCAGTGGGTGTGCTATGGGGAGCCCCGTGGCTCCTAGCTTAGCTAATATTTACATGTTCAGAGAAGAACATGACAAATTCCTGGATGTCCCTGACTTCAATCAACATGTGTTATCATATGTCCGCTTCATTGATGATATATTTTTTATGTGGACTGGCCCTGTGACATATTTGACCAACTATGTTGCTAACATCAATTCTAGCCCCTCCCCCATAAAATACACAATTAATGTGCAGGAAAAGTGCATCAATTTTTTGGATGTCCTGGTTAAATTAGATGGAAGTCACATCAGCACTGAAGTCTATTGTAAACCCACGGACCGGAACATGCTACTTCTGGCATCTAGTCACCATCCCCCACCCCTCAAGAAGGGTTTACCCAAATCGCAACTGATGCGGGTTGCCCGTATCTCCAGCACTCCTGATGCAGCCACTGAGAGCACTAATCGAGTGGTGCAACGTTTTGCACAGAGAGGGTACAATATGAGGTCTCTCAAACAAATTCAATCCGAGATCCTGGCTACACCTAGAGCCACCCTCTTGCAACCCTCCACCAAACCTCAAACCCAAGTACTCCCTTGGAAACAATTATATTCCACTTCAAGTCCAGTGGTGCAAAGAGCCACTAATGCCCTGTGGCCTATAGTCAAGTCTGACAGGTCATTGCCAGGTCTCCAACAGCTCAAACCTATGGCCTGCTACACCAGGGGGCGCAATATCAAAGACCTAGTCATGCGCACGGATATCACTGGCTTTGAGTCCAATACCACCACCACCTTCCTTCGTAAAGCCCCTGGTTGCTATCGGTGCATTAAATGCACCACCTGTAAAAATCTGGTTGTATGTAAAACCTTTAAACACCCTCATAGTGACCAGGTGTTTAAAATTCGACATGTGTTAACTTGCCAGACCACTCATGTCATTTATTTACTTTTTTGCCCGTGTAATCTATGCTACGTAGGCAAGACCATCCGCACTGCTAGGGAGCGTATGGCGCTGCATCGCTCTGCTATTAACAGTGCCAGGCTTAGTAAAAAATCTGACCAACCTGTGGCCCGGCATTGCCTTGAGGCAAATCATGGAGTGTCTGACATTAAATTTATTCTTATTGATCATATACCTGCATCTTTGAGGGGCGGCGATCGTGATGGCCAACTCTTAAAATTGGAATCCAAATGGATTCATAAGCTACAGACTGTTAAACCCCATGGACTCAATGATAGACTCAACTGGAACATTTTCCTCTAATATTTCATTTAGTCTAACCAGCAGTCTCAGCGGTCTGCATCCAGTCTGTGTGTTATTGCTTTTGCTATTTGTTTCGTGTTGTCTGTCTCTAGTCTGTCTGTTGTGTTTACATCATTATCCACATGGACGTTGATCCCATTGGCTACAGCACTGGTGGGCTAGTCCCACGCCGGAGACGCGTCTTGTCCCGCAGCGTTGCCTAGCAGCGGGTACGCGATGACGTCAGCAGGAGGCGCCCCGTTCTCCGGAGGGAGACGGAACGTGTCATGCAGCCGGCGTGTGGAATTGGCCCGGGCTGAGCTGGTGAGTATACTTATGTGGTCCCGCCGCCGTGCGGGCTTTGTATTTGCTGTTGTCTAGTTGAACAGGGCACATGGCGCCTTGATAACAATACCTATGTATTGAAACGTCGGCTATTTGCACTTGTGCACCTGATATCTGTATTCTTTGCCTCAATACATTGGATGAAAAATTCCCCTTGGAGTGACGAGTCTTCTTTCCACTTTATATATATATATATAAAATCATATAGGCATGCTTGAGTGGCCGCACTCGTGGGACTTCGCTCACCATACTTTAAATCAACACGCAGAAGCCGTGTTCATAGCAACGTTTCGGGAAGGTTTATTATCCCGTCCTCAGGTTTAGACAAAATGTAATGTAATGTAAAATGGTTACATTTTGTCTAAGCCTGAGGACGGGATAATAAACCTCCCTGAAACATTGCTATGAACACGGCTTCTGCGTGTTGATTTAAAGTATGGTGAGCGAAGTCCCACGAGTGAGGCCACTCAAGCATGCCTATATATATATATATATATATATATATATATATATATAGCAGGGCGTTTCTTACCGGCACTCCACGGTCTTAGCTCAGTCAATCAAAAAGAATTATCAAACGGACACAACTGGCTTCATGCAACGTTTCGGGATCCTTTAATCACATCCCGTCATCAGGCAGTGTACATAGGTATGTACACTGCCTGATGACGGGATGTGATTAAAGGATCCCGAAACGTTGCATGAAGCCAGTTGTGTCCGTTTGATAATTCTTTTTGATTGACTGAGCTAAGACCGTGGAGTGCCGGTAAGAAACGCCCTGCTGTATACTTTGGATACAAGGCACCCCGGCAATTGCATTTCTGAAAGGAGAGTGCCGGCTACTCGTCTGCTATATATATATATATATATATATATATATATATATATATATATATATATCACTCCCCAACAGTGGTATAGAGCCCAAAGTATTTCAATAGTCCACACATTCCATAATGATTCAGATAATGAATAAAGTGATGATTTTCCAACAATTTATTTTATTTATTTCTTCAGTAGTAGTATGACAAAAGACCCAACACGTTTCATCTTACAAAGATTTTATCAGGGGAACAGTTTATAGTCTACAAACATAAACAAAGTTTCAATATACTAAAAATGGAACAGGTGGTTTATTCACATATGACCACTATAAACTGTTACCCTGATGAAGTCTTTGTACGACGAAACGCATTGGGTCTTTTGTCATACTACTACTGAAGAAAGAAATAAAATACATTGTTGGAAAATCATCACTTTATTCATTATTTGGATCATTATGGAACGTGTGGACTATGTTTAGTCACCCTTCATAAGAAGGATTCAACACTAGAATGTAGTCATGAAATTCACAGTGACATTCATAATGTTGACACCATGATGTCGACATAGTAAAAATGTCGACACAAATGTAGACACGTGGAAAATGTTGACATTTGAAATACACCTGTCAATATCAGCATTAGACTGGGTTAGTGTTATTGTTTTAATTAGGGTAACCCTTGGTTTTACTAATAGGGATAGGGTTATGTTATTGTCAAGGTTAGGGATAATTATAACTAAAGTTACAAAATATATAAGTGTCTAGCAATTCTGATGTTCCTACAGATTATTTGCACCGTGTGGAGAATAACAAAAATATATCACCATACAAGTACAATGTCTTTATTGTATAACAAGGGGTTCATTGTGTAATGAGTCCTTAATTTCGTAAATAAATCATCATGATGAGTACAATGTCCTTATTAAAACAAGAGGTTCATTGTATAATGAGTCCTTAATTGGGGAAGGAAATCCTCATCACCTTATCCCAAAACATGTATATCAATGCAGAAAAAACACAGATAGAGCAATACTGTATGTCTTAAACATATAACATCGAAATGATGATTGCACTTATTATTTCTTATTATTTATTCACAGTTTCTTATATAGTGAGGCAGATTCCATTGCGCTTTACAATAGTAGACAGTGATAAAACAAACTGGGTAACAACATACAGACTTGGAGGTTAGAGGGCCATGCTGCAAGCTTACAGTCTATAGGGATATAGGAGGGAAACACAAGGACAGGCACCCATCAATAGCATAGCTTGTAGGTCCAGAAGGGAAGCTATATAATATATAAGTGACTCAGAGGGTTATGCGTGTAGAACTCAACTATGATAGGCTTGCCTGAAGAGGTGAGTTTTCAAGGAACACTTGAAATTTTGGAGGCTAGAGTAGAGTCTTAATGTGCGTGGAAGGGTATTCCATAGGATGGGAGCAGCCCGATGAAAGTTCTGTAATAGAGAATGGGAGCTAGTGATACGTGCAGAAAAGAGATGCAGATCTTGTGCAGAGCAGAGTGGTCGAGATGGGAGATATTTTGTGATAAGTAAAGAGATATAAGCTGGTGCAGTCAGGGCCACCAAGAGAAATCCTGGGCCCCAGTACAACAACTTCCTGGGGCTCCCACGGACGGAGCTCCCGAACACACTCTACGGACCCGTTGTTACGCCACTGCTTCCAAGGTGGATACACGTACTACAGTTTACACTGTAATGCCTATTACACGTCACACACCCATTACATATTATACCACATGCCATAATGCTCATTACATGTTATGCCACACACCGTAATGCTCATTGCATATTAAGGGGTTAATATGCTCTGCCAGGGGTTAACATTCTCTGCCAGGGATTAACCTGTCTGCCCTGATTTACATGCTCTGCCAGGGGTTAACATGCTCTGACAGGGGTTACATGCTCTTTGCAAAGGATTTACACATACCCTCCAACATGGCCCATTCCATTATTTACAAAATGCTCTGTTCCTGGACTTCCCTGCCAGTGGCAGTTACAGATGTGAGCCTGCAGCACAGTCCAATATTCAAAAAGGGGGGGTCATATATACTGCCACCCCAAGCATCACTGTCCTGGACTCACTGGCAGTTGATGTGACTGCCCCTCTTTGAATTTTGGACTGTGCTGGAGTCCAACCTCTGTAACTACCACTGGCAGGGAAGTCCAGAAACAGAGCATTTTGTACATAATGGAATGGGTCATGTTGGGGGTACTTTGCCACCAAATAAAGAAAACCCTGTGTGTCCAGACCAGGGCCCCCCTGACAGGCCCGGGCCCGGGTAAATTGTACCTGCTCCCCCCTCTTTCGGCACCCCCGGGTGCAGTATGGGTAATAGCTTTATATGCGAGTAGAAGTGTTTTATATTGAATACGGTAAGATACAGGCAACCAATGGAGGGACTGGCAGAGGGGATCAGCAGATGAGGAGCGTCTTGCAAGGAAGATCAGCCTAGCAGCAGCATTTAAAATGGATTGCAGTGGTGAGAGTCTGTTCTTGGGAAGACCAGTTAGGAGACCATTGCAATAATCAATGCGGGATATAATGAGTGCATAGATAAAAGATTTAGTAGTGTCTTGTATGAGATATGGTCGTATTTTGGATATGTTTTTTAGATGCATGTAAAATGAAACATAGACAGTTAAAAGCACATGAAACAGGGGCCCCAAGGTAAAACAGCAACCATAGTTCTTTCCAGGCATCCAAAGAAACAGTTCCAGATCCGGACCAGACTGCTGACTGAATCCCGGTGGGTAAGCTTTATCTATAACTATTATTTATAAACACAACAATAAACACAAAAATGAAAATAATGACTGCGCCCAGATCACTGCAGCCTAGGGATACACCTTAAGATTCCCAAATCTTAACACATAAGCAATACAACAAAATGGTGCTCCAAAAGGCGCTGTAATCTCCTCTTTTCAAAGTATACGATATTTCTATCACCAATGGGATCGATCTAGACTCTCTCCTTCCGTCCAGCCGCTCTTAAAGAACACCACAACTGACCTGGGTAAAATTCCCTATGTGCCCGTAATGGATATTACAAAACTTCATGGAGTAAGCTGTCCACCTGTGGGGATTCGGAAGAAAAAGAAACCTTTACATGCATATAGGGCACCTGATTCGGGTGAGTCCATGTTTTATGGGGTCCTGGTGATTTCACTGGTCTGATACCGTCATTCATGTATGCAGAGATCGTGGAGACTTAAAGAAACCATTACGGGCACATAGGGAATTTTACCCAGGTCAGTTGTGGTGTTCTTTAAGAGCGGCTGGACGGAAGGAGAGAGTCTAGATCGATCCCATTGGTGATAGAAATATCGTATACTTTGAAAAGAGGAGATTACAGCGCCTTTTGGAGCACCATTTTGTTGTATTATTTATAAACACAGTTTCTACATCACGTCAATGTGTTTAATGTGGAAATTAAAGTCATAAAAAAAAACATTCACATGATCAATGTGGACATAAAAACCATGTCCACATTGTTGTGTTGACATAACAAAAGGACACATAATGGGGCAGATGTATTAAGCCCGGTAAAGTGATAAAGTGGAAGATGATAATGCCCCAGCCAATCAACTCCAAACTGTCATTTTTCAAACACAGCTGACTGGCTATTGTATTATCACCATGCACTTTATCAACGCATCATCACCCCATTTACTGCATTACTAAGTTTATTACATCTGCCACAATATTCCAAATCCCTTAACACCATAGTGTTGGAGATGGGTAAATATTTTTTTTTTTTGCGATTTGTAGTCTTTTCCACAACATATACTCCCTGTTACTTCTAGGCCCTTTTGAGTAATGTTAAAATAATCTTATTTGAAAATAAAAAAAAAGTATTAACAAGTTTTGTTCATTTATTTATTTATTTATTAACAGTTTCTTATATAGCGCAAACAGATTCTGCAGCGCTTTACAGAGTATAGTTGAACATTCGCATCAGTCCCTGCCCCAGTGGAGCTTACAATCTATATACCCTACCACATGTACATGCACACACAGACATTCTAGGGTTAATTTTGTTAGGAGCCAATTAGCCTACCAGTATATTTTTGGAATATATATATATATATATATATATATATTAACATTCGCTACTTTAATAATTTGGTTTATAGCAGATAAGACCTAACTCTAAAAATCTCCAGCAGTTTCTTTATGAACAGTACCATAAATTGTATGTATTGTTGTAGAAAATAAACATTGAAAGACCTACTGTATATTGGCTGCATTATAATGCAAATGAATGCAACTGTTCCACTGCACTATAAATGAATTTGTAAAAGTGCTGGAATATTAATAATGTGGCATACAACTTTTGGCATTATTAATAACACACCGTAAAAGAAATTAATCTTTGAAACAGACTAGCCACAAAAAAAAGACTCCCTTCATTGACTTACTACTGCAGAGCAAACAAGATCTTGCATGCTACAGCTTTTAACGGTAATGGATCATTATTATCATCATTACAACATCATGTAGATTATTCAAAAAAATATTTAATTCCCTGTGGTAGCAAGTAGTCTGTATATATGAAATGTAGGATCAAGGGCTAAAAGTTAGGAGGCAGCAATTTTATATCTATACCTAATATAGACACCATAAAACTGCACAATACAATAATAATTTTGGGTACTTGTGTATTATCTGGGCGCCCGATATATCGCATCGCATGCCACTAATTAAGGCATGCAATGCGATGTGATTGGACCCGATTTTGATCCTTTCCCGGGCAGAGTGTACAATTTTAATATCGTGTCGCATCGCATGCCATTATAATGGCATGCAATGCGATGCGATTATACCCGATATTACATTGTACAGGCACCCTGATGCCTGATTACAATGTTAAATGAACCCCCATACCCGATTTTTAATTGTACACCCACCCTGATGGGTGATTACTATGTGAAATGCCCCCCCCCATTGTTAACGCCACCCCAGTATCAACGCCAACCCGAAGCGTGGTGAGCGCAGCGAGCCCATGAGGGGTGGCGGTACGCGTCCTCCGACCTTTTCATACCCCCACTATCCACGTCGGCGTGGAGTTGATTTTATATAGTGTGGCGAGTGCAGCGAGCCACTGAGCCCGAAGTGTGGCGAGCGCAGCGAGCCCCGAGAGGGGACGTGGAATGTATGTGAAGTAATCCGCGTCCCCTCGCGGGGCTCGCTGCGATCGCCATGATTCGGGCTCGGTGGCTCGCAACGCTCGCCACACTATATAAAATCAACTCTACACCGGCGTGGATAGTGGGGGTATGAAAAGGTCAGGGGACGCGTACTGCCGCCCCTCGCGGGCTCGCAGCGCTCGCCACGCTTCGGGTAGGCTTTGATAGGGGGTTGGCGTTAACAATGGGGGGCCATTTCACATAGTAATTACCCATCAGGGTGGGTGTACAATAAAAAATCGGGTCTGGGGGGGCATTTATTATAGGAATCAGGCATCTGGGTGCCTGTACAATTAAAAATCGGGTCTAATCACATCGCATCGCATGCAATATGATTGCATGCGATGCAATGCGATTTTTTGCCCTGCGATGAAAAAACCGGGCGCCCGGATAATACACAAGTACCTAATTTTGCTTCTTCTGGTTTACTGTTACATTATATCAGCCTGTGTCCACTGTAGTAGTGTGCACTAGTTTAGTAGATCATAGCACAATCCAGTGATCTAAACATCAACCTGCAAAAAGTATATATATATATATATATCTTTTTTATATTAAGAGGATGTTAGCATATATTTGGCCAAATGAATGGGAGATATAGTACCTGACTCCCTTGGATTCATGTCTGGGGATTAGGGCACCCTCAAACCAGTACAGCCAACCCCCCCCCCCCCCTTTCCCTGGGCATCACATAATAAAATAACTATTAGTAAACCTTCCTTGTTTTGCATGTACTGTAACTATGAGCCGCTCAGATTGCTCTTGCACCCACAATGGCCCTTATTTAGATCTGATTGCAGTAAAAATTTGTTCTCAAAATGGGCAAAACCATGTGCACTGCAGGTGGGGCAGATGTAAAATATATATATAGAGAGTTAGATTTGGGTGAGTTATTTTGTTTCTATACAGGGTAAATATTGGCTGCTTTATTTTTTACACTGCAATTTAGATTTCAGTTTCAACACACCCTACCCAAATTTAACTCTCTCTGCACATGTTACATCTGCCCCACCTGCAGTGCACATGGTTTTGTCCATTTTGAGAACAAATTTGTACTGCGATCAGATCTGAATAAGGGCCATTGTGTGTTGAGTGATCTGTGCTCAGCGGGTTTTTACCTATGTCTATAGGCAAAACCACAAGATCTTAGCTGGAAAAACAGTGATGGTGATGGTGAAGCACGGTCACTGGGGGGCATACACATGGAGCTATCCATGCTTTTGTAAGTGATCTAGTTTGATCGGTTAGAAATTGGACTGAAATCTCCCCATGTGTACAAATGGAGCACCTCTCAGTCAGCGCTGGGAATCACTAGATTACCTTAGCTGGCATTTGCCAGCGGAGAGGCGCTCCATCTGACGGGGAAGCGCGAGCTTCAGGGAGATAGGCAGGATCGTGGGGGGTGCTGGGGGCTGCGGGCAGCAACAGAGGAATGGTGGAGATGCGGCGAAGGGCTCAGTTGGAGCGTGTCATGCACGTGCTACCCATTCCGATGGTTGGTGCAGGCTGGCAGACAGTGATCCTATTGCCAGGAGCAGCTCCGATGGGAGATGCTCCATCTGTGTGCCCCTTTAATCCGGGTGATTCTGTTATTTACATATAGGGGGTTATTCGGATTCACTGGGAAAGGCACAATCACTCTCTAATGGACAAAACCATGTGCACTGCAGGTGGGGCTGATGTAACATGTACAGAGAGAGTTAGATTTGGGTGGGGGGTGTACTTCAAACTGATATCTATATTGCAGTGTAAAAATAAAGCACCCAGTATTTACCCTGCACAGAAACACCCAAATTTAACTCTCTCTGCACATGTTACATCAGCCCCAACTGCAGTGCATATGGTTTTGTCCATTAGAGAGTGATTGTGCTGTTCCAAGTGAATCAGAATAACCCCCATATACTGTAGTAAAAAAAAATTACATTTTATGATTCCAAATGTTTACTTATACAGTATGTGGTTCCTGATGACATTTGCAGGGAATATTATGAAGTATCACAATCTAAGAACTACCACGGCTGATCTGGGCACCAGACACAGCACAGTAATAAAAAGTAAGGAGCATACAGTATATAGGGTTTTTACGAAAAGCTTCTGCTTCTTCACCATAGGCGAATCTAGGGGGTGGTCCGGGGGTGCACCCATTAACATTTTGTAGCTGAGGGATGGGGCTTTTCAACGAGCCCAGCCCCGTGTCTCTAGCCCCCTGGGAACCGGAGATACTGCCAGGCAAAGCTGGAACGTTTTCCCTATAGGATAACATGGGACCCGCTAATTCCGACCCCCACCCAGTTCAACGGCTGCCAGTTCCCCCTTCGGCATCACTGAAGCTCGAGGTTGATCTCAGTCGTAGCAGCAGGGAGAGATGGAGTGACACTTTTGGGGGCATTGCTTAAGGGATGCTACAAGTGGCGGTATGTGGGGGCATTACGCATAATGTGTGGCTTAATGTGTAAGGGGCATTACAGTGTGCAGCATCATGTGTAAGGGGCATTATGTGTGCAGCATCATGTGTAAGGGGCATTATGTGCGCAGCATCATGTGTAAGGGATACTATGGTGTGCGGCATCATGTGTAATGGGTACTATGGTGTGCGGCATCATGTGTAATGGGTACTATGGTGTGCGGCATCATGTGTAATGGGTACTATGGTGTGCGGCATCATGTGTAATGGGTACTATGGTGCCATCAAGCAAGAACCCCCTAGCAATGAGCACGTAGGTAAGCAGCACTTATGTGGCAAATATGTAATGGGCATTACGGTTTGTTATATAGTATGTAATGGGCATCATGATGTGTGGCACAATGTGTAATGGGCATTATGGTGTGTGGCCTTATGTGTAATTGGCATTACGGCATGTGGCTTTATGTGTAATAGGTATTATGGAGTTTGCTAAAATGTGTAATGGGCATTACTGTGTATGGTCTAAAGCAGTGGTAGCCAACTCCAGTTTCGAGAGCTACCAACAGTTCACATTTTACGGACAACCTAGCTGCTGCACGGGTGCACTCATTACTAGCTGAAACATTTTAAACGATCCACAGGTGGAGCTAGTTACTTCACTTGTGATTCTGTAAGGTGATCTGGAAAACATGCACTGTTGGTAGCTCTCGAGGACTGGAGTTGGCTACCCCAGGTCTAAAGTGTAATACCACACCCTTTTTGTGATGCCATGCCTCCTTCCCATGAGGCCACGCCCCCTTTTTGACATGCGGCTACGCCGCGCAAAGGTCCCCCTGCTATTATGTCTAAATCTGGGACCACCCATTACCATGTTTCTAGATTCGCTTATGTTCTTCACCTAGTGCCTTTGACATGAATGCCCTGATGTACAGTACAGTAGTTGTCCAAATAAATGTAAACAGAATGATATTGTACTAAAATACAGCCTGACCTCTTAATTGAATTTCTGGATGAAAAGTTTTCTATAAAATTATAAAGCAACTATGGCCCAGTGTGGTCAGTAAATTAGTTTGAGCTATTATAAAAAATATACAACTGTCCGAGCAGAACATTAACATTTACAGTATGTGTGGCCATATACAGTATTTCATATTTTTTATGAGATATGTACAGAGTATTGTACATGTTAAACAAATAGACAGTTGTCAGTTCTTTACTTACCACTGAAAGCCTATGTGCATTTAGGAAAATAATAGCAATAAGTATTGGTACAAGCTTGCAAGCTACTGTCAAGGGTCCACATTTTTTTTGCAAGCCCTAAACATTTAAGCTTAAAACACTAAAGTGCAGCAAAAAAAAAAATGCAGTCACCCATTAGGTAAAACAGCATAACGGGACGTGACACAGAAAGGTTATGGAACCTGTAAGAAAAATGTCATAAGAACATTTCGGGCAGCTTTGCAGCAGCTCTTCTGGCTGTGAAAATGATATTACAAACACCAGGGCCGCCACCAGTAATTTTGCCCCCCCCCCCCCCGCACTCGCACCCCCCCCTGCACCGCACCCCCCGCACCCCCCCTTCCCCAGAACTGACCTTCATTCACACTACTTACTTACTTACCTAGCTGCAGCATCCGATTCCCAAGTCTCCTCAGGAGCGCACCCTGCAGTGCACAGTGCAGCCTGCAGAGCGCCGAGCTCCTCTGTGTCCTAGGCTCGGCGCTCTGCAGGCTGCACTGTGTATCGTGCATGCCTGGCTGGGGGGCTGCACGGTGGGGGAGGCAGTGTGTGGGGGGTGTCACTGTGGGCAGCTGCCCGGTCCCATCCAGAGGCTGTGGCCCAGGACAGCTGTACCCACAGCACCCCCCTGTCGGCGGCCCTGACAAACAACCGACAAGCCAAATGCATATACTGTGTGGGAGTGACAGTGCCACCTCCAGCTTGCTATCACGCCCCGTTCCGTCTGAGCCCATCGACGCCTCCCCACCATTCCCCCGTCACTGCTCGTAGCCCCTAGCACCTCCCCCCTACCCGGGTGATGGGGATGCACGAGCGTATGAGGCACTTGCGCGTCCTCGTCAGATGGAGTGTGATTCCCAGCGCTGTCAGATCTGGCGATTCCCAGTGCTGTCTGAGAGGCTCTCCATCTGTATATACAGTATGTAAATGTGGTTGTTCATGTAATTGTTTTTCTATTTATATTAATGCCAATAATAGATAAAATGCTCTGTTGAGCTTTTGTAAAAAAAATTTTTTTTTTACTAAGTTTGATTCTCATCATTTTCTTTTACTAAATACCCCATGCTAATAGTTTCTGCAGACAGAAGCTTTCTCCCCTACAGCAGCCCAGGCGCACTGTACATCTCACACAGTCTGGTGCACAAATTCACAAACAGCGTTCCTCAGGATAAGTTTCACAGCTCAGCTGGTGGTCATATAAGAGTAAAACTTTCCTGAAGCAAATCAGCATTCCACACCCCCAATAACAGAGACCTGTAACAATAACAGCGATGTTAGAAGTGTTAACACCTGTCCTCATTGTGCATCATCTGGTTATTTGCATACAGATTTACATTAGCTGTAATTATACATTTTTTCCCATAATATACATTTTGCTAAATAATATCTTTTCCCATGTTTAAAATTTCGGTACTTGTTTCCTAGCACGGCGCCTACGATATTCAGTTGTATGGCATCTTATACATTGTATAGCATCGCATGCCATATGCCCGCCTGCGATGCATGCGATGCGATGCAATGCGATTTTAAATTGTATAAGCACCCTAATGGGTTTTTTCAATGGTAAATGGTCCCCCTATACGATTTTTAATAGTAAGCACCCTAATGGGTGCTTACAATGTTAAATGCACCCCCACACCACCCCCACTATCAATGCCAACCGGAAACGTGGCGAGTGCAGCGAGCCCGCGAGGGGCGGCGGTACGCGTCCTCTGACCTTTTCATACCCCCACTATCCACGTCGGCGTGGAGTTGATCTTATATAGTGTGGCGAGTGCAGCGAGCCACCAAGCCCGAAGCACATTACTTTACATGTATTCAGCGGCCCCTCACGCCACGCTTCGGGCTCGGTGGCTCACTGCGCTCGCCACACTATATAAAATCAACTCCACGCCGACGTGGATGGTGGGGGTATGAAAAAGTCGGAGGACACGTGGGGGTAGCGTGGGGACGCATTTAGCATTGTAAGCACCAATTAGGGTGCTTATTCAATTAAAAATCGTATAGGGGGACCATTTAACATTGAAAAAACCCATTAGGGTGCTTATACAATTTAAAATCGCATTGCATCGCATCACATCACATCGCATGCGGGCATATGGCATGCAATGCTATACAATGTATAAGATGCCATATGACTGAATATCGTAGGCGCCGTGCTAAGAAACCAGTACCGAAATTATCGTATCGTAGGCGCCCCATTGCTACGGTGCTTTCACCGCCGCCCTCCCCCGGTGTCCCTCGCTGCCCCATCGTCCTCCCTATCCCTGTACGTCTCCCTGAAGTGGACGGACGGGGACCCACAGCAGCACCGTCCGGAAACTGGGACGAGCGTGCGTGTGAGATGCAAGCACGTCCCAGTCAGATGGAGGGCATGCTGGCGATCCCCGGGCAAGGACCAGGGGTGCTCCATCTGTATCATGTCCCTAGTAGTGCCAGTTGCATATCATGTCCCCAATAGTGCCAGTTACAGATGTCCCCAGTAATGCCAGTTACATATCTTGTCCCCAGTGGTACCACTTACATATGATGTCCATAGTAGTACCAGTTACATATCATGTTCGCAGTAGTGCCACTTACATATCATGTCCCCAGAAATGCCAGTTACATATCATTTCCCCAGTAGTGCCAGTTACAGATGTCCCCAGTAGTGCCAGTTACATATCATGTCCCCAGTAATGCCAGTTACATATCATGTCCGCAGCAGTGTCAGTTACAGATCATGTCCCAGTAATGCTTTTAGTAACAACAAAAAACTATATTCTGGAAAGTATGGTTTTTGGAATAATTTTGATAACGGATATCTTTATAAGGATACGGTATGAAATACTGATGGTCAAAATCCCGACGGTCATTATACCTACAACCATTGATGGGATGGTAAAGTATGAACAAGTAAAATGTTAGTATTTTGACCGTGTCGGTATTTTGACCGTCGGTCAATGGTTGTCAGTATTTTGACCATCGGGATTTTGATTGTAGGTAAATTGACTGCATCCCCTTTATAAGGCATACTCAACCTGTACTATCTAAAGCAGTGCCAAGGGCCTATTTTTTGTGCCAAGGGCCATTTGTATGGGGGAAAAATCCTTCGGGGGCCATATGTAAAAATTTCTTGTACAAATTGTCCTGCTGCAGCCGCCCCACGCTCCAGCGGCTGCCGCTGAATAGGACTGACAGTCTCCGGCTGCTGTTGATTAAGTTTAAAGTCCAAAATAGACAGAAAGGTAGGGAAGCAGTTACCAGACTTATATTGCATGTCAAAGCTGCTGTGTATTTTAATAAACTTGTATCTTGTAAATCCATAAGGATTAATACTCATACTCAACGTTTCTGTCCTCTCTGGACCATCGTCAGAAGCAAAACAGCATTAGCAGCACAAACACAAACAAGCTGCTATACCTACAGCTGTAGGAGAGACTATCCTGGGCACCATTTGAGGTGTGAGGAAAAATCTGTAATGTTGGTGGTCAGAAGGTGCTGGAGAAATAGTCAGAATATGGACACCTCTAATTGTCGAAGAATGTACAGTACTGTGTATTTTAACATAACTTTGGGGCCCATTTATCAACAGGTTTTAGCTATATAAAACTCGTTACATATGATAATAGGTACTTCAGCCAATCATCCCTTGTCATGTTGCAGGCTGTGTTTGAAAAATGACAATTAGGAACTAAATGGCTGGAGCACCATTTATGGTATTCAACAAGTTTTAAATAGTTAAAACTGTTGATAAATGAACCCCTTTGGGAGCAGTTAGTTTTTTAAGGATTCTTTCAGAGAGTGACAATTATTGTAATATATTTCTTATATGCATCTATATTTACATTAAGAGAAGCACATATCTGCAGTATCTATGAAGACTGAAACTGCAGAAAAGTGAATGACTGTCAACAACATATCTCCCAACTGTCCTGATTACAGGTGGACAGTCTTGCTATTTGGAGATTTTAAGTAAATTTGAATAGTAAATTATATTTTACTTCAGTTTAGAAACCAGAGAAAACTAAATATGCAGACTTTATGTTTCTTCACTAATTACTTATCTTCATCAGAAGACACATGAAAAAACATAGCTTGAATATTTAAAATGAATATTGGTCTAAATAGAGTAATACTGGTATTTTCTGTAAAGGTCCATTATTGACTTTAACCACTATAAACCTAAGATGCTCTCATAACATGAATCATAAAAGACTTTGATCAACAACCCTCAAAGAAGGTCAGAGAAAAGACACCTGCTCCTTTTCCCGAACTGAAGACGTTAACTCACAGACCTAAATGGGGTTGCCATGATAAGGTTCTCTGACCTATTAAGATTACTAAGTTAAGACCTTGTTTTCCTGCACAGTTAATAGTAATAACGTTTGATAGGCCTACTCATTTCAATTCAGGGTGTTTTAGCTGTATAAAATTTTTGGATTTTGACTTTTTTTTAAATATTACTAATAAAGAAAGGATTTAAAATCCACTTCTTTACCTTATTTGTGCATTTATTTTACACGTACGATCCTTTCATGCAAATGCCATGACCAATATTAGCGGATGGCAGTTTAATTAAAGCAAAAAATAATTAAGTTAAAAAAATATAAATTCAACTGATGATTTACAGTTTACATAAGAAAATAGATATTCAAATTACTGTGTTGTATAGTAAAATTATATATAATGGTGTTTTGCAGGCTTTTGATTTAGGCTTTGCTTTTTGATGGTTTGGGCCAAATGTAATAGGGTGTGATAATCAGAAAGTGAAAGAGTTTGGAATTTTTTGAAGAGGCAATCTACTATTTACACTGAAAAAACAGGTTGATTTTGCCATGCAATTGATTGGTGATGGGAAAACTTTCCTGAAATCTCTCACTTTCTGATTCTAACACCCTATTACATTTGTCCCTATGATTTAGGATTATATGACCTACAGATGGAGCAGCTCTCAATGGAGCTGCTCCCAGCGATGGAATCGGCAATCACAGCTGTGCACCAACTGACAGACGTGTTCTGTCAGAGTCCGCCACCGCCCTCCGCCAGATGTGGATGGGATGTGATAAATATACCCAAATGCACATTGCAAGATTTAAATATATCACAAGCATGTACATGTACATGTATCAAATGCAGAACTGCATGCAAGGACAGAGGCAGTTCAAGAAGCAAATGGCTCACCATACAGTAGGTCTGCCATTAGTGCAGATCTTTTAGCTGGATCTAGTGAGCAGCCCTGTTGTGCATCATTTTGCTCAGACACAACATTGCTTAACTATTTTCATATACGGTTACGGTATAGATCAGGGGTGGGGAACCTCCGGCCCACAGGCCGGATACGGCCCCCGCACCCTGCTTGTCCGGCCTGCCCATCCAGCTGCATATTTTATTAACAGCCGCCCGCCCGCCTGGCTATATTACTGCAGTAATATAGCTGTGCGGGCGGGCGGCTGATTAATCAGTAAAATAGGCGGGTGGGCTGATTAAGCTTGATTCAGCCTCTCGCCCGTCCGCCTATATTACTGATTAATCAGCCGCCCGCCGAGCAAGAATCCTACCTAATCAGCCACCCACCTGCCCACATGGATGGCTGCTGCTGCGGGGAGATGTTGACAACACCCGCCCGCCAATCACAGTGGCTGTGGATGTGATGCGTCCACAGTGATTGACAGGCCTGATGCGGGCGGTAGGGAGGGAGACTGGTCACGTGGATCAGTGCAGTGCATGGGCGGGAGCCGCGGGAGCATCCTACAACAGCCGCAGCAGCAGCAGCAGCCATCACGCTGTGCTGCCACAACTAAAACTGTGTTAAAGGTAAATGCTGCTCCTCTCACCCTCCCTTCCCCAGTGACTGACAGATCCAGGGGTTGTCATTTACCCCTGGATTCACACCCAAACAGGTTTATGTGATTATCTCTGATTATCATAATCAGAGATAATCACATAAACCTGTTTGGGGGTGACACTGCCACTTTTTCCACTTTTTATGAGTAAATGACAACCCCTGGATTAATGCTGTGCATTAATTAGCCAGTCCTGCTGTCTCTGGCCACATGTATATGCCGCTGCCCTGTGTATAATGCCCACGCGTATATGCCGCTGCCCTGTGTAAAATGTCCACATGTATATGCCGCTGCCCGTGTGTATAATGTCCCCGTATATATGCCGCTGCCCTGTGTATAATGTCCCCGTATATATGCCGCTGCCCTGTGTATAATGTCCACGTGTATATGCCGCTGCCCTGTGTATAATACTCACATGTATATGCTGCTGCCCTGTGTATAATGCCCACTCGTATATGCCACTGCCCTGTGTATAATGTTCACGTGTATATGCCGCTGCCCTGTGTATAATGCCCACATGTATATGCCGCTGCCCTGTGTATAATGCCCACTCGTATATGCCGCTGCCCTGTGTATAATGTTCACGTGTATATGCCGCTGCCCTGTGAATAATGTCCACATGGATATGCCGCTGCCCTGTGTATAATGCCCACATGTATATGCCGCTGCCCTGTGTATAATGCCCACATGTATATGCCGCTGCCCTGTGTATAATGCCCACATGTATATGCCGCTGCCCTGTGTATAATGCCCAACTGTATATGCCGCTGCCCTGTGTATAATGCCCACATGTATTTTTAAATTGATAATTTTTATATGGCCCCCGAAGGGTTTTCAAATTTTCCAAATGGCCCTCGGTAGAAAAAAGGTTCCCCACCCCTGGTATAGATGATAGACAATGTCTAGTTCAATAGTCACTAGGTCGACCACTAATGGTCAACAGTGACTACCTAAGAATGGTTGACATTCCCTATGTTGATATTGACAGAAGTTCAACACAAGCTTTAGGTCGACATGGGCATGGTAAAAATGAATATGGTAGACATGAGTTTTTAATTTTTTTAATGTCTATGTCGACATGGACACCATATAATGGCTCGCTGTGTACTATTATATTCTCACTCTATGCCCACTTGGATAGTTAAGAATGAAAAACCTTTATTTTAAAAAAAAAACGTGAAAAACTCATGTCTATCTTATACTAACGGTCGACCTCATGTTGACCATGACCATCCTGACCTTAAGATTGTGTCGACCTAGAGTATGCTGACCCTTCATTGGTGCCAACCTAGTCACTTGCGAACATTAGTGGTAGACCTAGTGACTGTCAACCTAGACATTGTCCACCTATCATGTATAATTGAGCAGGGACTATTCTCTGTGAGAGGAGGTGATTGAGCCAAGAATCTGTTGTGTCTTGAATCCGAATAGATATTTTGGCCTCTGGAGGGCGGTACTTTGTAGTACCATAGAAGCGGCGGCCGCTGCACCCCCCGAGGAGGCAGGTGAGCGTTCCCCTGTCCCCCGTTCTGCCCCCCGCTGCCCCCCTCCCCGCAGCACGTCCAGACCGGGCAAGAGGCAGGAGAAGCTGAGCTGCCCATTGGAAGCAGCCTCTCCCGCCTCTGACCCGGTCTGGACGCGCTGCGGGGAGGAGGGGATGTAGGGAGAAGCTGGAGTGTGCCGCACCCGCCCCCCCCCCTGTGGGGGGGCAGAGGTCTGATGAAAACCGTTTAATTTGTTGAAACAGCTGTCAGGTGTACAACTGTCGTTGTGTGCAATCATGTTTGTACAATAAATCAACTTTTCTTCACCATCCACCCGTGTGCCGGTTCCTATCCTTCTACAACCAAGGGGGGTAAGTGCTTTTAATATATATAGATAGATATACTGTTTTTGCTGTTTTGTTGAGAGTTTGAATCTACTTTATGATCTGTTTTACTTCTCTAGCATATATTAACCTGCCAACATTTCTGTCAATTTCCTTTGCTCTGTCAATTGGAAGGAGGAAAAAGCACAGCATAACAGGGATTTTTCTTGTCGTGTGAGGATGGTAACACTTTAAACTTGGGAGAATCTGAATTTTAAATTTCAAAAGCATTTCAAGAATAGTTAAATCTCAGTATAAACAGGATGCCATTTATTTCATATACGATAAATGAAAGCATGTCTGAGCAAGATCAAAGCAGTGAGGATTCATTTCTTTCACAGAGCAACCACTAGTAAAAGCATCTCTTTCATGGTAGCCCCATGTTTATGTTTATTTTCAAATTATGCCAAAAGGAATGGAACACTTATTGTATATTCATTTTTTAGATTTTATCTGAATAATGACATTGCAAGAGATACCAATATATAGGAAGTAAAAAGCAAAATGTGTAGAGTTTGTAGTTTGACAGCAAGATGTAGTTACAGAAGCTGTCACTATTTTGTATACATGTATGCTGAAATGCCTCTGAGAAGATTAGCTGATGGGACTTACTGTGCAGTACATATAAGCAGAGGGTACAGAGTGCTGCTCAATTTTACAAAAATAGAAATGTGTTTGCAACTCACGGTAAGAAATAGTCATATTTTGATGGTTAGTTCCATTTTGTAATCAAATTCAATAATGAATATTTACAAATATGCCGTATTTTCCTTTTTGTGATCAAGTCCTATATTTGATATCAATGATATCAATGTATGCAGGGGATTTGGTGAGTGGGTGTTGGGGTTTACTTTGCATGACAAAATAGTTAATTAAAATGTAAGGCAGAGTAAAATACAGTATATTAGGTGTCAGCAACATAGTGGGAGCCATGCAATCAGGTATACGCCACCCAGACAAAGTGAAATTCTGCCCTTTGCTAGCCTGCCAATTGCTTAGCATAGCTTCCGAAAATTAGCTGTATCATATATATATATATATATATATATAAACTCCAACAAGAATGGCACTCCGGAGGCAAGAATACAACATATAAAAAGCGTGTATTAAGAAACCAAGCTTTCAGGGTTTGATCCCCTTCGTCAGGATACACTATATATAGCAGAGAGATCCACACTCCAGATCAGGACAGCATCAGTGGGGTGCTCCACTTAAAGTACCACTAGTGTACCAAAATATAGTTCCAGGGGCTGATCCATAAAAATCAACCAAGCGTGCACACTCCAAAATTCCAGCAGTGACAATTTTATTATGTTTCATACATCACCATTGTGATAAGTCAAGCAGTCGACGTTTCGGACCAGTGATAGTCCTTTTTCAAGACGGCATCTACGACAGCCAAACAACACCACAGCAATGCAAAGGACAAAATAGTTAATTAAAATGAAAGGCAGAGCAAAATACAGTATATTAGGTGTCAGCAACATAGTGGGAGCCATGCAATCAGGTATACGTCTTTGGCCACTTATTTAGAAACACACACATAAGACCCCACACACAACACCATTTTTATATGATGTTATGCTATTTTTTTATTGTAGATTGTAAACATTGTGTGTTGAATGTTTGTTCGTTGTTTGTCTCCGTTACCTAGGTAACAGGAGAAGCCGCATCCCCCACCCGACACACGGAGCAGCTCAGCTGTTCTGACAGCTTCCGCCCACGTCAGCAGCCCAGTGAGAGAGGGCTGGAGACTGGCGGAAGATTCTGGCGTGCAGCCCGTGCACGGAGGGAGAGGGAGGCGTCAGATGCGTTCGTTAAGGTATTTATTCTGTTTGATTTCACTGTGATTCACTTGTTGTTTTTTGGCTTGAGAAAGGGGGTCAGCCCCGAAACGTTGCCGCACTGCAAATAAACCTGTTGAGGTTTTACTTTTGATATCGTCTCTGAGTGCCGCCTGCATCGTCATTTATGTGTGTGCTCCTATGCTATTGGGAAGGCACCAGGGCCTAATTGGTTTTATCCAGCAACGGGGAGTGCCGGTCCCAACGGATCCCCTACATATATATATATATATATATATTTATATATATATTCAAATATCTAGTTTAGAATTATATCTGTATATACAATAGATGACAAAATGGGGCAGCACTACAATAATATTCTGGTGATGCGGTATAAGCAAAAACTTTACTGCAACGTTTCAATACACGTTAGATAATGTCATCAGGCTAATGTGTTGAAACATTTCATTAAAAGATTTTGCTTCTACCATATCAGTGTTTTATGTTGGTTGCTGATCCTGGGATAACCTTCATATGCGTTTATATTGTAATTATACATTAGATCTGTTTTAATTTGTAAAGGGGTATCACATGAAATGCATTTTATTGCATTAACACAAGAAATATTATATTATTATAAGTTTTGCAAATTAAAGTGAACCTAATACAGTATACTGTATATAAAAAATGTCACAATGTCCTTTATTATAGAATGAAAGCCAAAGAATTTCTATTTCATTCAACTGTAACTTAAATGCTGTTATTCAAAGAAACTGTGGAGCAACGTTTATAAAGGGAATAAGATTGTGACTTTTTGTACTGTACTGTATATCTAGAAATAAATAAACTAGTAAGCTGTCTGCGCATTAGATCATTTGATTTAAAAGGCAAGTCATATCGAAGAGCAAAATATTCAATAACATTAAATCAGTTTTGCAAAATATATTCTTACTTTAAAAATGATTTTGCTTGGAGTGATAGTGCAGTAATAAAGAAGTTATTGACCAGATGTTATTGATTGTACAGTCCTCGGGCAAAGAACACTGACCTTGCTCACTCTCTTATTGCTTACTCCTTCCCTGGCCTCCTTCATCTATGCCCGTTCAATAATATTTATTAATATATATTTTTAGCAAAAAAAAAAACTGTGTTGCAAGGTTAGGGTTTCCTAAGTATTGTTTTTTAAACTCCAAAGCCGCAGTCTGTTTAGCATGTTTTGAAAGAACAAAGCTTTATTACTTCTGATTTGCACTTGCGGATTCCAGACAAGAAATAGCATTGTCAGAAATATGTATAATTGTTGTAAAGGAAACAAAAGAAAATATAAATTCTACATTGTTGTATAGAAAATATTTGAAATCTAATGGTTTAACAAATGCTAATTTTATTAGTATAAATGCCAAATACCACTTGTTTGAGATGACTACATAGGAATTTTTAAATAAGTAAAGCTATTGTGCCATTGTTGAATATTAACAATATGATTGTTTTGTTCATTGATTTATTAATTATTAATTCAAAAGTCTTGATTTGAAAGAGATTTTAGCTCAATTTGCCTTAAAATAACAAGTAGGGATGTAAATAAACGTTGCATGGTCGCAGACACTTTTTTACAAGTTTCGCCTGTCCAGTATAACATTTAAATGCATACAACTCCTCTATAAGCATTATGCTATATGGTAGTACTGTCTTTATCATTTATATCTCAGAATCAATATATAATATTTAAAGGCTATTGACAGACCTAGGTCAATGACAGAATTAAATATGTAAGATGAAGTGAGTAGGCTTTTTGTGCTTTGCCCTATGGTTCATTAAGACCTAACCCTTATACAGATGTCAGGGTCTCCTTGAGGGTTGGAATCAATTATTCTGTAGTCCTTTGCAATATGTAAGCTACGTGTCTTAATAAATGAGTGATGGTGTCATTATACATGAAGTAAAAAAAAACACTACAGAACAGTAATTAACGAGTAGTGAGATGGCCTATAAATTCTACCTTCAAGGCTGAGCTCTGGGCACTAATATTCTACTTAGGAATAAGGACCATGGACAGCTTAATGCTGAAGTTAAACACATGCTCAAAGTCACTACAATATGTCCTTGTCACAAGTAATTAATAAGTATTACCTTATATGCATTGATGATTTTTCTGTGCTTCAGGCTTCTCAGCAGTTTACCTGTTTTCCTGATTGAACATGCATTGACTTTTTCTTGGAGTTTGTTTCTCTTCTTCCAGAGTCCAGCTTTAAATTCTAACTATGTTGTTACTGCCTGCCTTAATCTCTTGTCTCTGACTAATGCACTTGACTTTGTCTTTGGACTGTGTGTATTTCTACTGCTCTTTCTGAAGGCATTCCGGCTTTTAAATTCCACTTCTCTGATCTGTTATTTACCAATAAATATTAATTTTGAACATCTGTCTTACTTTAGATAATGGGGAATTAGTATTAGATCTATCTTAAGGCCCCCATATACTATGCAATTCATTTGCAATTTGGGCTTTTTTTCCTGCGGTTGCTGCGATCAATCACAGGAAAGAGCCCAAATTGCAGGTGAATGACAGCAGGCCACCAGAGCCTGTGAGTCTCACCGGCTGCAGCAGCAAACTCTTCACATGCAAAAGGACTGCATGCTCAAGAAGGGATCACTGGTGATCTCTCCAAGAGGAGAAGTCACCACAGTGTATGGGGGCCTTTAGGAATTAAATTCAGCTGTGTATTTTATATGCACTAGTGGATGGTAGGGCATGACATACTGCATGTGCCGGCTCAAAAAAATGTGAAAAACCCCATGTTGATGTTTTGTTGACTGTCGACCTTCCCCATGTCAACCTAATGCTTGTGTTGACCCAAAGACCCTGTCGACCTAACCCATGTCGACCTTCTGCATGTTGACCTTAATGCATGTCGACCTTAATGCATGTCAACCTAATGGTGTCGACCACATTCATCCTTTGATATTTGTGTGTCAGTTTCTGTGAGCTTTCCTAATTCTGTTTCCCTAAAGGAGAGTCTACAGTTGTCCACATTGCCTTTGTTGGAATATGACATGTTCAAAATGTGACAATGAATAAAAATACTGTAAGCCATCTTAAATCCATTGGTAGCTTTGTTTGCAGATGCCCAAAAATCCAATCACTCCATCCACAAAAGTGGAAGTCCCTGTTACTGATGTGCTTAGTTTGTTAAACTTGGCATGTCCTTACACCATAAGGGTGGGTGGCAGGATCCAAGAACACTTTCATCCAACATTTTTTTAATGTGCGCTGTATTTTTAAGGATCATGGGTGATGTTCTTTTTTGTATAGATAACCATTTTATTAACTGTTTCTGTAATACATTACTAATTTGCAACACATTTAAAACAGAAATAACTACCATGTGTTCATGCCACTGTTATGTTGCTTCATTAGCCATACAACCTTTGGCCATATTTACCATTACCATTTCTGCCATGCCTTTCAGATATAATAGTGCACACTGACTTTATCACAGCACTTACAGGTTTTCCATTGGTAATCTCAATGAAATCTTTTTTTCAAAATTAGGCAAGCAAGCCTTTGGTGAACAAAACTGTGTGTTGTGAGCTGGACAAAATTACCTGGAAATGACTGGAAATTAATGTTCTAAAAGCTAATAGTACTGGATTATGCTGTTAAATCCAGATTCAAAAATAGAAACACGATAGGGTGTCATTACCAAACACCAGAAAACAAAAGCAGAACACAAGGGTGGTTTTGGCAAAACCAAAACATGCAGTTCTATTTTAATGCCAATGTACTGTATTATTTGTCATTTGTAAAATAATTTGAATGCCCTCCAATAAAAGAAAATTAAATGCCTTTCAAATAAGAATAAGAATAATAATAAACATAATAATCATAATACTCATATAATCTATACATTAAGCTAAATTTAGAAACTTAACTATGTTTTATATAAATATATATTTGATACATGAATTGTTTACTAAACTAAAAATATTCTGTGCTAAAGAAATTATTGTAACATTTGTCAAGGTTCCCCATCGTATCATACAGCTGGCCAATGTAATTCAACAGGCATAAATAGATAGGAGATGGAGAAATTGAAGTTCACCTTGTGCTCTTGTCATATTGATCATTTTTTTTATTAAATCAAAAACATAGCAAATGTTATCAATTATTTTTCAAGATCAGATAGCGCTGCTCAGTAATTACTAATTGTTTTTAGTTTTTTGTTTCACCCTAAAGGATGTTACTGTGAAACCTAGTTAGACCATTATTACCACCCGGTTAATGCACAATGCAATAACAGCATCCAGTATGTAGCAATATTTCACTGTATACTTAGCACTGAAATACTCACAACATTAACTTATTGAATGATTTTACCAGTTCCTAAATAACGTAATGGAAAACCAAAGCAGAAATAAAACTCCAATGCTGTCATCAGAAAATCTAAGTAGAAACATAGAGGTTTATTTACTAAGAAGTGAGTTCTATTGAAGATAGGATATTGCCCATAGCAACCAATCAGAAACTACTTCTTATATATTTAGCATCTTCTAAAAGATATAGATATACTGTAGGTGTATAGAGGCCCATTTCCAGCAACCATCAATCCAGTATTCTAAAGGTACATTGTATTTGCTAATCGCATTAGAAGACAAATGGATAATTACAAAACCCTTGAAAACCTTTATGCAATTATGTAAGCACAGCTGAAAAAGGGTGTGCTCCTTAGAGAAGCTATAAAACTGGCCTTCCTTTGAAGTTGAGTATCTGGAGCATCACATTTGTGGGTTCGATTATATTCTTAAAGTGGCCAGAAAAAGAGAAATTTCATGTGAAACTTGACAGTCTAATCTTGTTCTTAGAAATGAAGGCTATTCTATGCGAGAAATCACCAAGAAACTGAACATTTCCTACAATGGTGTGTACTACTCCCTTAAGAGAACAGCACAAACAGGCTCTAACCAGAGTAAAAAGAGAAGTGGGAGGCCCTGGAGCACAACTGAGCAATACACATCTCACAAAACTGTCAGCTTCATTAAATGGTACTAGTTGTACCAGTGTAAACATCTACAGTGAAGAGGTTACTCCAGGATGGCAAAGAAGAAGTCACCTGAGACTGGCCAATAAAAGTAAAATATTAATATGGGCAAAAAGAAACAGACATTGAACACATGAAGATTTTTAAAAAGTGTTATTAACCGCCTAGAAGATCACCTCTTCACCAGGTGTGAGCATGATGATGTTACACATCACATGAATGGAAGGCTGTGGAGAAACAGTATACAGTAATATAGAATAGCATCTACGCAAGACACCAAAAGGGTACATCTTATAATCTTGTTAGTACACAGGGGTAATATCACATCCTCCAGACATATAACATTATCTTGCTAATTAATAAATTAGAAATAGCAGAGATTACTTTAATAAACTCAATAAAGTATGTGAATACTATCCAGAGCAAACTATATTGATGGAATATAATAGAGAAATATGTACCAATAAATACACTGGTTCAGAAAATTATGTATATAGTATAATTAGCAAAATAGGGAATAATGCACATTATAAACCATAAGAAAAAAGTATATTTAAGCCCATTGTTGCCACAGTGTTCAATAAATAAATGAATGTTGCTTCCAAGCGAAGCCACTTTTTATTTCTATTCCTTACCCTTACTTATCGTAAGCTGCAGGACGCAGTGAAACGCGTTAGTTGATTTATCCCAGCCTCTGGATACCACTGTGAATTGCTCCCCCTTTTTGTGGACATCATTTTACTTCTTATTCCATCCTTTGGACACTTTCATTGGCGGACACCGTGCACAGCTACTCCAGGTTAACAACATCTACACCAGTGAGAACCACTACTGTGCACGGAAGCCACATTCTACATCTGTGCTGAAACATCTACTGGGTACACCTCTCCTGAGACTCCTCCGGTGATTTGAGTCAAACATCCTTCTCTCACCCCAAAAAGAGGACCGAAAAAACACCAAGTGAGCGATATTTCCTCCAGCGGCAAACATATACAGCCGCATACATCGTGAGGACTCCCGGTTCTGTCAATCTTAAAGGATTCCAATCCACCAATTGGTAACGTGCACTTACCTGTCCCCCAAAAAGTGATCACTCACAATATATTCCAAACGTATCCATTGAGGCGTGGCTATCATATTTATTATATTATTTTATTCATTCCAATTTACTTTTACTTCCCCACCCTACCTGTTATATTATTGTTTTTATGCATCAATGTAATTTTCATGTGAATTTTTTATAGTAAAATTTGTTATACTTTTCCAAATATTTGGTATTGTCAATCATTATAAGTGCTGCTCGACTCGCCTAGTGCGTGTCTCTTTTCGTTTTTTTCCTTTGAGTGGGGAGTGACTGCCCCCACATTTGAGCAGCTGCTTTCTTGAAGATACAGTTCTCTGCCGAGCGCCTGATTATTCCTAAGTGAATATACCTTCTTTCTCTTTGTGCACCACTGGCATGTTTTATCTCTAAATGGATCAGGTGCAAGATTGTACTTGGAGTGGAGTGGGTTCATATTCACTGTATGAGGAACTAATTCCAGTTGTGGCAGAGTCTGTTCACTTTCTTCTAGGTTTTCTTTGCCTAAAGCCAGTTAATTTCCTAAATGTAAATCCAGTAGCTCAGGGTTCCTAATAATCCAAGGGTCACAGTAGAAAGTTTATTTTGATGTACTTAATAAATTCACGTCTATAGTTATCCAACTTCCAGGTTAACTTCTCCAACCATTTTTCCTTGGTATCATTTATAAAACAAATGTTGGGAAGCTGCTTCTTTAAGGATCCTTGTGGACTCCTCTACTATTAAAATCATTATATCTAAGGAGCACTTCCTTAAAATCACTATCAAGGGTCAACAAAATCTTGAGGTTTTATGATCTATCCATTTTTGGGATATTTTTTATTTTTAATCCCGGGATATTTTCCACTCTCTGTAACAATTATATATATATATATATATATATATATATATATATATAAATAAATAAATACGTGGGTAGCAGGACGGCACTCCAGAGGGTGCCAGGTCTATAGATAGGAAATGCAGTACACTTACCCTCCCGCAGAAGGATGAAGACCAGCACTCAGACGTTGTAAATGAAGAAAATTGTAGTTTATTCCATGTGCAAATACAAGCAACACGGGCTGTCCCGGCAGCCGTTTCAACTGTGCATCAGCCAGTTGTCATCAGGGGATGGAATAAACACATGGAATGCACATGGAATAAACTACAATTTTCTTCATTTACAACGTCTGAGTGCTGGTCTTCATCCTTCTGCGGGGGGGTAAGTGTAATATATATATATATATATATATATATATATATATATATATATATATATATATATATATATATATATATATATATATATATATATAATATATATATATCAAAATTGGTGGTCAAGGCGGCACTCCAAACGGGGAACTTGGTACATGCAAAACGAAGCTGGAGCCAATACCAGCTAATGGGTGTTAACAGTTTAGGAACATTTATTCTGTCATAAGAGTACAAAGAAACAAAGATACAGCACTTACCTAAGAAAAATTCCCACACCCGTGTACACAAGCTGCAGGTCCAGCGCGGCCCGGCATCAGAGACATGGGATGACGTCATCATGGCACACCATGCACCGGCCGATGCGCGTTGCCCTGTTAACATAATAAACAACAGTGAGAACCCTCTCTGTGCAAAATTAAGCATCAGACATATCAATAAGCATAGATACTCGGTGCACCAGAGAGTGCACAAAGGGCAATGATATAATGAATAGCTGTTGGCAAAATAAATGCATAAACAGAGGAATATGAATATAGTATTGTTCTGCAACATAGAATACCACAAACAAATGCCTGATAGCGCATGTACAGTATAAGCGCAACAAATTAAAAAGCCAGGCACAGGAGACACAGCAGGTGTCTCCTATGCCACTTGTGTCTTGTCTTGAAGAAGGGCACAAAGATGCCCAAAACATCGATAAAACATTCTTTTAATATGATGACGTGAGAATAAACTACAATGTTTTTATATGCCTCTCAGAAAAGCCTGGTGAGTGCTTCTTTCTATTCTATTCTACATATACAGTATACAGTTGTGCTCATAAGTTTACATACCCTAGCAGAATTTGTGATTTTGTGGTCATTTGTCAGAGAATATGAATATCTCACAAACTTTTCTTTCACTCATGGCTAGTTGGTGAATGGTGAAGCCATTTATTGTCAAACAACTGTGTTTACTCTTTTTAAATCATAATGACAACAGAAACTACCCAAATGACCCTGATCAAAAGTTTACATACTCCAGTTATTAATACCGTGTATTGCCCCCTTTAACATCAATGACAGCTTGAAGTCTTTTGTGGTAGTTGTGGATGAGGCTCTTTATTTTCTCAGATGTAAAGCTGCCCATTCTTCTTGGCAAAAAGCCTCCAGTTCCAGTAAATTCTTGGGCTGTCTTGCATGAACTGCACGTTTGAGATCTCCCCAGAGTAGCTCAATGATATTGAGGTCAGAAGACTGAAATAGCCACTCCAGAACCTTCACTTTATTCTGCAGTAGCCAATGACAGGTCGCCTTGGCCTTGTGTTTTGGATCATTGTCATGTTGGACCATTCAAGTATGTCCCATGTACAGCTTCGAAGCTGATGAGTGCAAATTTTCCTCCAGTATTTTCTGATAACATGGTGTATTCATCTTGCCATCAATTTTGACCAAGTTTCCAGTGCCTTTGTAGCTCACACATCCCCAAAACATCAGCGATCCACCTCTCGCAGTAGGACTGGTGTACCTTCCATCATAGGCCTTGTTGACTCCTCTCCAAATGTAATGTTTATGGTTGTGGCCAAAAGTAAAATTTTGGTCTCATCATTCCAAATGACTTTGTTCCAGAAGTTTTGAGGCTTGTCTCTTTGCTGTTTGGAGTATTGTAAGCGGATGCTTTGTGGCATTTGTGTAGTAAGGGCTTTCTATTGGCAAATCTCTCCTTATAGTGCATCTTGAAACAACCACACCACTTTTTTTCAGAGAGTCCTGTATTTCAGCTGAAGTTATTTGTGGATTTTTCTTTGCATCCTGAACAATTTTCCTGGCAGTTGTGGCTGAAATTTTTGTTGGTTTACCTGCCTGTGATTTGGTTGTTTCCACAGAATCCCTCATTTTCCACTTCTTAATTAGAGTTTGAACACTGCTGATTGGCATTCTCAATTGCTTGGATATCTTTTTATATCCCTTTCCTGTTTTATACAGTTTAATTACCTTTTCCCACAGATCCTTTGACAACTCTTTGACTCAGAATCCAGACACGTCTGTGCAGCACTGGATGAAAGATGCAAGGGTCTTTCAGAAAACCAGAAAACCAGAAACTCACTGACCTTTTATATACACACACACACACACAAAAGTTTGTGAGTTACCATTCATTTTCTCTGACAAATGGCCAGAAAATCACAAATTCTGATAGGGTATGTATATATGTATACCCACAATAGTGTTGTGGAGTACACACACACTGAGAGCTAGGAAGGATTGTCTACTCCACTATATAAAAACACCTAAGGGAATTAGATAATCCATAATTTTTGAGGTGACTGATCCACTTTTAAAGGTGGTCTCTTTTAACCCCACCAAAAAAGATCTTTGGTTGAATATAAACTACATATTTTAACCCTACAAGATCGGTAAGTACCTGGTACCTCCTTATTGAGGAGAGTGAATATGTTCATGATGCTTTATATGCAAGACCCACATTATATACAGAGTGTACTTGGGATATTGATTATCTTATATTATTCATGAGGCTCCAGCCATTTAGACCTGTGAGTTCTTAATGAAAAGGAACTGTGAGATTCTTGTATTAAAAAAAACACCCCTGATGAAGTCTCCCTGTGGGACGAAATGCATTGGGTACATGTTTCATCTATGAAAAATCATTCTTATTATAAGGCATCACTGTGAAAAAAATTCTTCATATTTTGTATGTTAATAAATGTTTATTACATATAAATAATTTATTACTTATGTTTATACAGTATATGGAAAGACATTGATATACCAGAAGTTTATATCTGGGCGCTATATAACACTATTGTGGGTATATTAGGTTTCAGGGGTCCCACTAGTAGGGGACTGAGCGTTATCAGTGACTGACGTATTAGCGCAATTTTAGAGATTTTGTTTTGTGTGTGTATATCCCCTTCCCGACATTGCCTTTTTTGTTAATTTTTTTTTTTTCCTCCTTGCGTTCAAATAAGCGTAACTTTTTTAATTTTCCGGCTATATAGACACATGAGGGCTTTTTTTTTGCGGGACAAGTTGTACTTTGTAATGGTACCATTTACTATACCGTATAATATTCTGGGGAATCAGGAAATAATTCAATGTGGGGTGAAAAAAAAACAAAAACGCCATTCCACAATTTTGCGCTGGTTACGTTTTTTTTGGAGTTCATAGTTCGTTTAAAATGATGGGTTATCTTTATTCTATGGGTCGTTACGATTCTGGTGATACCAAACTTATATAGTTTTCGTTATGTTTTACCACTAAAAAAAAAAATAGCAACTTTTACGGTTTTTCTAATTTGCGTCGCGTCGCCATGTTCTGCGGCTTATAACTTTTTTATTTTTCCACCTACGGACCTGGGTGAGGGCTCATTTTTTGCGGGCTGAAGTGTACTTTTTAATTAATACCATTATGGGATATGGGCGACTTTCTGATCTCTTTTAGTTATTTTTTTTTGGGTACGCGATGCGACCAAAAAACGTAGTTTTGGCGTTTGGAATTATTTTCCGTTTACGCCTTTAACCGTGCGGGATAACTAATGTTATATTTTAATAGATCGGACTTTTAGGAACGCGGCGATACCAAATATGTTTATTTTTTTATTTTTTATTTATTTTTATTTGTGAAATGGGGAAAGGGGGGTGATTTGAACTTTTAATATTTTTTTTTTTTTTTTTTGTAAACTTATTTTTTTTTTTTTTTTTACTTTTACTACAAGGCCCCCTAGTGTACTTGACCACTAGGGGGCGCGATCGCCTGTACTAGGTTCAGCCATAGAGCTCTATGGCTGAACATAGTGATTTTCAGCACTTTCTATTACATCCTGCCTCAGGCAGGATGTAATAGGAATACTGACACGGCTAGCACAGGGGTCTACATTAGACCCCTGGCTACCATGGCAACCGATCGGCACCCTCCGATCTCGCCGCGGGGGGCTCCGATCGGCGCCGGAGGGGGGCGCCCCCCCTCCGATCAGCTATTTAAGCACTGCGGGCGCTTTGCCCGCGGTGCTTAAAGGGTTAAACGGCCACGATCGGCGAACTCGCCGCTCGTGGCCGTGAGAGCAGGTGCCTGGCTGTAATATACAGCCATTACCTGCTCTCTTTCAAGCCAGCTCACTCCGTGAGCTGGCTTGATTCCCCCGCAACCGACATATGACGTAAATGTACGTCATATGTCGGGAAGGGGTTAAATGTATATATATATATATATATATATATTTCTAGTGTCCATGTGTAACCTTAACACTGCCATCTGCTGGCAGCGAGTGAAACTACATCCCTTTCACTTTCACACTTACAGAAACACAGAGGCAATCACACATACAGAAACACTCAGACTAGCTGGCTTAGCTAGACATAAATATGCATACATAGGCATGGTTGTCAACCTCCTTTTTCTTAAGTTTCAAGAGTGCACAATATACATCCACAGGTCCCCCCCCCCCCCCATAGCTATCTGGAGTGTGTCGTTAACTAGATGTACTGTAACACTGCTTCAGAATCTGCAAAGCTCAATACATCACTCATTGGTACATTCATTGTGTTAGATAAGGTAAGACTGTTGATGAAAGGCATCTTAAATTATAGGATCAATAAAGGCATCTTAAACATTGGCAACATAAATATAATGATGGAGTGAGCATTTCTAATTCTGTGGAGCGCCACTCATACGCAGTTTTACTTCTGTTACTTTTCAGCATGGAAATAAAGGAAGCAATTTTTTGATAGAAGGAAATTGAATTACATGTTATGCTCAAAATCAGCTGTCTAGAGAATTACCAAAGTTTGTCTTATTTTTACCTACAATACATAAATACATCCATGGAATACTGTAATTATTGTATTTTCTGAAGTTTACCTTTCATACGGTGGCATTTTCTGCTCAGTGGTAACAAGTACAGTTGATTACTATTTGTGTATGGCGCTCTAAAACCTACAATCACAGTGCTAATAAAGGAGTGCAGTTAGATCTATTGGTTAAGAACACCCACATTATGACCCACTGTGTATTGCTAAGTACTGTGATAGATATACTGTATTTCCAGCAGGCATGGTGATATGTATTCATCTGCCATGCATATAAATCTGCCACTATATTTGCTTTTAAGTTTGAGGAATGCAAGTATTCTAATTAATAATAGGTTTAATATTTCCATTGTATACTTCACAGTCAATATTGCCTAGAACAGTGGTTGCCAACTGGTCTCTTGCGAGGTACTGGTAGCTCGCAATTGCAATCCGGGTGGCCCTCCCGCTAGCCTGTCTCTCCATTGTCCACTGCCTCTGCTTCCCTTCTGAGTGGAGGAAAGCACTTCACACATCTCTCCTTCCCCTCACTGTATCCCTGTAACTGGGCCGTCAGCCAAACAGAGCTCCCAGGCCAGCAGCCAATCAAGAGCTGGCCCGCAAGCTTTGATTGGCTGATGGCCCAGTCACAGGGAAGTGAGGGGGAGACATATGAAGTGCTGTGCTCTCCTCCCCTATGAAGGGAGGTGGCAGCGGAAGAAGAGGAGACAGACAGCCGGGAGACAACGGACATACTGTATCTGGCATCGCGGGGACATACCTGTTTCTGGCACTGTGGGGGCATACCTGGCACCGTGGGAACATATGTGTATTATTATTATTACAATTATCAATTACTATTGAGGACATATGCGCCCTGTTTTTGCTGAAGTGGGGGCATGGCTAGCGGCTGGTGGGATGCAAAAATGTCCCACAAACAGGATTGTCCCGGGATTGTCCCACTTTCTGTAAAAGTTGCTTAGAACAGGAGAGAGGTGGATACCCCAGACCCTCTTATCCTTCCTCCCAGCTGCACAGTACCGGCCCTGAGTGTGTGAATGCACTCATCAATTAAATGTGAAATATATACATACATAAAATAGAGAAATGAAGGTTCAGTATATTAGTTAGTCTGCAAAATATGGGCTTAGAGACAGAGGGCCTTATTCTGGTTTGTGCGGCTGGGCCGTACGCGTACGTTCCGGGGTTTTTAATGATCTGCGCATGCGTACCATCTCCAATGCGCAGGCGCGAACACTCCACAACGCTTACGGACGGGTCTCTCCGTGCGAAAAAACCTGTACGCCAGAGTACGGTCATTGGGGGCGGCATAGGGGCGTGTTGAGGGGAGCAGCCGAAATAATGAGGGAAAATGGGCGTAAACATGGGCGTACACGGGGGTGTGCACAAAAAATGAACGGTGCTACTACCGCTCGATCGGCTACACCCCTACAGACACCGCATGACAGCGGACGCCTGGGTTTGCTAATTTACGCTGATTACTACTCAAACACATACACCTGAATGTAATAAGCAATGCTGCAGTCTATTAAGTCCAAACCATTATTTCACTACCTGCAAGCCACACACAGCACTCAAACACATTGGAAGCTTATCTTTCTATACTTCTCTACATTTAAAGGTTTGTTTAATTTAAGGTAAGAATCTTTGTAAGACCTGCTTATATATGCTAAGGTAGGTACAGTATTTGTTAAACAGTTATACACATTCACTACGTGCTTTCATAGACTTTACACAGTAGCACACTCAATCTACACAAGTCGACATGTGTCAACGTTTTCACTGTAACATCAACATAAGTTGATCTAAAAGTAACAGCAATGTGGGGACACATAGATAGTGATTAAAATGCAACATTAGAACATAATAAATATACATGTAAGGAGGGTTAAAATGTATTTTTATTAGGGTGTTCATTAAGGTAGACAATTGAGGTAATATAAAACAATAATTGAATAACAATTAGAATAATTCATTTAATTGCCTTAATCATAGTTGAAAGGCTAGATTTGCAGGTCCATATATGTGAAGGGTATGCCAGTGTGCATGGACGTACGCTCACTCTCATGAGCGGTGACATACGCTGAGTTTTCCATTGAAAACAATAGAGACCCATCCGTGCACGGTGGTGTACGCTCAGATAGCCGCAAGAAGTCGGTGGGAAGACGGACGAGAGACGTCCGTAAACGGGGGCGTACGCTCTGTTGTACGCCAGTTGTCGGAGTCTAAGGGCTGATCCGTCCATGTACGTTGGCGTACGCTCAATTGTACGCCACTCCACTTCGACGTTGTTTCTGGCCGTACGTATGCGGCAGATTTGTGGGTGGACTTAACCTCAACGGCCGCGTACGGAGAGCGTATGTTAATATGGAACGTACGCACGTTTGGCCGCACCAACCAGAATAACCCCCAGTATCTCAGCTATTGTATTAAAAACCACAATGTATACCACTAAAACATACAGTAGATTTACTAATAATAATAATAATAATAATAATAATAATAATAATAATAATAATGTTTTCTTCTTGGATGCAGTACCTTTATTGGAAACATCCATGGAATCAGTTGCATTACCTATGTGCAAACACCTTTTTGGCATCATCAATATTATTTATTCACCATTATTTGGGAAAGCTTACAAAGAATCTTACACGTGAATAGGAGCCAGATGATTCCTATCATATTTTCAGAATTATATTAACCCTTTGAGTACCCAGTGAATTTGTCAAAATTGGTATGAAAATTGCCAAGCAAACATTTTTATTCGTCATAATGATCTGTAATGTTAACCTTATATAGCAAATATAATCTTCTTTTACACAACATTTTTGAACAACATTATATAACAAATTTGAGCGACGCTGGCATTTTTAGCCGATATTTTGCACATCTCTCGCAGAGATGTTGGCACTAAAAGGGTTAAATATAATTTTTCGGAATTGTACATTTGTATGCAGATGATAGGCGGCCAGATGTACTGGAAGCGATAAAATGGAGAGTGACAATGCACCAGCCAATCAGCTCCTAATTTTCATTTTTCAAACACAGCCTGTGACAAGGCAGATAGGAACTGATTGTCTGGTGTATTATCACTCTCCATTTTATCACTTTTCAAGGCTTAGTAAATCATTTCCATTTTCTCTGTTTTACCTCCAAACCTCATCACCTATAAACGGAAGGTGCTATTGATAGAAATAATCTTTCTATATAGCAGTTGCAATCCACTGCCTGTTATAATATTACCTTCCATGCCACAATTGTGTAGACTTAATGGAATTCTTTGTGAGCCAAATATTTTAAGGATTTGTACAAATGGGTTGTGCTACAATCATTACTGAGAAATCTTCAGAGAATTTTTTTGTGCATAATTTTCACCCAATTTTACACTCATTTCAAATACCCTTAGGAAGCACTGTGGGATTCTTGAGAAAGCATATCCTTATGTAGTTGGATTTCAGGTGCCTGTTAGGGTTTGACATGAAGGCCAATATATGTATATGTGTAATTACCTAATAAAAGATAATTCATGGTGTAAAAGAAAATAGAGGCAGAAGGAAAAATATACTTGCTAATAATTTGTACAGTATTCAAATGGACCAAACTTGCTCAGGTTTGGCTTTTACATAAAGGTAAATGATAACAAATAAAGGGTCATTTTACTTGTGACACATCATATCTGAATTATTTAATGTTTTTCTGCTGTGTATTATTATACAGATGCAACTTGAGAAAAGGTTATGTGACTAGTGCAGTCAAAAGGTCCACCGTGCCCAGGGAAATGTTGGGGGCATGGCCTAACCACAAGAGGTGTGGCCATGCCCCTTTGAACGAAAATGCAGTAAAGAGACTCTGTTTATACCAGGCATGACCAAATTGTGGCCCTCAGAAACTACACATCCCAGCATGCCTTGACATAGTATTAGCATTCCCTAATAGCAAAGCTGTGACAAGGCATGATGGGACTTGTAGTTTCACAACAGCTGGAGGGCCATAGTTTCAGTGCTTCATCTGAGGTTGATCTAGAGCTGGATCTGGGAAGCAATATTTGTACTTGAGTCAAAAATTTTGGGGAAAAAGGGGAACAAAGAGTTTTTTTAAATGGAACATTTTAAAATTAAGCTTAGGTTTTAAGCGGTGTATCTCAAGTTTCTGTGCTGGGCCTCTTCTTTTTAATATATATATTTATTAATGACCTAGTCTAGTGAGCAAAGTGTCCATATTTGAAGATGTCACAAAACTGTGTAACAAAATGGATATCACATCTCTACAGAGTGAGTTAAAATAAACTGCAGGATTGGGCAGCAAAATGGAAGATGAGGTTTAATATTGATAAATGTAAGTTTATGCATTTTGGGACCAGAAACATGCATGCAATCTATAACTTGATGGGGAATTGTCAATGGATAAGGATTTGAGGGTGCTCATCTACAGTAGCAGCTACAGTTCTCAATGTCAACGAGCAGCAGTAAAGGACAATAAGGTATTATCCTGCATAAAAAAAGGCATAGAGACAAGGGAAGGCAGTGTAATCATGCCACTGTATAAAGTAAGGGTATGGCCTCCTCTGGTATACAGTGTACAGTTCTGGGCACCATTTCATTAAAAAAAAAGCATGGAACTTGAAAAGGATCAAATTTCATTTCAGGGTTTAGAGTCATTGGGATAAGAGGAAAGGCTAGCCAGGTTAGTTATGTTAACATTAGAAAAGCGGCACCTATGAGGGTATATGATATTATATACAAACACATAAAGGGTCAGTACAGTGAATTATCAGGTGATATACAGTATTTACCATGAGGGCTGTACACAGGTTACAAGAGAAGAGAATAAGTTTCTTACCCAGCAAAGGAAGTAAGGGCAGGTAAGATCAGGAATAATCTGCCAGAGAAAGTTGTGATGGCAGACTCAATTGATACATTAAAAAAAGTACAGGGTAATAACCAATAATTATAATGTCCTATAGTGGATCAGAAATAAACTGGAAAACCATTTTGGGTCATCTGGGATTCTAGTTTATAAAAAATAGGCAGTAACCTCATCTGGGTCATTTACACCACGGGAGATCATATATAGGTTGAACTTGATTGACTAATGTATTTTTTCAACCTCAACAACTATGTACTAACAATGAAAATAATTAGCTAGGTCAAGTTTCCATTCTATCTCATCCTAGTGGGTGGGATTCACAACAGCAAAATATATTATGTAATGATGATCAAGTCTATATGTGCTGCAATAATATGTTGGTGTTGTAGTATATCTACTTTATTATTTTTAGAAAAGAACTGGCTGCATCTTATTCCAAAAACAGGCTGTTATCAGAAGTGGGCACCAATTGTTCATAGCACACTTAATTGGGACAGACGATAATATTCTCTGGCTGGCTGCATAGCAGTTTGTCTTAGGAAGCTTGTGAGTAAGCTTCTAATGAATGATTAGAACATGTACTATATACGGTGGTGGCGATGAATCTTCCACTTTGTTCTTCGGAACAAAAGCATTGTTTTTGTTCCTTTATATGCTGCTAAAAGGTTCAACTAGATAGCACAGAAATGCATGTGGTATGTTTTAGTAGGAATAATTGAGTATTCATCTGTAACAATAAAAGTTTATTTTTATATTAAGTACATTGGGAAAAATTTATACAATATTTGAAGCACTTGTTCTGTGTTGGCAAGATCACAGCACTTTAGAATGCATGTTTCAAATAATATTGGTTGTTTGTTTCAAAATGTTGAAGATTTCTTTCAGTGGCGCCTGGTGCTGATGTTGTGAAGTTGGAACAAATTTGAAGTGTAAAAATCATAACCTAATGTCTTTGGAAAATAAAGCAAGTATTATAAAAAAAGAGAGTATCCGTTGACGCATGTCCAGAAATATACTGGCAACAATGAACACAGGGCCCTCTATTGTGGGCAACATGGATGGTGTAAGCCGGGTTAGCATTACTGCTTCACAGAGCTGAGGTTGTGGGTTTAATTCCCACCATGGCCTTAACTTTTGTATATTCTCCCAGTGTTTGTGTGGGTTTCCTCTGGGTAACCCAGTTTCCTCCCAGAATTCCAAAATCGTTAGGTTAATTGTCTCTCAACAAAATTAACCCTAGAATGTATGAGTGTGCGTGTACATGTGGTAGGGAATATAGATTGTAAGCTCCACTGGGGCAGGGACTGATGTGAATGTTCAATTATTCACTGTAAAGTGCTGCGGAATATGTAAGACTATATAAGAAACTTAATAAATAAATAATCATATTTATATTCTCTATACTGAAAGTCACCTGATATGCCCTGACCAACTAGATTCACATTCTTAGCATCCGTCCACTACTCAGAAGCCTTATTCTATCAAACAAATATATACAACCACTGTTTCATCATTATTAGATTAAAATAACTTACTATTTTTGTCAACAAAAAATTGTTGACTTTACCAGAATGTTGAAATTGGGAATGCTAACTCTAAATCGAACCCTAGCTCTAATTGCCAACATTTCTAGTGGTGGGCCTAAATGCAGGAGGTGTCTCCTTTATGAAAGTTTCCTGCATGCCCATCATGGAGAGCGCATGAATATACATTGCTGATTTTTCATCCATCTTTTAATTAGGCCAATGGTACAAAACTCTGCAATACACAAAACTGTTGGGAAAGAAACAGAAGGATATGCAACTTTTCTTAGCAAATCTGTTTTAATTATCATTATGTATAAATGTCAAGATATCATTTTTATATTTGTTTTTTTTTTTTAAATAATTATCTAGTAGTTTTGTTGCTTTTTGGAGTATATTCCATTCACATTTACCTACACTTTTGTATGTTTTCTAAGTTGAATTACTCTGACCCTTTGAGTGTCACCGTTGCTGCAAGAGATCCTCAAAATAAATGCTAAAAATGACAGCGCCGCTCACAGTGACTGTTCTTTTTTTGGCTGCAATACTGTCATTTAATTGACTTGGCTGTATTTGTATTTATTTATACTAAGAGAACAGTTGCTGTAAACGGCGCTGGCATTTTTTAGCGGATATTTTGAGGATTGCTCACAGCAACATTGGCACTCACAGGGTTAATGGAAAACCTATCATATATAATAATGTATACGTTTTACATTCCCATGTAACTAACAGTTTCCCTAACAGTTTAGTTATTTTTCTTAAGGGTCAAAGTCAGAGGCTATTCGTTTGTGTAAAATGCGCTAATTATATTATTTGTTGATATAGGGGTCAGCGCAGTAAGGGAATACACTGAGGAGATAGTGTGATACTTGGAGGATACAATCCTGCTTGTAGCTAATGTTTATCATCTGTTCTTGAGAATGTGCATTATTGTTTCTTTTACTGTAGATTCATATTGTGTTTTATTCTACTTTATGAATATTTCTTTGTAATAGCTCAGTAAGGTTGCTGTTGGTTAAAATAGAAACAATATTCATCTAAATATACAATGTTTATATATTTTTTATATTAAAATAATTATACAAATCATAAAGTGGTTATACAAACAGTTTAGAAATAGTATACAAAGGAAAATATATCTTTATGGTATAATTTACGGATACTTGTGCTGACATTCGATTCACATGCGGTTAAGGTGGCCATACGACTACTCGGAGCAGTGTATTGGCATCCGATCCCCCTACATGGCATAATGTCCTTCTGCATGTGACGTATCGCATGCGACTCCTGTTCCCTGTTGCAGGGAAGGGCCAAGTCAGATATCAAAAGTGCAGTAATATGAGGTGCAAAAATCTGTGTGACTGGTTAAAGACTGAATATATGGCTGTTATTATTATCTAGTAGCTGCTAACAGAATATCCATGTAATATTTGTAAAGCTCCATCTGATTGGCATTAATTGGCATTAATTAATGTAATCTGTGGGGTAGAAATAATAGTAGCAATACTCCTCACCAATGATAGCATTTCTCCTTTCCTGGCAGCCATATTAATTACCTTTATCTCACTGTACAGCATTTGTGACAGGCAGTTCTGAAAGGCTTTACAGATGCACAGATATGGAGGTGGACCAGCTTCTCTCTAGGTCCCACTGAAACCCCCTTAAGATGTCCTTTTCTGCTATTATCTCTAGCTCATAAGCGTAGATGTACCAAGCTTCAAAAAGTGAGTGGATAGTGGTAAATAACCAGCCAATCAGCTCCTATATGTCATTTTTGAAACACAGCCTGTGACATGGCAGGTAGGAGCTGATTGGTTTGCTATTTATTAAGCTCCATTTTATCACTTTTTGAAGCTTGATACATCTGGCCCAGAATCTGGTCTTCCCTGTTACAGGCATGAGTCCCCAGTACTCCTGATAAGCAGGTTCTCATAATATCATACAGCCACTTTAATCATGCCTCAGGGTAAAATAAATGGGTAGTATTTTGAAGTGAGCACTTCCCCTGTTTCTACTGAAGAACTTGCATGAAAAAATAAAAAATAAAATAAAAAATAAATAATATAAAATAAAATAAAAACGAATAAAAACAAAAAATTAGAAATACTTCCTTCCTGTAAATCTTCTAGTCGATCATATGTAGGTTCCACCTTTCTTTGACAACTACAAGATGGTTACTTTCTGAGAGCGTAGGTTTTCATATATAAATATAAATAAAAATATGGAAACCTACGCTAAAGTAATCTTCTTGAAGTTGTGAAAGAAAGGTTGAACCTACATATGATCAACTAGAAGATTTACAAAGGAAGTATATCTAATTTTTGTATTTTCATTTATTTTTATTATCTTTTTCATTTTTTATTTTATATTATTTATTTTTTATTTTATTTAAAAACATTTCATACAAGTTCTTCGGTAGAAACAGGGGACATGCTCACTTGAAAATAGTATCCATTTCTTTTACCCAGTTTGTTAACGAGTCGCGAAGGATAGACTCATTAGTATTTCCAAGAAGCAGCCTCCTCGGAGTGCCCCAATTTAATCCAAAACCTTCTATCACATATTAGTCACACCTCAGTTTGCTGTCATTTGTACTCTAAGGCTGGGGTCATACATAGCGGACAAGAAAGTCCCGTTAAGCATGACCCACTAGGCCACAAGGAGACTGTGTGGGGTCTCACGCAGCATTGTGGCAGCATCCTGTTCTGCACTGCCGACTGTATTTCAAGAGAAACACAGTGCCAACCATCTAATGTATACAGTATGTTCTTCTTAAATGCATTCATCCCACCATGCTGTCTTACTGCACTATGCTGTGTTAGGGCCAGATAGCTGGGAGCCACTTGGCCGCAATGTGTGGCCTGGCACTTACACTGTTCTTCCACCCTCCAATGCCCTCCACTTGCTTCTGACTCGTCCACCCTCCAGTAACCTGGACATTTGTATATTCTAAAGACAGCTATAGGAACAAAATGATGAAAACTGGTATGCTTCTTGGAAATTTAGGATATATCTCATCCCTACTTATATGGCATGTACTGGTCCATTGGGAGTAAAGTCTTTATTTATATTGCTCTTTAAAGTACACCTATAACAAACAGTCAAAACAGAACTATGCAACAATAATGCACTAAGATCAGTAAGAATAGTTAGGTCAGTAAGAAAAGTTAGCACTTGTTTAATATTCTAATATTCATTTGCCTGAAAAAATCTAAATGCTGCTTTTTGTGGTTCATTACAAACCTGGTGCTAATACTGGCAAGTATTTATTACTCCATTTACAGTATAAATTCTGCAAACATTTTTGAAGCTAGATGACACTAGACACTTGCTCATTATGCCCTTACAGTAGGCTTTGTGATGTTTGATTTCTTCCAGTGACACCAGACATATACAATCTGTTCTTTTGTGCTGTGTTAGGCTCTTGTAAAAGAATTCCTAGGTCCCTTTTTATGCTTAATGCCTGTACAGATACACAGCCTTCCAGAGATAGTCATTTTTCATTACACTTTGTGCAGCATTTTCTTTGTCTATGTCTGATACATAGGAGCCAGGGGCGGATTGGCCATTGAAGTCACCGGGAGGTTTCCCGGGAGGCCGGCCGCCCTGAGGCCGAAAGCTGTATTGCAGGTGACTTCATGCCTCTCTTCCTGCTTCACGCATATGCACAGCGTGAGCAGGAGGAGGCCAGCTAGAACGGACACCAGCAGCAGCTCATCAGGTAGTAAGTGGAGCTGCTGCTGGGAAGACAGCAGGGATGCCACAGGGGGATTAGTCAAAGTATCACCCCCCCTCCCCTCTCCCCCTGTGACACACAGCAGGACCCCTTGCCTTGCCCCCTGCTGCTGCTGCTGCTGCTACTGTCTGTCACAGTACAGCAGCAGCATCAAGCAGAGCAGACAGCAGAGGCTGAGCTAATTCCCAGATCCCAGGTCTCTCAACCCCCCTCACCTACATCAGTGTCACAGTCAGCAGCATTAGCAAAGACTGTGCAGGGGGCGGAGCTACACGGGCCGCGAGTGGGCGGGGCTACACAAGCGAGGGGCGGAGCTACACGGAAGAACACCAGCAGGGCTGCTGAAAGGAGAGGGTGAGCTGCCTGGCTGCCACACAGATTGCAAGGTAAAAAAAAACGTTTGTGAGAGAGTGTACTGTCATAGTGGTGTGGGCATTATGTGCAGAAGGAGTCATTCTCATTGTACCTGTCCCCAGCATGCCAATCGCCGTGGTGCGCTGAGGATTCTGACATATGTGCGTCTCCAATGCCCGCCCCATTCCCGGCAATGGATATGCGAGTGTCCGAGACGCTGGCGTGTCCATGTATGCTGGTGGGCCACCTGTTTTTTTGGAGCATCTGGCACGCCAGCAGCAACAATGAGGCTGGCACCATCTGCAAAAGTAGCGTAGCACTGTCATCAGCTGGTGTGGGCATAACATATAGGCAACGCTACTACTGTCATCAACTGTTGTGGGCATAACATATAGGCAGCACTACTACTGTCGGCAACTGCTGTGGGCATAATATATAGGCAGCACTACTACTGTCAGCAACTGCTGTGGGCATAACATATAGGCAGCGCTACTACTGTCTGCAACTGCTGTGGGCATAACATATAGGCAGCGCTACTACTGTCATCAACGGTTGTGGGCATAACATATAGGCAGCACTACTACTGTCGGCAGCTGTTGTGGGCATAACATATAGGCAGCGCTACTACTGTCGTCAACTGCTGTGGGCATAATATATAGGCAGCACTACTACTGTCGTCAACTGCTGTGGGCATAATATATAGGCAGCACTACTACTGTCAGCAACTGCTGTGGGCATAACATATAGGCAGCACTACTACTGTCGGCAACTGCTGTGGGCATAACATATAGGCAGCACTACTATTGTCGGCAACTGCTGTGGGCATAACATATAGGCAGCGCTACTACTGTCAGCAACTGCTGTGGGCATAACATATAGGCAGTGCTACTACTGTCGGCAACTGCTGTGGGCATAACATATAGGCAGCACTACTACTGTCGGCAACTGCTGTGGGCATAACATATAGGCAGCACTACTACTGTCGGCAACTGCTGTGGGCATAACATATAGGCAGCACTACTACTGTCGGCAACTGCTGTGGGCATAACATATAGGCAGCGCTACTACTGTTGGCATTACATATAGGCAGCACTACTACTGTCGTCAACTGCTGTGGGCATAACATATAGGCAGCACTACTACTGTCGGCAACTGCTGTGGGCATAACATAGACAGCGCTACTACTGTTGGCATTACATATAGGCAGCACTACTACTGTCGGCAACTGCTGTGGGCATAACATATAGGCAGCGCTACTACTGTCATCAACTGTTGTGGGCATAACATATAGGCAGCACTACTACTGTCGGCGGCTGGTGTGGGCACTACATATAGGCAGCACTGCTACTGTCTGCAACAGTTGTGGGCATGACATATAGGCAGCGCTACTCAGCAACTGGTGTGGGCATTAGGTAAAAGCAGCAATACTACTGTCAGCAACTACTGTGGGCATAACATATAGGCAGCACTACTACTGTCGGCAACTACTGTGGGCATAACATATAGGCAGCACTACTAATGTCGGCAACTGCTGTGGGCATAACATATAGGCAGTGCTACTACTGTTGGAATTACATATAGGCAGCACTACTACTGTCGTCAACTGCTGTGGGCATAACATATAGGCAGCACTACTATTGTCGGCAACTGCTGTGGGTATAACATATAGGCAGCACTACTACTGTCAGCAATCAGCCGTATAATTCCATGTGTGCTGTATCAGGTCAGGGGTGCCACCATCTGTGCCGTATAATTCCTGGGGTAAGCCAAGTCTGGAAAATACTTCCTGGGGTGCTACTGCTGCCAAGTGTGCTGTATCAGTCCAGGGGTGATGCTAAATGTGCTGTATCAGTCCAGGGGTGATGCTAAGTGTGCTGTATCAGTCCAGGGGCGATGCTAAGTGTGCCATATCAGTCCAGGGGTGATGCTAAGTGTGCCGTATCAGTCCAGGGGTGATTCTAAGTGTGCCATATCAGTCCAGGGGTGATGCTAAGTGTGCCGTATCAGCCCAGGGGTGATGCTAAGTGTGCCGTATCAGTCCAGGGGTGATGCTAAGTGTGCCATATCAGTCCAGTGTTTGTGCCACCCACTTGTGTCGCTTATCATAGTCATCCAGCTACCTTGGTGCAACCTTTTGGCCTAAAAACAATATTGTGGGGTGTTCAGAATAGACTGGAAATGAGTGGAAATGAATTCTGCGATTTTAGCAGTTTTTATGCTTTTTTGAAAAAAACAAAACCTGAAGAGAATCAGAACCCAAGACATGAAAAGTGGCCGGTGTACACCCCTATATATAAGCAAAACTACTACTGTGGACATTTTGTTTAATTGGCACTACTGTGAAGAGTAATGTGAATAAGGGGCACTAGTTGCTGTGCAGGGCAATAACTAGGTGTGTGCCAGTAGTGCCTTGCTTATTTGCACTGTGGGTACATCATGTGCTCCAGCAACTGCAGTTATTGATTGACTGTCAGACCGAGAGCTCTGATTGGCTCAAAAGCTGGTGCCCTATTTGAAAATCAATTCAGTGCCTCTGCTGGCTCTGCTGGGCTCAGGATTGAACAGGACTGGATTACAGAGTGAGCAGTACTGAAGGCATACTGAAAGGCACTTTTATGGGCATTGTGTGTATAAGCAGGAGTACTTGGGGCATTATGCATAGCATAATGTGTGGCATAATGTCATATGGGCATTAAAGTGTGCAACATATTGTGTAAGGGGAATTACGGTGTGTGCAAGAATGTGTAAGCGCATCACAATGTGTGTCATAATGTGAATTAGGCAGTACTTTGTGGCATTACCGTGTGTGTCATAATGTGTAATGGGCATTACGGTGTTATTGGTACTGTTATGTTGCCACGCCCCTTCCCCATGAAGCCTAGGTGGAAAAGCATGCATCTTTCAGCTTCAAGTTTGGCAGCTATACTGATGTAGTAACCCAGCCCACTGCTATAATGGCCCCGCCCATTTTGTTTTGGTGCCGCCCACATGAGGCCGCTTCCAGAGATTTTCCAGGGCCACTTTTGGTCCCCAATCCGCCCCTGATAGGAGCAGTACTGTATATTGTTAAAATATAGTTAAGGAAGCAAAGGTCTAAGCGTAATGTTACATTTATTGTGCATTCTCTATGAAACATTTACAATACTACAGTTAAATTGTCTCACAAAATAATATTAAATGAACCCAAGTAAAAATCACCTATTATTTAGCATTGTTGTCAAATTAGAAGCCGAGATCTTATTTCAGGGTCCAGAAAGCTCCTGGTGGATTAACTGTTCATCGTAGATCACTCTGACCAGCTATTAGTGATTCCTAAAAAGGAAATTTATATTGTGGAATTTTTTTTTTCTCTATGTTAAGCTATGGAATTAGAAGACCATCTGCCAGAGAAGAAGGTTTGCGCATCTCATGTACATGCAATTATTTTAATTGCTCCTCTGCGACACATTCTATTGTCTATGCTTTTTTTTTCTTCTTGCGGACAGCAACCTCTTTTCTCATCATAGAATATGTTTTCTATAGAGTTTTGCTTAATTGTTTAATGCTTTTAGTTACAATTACACTTTACACCTATACTGACATTGATAAATGCAGTATGGTGCCTCACTTCTGCTTATGTTTTTTAACTGGAAAGAAAATCTGGTTTTACAAATCTTTGCTGCTGGGCACTCGCTAAACAGGGGTAAAATTCTAAAGATAAACAAAAAGTTATGGTAATTTCAAAGCAATGTATACAATACCAAAATGTGAAACATGCAGAGCTGTCAAATCTGCAGACCGCCCTGAAATTCCATCTGTCAAGGCTGTTTTCTTTTATTCGGTATTACACTTTCTTTAAAAAATAAAATGTGTATATGAAAGTGCAAAGTCTTAACTTTTTCTTTACAAGTACAACTATATTAATGAACCAGTACAAATACACTTGCACTTATATTTCTAGAAAAGTTTTAAAACCATAAACTTTTTTTGTGTGTGTATGTGTATATACACATTAATATATATATATATATATATATATATATATATATATATATATATATATATATATCCAGATTGTAAAGCAGCACTCTCAATATTCATGTAAACTCTTGCTGGGGTGCCAGAAAGCCCAGGCTTCACAGGTAGAGTCCTATGTATGCCAGTACATATCCAGGTTTAGGAACAATTATTCCACAGAGCGCACTCACCAGTCTTGATATAGTTTAAAACTTTCAAGTTTATTCCATCCTTTTAAAATCCAACATAGTGGTCGACGTTTCGAGTCACAACAGGACCCTTTTTCAAGACCTCGATACAGCTCAGTCTCCTGCTGACAGTGAGCAGGAGACTGAGCTGTATCGAGGTCTTGAAAAAGGGTCCTGTTGTGACTCGAAACGTCGACCACTATGTTGGATTTTAAAAGGATGGAATAAACTTGAAAGTTTTAAACTATATCAAGACTGGTGAGTGCGCTCTGTGGAATAATTGTTCCTAAACCTGGATATATATATATATATATATATATATATATATATATATATATATATATAAAGTGTGAAGAAGGCGGCACTCATCAGTCTTGGTAAGGTGAAGTAAAAAAGCCTTTAATCCGACGGCGTTTCGGGAATTAAACCCGTTCTCAAGGACATACCGTTGAACGGGTTTAATTCCCGAAACGCCATCGGATTAAAGGCTTTTTTACTTCACCTTACCAAGACTGATGAGTGCCGCCTTCTTCACACTTTCTACATTGGGGCATTTTGCTGCTACCTGGGAAGGCACCACAGCACCCACTCTAAAGGAGACCAATGAGTGCCGGGCCTCCAACCTACAATTTATATATGGAAAGAAGGGGGGTTGTGACCTGTTCCTGTGCTTGTTGGTGAGCAGCACTACTCTAAGCCCCCGCCGCTAGTGGGAGTCTAATGTGAAAGATAGAGAAGAAAATGTAGAGGTGCGCTCAGAAAGTTGTTTCACCAGTCCACAATTGTAAAAGCAAACACAGAATATGTTTATTCCACACAATAAAACTATTTAAAAGACATTTGTTCAGAAATGTTTACAAAGATTTTTTTGGTGGATCATTGTTGTGCAGTACAGAATTCCGACCATAGGTGCAGATTGGGCATACAAGAAACCCTACTCGTTTCGTCCCCTAGGGACGTCTTCATAGGTAATACACCAAGATCTGCAAGGTGGTGAAACAATGCCGTAAATATTGGAAATTTAATCCCAATTCGATAAGAATTCAGAAAGAAGTTCAAGAATAATTCAGGGTATTAAAAAACAGGAGGAAGGAACATATGAGGAGAACAAGAAGAGAGAGAGAGGAGAGAGTGGGAAGTTCCAGACGTGGAACTAAAGAGGGAGGAGCAGACCATAATTTTCCAAGTCCATCCCATTGTAAAAAAGCGGGAGTGTAGAAGATGGACATACCAATGAGCTTTTTACACCTAGTTTAGGTACAGATACCATAAGAACACACTCTAGGGAGTGTACTTGGGTGATGTAGTCACTGTTGCTGCTTTGACAACACTGTAATGCTCCACTTGATGAATCATGTAACACGATTTCTGAAAACCCAATATAATGCTAATAAGCAAATTGATCATACAGGTTCATGATAACCATTACATAGAAAACCAATATAATACTGATGGGCAAATCAATCACAGCATCATGTATCATATGTTGTAAAAATACAATCCAATACCAAATTTCATAGGGAGGTATTCGTGGCATTAGTGACCCAAACAAAAATACGTATAGGTGGAGCACAATTATAAATGTACATACCCAAACCAGGGGCGTAATGTGACACCTCTCCGAATGGTGCCTTTTCACAATTCTGCAGCAGATTCTAGATGTAATAAATACCAGTCTTTTAAGATGTTGTTAAATAGTGCATATGGATACATACACCAGACTAGGGGCCTTATTTTGGTTCATTCTTTCTGACAAAATCCTTCTTAGATGGGCAAAACCATGTGCACTGCAGGTGGGGCAGATGTAACATGTGCAGAGAGAATTAGATTTGGGTGGGGTTTTACTTCAAAGTGAGATCTATATTGCAGTTTAAAAATGAAGCAGTCAGTATTTTCCCTGCACAGAAACAAAATTACTCACCCAAATCTAATTCTCTCTGCACATGTTACATCTGCCTCACCTGCAGTGCACATGGTTTTGTCCATCTAAGAAGGATTTTGTCATAAAGAATGAACCAAAATAAGGCCCTAGATAAGGATACTTGTTAGATAGATACTGTAGTAACACTTCAATGATTAAATAAGTTACAATGCAATAATTACTATTACTGTTCTAAATAGATGTTACAATTCACATCTACATAAGGTACAATAAATATTCAATATAATAGAAGGAAACCCGGTCTGTATGTGCCTAGTATAATCACTCTTAATCATGATGGTTCACATTCTAAAAGATATGCAAAGTATAATAGTACACATTCCAAAGGATATGCAATATAATAAGGTATTTCAAAACATACAATCACAGCAAGTATATAGGACCAATTGAGCGCAACCTACCAGAATCCAAATGAATAAAACACAGTCAGAGTGGAGAGATAATTCCCCTCTGCCCTGCAAGGCTTTTTGGGTGACATTCTATGGGATGAGATAAATGCGCATTTTTTTATCTCGCACCACATCGCCGCTCTTCGCACTTTTTTAATTCGCATTTTTTGGTAATAATTCGCATATTTAATGGGATGCGATTTGGAGGCTGAAAAGTGCCATGTAGTGCGATTTGCGGCAAAGTGGTGCGATTTTATGACACAAAAAAGTGTGATTTCTTCCGCCGGTCATGTGCGAGTTTTGGAGCAACCGGAGTGCGATTTACAAGACTGTCTCCGCATGACTAAGAACCCCTAACCTATTGGCCCACCTCTGTCCCCTCCATTATGCATCACACCCCCTATATAAAGGGGCACTCTTTGATAGGAAGTAAGGAGCATGGAGAGGAGCAGTGGCAGTGTGAGCAGAGGAAGAGGTGTTGGTGGCAGAATGAGGAGTGGCAGAGTGAGGAGTGGCAGAGTGAGCAGTGGCAGAGGGAGCAGTGGCAGAGGGAGAAGTGGCAGAGGGAGCAGTGGCAGCAGCCAGCCAAGTGGGAGAGGCAGCAGAGGACTGCTGAGGTCGTCCTCCATTACAGGGAGTGGCAGCAGTGTGGCAGGCAGCATGGCCACAGCAAGGCCAGCCCCAGACCAGGCCCTGGCGGACCAGCCCCAGCAGGAGGAGGTGGAGGATCTGCTGGCATCCCCATCCTATACCCAGGACCTATTCCATACCCCAGAGCAGCTGCAGGAGGGCCACATGTCAAAGGTGGAGGAAGATGGAGGTGAGGAGGAGGAAGACACTGGCATGGAGGAGGAGGGGTACATGGCTGGAGTAGAAAATGAGGAGGAGGAGGTAGAAGCTGGCCGCACAAAAAGTGGCCGAAAGGTCAAATTCTCATATGAGGAAAATGCTGCGCTTGTCCGGGCTATCATTCCCGTGTTTGACCGGTTACTGGGGAAAAGTCACCACAAGTCCACTGCACAGCGGAAAAGGGCTATGTGGAAGGACATCACCCAGGCAGTGAACGCTGTAAGTCAGCACAAGCGCCTGGTCAGAAATGTCAAGAAGAGGTTCAACGACATCAAGAGACAGCTCAAAAGTAAAATGGCCATGGAGTTGGAGGAGGCCACCAAGACTGGCGGAGGAAGCCCCACCACTGTCTGCTACACGTCCTATGAGGTCAAGCTCAAAAGAATCATACCCCCTGAGGTCCTGCCTGGCATGCACGTCGCGGATACCGATAGTCCGCCAACGCCATCCAGAGCTGGTAAGTGTGACCACATGCAATCTTAAACATACATGGCAATGTTTTCAAACTGTAATGTTCACTTGTATTGTTATGCTAAGTAAAGTGCTGCTGTGGAACTACATAGCCCAGCAAGGTCAGGCACAAAAAATTGCCTGCTCCTACTTTCAAATTGGTCATAATGCTGGGCCTTGTAGTTCCACAACTGCTGATATTGATCAACACTTTAACATTATTTCTAGCAGCTTAACATGTATGTGGCCCAAAAAACATTGGTGTACTGGTGGTTTAGCTGCCATGCCTACATACCACAGATTATCCACCAGTTGTAATGTGTCAAATAGTTTAATAATAATCTAACAAAAAATTCAGGTGAAAAACATATGTCAAATAATGTGGGGACTAAATAATGTAGTCCTTAACCAAAGGAAGTATTGTCCAGTAATGTCATTTCAATGCATTTTTGGCATAAATGCTTATCCATTGCAAGGTAGATAATGGCTGCCCATCATTCCTTTCACAGATTGTCCATCCCGAAGTGCTCACGCATCAAAGAAAAGAAGGCCCGTTGGAGCAGGATCTGTGGAAGCAGGTAAATGAACAAAAAACAGGCCATTACACATACAGTACACACACCCATGTCACATCAACAATATCTCACACTACATTCATCTCCTGCTGCTACATTGCAACGGAAATGAATGTAATCTGACCTAGCCATCTCACTTATTATTAATGTCAATGTTACATGCAGTATCGGGGTACATGTGTAAGTACATAATACCCCTAGGTATGCGCGTTCAGCATCTTAAGCCCTTTCAAAAACAGTACTGAAGAGAGACTGGCCTATATATGCATCAGTACTTGCCTCTTCATCTGTATCCACAGGTACTGTACAACTAGGAACACAACCAACAGAATCCTCTATGATGATGTTGGACGATATGGACATCATTCTCGAACCCGTGGAGACCTTTGCGGCTGAGGAGGAAATACAGACGTCATCACACAGTGATCTTCCCCCAAGTGGGGTGTCTCCCAACCCACCCCCACCCACAAACACACCCCATACAGCAGCTTCTGCTGCACAAGTAGCTAACTCCTTGGTAAATTTCAAGGAGAAACAAATAGAATTTATGGCCTCCCAAAGCCTGCAAATAGGGAACATCCAGGGGTACATGCGTCACACTTTTCTTCAATTAAGAAAAATTTCAAGGAGTGTACGGGTTGGTGTAGGTACTCATGTGCGCATGGCTAATAGCATTGACACCCGTTTTACAGATCTTACTTATGCTGTAAGGGAACAGAATAGCCATATTGGCAGCCTTGCGCAAAGTATAGCTGCACTAAGCCAATCGTGCACAGCGCAGACCAATGCCTTAATAGGTATGCAGGCACAACTTCAGCAGATGTAAGGCAATGTCATAGGTGCAGCAGCATCTACACTGAGTAGTGTATCTAGCACCCCAGTAAGTGGCTCCCCCACTTCCCCACCCCGTCGGAGTATTAGGACCCGGAGTGGCCTGGGTGCAGCTTCAAGAAGTGTTTTAGGGTGGCCTGATGGTGGGAGAAAATAATTCATATTTTTTATACATTTTTAATTTGCATCTAATATGCAATACATCTTGTTACATCCCACGACAGTTCGAATGTTTGAGTGACAAAAATGCAGGTTGTTTATGACATTCTATACTGCAGTAAAAATGTCTAAACACATACCATTTTGTCTGTGTATTATTTTTAAAGCAATTGTTGTGTGAAATATGACATAGTGTAATGGTATATGACAATGGGATTTCTGAAAAGTAGTGTTGGGTAACTTCTGGCCCGTCAAAGGTTGTGGAACTACATATTCCAGCAAGCTCTGGCACTCATTGTTTGGACTGTAATGGTTATAGTGTGTCAGGGCATGCTGGCACGTGTAGTTCCACAACACCAGGTGAGCCATGTTTTAGAGCAAACTTAATTCATACATGTTACAAATGTACTTACAAGGTTGATTACAGCAAGGGATAGGTCAGCACCACCAGCTGCATCAGTTGGGCTCTGTGTATTAGGCTAAATGTGGGTGGAAACAGATGGTATTGCTAAATAATTTGTTTATGAGTACACTTACAGCAAAGGTACATGTTGGAATACAGGGCACATGTGCTTACCAGAAAAGTAACGCCTTTGTGTATGCACCAGATTCCCCCTCTGCGTACCCCTCACTACCCGAGGTGTGGTAGGTTGGGCTTCCTGCACGACTGCTGCATGTTTCTCCTCCACATAGGCAAGTTGGGACAGGGCTATGTTGTGTAACATGCAGCAAGCCTGGACGATCATCACTACTTTTGCTGGGTGGTAAAGCAGCGTACCCGATGACCGGTCCAAACACCGGAGTCTACTTTTCAATACGCTTAAATGTACGCTCCACCACATTGCGGGTTGCAATATGGTATTCATTATACCGGTGCTGTGCAGGGCCCTCTGGGGAGAGCAAAGGTGTCATGAGCCAGGAAACCCATATCCTGAGTCACCTAAAACACAGATAGGAAGTTATTGCCTTATATGGTAAGGTATGTGCATTGTGCAAACAGGAGACACTGGGACAAGAGCAATATGCTTGTGAAACTGGAAACACACACATTGAGCAGGTACAAAAAAGGACAGAGAGGGTAATATGTAAAAATGTACATACCAAGTAGCTAGCCCTCTGGCATTTGTTGTTGGTTGAATCGGTTGCAGAGGGCTGAGTGCCTCAGAATATAGGCGTCATGGCAGTTCCCAGGGAAGCCTGCTACAACACTTAGGATTTTGAGATGAGCATCACATACCACCTGAACGTTCAAAGAGTGCCGCCCACGCTGATTGACATAGACGTATCCCCCCACGTTCGGTGCCCTAATCCCAATGTGTGTGCAGTCTATAGCTCCCAGCACGTGAGGGAATGCTGAGAGTCTATAGAAAGCCACCTTGTGGTCCTGCCACTCCAACTCAGAACGTGGGAATCTGATGTATGTCCGCCACGACTTCTTTAAAGCAAGTAACACTTGAGTAAAATGCTTAGAGAAAGTGGGCTGTGATACCCCCAAGGACCATGATGTCACAGACTGAGTGGAGCCTGTGGCCAAATAGTAGAGGGTACACATTAATTTCTGCAGCCCAGACACTGCATAGTTGCCTCCCCCGAAAGGGTCCAAATCATCTCTCACCTGCTCATATAAGTCCAACAGGTTATTGCGGTTCAGCCTAAACATCCCCACAACCTGTTGATCCGAGAGGGAGTCCAGGTACAGCCGAGCAGGTGTCCTTAATGATGTTGGGGTATATGTAGGGGTGTTTCTGAGTGAAATTGAGTGCACCTGTGTTGAAATTAACCATTTGTGCACTTGACCAAAGTGAGTTCTGGGCCAAATCGCCCAAGAGAACCTGGTCTGAAAAAAGTGTGATTATTAGACACCTTAAAAGTGCGATTTGCGAAAATGCATCCCATTAAATAAGCGATTTGTATACTTTTCTGTACGAAAACATCTGGATGCAATAAAAATGCAAATTTTTCTCACACTTTTGGTCCGCATGAGTTATCGCACATAATATGCAATATCCGTCCCTTAGCGCATCCTATTAAATATGCGATTTCAAGGAAAAATGCGATGTCGCCTTTTTTTTACTAATATTCGCTAAAAAACACAAATCTCATCCCATAGAATGTCACCCTTTATACCTATCAGAGTCTGACCTCACTTCCTGTGAACAGGCTGTGAATAATTAATAGAAAAAGCTATTTGGGCTGTAAAAAAACCTCTCAGAAGCGGGTGTGGGATAGTCAAAGCTTGTGTATACGTACCATTAAAAATATGGGCTATTTGTGTGCCAGGATTTGGTTTATAAGCCGTATTTGCCGGTGGAGTGCACTTCCGGATACGCTGTGCGTTCCAAACTGCGTGCCAATCCTCTATTGGAGGGCGGTCACGTGGCTGCCTCCTTCCTATCACCTAGATCGCATAGTGGAAATGGAGAATGGCCGTGGATGCGCTGCTGATCAGGTGTTGCGTGTCAGTCTGCGCTCCACGATCTCCGTAGTCAATTTCCCCTTACCTCAGACGTGGGAGCGCCTAGCTGGTCATGCTATGCGTGTCAGCGTGCGTCCCCTTCTCTTAAAGGACCCGGGCTCTATTAGTTAGTGGTTAATGGCTATCGATATTACCAGTGTGCTTTATTTAAATGTGTGTTATTCAAATGTGCGGGTGTGAATCTCCCATTCTCTAATTGAAAGGTGAGGGAGTGGTGGGTATACAAAAGCTAGAACCAATATTAAAAATGAGTGAGTGTAATATTATAGGTGACCTATATTAAAGTGTCTGAAATGATAATTAATGGATTCAGGGGATTATTCCCCAATATGTGTATCCCAATACATATATTACTGCTGCTGGATATATAAAACCCATTATACTTAGTGTATGAATGGCCAATGTGTGGGATCAATGTTGTCGCTATAGACCATACTGTTCTAAAGGGAAGGGTTAGTGAATAAGGTGGTCTCTGATTCTCTACCACAGGGCTTGTGTGGCTTTCATTGAAGGTGGGTGCCTACAAGTGTGGCAAATGTGTTAATTGCCAGCATTTGAATACAGGAGACTCGTTTATTCACCCTATATCAAAGGCTAAATATCCCATCAAACAAAGGCTGACGTGCGAAAGTAAATTTATGGTTAATGTAATTGTCTGCCCCTGCAGCAAGGTATATGTGGGCAATACAATTAGAATGGCAAAAGAAAGGATTGCCATGCACAGATCATCGATTAAACAAGCTCCAACGATAAGGGACTCTAGCACACCACCAGTTGCAAGACATTTTTTTGAGGCTGGGCACAGCATGAAAGACTTCAAATTTATGCCGGTGGACTGTGTGAAACCCCTAAAAAGAGGGGGTGATAGGCACCTCAAATTACTACAGCGAATACATTTAAAAATTCAATTCACTGGTTCCTGTTGGTTGAAATGATGAAATAAATGTAAATGTATTTTTGTGAGGGGGACTGCTGACATTGATTATATTGTATTGTTATTATTTCTGTGATGTATGTGAATTTTTTGGAGTATAATTTGTTTACTTTTTGATGATATTGACATTCTTTATATCATATGAGTAGGTAAATGTACTGTGTTGCATGATAATTCAGCTTGGATGACCCGTTTTGGAGGACACTGCTGGGCCTTGTGGTCCTGATATAGTAATCCTGTTGATTTGAGGCATTTGTTGATGAGTGCATATCTAGATAACGCAATATGTATAGATTCATTAGCAAAGTGGATACTCAGTGTTCATGTAAGGGGGGTGTGGGTGCCTGTCAGACGACATCTCACACTGTGGCTGTGCCTGCTAAGTTAGAATGGAGCAGAGACACTGTACCCAGGAAAGGTATTAGTAGCATGATAAGTTAAAACTATTATAAACCCTGTGGTAGATATATATATATATATATATATATATATATTTATGTGTTACACGCTATTATATCTATGTGAGTAACTTGCGGCATGGGGGCGGGGTTGTATGCCTGACGGGGGCCGTGGATGTAGTTCATTCGCTGACTCGCGCTCAGTGACATCCCCCTTGTTCAGACACCAGCGGTGCTGCGGGGAGACCTGCTAGCCTGTTGGTTGTCAGAACAACCTCCCTAACGCTGCCTCCTATTCAGAATGAATATTGATCACCAGGAGTGACGTTTGCGTGTCACCGGTGTACTTCTGCGTTCCAGCGCGGCATGTGATGCCGGAATGGCAGTCCACTGGGCTCACTGTAATTATGTGCAGGTAAGCTACAGCTGTGTATATTGTTTGGCGGGCGCCTCACTCCCTATTTTAGCTGATGGTGGTGGTCATTTGTGTTATGCCCTTGATGAAGGAGGTCACACTCCGAAACAGCTGTCAGGCCACATGGGGGAATAGCCATGCTGAATTGTATGCCTGCTGATGCGGATAAGTAGATGCCTATTCATTGTTATGGATGTACATCATTGGCTTTACTTCTGATTCAAATTTACTAAAGATGTTATGCATTTAAAAATGGTGTTATGCTGACTCTTGTATCCAAACCGGAAGGTATATATGGGACAGCACCTACAACTTCAATCTAAAAGAGTGCGTTTTTTTCATCCTACGTGCTTGTGTATATATATATATATATATATATATATATATATATATATATATATATACAGATAGAATAACGGGCGGCACTCGGAGTCTTTGAAAACGTGAAGCAGTGAAGCTATTTATTGGATCTATGTTTCGGAGCACGTGGCTCCTTCGTCAGGATAACAAGCCAAGTGCAAAATAACGTGAATTTAAACATAACTTACCGGCATGTCTCCTCCCCGCCGCGCTCCCGCACGTCCTCTGTCGCCGGAACTCTCCTGTGACCACTTCCGTCTTCCTCACTGGTTTCCGGCGGGTACTGGAGGTCCCTGGCGTCATTGGTCGCTATGGTAACGCGGCATCGTCAGAGGCTGCACTGCAGAAAAAACATGTAATACAAATATTATTAAAACACGTGCAAATTCATTGCAAACTGATATCTGCAATCTGAGTGCTCTATATGGAAACATATTACGTGATGAATCCTTAAACACCATTTTAAGCCACGATAGCTTTCACCCCTTGTCCACCACCAAAGGTCTACCATACTCACAGTTCATCAGGGTATGCAGGGCCACGAGTGACCCATTAGAGACACAAAGACAACTTGACAAAATGACCACAAAATTCCTCCAGAGAGGGTACCCACCCAAAGAGCTAAAAGCGGCCAAACGCAAAGCATTAGCCAAAACCAGGGATGAATTATTATTCCCCCAGAAGACCACAGAAAAAAAGAAGGTCTGCCCCTGGGTACAAGAGTACCATACAGGGAGCAGAGAAATAGCTAAAATGGCCAAAAACTTGTGGCCAATCATCGCCACAGACACGGAACTCCTCCTAAATAACACCAGGCTTATGCCAAGTTACAGGCGCAGTGCCAATTTAAAGGACTTACTAGTTAAAACAGATCTCACCCATTTCAAGAAAAATACCACCCAACACTTCCTACGCAGAAAGAACGGGTGTTTCAGATGCCTAGGTTGTGTTACGTGCAACTATCTCACAGCAGGGGATTCAATCCTACACCCCCATTCTGGCAAAAGGTACCCTATTAAATGGCCCCTCACTTGTTCCACTAAGTTCGTGTTTTATGTAATCATCTGTCCATGCGGGTTATACTACGACGGTAAGATGGAATGTCAATTCAAGACCCGCATGGCACAACATAGAACAGCCATTAGAGCAGCCCTGAGTACAGGGACAAGTGAACAACCAGTGGCACGCCATTTTGCGGTAAAAAAACACAGCATGGCAACTCTTCAGTACAAGATCATTGATCACGTACCAGAAAGCATGAGAGGAGGCAATAGGGCGAAAAAACTTTTGCAATTAGAGTCCAGATGGATTCACAAATTGAGTACCATCTATCCACGAGGACTCAATGACTCACTAGGGCTCATTCATTTTGTTTGAATGCACACCATCAGCAGATTAGTCTATTTGATTGATGTACTAGATAATATAAATAAGAATTCCGAAAACTAGCAGTTGTACAATATTAATAACACCACATAGTTTTTACATTAGCTGCAAATGGTCGACACAGATATTGTCGACACTGTTGGTATAGGTAGAAGCGCCAATAGGAGCTTATATTCCCCTGCAGAAACAGGGTGATGGTGCTCCTTTTTAATCATGGTGCCCAATGGGGTACTTCTTTTCATGTGTGTTAGTAGCGTTTTTTAATGAGTACACGTTTACATCCATGTGTATACACATGGTCTTATGATGTTGGTCACATTTTTAAGGATTCATCACGTAATATGTTTCCATAGAGAGCACTCAGATTGCAGATATCAGTTTGCAATGAATTTGCACGTGTTTTAATAATATTTGTATTACATGTTTTTTCTGCAGTGCAGCCTCTGACGACGCCGCGTTACCATAGCGACCAATGACGCCAGGGACCTACAGTACCCGCCGGAAACCAGTGAGGAAGACGGAAGTGGTCACAGGAGAGTTCCGGCGACAGAGGACGTGCGGGAGCGCGGCGGGGAGGAGACATGCCGGTAAGTTATGTTTAAATTCACGTTATTTTGCACTTGGCTTGTTATCCTGACGAAGGAGCCAAGAGCTCCGAAACATAGATCCAATAAATAGCTTCACTGCTTCACGTTTTCAAAGACTCCGAGTGCCGCCCGTTATTCTATCTGTATCTACAAGGAGGCATCCCCTTCTCCGGGAAGGCAACGGGGCAGGAAACCCCTCCAGTGGGGGTATCGGGAGTGCCGGGGACCACACGACTTGCATGTAAAATTATCAACTTGCATCAATGTATATATATATGTGGATATGTCTGTTTGTTTATTGTGTCTTTGTATATGTCCCCAGATTCAGCGTCAGCATACGGAAGGAGCCAGTTCCGGGTACACCGTTGAAGCATACATCACCTAGCAACAGGTGGAACGCGGAAGTGAAGTGGTGGAGCGCACGGAAGGTGTTCTTGCCTGTACTTCCGGCGCCACATTGGAGTTGGAGATGCGACTTCCGGGTATCGGAGCGGCGAGGTCCGGAGCTGAGCGCGGGAATCGGGTGAGTATGAAGGTATTTAATGTACTGCATCTGTGCACTGTTCTTGTTGTTCACTTGTCTGCACTGTTAAGGGCTGTGATCCTGAGGAAGGGGGAGAGCCCCGAAAGCGCTTGATCATTTGCTGAATATACACGTTTTTGCTACTTATCTCCTGTGTGCATCCGTTATTGGATTGTATATATATATATATATATATATATATATATATATATATATATATATATATATATATATATATATATATATATATATATATATATATATGCAATAAGATCGCACTCCATACAAAAAATATTCAACTGCTGGGGTGGAGTGAAAAAACTGAAATTGAGAAATTCAAAATCGGCTAGTGTGGGAAAGTTGTGACTTGACCTGAATAAGAAACGTGAAAAGCTTTTTGATCTGAGTCAACATCTTCTGTTCTGGCAAGAGGCCTGAAGTTTCACTTTTTAGGTGAAAATAACGAAACCTATGAAGATGCTCCGATCTAGTTATAATTATGTCAGGATGTCTTAGAGTGGTTCATTAATATACTTTAGCATAGTCAAAAACAGTATGAGCTTGTCCTAGTGCAAAAGTGACTGACTGGCGGGAGAAAAAATCCTTAATAATTGACCCATTTTCATGGTCACAATTGTGAATATTGTGTGTTTTCTCCTGAACGTGTTTATAAAAGAAGAAGCACAAATACTCTAAATGGAATTTCAGTGACCCTGTGTGAAATATAACACTGCATAATGGCCCTTAATCAGACCTGATCGCAGTACAAATTTGTTTTCAAAATGGGCAAAACAAATGCTGCATTGCAGGTGGGGCAGATGTAACGTGCGGAGAGAGTTAAATTTGGGTGGGGGGGGGGGGAGACTTCCGGTTCCGGCATGGAGAGGTGAGCAGCTTCTCTCCACCGCTCCGCTGACCGCCCGCTATCACACAGGATTCACCCTGACTACACCGCGCAGACACCGCTCACGGTCGCCCCGCCGTCTCCAAGAGGACATGGAGCATACTCAAAGCCCTGAGACCGGAGGAATCGGCAACCCGGCGCCATTGCAGCAGCGCCACGAGAAGAGAAGGGGAGAGCACAGTATGGCGCCAGACCCGGACAACGCCCGTGGTACGCCTGCTGCTAAGAAAACTATTACAGATGACGGCGCTAAAACGATTGACATACAAAACATAAAAGGTATGTCAACAACTGCTCAGAAAGACCTAACAGCCATAATTCAAGCAGCGATTCAGCCGCTACTGCAAAACGCTGTGGGAGAAATTACTGCTCAGATGGGAAGGCTCACCACAAGGCTAGATGAAGCGGAGGCGCAAATAGATAGCAACATGGGTGAACTACTCACTTTGAGAAAGACTGTCCTTAAGCTGGAAAAGGAACAGAAATCATTAAAAGAGGGTCTGGAAAATACCGAAAATAGGGCCAGACGCAACAATTTAAGGGTGTCTGGGATTCCAGAATCGGTCAAGGGTGCACAGCTTGAACATTTTGTGAGAAACACCATACCCTCACTTCTTAAGGTGAACACGCAGTGTGCTGATATAGTAATCGAACGGGTGCACCGACTGGGTCAAATAGATCCGCAAAAGAAAGATCGCCCAAGGGTGGTAATTTTTAGAGTGCTAAATTACTTGCACCGCCAAGTTATTTGGTCTGCTTCTAGGAAAAATAACCCAGTAAATTGGGAAGGACACTCTCTGAGGTTTTTCCAAGACTTTTCTGTGGCCTTATCTAAGGAGAGACGTTCCTTCTCCGATGTATGTTCTATTCTGGCTAAAGCAAATAGACGGTTTTATATGATGTATCCTGCCTGTCTACGTATTTTTTCTGGAAATAGTTACAAGGATTTCAAATCAGCGAGAGAAGCAGAAGATTTTTTGAAACAGGAGGCGACTGCTTTTGACCCTGATGACATCTCAGACGGCAATATACCCGCGAATGGATGAAAATAACTGCTGGCTAGTTCATATCTATCCAAAGACACACTAGAGGTACTCTCGTATTAAAATCCAGGATATCTCTGCCAATGGAGAGAACTCATCGTAACGGAGTATCCTAGAGAAGGGGGGCATACCCTCAGTTGGTCTTGAACTGAACTGCATATATATTTTATATTATTTCCTTTCATGTTTTTTTTTTCTATGTATTCCATATAGGTGTTAAAAAGTTGTAGATCATGAGCTATTAAGCTCAAAGGTATAATAGATAGTACCAGGATGATCCTAGTATAATTCACATAGTTAAGTCAAAATATTAAGAGGGGGCGGTTAGAAGGAGCTAGCTGGAAAGGTAGTGCAAGTTCAGGTTTAAACAAAGGAACATAGGGATGTTTAGCACCCTTAGGGTTCCTAAGCACTGGAAGTCTAGCAATAATCCTTTGTATACTGCTCATTTACAGTTTGTGTATGTCTTTATTTGTCTTATGTACCCCTTATGTGTCCATCCTTTCCCCTTCCAAACTCCAATCAAATTTCCGAAGCCTAGTATTCTCTTAAAAACAGAAAGACCTTATGATGGCACTTAAATTCGCCTCTTTAAATATAAGGGGAATCCATACCCCCGCTAAGAGAAAGAAGTTGTTCTCCTATCTAAATAAACAAAAAATTGACATAGTCTGTCTCCAGGAGACTCATATGCTGCCCCCTGAGATCAAAAAGCTCCAGACGATGGGTTGGAGGGTCTTGGGGTCCTCGTCATTGAACTCCAAGTCCTGTGGGGTTGTCACTTTGGCTAAAAATCATTTAGATATAAAAGTTGAATCAGTGTTCTCTGACCCTGGCGGTAGAATATTAATTATTAAGGCTGTGGTAACAGATGTGACTATTACAATAGGCAATGTCTATGCTCCCACGGGATACAAGAAATCTTTTTTTATAGGACTTTTGACTCAGTTACATAAAGTAGACCCAACTACTCTAATAGTATGTGGCGATCTAAATCTTATCTCCTCAGCTGGCCTAGATCGATCATCACAGCATAAAGGGATGGCACATTTGCCTAAAATAGGGGTCCCATATTTGACTAAGGCACTAAATTTGGTGGATGCATGGAGGGTCCATAACCCAATAGAAAAAAATTATACATGCCTTTCCCTTACCCACAATTCATGGTCGCGCATTGATTATATTTTAATAGCTGAACCACTATTTACTAGAACCTCATCTCCGGACATAGCACCTCCAGTGCTTTCGGATCATGGTATGGTGTCCCTGACTCTGGAACTTCGAGCATCCACCAAGGCAAATCCAATATGGAGATTCCCTTCCCACTTAACACATTCCAAGGAGTTTCAGGCCCATATTAAGAAGGCCTGGGAACAATTTCAATTAGATAATAAAGAACACCAGACGGATGATCCCATGATCTTTTGGCAGACGGCGAAGGCTGTCTTGAGAGGTGAAATTATCTCTTACGTCTCTCATCAAAGGAAAAAAATGAATAAAAAATATCTAGAATTGCAGACAGAGTTAACAAATACTTTTCAAAAATTTAAACAATCCCCTAATCCACAAAATAAAACAAAATTCTTAATGGCTCAGACCCAGAGCAAGGAATATCTGGAGAGTATTGGAGACAAATATCTTTTCCACGTTAACTCCAAATTTTATAAATTCGGAAATAAAGTTGGAAAGATGTTAACTAATTTACTTCAAGGCTCTAGACATAAAACTCTAGTTCAACCACTATTATTAGATGACGGCACCTTAACTAACTCGGACACACAGATAGCAGACATATTGAAAAAATACTATGAATTGCTGTACTCTGCCCCCAACCATATTGTAGGGGATTCCGACCCGAATTCTAAAAATCGGACAATATCGTCATTATGTCCTCCCCCAAATACAGTCGATTATTGGAACTCATTGCCATATCCGCAGGTCTCAGAGGCCATGGGAATTGGCTTAATTAAACCTGTGACGGAGGAAGAGGTCCGGTGGGCGATTGGCAAATTGAAGCTGGCAAAGGCACCAGGCCCCGACGGGTATTCCAATGAATTTTTTAAAATGTTGGCCCCACAAATAATACACCCATTGATGTTGGGGTTCAATTCCATAATAGAAAAGGGTATCCTTCCAGCATACTTTTCTGATGCTACCATCAAAGTATTACCTAAAAAAGGCCGCAACTTGAACTTGCCTGGTTCCTATAGACCTATATCACTCCTGAACACAGAGTATAAACTGTTCACAAAAATTCTGGCTGAGAGGTTAAAGGGAATTCTCCCAGATATTGTTCATAGGGACCAGACCGGGTTCATTACCGGTCGGCATTCTGTCACCAATGTGAGAAAGTTACTGGCAGCCATACAGAGTTCGAACGCTCCCTCGGCATCTGGTGGAGTAGATCAGTTGATCCTCACGCTGGATGCCGAGAAAGCGTTCGACATGGTTCTATGGCCACATCTATTCCAATGCTTAGAAAATTTCGGCTTTCCCCCTAAATTTATTAATATAATCCGTACACTTTATTCTTCCCCCAGCTCGACTATAGCTTGTAATGGCCTTCTATCTAGTCCATTCCAACTCAGAAGGGGTACCCGTCAGGGCTGTCCACTGTCCCCGTTATTATTTGCGGTGGCAGTTGAGCCATTTGCCATAGCCGTCCGGACATCACCTCTAATACAGGGGATAAAGATCCACCGAGAGGAAGTGAAAATTGCATTATTTGCAGATGATACACTTATTTTTGTATCTAACCCTACCCATACCCTACCAGCTATTTTACGTCTTATTGATTCCTTTGGTGAGAGAGCGGGATATAAAGTTAATATAATGAAATCTGAAGTTCTCCCATTAGGAAACACTACCCCTCAATTATTACAAACTCTCGGCTCCCCCTTTCCCGTCTGCCAGTCACATTTCAAATATTTAGGAGTCCAAATAGGGAACGATATTAGTAAATTATATGCTTTTAATTTTGGACCCATAATATCTCAGATAGCTACTAAATTGGAGAGTTGGAGAGACTTACCAATATCTCTCATAGGCAGATTGGCAGTGATAAAGTCGATCATCCTCCCAAAAATCCTCTACTGTGCACAGATGCTGCCTATTACTCTAAAAAAAGCAGATGCTCTCAAGCTAGACTCATTATTCTCCAAATTTATATGGATGGGCAAACGCCCCAGGATTGCCAAGGCAAAACTTAAGTCCCCCAAATCAAAAGGAGGGCAAGGATGCCCGGACCTACAAAGTTATGTTTTGGCAATACATTTCAGGTACATAGGAGACTGGTTGTTGAACAAGTCAACATATACAGACATAGCCTTGGAGAGAGGGGCATTCCACCCCTATTCACCAGGGGCTCTGCTACAACTGAAACCGAGGGAAATTCCACCAGAGGTCAGGGAACACATTCTCTTTAAAGACACATACTTGGCCTGGATTCAAGCCAATAAAATTATGAATGAAAATCCAAGTGCAACCAATTATACGCCATTATGGGGTAACCCGGCCTTCCCCCCCACCATCATGGATCAGAGATATAACATCTGGAGGGAGAAGGGCCTAGATCTAGCCAACAAAATGTTTGACCCAGGGGGCAGCATACTCTCTTTTAAGGACTTGGCTCAACGGTATGTCTTACCTGGTACACACCTTATTATGTATTATCAAACAAGACACTTCTTGGTCCATTATAAGACTCTGTTGAATGATTTACCTTTGGTCTTAAATTGCTCGCAGATTAGTACTATAAAAACTTTATTAATATACATAAATAGTAAGACATATAAGCTAAATTTATTATACAATCTCCTAGTGACCAAATTATTCGCAAAAAACGAGCAATGGAGCCTATTGGCCGAGAAGTGGAATGCAGATATTTCGCATATTAAGACTGTTGAACAATTAACCTATCTACAGGAAAAAATCTTGAAATCACTTAAGTCGGTTTACTTACAAGAAGTACACTTCCGCACAATACACAGAGCATACATAACACCTTATAGACGTAGACACATGGTGCCCGAAGAAAAGGGCTATTGTATTAAGTGCGGCACTATTAAGGCAGACTTTGCCCACTGCATGTGGGACTGTTATAAGTTACGGAGGTATTGGTGTAAGGTAACAAGTTTCATCAACCAGATGTTATCAGTAAATTGGATCATGGAACCCTCCGCATGTATGGGAATATCTTTTGAACATTGGCCTTTAGACTCCATTAGGCTAGACAATTTCCATATACTAATAACAACGCTAACGGTAGCAAGGAAATGCATTTTAATGTATTGGACCAAAAAAGCTGCACCAACCCTTGATCATGTTAAACAAAAACTCCTACAGATTTTGTTCTTTGAAAGAAAATATGCACGCATCGAACAACAGTTTGGAATGCAAAAGTTTCACAAAAAATGGTTACCGTTTATAAATACTTTGGATGACACGACTAAGTCACACATCATGTTTGAAATAGAGAATGCTTAGAATGATTTAAAATATTAACATGAGATATTGCCGCAGTCCATAAGCAAGAAAGGAGACCATGCTCCAAACTACAGCGATATAGCGGTCTGCCTTACATAGAACAAACAATGGAGATGTAATAGCTTTATATATATATTGTTGATATCTATGTGCATACTTGATTAGTGTAATAATTCATTAGTGCTTAAACACAGTAATACGTATTAGAGAACTAGCATTGGAATTAACAGAATATGGGAATATTGAAGGAAAACGGAAATTTCTTCCTCCCCCCCCCCCTCCCCCACCCTCCCTATCCAAACCCCCCCTCCCTTTCTTGTCTATGTGTATATGTTTAGAATAGTTACTATATAGGTATTGATATCAGTATGAATATGTCATGGTAAAGATATTAAAGTGTGTTAGATATATATATCTTTAAATGTTAAAAGGTCAAATCTGACACTCCAATATAAATGTGATTGATATGTTGATTGTTACTCCAAAAGAGTCGTAAAATAATTAAGATATACCGCAAATGATACTGAAATTGTGAGATTATGAAGATCTTTGTCCAACTTGATATACTTTGTATTGACTCCTAAATATGTTTTCAAATATGTTTACTACAGCTGCTCTGTCATACTGAAAATGTTTAATAAAAAGATATTAAAAAAAAAAAAAAAAAAAATTTGGGTGGGGTGTGTTGAAACTGAAATCTAAATTGCAGTGTAAAAATAATGCAGCAGGTATTTATCCTGCACAGAAACAAAACAACTCAACACAAATCTAAAGGTGGCCATACATCTACAGATCGATTGTCAGATCTGGCTGGTTGGAACAAATACCTGGTAATATCTGAATGACAGTTTTTGGCAGTTTTCCAGCATTTCAAAGCAAAGTATCAGCATTTCAAAGCATCCATTACCAGTATTTTGTTCCAAACAGACAGATCGGACAATAAATCTGTAGATGTATGGCCACATTAACTCCCTCTGCACATGTTACATCTGCCCCACCTGCAGCTGCATTACAGCACATAATTATGCCAAAGATAAGCCAATATATTAACAGTTAAATACATTAAAGTGCATTATGCTGTAATAAGTATTGCTGATCAATCCTGCCTAGCAAGGCCGTCTTTTTGTATGGGCTTAATGGGCATTTGCCCAGGGGCCCCAGGCATATAAGGGCTCTATGTTGATAGCTGAGGATCCTCTTTTTCCAGGGATACCAGAATTTTGAAAATCGGCCCTGGGGAACTGCAGATATCCAACTTCAAAGCAGCAGTCCACATCCGACCTGTTAATTACAATTTCCAGTCATATTTCTCAGGTTCTCTCTGACACTAGCGGCTTGTCTCTATCATGCCCAGAACCAGAGATATCAGCCTTCAAGCAGCCGGTCCCTGCTCCAGCTCCAAACGTCTGGTGTAATTTTATATTTTTGTCAATGGATTGCTCTGGCTCCTGATCTCTGATACCCAAGTTCCCAGCACCTCCTGAAAGTTGGGACTCTAGGTCTTTATACTAGGCTAAGAAATCTATTTCCAGATAATGGCGATATCTGCAGTCAAACAAGCTGCCCTTCCACCGGAAAATGACGAATATTAAGCCCACTCCATTATCCAACCGTCCCCTGTGTATAAAACACCAACCGTCCCCTGTGTATAAAACACCCCCTACCTCCCTGGAAGTCATTTACAAGGGACCCATTATTCAGCTCAGTTGCACAGTTCACCCTCCCACCACCTGTGCAGTAAAGGAGTAATTAGCAGACGTTACTGCTCCAGGTCCACCTGTGGGACATCAAAGCTGCTGCTGATACCACCCCTACCCCTAGGAGGGGAGAATGGGTAAGGGCCCCAGTGCATTGCTTTGCCCAGGTGCCCACACTGCTGTTAAGACGGCCCTGCTGCCTAGAAATGAACACAGTGATTGGCATATATGTACTGCTGGACACCACTCATAGAATGATTAACCTGTTATTTTTTGAATCAATGTATTTGTTTATTTATTTATTTATTTACAGTTTCTTATATAGCTCAGCAGATTCCGTTGCGCTTTACAATAGAAGACAGTGATAAAACAAACTGGGTAATGACAGACAGACTTGGGGGTTAGAGGGCCCTGCTGAAAGCTTACAATTTATTACATCATAATACACTTCAACGTATTTAACAGTTAATATATTGGCTTATCTTTGGCATAATTATATGCTATAATGCAGCCCATTCATGTTCCCAGCATAGGGGATGCAACACTGTTTTCTGTCAATAAACAGAAGTGATATGTAAAATGATACATTAGACAGTTTACACTGTTACTTGTAAAACTTATTGTAACAGTTACTGTTTTTCAATAAGACTGCAACAGTTATTTCTTATTTATGTACACAGGATTGTCTATCTTTGTACATGCACTGCAAAGAGAGCAGCATAAATCCAATTTCATGTAGTTCAGTGACACTGTGTGAAATATAGCACTGCATAATGGCCCTTAATCAGACCTGATCGCAGTACAAATTTGTTCTCAAAATGGGCAAAAAAATGCTGGACTGCAGGTGGGGCAGATGTAACATGTGCAGAGAGATTTAAGGTGGCCATACATCTACAGATTTATTGTCCGATCTGTCTGGTTGGAACAAAATCCTGGTAAAAGATGAGAGCAAATGACAGTTGACCATTTGCTTTGAAATGCTGGAAAACTGTCATTCAGATATTACCAGCTGTTTGTTCCAACCGGCCCAATCTGACAATCGATCTGTAGATGTACTGTATGGCCACCTTTAGATTTGTGTGAGTTATTTTGTTTCTGTGCAAGGTAAATACCGGCTGCATTATTTTTACACTGTAATTTAGATTTCAGTTTCAACACACCCCACCCAAATTTAACTCTCTCAGCACGTTACATCTGCCCCACCTGCAATGCAGCATTTGTTTTGCCCATTTTGAGAACAAATTTGTACTGGGATCAGCTCTGATTAAGGGCTATTATGCAGTGTTATATTTCACACAGTGTCACCGAAATTCCATTTAGAGTATTTGTGCTTCTTCTATTATAAACACGTTCAGGAGAAAACACACAATATTCACAATTGTGACCATGAAAATGGGTCAATTATTAGGGATTTTTTCTCCCACCAAAGTCATTCACTTTGCACTAGGACAAGCTCGTACTCTCTTTTACTATGCTAAAGTATATTAATGAACCACTCTAAGACATCCTGACATAATTTTAACTAGATCGGAGCATCTTCATAGTTTTCGTCATTTTCACCAAAAAAGTGAAACTTCAGGCCTCTTGCCAGAACAGAAGATGTTGACTCAGATCAAAATGCTTTTGCACGTTTCTTATTCAAGTCAAGTCACAACTTTTCCACACTAGCCGATTTTGAATTTCTCAATTTCAGTTTTTTCACTCCGCCCTAATATATATATATATATACATACATATGTATATATATATATATATATATATATATATATATACATACATATATATATAGTTCCTGGCGGCGGCACTCAATCACATAAATAACCAATACCTTAGAGATCCAGTTCACGTCTCCTGCTGCGTCCCGTCCAGGCGCCGAATGATGACATCACTGGCTGAGAGCGTCGCTGGAGACGCGAAGGGAACCTGTATCACGTAAACAAACAGACAATGAATACAAAAACCATAACCATAGAAACAACAAAACGAAAAGTGCAATAGAAGTATAAAATTACACATCAGTATTGGGATTTATATATTGCGTGACCGGTAATTCAAAGAAGCGCTAAGCGGTCACAATAGTATAATGTATCACCGCTGCATCTTTGCAGAAGCAGTGATGCTACATTATGATCTTAAAACTGCACAACCACAATGAGTGCCACATTTTTATATATCAAAAAAATAATCATGATACAGTACCGGCTGGAGTAATAATTAATGTGGCCAAATTATCGTAAAAGATCTCATCATAAAAAAACATCCTCCTCCTCATCCTCCTTTATTGGATGTGGGGGGAACTGGACACAGCATTTACGCACAGCATTGCTGGGTCAAGACGTTCTATATATATATATATATATATATATATATATATATATATATATATATATATATATATATATATATATATATATAAACCAAGGAGATAGACCGCACTCGCACTGCGAAAAAACAACTTAGGGGTGTTCAACAAAGAGGTTAATATGTGTAACCATATGCCTCATAGACAATCCAGGTTCCCAAGGCACTTCCGTGTCAGGGATATGAACACTCTCCTTTAAAAAAATACTTCAATGTTGGTATCCATAGAAAAAAGATTTTTATTCCAATAGGTCAACTTGCATCATGCCCCGACGTTTCGGTCCACATCAGACCTTTATCAAGGAGCCTACAATATAGTATAAAACAAACAATTCAAACAGGGTATATAAGCCAGCTATAGGCAGCCCCATAGTGTAGCTGAACCCCCGTTCCAAGGGCTAATTTGTGAGCTATGCTGTACCCCCTATGACCATCATCAAAGTATGTAATCTATATTATTTGAGTTGTTTGGGTTGTTTACCACATGTGATGTTCTGTGGACACTCAGACAGCAAATTGTTTTGTTTTATACTATATTGTAGGCTCCTTGATAAAGGTCTGATGTGGACCGAAACATCGGGGCATGATGCAAGTTGACCTATTGGAATAAAAACCTTTTTTCTATGGATACCAACATTGAAGTATTTTTTTAAAGGAGAGTGTTCATATCCCTGACACGGAAGTGCCTTGGGAACCTGGACTATATATATATATATAAAGATGCGGCACTCAAAGGGTCTGCACTGCTTAATAGATACATGGGCCCTTGAGGAAAATGCCATAACAGGCATTGAAACGTCGGGGTCTACTCCCATGTACTCCCATGTACTGAATGTAATTACCGATTATTTCTTTGCTAAATAAAAAAAGTGACTTTACCAAGACCCTTTGAGTGCCGCATCTATCTGAAATTCATATATATATATATATATATATATATATATATATATATATATACACACACACACAGAAGAGACTCAGTATTCCTTCAATACATTTTTCCTTGCTATGGTCCCGTTCTTCGGTACTTGGTACTGTACCACCCCAAGCAGGCATCGACATGCCTGCATTCCCAGGGGAACACCCATTGTTTTATGGGGATGTCCATAAAATGCTGGGTGTTCCTCTGATACATCCCCCTGCACACCCCTCACAGTGCCAACTCCTCAGCGAGTATGATACTTGCCAAAGACATTTGCTCAGGGGGTTCGCACATGCACATATTCACTCATGCACATGTGCAGACTCCCCACCATCTAAAATGGGTCTGAATTCAATGGGTCCGATTTTAATAGAGCTCCATGGAGGATAAACTGTCCTATTAAACAGTAGAAAGGTTCGCGAACTGGAGCAATCTTTTACTTCTATTACTTCCCCTTCTAGATATAGGAACATGATCTAATATTTTTAAGCTTCTACTTGCTAGAATATGTCCTGTCTTTACACAATATTGGGCCACTGGTTGATCACTGACATAAATAGCTATTGCTGCTTGTATGGCGGACCATCCTTTCCTTTAATTAACATTCTGTCTTACCCATATAATATAGACCACATGGGTAAGACAGAATGTAAATGACAAAATGGAAGGTAGATGTGAGTAAACTTTTTAACCCTTCTGGATGGTTGGCTGTGCCTCCCACCAATAAAGATCTAAAGGTCACCAGTGAATACATCAATATCAACCTCTTTTGTTCAAAAGTGACCCATAGGTTTTTGTTTGTTTAATCCATTCCATCCAGCTTCACCTATAGGTCCCTCAATGTTTTGTTTCCAGTGTAAGCTGGCAAATGTTTTGTATCATAAGAGCTGGAAGTTCTTTATCACAATTAAAAATAGACCAAAATTTCTTGAATTCCCTGTTGGTTCTATCACTATCACTGTGTAGCGATTAACCCATAGGATCCTATTTTAACCACTTATGTTTCCTAGACTCAAATATTGAGTTCCTTGGGATTTGTTAGACTTTATTCCTGAAAGTTGAAAAATCTTTAGCTTTTTTAGCCCCTATCTAAATTTGGCAACCATGTCATCCAATGCTTGTTCCACTTATGCAAAGTCACTGATTGTTCATCCTACTCTTTGCATTTGAGAATATGGCAATCCACATCGTATTGGCAAAGGGTGGAAGATATCACTCTTCAACAGAGTATTTTAATCAGTTTTTCACAAACAATTATTTTTTTTTTATATATTCTTTATTAATTTTCCATTTTACTAAGTACAAAATGAAAAAAACCAATCCATTCATTCATAAACATATACTCAATGAATGGACAGCATTATTCATTAAAATATAAGAAAAAACCATACAATACAACATATTACCTTTAGAGGTCTGGAGACAAACACCAAGGGCTCTATTCAACTCATCAATTCATCATTAAATGTCCAGTTGTGCCTATTACATCATGTGCACTGTTAGTTCATATTCTTTTCCGCATAGGGGTAAGGTTTAATTAAATAATCAATCGACTAAATGAGTAAGTAGATAGATAGGGGCAGAGGAGACTTGTTCTTTACAACCTTGACCAAAGATGTTTATAATTGCTAAAAATACATCCAGCGTTGTAGCATTTAGCATAAGTATTTGATGAAAAATAATAAAGTAAAACATAATATGGGCAGGGGGGATTGTTTTATACGTCCTTTACCCAAATTAGTTACATTTACTAAAAATATACATCAACATTAGTACAATAACATAGGTTTTTAAAACTTATTTGCTTGTTATATCTTATATCTAAATGATCATCCCCCACCTGAGTTTGAATGGTAAAAGACCTTACTAGCTACTGTTATAAATATCAGGGGAGAGAGAAGGGGGGAGATAAATCACCCATATTGCATTACTTAAAGTGCCTTAAACATAATACGTGTTTTAATTGTTTTCATATACTTATTTTGTGAAATATTCTTATTCTTAGTGCTTAATCTCTGCATATTCATTCTTTGTGCTCTATTTTCAAGTTTTATACTCTTTATTAAATTTCCGTTTAGCCAGGTACAAGAAAACCGATCCATTCAATCATAAATATATTCGCTCGATGGAAGGACATCATTTAAATTTAAAGAAAAACCATATAATATACTACATATTCACTTTAGGTGTCTGGAGGCAGAAACCAAAGGCTCTGTTACTCTTTTCCATATGTGGCTAGGGTATAGTTGAATAATCGATTGGTTAAATGAGTAAATAGTTAGTTAGGGGCAGAGGAGACTTATTCTTTACAACCTTCGCCAAAGATGATTATGTTCACTGAAAATACATCCAGCGTTGTATCAATTGGCATAAATATTTGGTGGAGAGTAATACATTATGAACAGGGGGGAATTGTTTTTGCGTCCTCTCCCAAGGTTAGTTATATTTACCAAAAGTACACCGATGCAATAACATGGGCTTATGGAACTTGTTTGCTTGTTATGTCTATTATCCAAAAGACCGTTGCTCACCCATGTTTGAGCGGTAAGTGACCTTGCTAGCTTCTGTTTGGGGAGTGAGAAGGGGAGAGACAAATCACCCTCATTACATTATTTAAAGTGCCTTAAACATGATAAGTGTTTTAGTTATTTTCGTATACTTGTTTGTGAAATACTCTTATTCTTAGTGCTTAATCTCTACATATTCATACAAACATATTCGTTCCTTGTGCTCTATTCTCGGTTACAGTGCATCACATTATATCCAAAAAAAAACAAAAAAAAAACAGTTTTTTATACCAAATATAATTGCATAAAGTGATCATAAACGTGACATTTAAGCTTTGTGTATTTTTATATTATACTCGTCCCTACTCCCGCCCCCATCTGGCCCCCCCAGGGCCTAGCCACCCCTTTTTTTCCAATATCTCGAAGCTAGCCATCTGTCCCATATCTTGTGATACTTTGCAGGAGTATTTCTTTTCTGGTAGAGGTGCTTTTCTTGGTCGACTAAGAAATTAACACTTTCTATCCATTGACATATGTCTGGGCCGTGCGGAGCCATCCATGCTCTTGCAACTTGTACCTTTGCATTTTAATGTATTGGACCAAAAAAGCTGCACCAACCCTTGATCATGTTAAACAAAAACTCCTACAGATTTTGTTCTTTGAAAGAAAATATGCACGCATCGAACAACAGTTTGGAATGCAAAAGTTTCACAAAAAATGGTTACCGTTTATAAATACTTTGGATGACACGACTAAGTCACACATCATGTTTGAAATAGAGAATGCTTAGAATGATTTAAAATATTAACATGAGATATTGCCGCAGTCCATAAGCAAGAAAGGAGACCATGCTCCAAACTACAGCGATATAGCGGTCTGCCTTACATAGAACAAACAATGGAGATGTAATAGCTTTATATATATATTGTTGATATCTATGTGCATACTTGATTAGTGTAATAATTCATTAGTGCTTAAACACAGTAATACGTATTAGAGAACTAGCATTGGAATTAACAGAATATGGGAATATTGAAGGAAAACGGAAATTTCTTCCTCCCCCCCCCCTCCCCCACCCTCCCTATCCAAACCCCCCCTCCCTTTCTTGTCTATGTGTATATGTTTAGAATAGTTACTATATAGGTATTGATATCAGTATGAATATGTCATGGTAAAGATATTAAAGTGTGTTAGATATATATATCTTTAAATGTTAAAAGGTCAAATCTGACACTCCAATATAAATGTGATTGATATGTTGATTGTTACTCCAAAAGAGTCGTAAAATAATTAAGATATACCGCAAATGATACTGAAATTGTGAGATTATGAAGATCTTTGTCCAACTTGATATACTTTGTATTGACTCCTAAATATGTTTTCAAATATGTTTACTACAGCTGCTCTGTCATACTGAAAATGTTTAATAAAAAGATATTAAAAAAAAAAAAAAAAAAAAAATTTGGGTGGGGTGTGTTGAAACTGAAATCTAAATTGCAGTGTAAAAATAATGCAGCAGGTATTTATCCTGCACAGAAACAAAACAACTCAACACAAATCTAAAGGTGGCCATACATCTACAGATCGATTGTCAGATCTGGCTGGTTGGAACAAATACCTGGTAATATCTGAATGACAGTTTTTGGCAGTTTTCCAGCATTTCAAAGCAAAGTATCAGCATTTCAAAGCATCCATTACCAGTATTTTGTTCCAAACAGACAGATCGGACAATAAATCTGTAGATGTATGGCCACATTAACTCCCTCTGCACATGTTACATCTGCCCCACCTGCAGCTGCATTACAGCACATAATTATGCCAAAGATAAGCCAATATATTAACAGTTAAATACATTAAAGTGCATTATGCTGTAATAAGTATTGCTGATCAATCCTGCCTAGCAAGGCCGTCTTTTTGTATGGGCTTAATGGGCATTTGCCCAGGGGCCCCAGGCATATAAGGGCTCTATGTTGATAGCTGAGGATCCTCTTTTTCCAGGGATACCAGAATTTTGAAAATCGGCCCTGGGGAACTGCAGATATCCAACTTCAAAGCAGCAGTCCACATCCGACCTGTTAATTACAATTTCCAGTCATATTTCTCAGGTTCTCTCTGACACTAGCGGCTTGTCTCTATCATGCCCAGAACCAGAGATATCAGCCTTCAAGCAGCCGGTCCCTGCTCCAGCTCCAAACGTCTGGTGTAATTTTATATTTTTGTCAATGGATTGCTCTGGCTCCTGATCTCTGATACCCAAGTTCCCAGCACCTCCTGAAAGTTGGGACTCTAGGTCTTTATACTAGGCTAAGAAATCTATTTCCAGATAATGGCGATATCTGCAGTCAAACAAGCTGCCCTTCCACCGGAAAATGACGAATATTAAGCCCACTCCATTATCCAACCGTCCCCTGTGTATAAAACACCAACCGTCCCCTGTGTATAAAACACCCCCTACCTCCCTGGAAGTCATTTACAAGGGACCCATTATTCAGCTCAGTTGCACAGTTCACCCTCCCACCACCTGTGCAGTAAAGGAGTAATTAGCAGACGTTACTGCTCCAGGTCCACCTGTGGGACATCAAAGCTGCTGCTGATACCACCCCTACCCCTAGGAGGGGAGAATGGGTAAGGGCCCCAGTGCATTGCTTTGCCCAGGTGCCCACACTGCTGTTAAGACGGCCCTGCTGCCTAGAAATGAACACAGTGATTGGCATATATGTACTGCTGGACACCACTCATAGAATGATTAACCTGTTATTTTTTGAATCAATGTATTTGTTTATTTATTTATTTATTTACAGTTTCTTATATAGCTCAGCAGATTCCGTTGCGCTTTACAATAGAAGACAGTGATAAAACAAACTGGGTAATGACAGACAGACTTGGGGGTTAGAGGGCCCTGCTGAAAGCTTACAATTTATTACATCATAATACACTTCAACGTATTTAACAGTTAATATATTGGCTTATCTTTGGCATAATTATATGCTATAATGCAGCCCATTCATGTTCCCAGCATAGGGGATGCAACACTGTTTTCTGTCAATAAACAGAAGTGATATGTAAAATGATACATTAGACAGTTTACACTGTTACTTGTAAAACTTATTGTAACAGTTACTGTTTTTCAATAAGACTGCAACAGTTATTTCTTATTTATGTACACAGGATTGTCTATCTTTGTACATGCACTGCAAAGAGAGCAGCATAAATCCAATTTCATGTAGTTCAGTGACACTGTGTGAAATATAGCACTGCATAATGGCCCTTAATCAGACCTGATCGCAGTACAAATTTGTTCTCAAAATGGGCAAAAAAATGCTGGACTGCAGGTGGGGCAGATGTAACATGTGCAGAGAGATTTAAGGTGGCCATACATCTACAGATTTATTGTCCGATCTGTCTGGTTGGAACAAAATCCTGGTAAAAGATGAGAGCAAATGACAGTTGACCATTTGCTTTGAAATGCTGGAAAACTGTCATTCAGATATTACCAGCTGTTTGTTCCAACCGGCCCAATCTGACAATCGATCTGTAGATGTACTGTATGGCCACCTTTAGATTTGTGTGAGTTATTTTGTTTCTGTGCAAGGTAAATACCGGCTGCATTATTTTTACACTGTAATTTAGATTTCAGTTTCAACACACCCCACCCAAATTTAACTCTCTCAGCACGTTACATCTGCCCCACCTGCAATGCAGCATTTGTTTTGCCCATTTTGAGAACAAATTTGTACTGGGATCAGCTCTGATTAAGGGCTATTATGCAGTGTTATATTTCACACAGTGTCACCGAAATTCCATTTAGAGTATTTGTGCTTCTTCTATTATAAACACGTTCAGGAGAAAACACACAATATTCACAATTGTGACCATGAAAATGGGTCAATTATTAGGGATTTTTTCTCCCACCAAAGTCATTCACTTTGCACTAGGACAAGCTCGTACTCTCTTTTACTATGCTAAAGTATATTAATGAACCACTCTAAGACATCCTGACATAATTTTAACTAGATCGGAGCATCTTCATAGTTTTCGTCATTTTCACCAAAAAAGTGAAACTTCAGGCCTCTTGCCAGAACAGAAGATGTTGACTCAGATCAAAATGCTTTTGCACGTTTCTTATTCAAGTCAAGTCACAACTTTTCCACACTAGCCGATTTTGAATTTCTCAATTTCAGTTTTTTCACTCCGCCCTAATATATATATATATATACATACATATGTATATATATATATATATATATATATATATATACATACATATATATATAGTTCCTGGCGGCGGCACTCAATCACATAAATAACCAATACCTTAGAGATCCAGTTCACGTCTCCTGCTGCGTCCCGTCCAGGCGCCGAATGATGACATCACTGGCTGAGAGCGTCGCTGGAGACGCGAAGGGAACCTGTATCACGTAAACAAACAGACAATGAATACAAAAACCATAACCATAGAAACAACAAAACGAAAAGTGCAATAGAAGTATAAAATTACACATCAGTATTGGGATTTATATATTGCGTGACCGGTAATTCAAAGAAGCGCTAAGCGGTCACAATAGTATAATGTATCACCGCTGCATCTTTGCAGAAGCAGTGATGCTACATTATGATCTTAAAACTGCACAACCACAATGAGTGCCACATTTTTATATATCAAAAAAATAATCATGATACAGTACCGGCTGGAGTAATAATTAATGTGGCCAAATTATCGTAAAAGATCTCATCATAAAAAAACATCCTCCTCCTCATCCTCCTTTATTGGATGTGGGGGGAACTGGACACAGCATTTACGCACAGCATTGCTGGGTCAAGACGTTCTATATATATATATATATATATATATATATATATATATATATATATATATATATATATATATATATAAACCAAGGAGATAGACCGCACTCGCACTGCGAAAAAACAACTTAGGGGTGTTCAACAAAGAGGTTAATATGTGTAACCATATGCCTCATAGACAATCCAGGTTCCCAAGGCACTTCCGTGTCAGGGATATGAACACTCTCCTTTAAAAAAATACTTCAATGTTGGTATCCATAGAAAAAAGATTTTTATTCCAATAGGTCAACTTGCATCATGCCCCGACGTTTCGGTCCACATCAGACCTTTATCAAGGAGCCTACAATATAGTATAAAACAAACAATTCAAACAGGGTATATAAGCCAGCTATAGGCAGCCCCATAGTGTAGCTGAACCCCCGTTCCAAGGGCTAATTTGTGAGCTATGCTGTACCCCCTATGACCATCATCAAAGTATGTAATCTATATTATTTGAGTTGTTTGGGTTGTTTACCACATGTGATGTTCTGTGGACACTCAGACAGCAAATTGTTTTGTTTTATACTATATTGTAGGCTCCTTGATAAAGGTCTGATGTGGACCGAAACATCGGGGCATGATGCAAGTTGACCTATTGGAATAAAAACCTTTTTTCTATGGATACCAACATTGAAGTATTTTTTTAAAGGAGAGTGTTCATATCCCTGACACGGAAGTGCCTTGGGAACCTGGACTATATATATATATATATATATATATATATATATATATATATATATATATATATATATATATAGGTTGATGTTTGAGCTGGCACTCCTTGTATGCGCATAGGTGCCCAGGTGCCTCCAAAAAGATTGATACAAATTGCAGAAAGATGCGGCACTCAAAGGGTCTGCACTGCTTAATAGATACATGGGCCCTTGAGGAAAATGCCATAACAGGCATTGAAACGTCGGGGTCTACTCCCATGTACTGAATGTAATTACCGATTATTTCTTTGCTAAATAAAAAAAGTGACTTTACCAAGACCCTTTGAGTGCCGCATCTATCTGAAATTCATATATATATATATATATATATATATATATATATATACACACACACACAGAAGAGACTCAGTATTCCTTCAATACATTTTTCCTTGCTATGGTCCCGTTCTTCGGTACTTGGTACTGTACCACCCCAAGCAGGCATCGACATGCCTGCATTCCCAGGGGAACACCCATTGTTTTATGGGGATGTCCATAAAATGCTGGGTGTTCCTCTGATACATCCCCCTGCACACCCCTCACAGTGCCAACTCCTCAGCGAGTATGATACTTGCCAAAGACATTTGCTCAGGGGGTTCGCACATGCACATATTCACTCATGCACATGTGCAGACTCCCCACCATCTAAAATGGGTCTGAATTCAATGGGTCCGATTTTAATAGAGCTCCATGGAGGATAAACTGTCCTATTAAACAGTAGAAAGGTTCGCGAACTGGAGCAATCTTTTACTTCTATTACTTCCCCTTCTAGATATAGGAACATGATCTAATATTTTTAAGCTTCTACTTGCTAGAATATGTCCTGTCTTTACACAATATTGGGCCACTGGTTGATCACTGACATAAATAGCTATTGCTGCTTGTATGGCGGACCATCCTTTCCTTTAATTAACATTCTGTCTTACCCATATAATATAGACCACATGGGTAAGACAGAATGTAAATGACAAAATGGAAGGTAGATGTGAGTAAACTTTTTAACCCTTCTGGATGGTTGGCTGTGCCTCCCACCAATAAAGATCTAAAGGTCACCAGTGAATACATCAATATCAACCTCTTTTGTTCAAAAGTGACCCATAGGTTTTTGTTTGTTTAATCCATTCCATCCAGCTTCACCTATAGGTCCCTCAATGTTTTGTTTCCAGTGTAAGCTGGCAAATGTTTTGTATCATAAGAGCTGGAAGTTCTTTATCACAATTAAAAATAGACCAAAATTTCTTGAATTCCCTGTTGGTTCTATCACTATCACTGTGTAGCGATTAACCCATAGGATCCTATTTTAACCACTTATGTTTCCTAGACTCAAATATTGAGTTCCTTGGGATTTGTTAGACTTTATTCCTGAAAGTTGAAAAATCTTTAGCTTTTTTAGCCCCTATCTAAATTTGGCAACCATGTCATCCAATGCTTGTTCCACTTATGCAAAGTCACTGATTGTTCATCCTACTCTTTGCATTTGAGAATATGGCAATCCACATCGTATTGGCAAAGGGTGGAAGATATCACTCTTCAACAGAGTATTTTAATCAGTTTTTCACAAACAATTATTTTTTTTTTATATATTCTTTATTAATTTTCCATTTTACTAAGTACAAAATGAAAAAAACCAATCCATTCATTCATAAACATATACTCAATGAATGGACAGCATTATTCATTAAAATATAAGAAAAAACCATACAATACAACATATTACCTTTAGAGGTCTGGAGACAAACACCAAGGGCTCTATTCAACTCATCAATTCATCATTAAATGTCCAGTTGTGCCTATTACATCATGTGCACTGTTAGTTCATATTCTTTTCCGCATAGGGGTAAGGTTTAATTAAATAATCAATCGACTAAATGAGTAAGTAGATAGATAGGGGCAGAGGAGACTTGTTCTTTACAACCTTGACCAAAGATGTTTATAATTGCTAAAAATACATCCAGCGTTGTAGCATTTAGCATAAGTATTTGATGAAAAATAATAAAGTAAAACATAATATGGGCAGGGGGGATTGTTTTATACGTCCTTTACCCAAATTAGTTACATTTACTAAAAATATACATCAACATTAGTACAATAACATAGGTTTTTAAAACTTATTTGCTTGTTATATCTTATATCTAAATGATCATCCCCCACCTGAGTTTGAATGGTAAAAGACCTTACTAGCTACTGTTATAAATATCAGGGGAGAGAGAAGGGGGGAGATAAATCACCCATATTGCATTACTTAAAGTGCCTTAAACATAATACGTGTTTTAATTGTTTTCATATACTTATTTTGTGAAATATTCTTATTCTTAGTGCTTAATCTCTGCATATTCATTCTTTGTGCTCTATTTTCAAGTTTTATACTCTTTATTAAATTTCCGTTTAGCCAGGTACAAGAAAACCGATCCATTCAATCATAAATATATTCGCTCGATGGAAGGACATCATTTAAATTTAAAGAAAAACCATATAATATACTACATATTCACTTTAGGTGTCTGGAGGCAGAAACCAAAGGCTCTGTTACTCTTTTCCATATGTGGCTAGGGTATAGTTGAATAATCGATTGGTTAAATGAGTAAATAGTTAGTTAGGGGCAGAGGAGACTTATTCTTTACAACCTTCGCCAAAGATGATTATGTTCACTGAAAATACATCCAGCGTTGTATCAATTGGCATAAATATTTGGTGGAGAGTAATACATTATGAACAGGGGGGAATTGTTTTTGCGTCCTCTCCCAAGGTTAGTTATATTTACCAAAAGTACACCGATGCAATAACATGGGCTTATGGAACTTGTTTGCTTGTTATGTCTATTATCCAAAAGACCGTTGCTCACCCATGTTTGAGCGGTAAGTGACCTTGCTAGCTTCTGTTTGGGGAGTGAGAAGGGGAGAGACAAATCACCCTCATTACATTATTTAAAGTGCCTTAAACATGATAAGTGTTTTAGTTATTTTCGTATACTTGTTTGTGAAATACTCTTATTCTTAGTGCTTAATCTCTACATATTCATACAAACATATTCGTTCCTTGTGCTCTATTCTCGGTTACAGTGCATCACATTATATCCAAAAAAAAACAAAAAAAAAACAGTTTTTTATACCAAATATAATTGCATAAAGTGATCATAAACGTGACATTTAAGCTTTGTGTATTTTTATATTATACTCGTCCCTACTCCCGCCCCCATCTGGCCCCCCCAGGGCCTAGCCACCCCTTTTTTTCCAATATCTCGAAGCTAGCCATCTGTCCCATATCTTGTGATACTTTGCAGGAGTATTTCTTTTCTGGTAGAGGTGCTTTTCTTGGTCGACTAAGAAATTAACACTTTCTATCCATTGACATATGTCTGGGCCGTGCGGAGCCATCCATGCTCTTGCAACTTGTACCTTTGCTATTGCAATCAGCCCTTGGATAAACGCCCTATCGGAAGTTCCGATTCTCCCATCAATTATCACATTCAATAAGCAGCATTTTATAGTAATTACCTCACTCGGAATCCCCGTTTCAGTTATTATATTCTCTACTTTACCCCAAAACTCCACAACTGATTGGCACTCCCACATCAGATGGACAAATGTGCCTTCAAATACTTTACACCTTGGACATAAAGTAGAGGACAGACCATTGAACTTCACCAAGCGAGAGGTAGTCAAATACGCACGGTGCAATACGTAAAACGACACTTGCTGGACCCTGATAGCGTTAGTAACTTTGAAAATTGAGGAGACCGCCATTTGCCACTCCTCATCTTCCAGCTGACCCAAATCCATCTCCCACTTCACTCTCAAAGCACCCAGATAACTGTCCGAAGCGGTCTGCCCCAAGTGGTCATACAACCTAGAGGTGGAGCTTTCCCTACCTCCCTTCCTAATTGCTTTTTTAATAGAGGTTTCAGAAAACACTAATGGGGCGTTGTGGAATCGTTCCTGCAGCAAGCTCCGCAATTGCAGGTACCGAAAGAAGTATGTTTGGGGTACCCCAAACTCCTCCCTTAATTGCACAAAAGACTTCAGTGCACCGTCAACATATACTTGGCTCAGATGTCGTATTGTATATTGACCCCATGTTGCAGCCAGCTGCAGGTTATCTAAGGTTTTCCGAGTATCTACCAAGGGGTATTCCGGGTCTAACCACTTCTCTCCTTCGCTTCCCCCCGCCTCTTTCCATATCTTAATCGCTTGTACGACCAGGGGAGGATCTTTTGTTCGAGTGTAGCCCTGTAATAATCTTATTAATGGATCCACCCCGGGTGTAGATACCTCTACCAGTGCCTTAACCATCTTGCTCCCTTGATCCTGAACTACCCACGCTTTCATTTGGGCTAACTGTGCTGCAATATAATATCTCCTTATATCTGGTGCGCCCAATCCTCCCTGCTCCCTACTCCACATTAATACTTTAGACTGGACTTTATGCCTTGTGTTATTCCAGATAAATGAGAACATAATACTGCTAATCTTTCGGAAGATTGGCTTTGGGAGCAAGATCGGTGAATGCTGAATAATATACAAAATTTTAGGTAACACAACCATCTTTAGCAAATTCACACGCCCTACCACTGTCAAAGGGAGACGGCTCCAGGTTTTACATTTTTTTGCCAGCTGATCCACCAGAGGATCAATATTCAGGGCAATAAAATCCCTTGGATCCCTAGAGATCCAGACACCTAGGTATTTAAATGATTCGACCCACTGGAGAGGAGCCGGCAAATCTGTGGAAGGAGTGCCGTTCCCTGCGACTGAGAGGACGTGCGACTTGCTCCAATTGATACGAATCCCGGAGTAACCACCAAATTCATTAATTACTTCCAGTATTTGCGGTAGATCTGGGATATAATCTGCCAGATAAATCAATAAATCATCAGCGTATAATGAGATTATTTCTCTCCCATCCCCCACTCGCAGACCATGGTTTCTAAACTGAGCTCTTATAACGCAGGCCAGGGGCTCGATAGCCAGCGCGAACAAGACTGGTGACAAAGGACAGCCCTGTCTTGTCCCTCTGGTCAGAGAAAAAGGGGTTGACGTCCATCCATTAATCGAGACCCGGGCCTGCGGTTCAGCATACATAAGTTGCAACCACTTCAGAAACCTGGGTCCAATTCCGAAAGCCTTTAACACCTCCCACAGGTACGGCCACTCTACTACATCAAAGGCCTTTGATGCGTCCAGTGAGGCCACCACCGGGTTCCCCTCCATAGCCTGCGGGAGTTGGAGATGACTCTGAAGCCTACGTATATTAATGCTTGTGGATTTAGCGGGCATAAAGCCCGATTGATCTGGATTTATTATCTTCAATATATGCTTATTCAATCTGGCCGCCAAGATCTTAGACAGCACCTTAGCTTCCACCGCCAGCAGGGAAATGGGCCTATAGGAATCAATGGCTGTAGGGTCCTTCCCTTGCTTATGAATCAATGTTATCCTAGCCTCTAACAGTGAGGGTGGTAGTTTATTTGCCTCGTAGCAGGCCGTCAAGGTGTCTAATAGTAAAGGGGACAGTTCTTCTATATAACTTTTATAAAATTCAGCAGGAAGCCCGTCTAAACCCGGAGCTTTCCCACCATGAAGATCTTTAATCGCAGCTTTCACTTCCTCCAAGCGCAGGGGAGCCTCCAGTTCCTCCCTTTCTGTATCACCCAGTTGGGGCATTTCTGTCTTGGAAATATACTCCCCAATTTCCTGCTGGGTACATTGGAGCTGAGACATGTAAAGCTGGGTGAAATAGTTCAATACCTCCTGCCCTATCTGTGGCGTTGAACTGAGGAGGGTACCGTCCGCTTTTCTAATGCAGACTATACTATTGGTAGGGACCTCTGAACGTGCTAAATAGGCCAGAAATTTCCCTGGTCTGTCGGAGAATTGATAGCTATTTCTCAATCGGCTAGCAAGTTGACGGTCATTCTGCTCCCTTAGGACCCTCATCCATTCTGTCTGAGCCCCCAACCACTCCTGCCTCGCTGGATCACTACCTTCCCTTAGATATTTAATTTCAAGGTCTATGCATTTCTCCTCTAACAACAGAGTTTTTGCCTTGCTTTCCTTTAGGATCTCACTAATCCTTTTCTTAATAGACCCCCTAATACACGCTTTAAAGGCGTCCCAGACCGTAGGGGGAGGTGCTGACCCCTGATTGTTGACCCAGAACTCTTCCCATTGGTCCAGTAATTTCCCATCTTTCCTAAGATTCTGTATCCAACAAGTATTTAGTCTCCAGAATCCCTGGCCCCTTTCCCCACCCTCAACTATTTTAAGGAACAGGGGGGAGTGGTCAGAGACGCCCCTGGCCCTGTACTCGACCCCTTCCACCTGCGCTGAGGTATTTTTCGAAACCAATGCCAGGTCAATCCTCGAGAACGTACGATAAGAGGCTGAATAACATGAATATTGCGTACCCGAGGGATTCATAGCCCTCCATATATCAATCCATCCAATGTCCTGGACAAAGCGGAGGAAGCTGTTATTATTTCTTGGTAGCGTCCCTGTAACGGGACTCCATCTATCTGCCGCTTTATCCAGGACATTGTTAAAGTCCCCCAAACAAATGGTCACCACCTGGGGTGCCCCTGCTGCAAACTCTGCTGCCCTTACAAGAACCTCAAGATTAAATGGGGGGGGGTATATACACAAAAAAAAGCAGCATCTGCAGGTCATTAATCCTACAATCGAGGAATATATAACGGCCTGCAGGATCAATCTTGAACCTGCTACAGCTGAAGGTAATGGTTTTTCTAATAAGAACCGTAACTCCACGGGAAGAGGACGTAAATGGAGCGTGGTAGCTTTTGGCTACCCAGCTTTTGTCCACGGAGCGTAGCTTGCTTCCCACCAAGTGGGTTTCAACCAGCCCAATTACATCCGCCTTGGATTTCTTCACTTGCTCCAATACCAATGAACGTTTAACCTTATCGTTAATCCCCCTAACGTTCCACACCAAAATATTAACCATCCCGCCTTATGTAAATGTTATACCCACTTTTGGTGCCAAACCCCACCAACCCAGGGTCGACCATCTTGATGTACTCATCTCCATTGTCGCCTCTGCCACCTAGGCCACTCGGGTTTGTCTCCAGATCCTCTTCACAAAATAACATAAAATACCAAACAATCACATCCATCCAACCCCCCTTCCCCACCCCATCCCTCCCTACCCTCCCTGCATACCCTCCCCTTGAAGGCATACTTATCCGACCACCCTTTCCCTCAAAAAAAAAAAAAAAAAAAAAAAAATGAAAAAAGAAAAAAAAGAGAAAAAAAAAATAAATAAAGGGGAAAAAAAAAACCTTGTTTTGTGGGGCTTTCTAGAAAGAGATACTTAGGGCCACCAATATGAGGTGAGCACCCCAGCAGCTATATTATTTAGTTTTAACGTCTTAAAAATCTGATCAAGGAGCCATCTGTCGAGTACCCGGGACCCATCTGTCCAACCACCTAGCCGCCTCTTCTGGTTTAGAAAAAAAAATAAGTCTCTCCATTGTGTATAATCCTAAGTTTCGCAGGAAAAAGCATAGAATATTTGATGTTACACTGTCTTAGGCGTTTCTTAATGTCCAAGAATTTGGCGCGCTCTTTCTGGGTTTCCAAGGCAAAATCTGGGAATATCGCAATATTAGAGCCGTCATGCAGCAATTGGCCTTTGGTGCGAGCCATTCTCAAAATTACATCCCTATCTTGAAAGTTAAGGAATTTTACTATCAGCGTACGCGGGTGAGCCCCAGGTGGAAGGGGCCTGGCCGGGACCCTATGAGCTCTCTCAATTGCAAATTGATTTGAAAATGCTGCCTTCCCAAAAATATTCAGTAGCCAGTTTTCCACAAACTTAAGTGCATCTGCGCCTTCAGAATGCTCGGGGAACCCTACGAACCGCAGGCTGTTCCTCCTGAGCCTTCCTTCAATATCCAGGAGTTTAAACCTGGCTTCGGCGAGCTGGGTAACCAGCCCATCCACTTTGGAGGACCATTGTTTGTTAGAGTCCTCCAGTGCCGATATCCTCGACTCAACTTGCTCCACACGATTATGCAACAGTGTGATCTCTGTTTTGATTGATATCACATCTGACTGGATATTCGTTATTTTTTCAGAGAGGCGCAGCTCGCTATTGGCAATGGCCTCTAGGACCTGCTGGAAACTTGCTTCTGTAGCGCTGGGGGACGATTTCTCTTTAGATGGAGTTGTACATGGGGTAACTGAAGATGACTGGGATGTGTTAGCTTGAGAGCGTGCATACTTTTCAAGTTTCGCCGCTGCGGCAGTGTTTGTCTTCCCCATTGTAGAGGTTGGGGGGAGGGAGGTATAGTCACGCTGCAAACTAAGGGGTATCTGAGCCCTGCTTATACGGCCAAACTCTCCTGAGCTGCAACTTATTAAAGTCCTGAGACCTCAAGCCCTCACCCCACCAGGGAATTGTATGCTGTTCACTGGCTTTAGTCTGTCCAAGATAAATGCAATCACGAGCAGTGCCTGCCCTCGAAAAGCTTAGATAGTGCAAACAGCAGAGCCAGCACGTATATAGGAACACTCCAAGTTGTCTAATATTTCCCCCAACAAAAGTAAGCTTATACTGCACCCGGTCCAGATGATTTCCAGGAAAATGTTCAAATTCAGCGCTGCCCCCGCTGGACTGACAGGTAGCTTATAAATCCTGCAGCCATTCGGCTCGCCTCGCCACCTCCAGGTGTCCTCTGCTCTCGGCTGCGTCCTGTCCCCCAGCCTGCCGCGTTCTAGCGCCGCCGCGTCTCCCCCTCCGTCTTCCAGATAGAGACTTCAAAGCGCCCAACAGTGACGCGCTATCCCCGGTGATGACGCGGCCGGCCCGGCTCGCGTACCTCGGCCTCCACACTTCGCCCGCCACAGGTCAGCGCCACAAGTCAGCTCACACACGCCCAAACAGCGAGTTGTCTCCGGCAGCACTCCACGGTAAGCTCCCGCCACGGATGCACGCTGCTGAGGAGCTCCAACCTCCACACCTCACACCCTCACCGCCGTGGCCCCGCCCCCTACCGAAAAGCCAAGACTTCTTTCACAAACAATTATTAATTGATTAATTTTAATTTGCATGTGGACATCCAAGATAATAATTTTGATGCGCTCATAGTAAATATAATTTTGATGTTACTGGACTGGATGATGTATTATGTTTGCCAAGTATAGTACTTAATGCTTGTTTAGATCCATAATACCTACCATCAATGAATCTAATCTAATATGTGGGGCTAAATGCAATAGTCACCGAGGTGTTGGAGGTTTAGTTTTGTGCGAGTCTGCCCTTTTACAAACCAGCAATCATTTACAAGGCAAAACCACCATGATTTTGCCTAGTAAATGATTATTGCTTTAAAATAGCGGGCAGGATTTGCACAAAATTCAGAAAGTTTGGCAACTTTGTTGAGATTGTGGGATAACAAAAACTACTCTACCTGATGCATAAAGGCATTGGCGTATGATGGGGCCACATTGGACCCCATGGCACAGCCAAGACTTTGCAGGTAGAACCTCCCAGCAAATATGAAATAATTTCTGACAAGAATCAGTTTCAGTAATTCAATAAAGAAATTGGCAGACCCTGTAGTTCACATTATCTTGAATTACATTTATATGCATTTAGATGTCCAGTCTACCTGTCCTCCTGGGAGGCTAAGATGGCCACACCACTAGTGCGCATGTGAAGAGTCCAACTTGTCTTGAGACTGTGTTAGACTATGTAGCGTGACCCCATGGAGGCAGAAGTAATGTACATTACAGATTTGTTAATATTTGCAAAAAAGCTGTTCCAGCATCTCTTCACTGCTGCCGGCTGGAAAACTGTATAAACCCTTGCTATGATTAAATTCCATTTCAAGTGTGTAAAATCTGTCAATAAACCAACAATACTGGTTAAATAATTATGCCGTTCATAGTTTTAGCCACATCCGGGTGTGCGGCTACAGTATATAACTCTGCAATATTAGAATATGCACACACACATAACTACCAACACTATAAAGAGGCAAAGATCTCTACATTGCAATCTAGCATGATTTGCCGTAAAAATGGCAGTATCACAATTTAAGTGACCGTCGGTTCCAGAGAGATGGGTTATTCCATCTCCAACATAAATCCAAAATTTAGATCTCCACATGCAACAATTTCAAATGTATGACTACACAACAATAGGGAAGGCATCCAGCATACAACAGCACTGTGGCTAATGAAAAACTCAGGACAGTCATCAAGAGCATTGTCTGGAATGCATTGTAACATTCAGCCAATGTGTGACACGGTCACAGATAACAGAAAAATGGAATGCTGGAACAAAATTAGCATCAACGTTTCAACACTGCATTGTTCCCTTTCTTTTATGGGTGTGGGAACCAATGGCTAACTTAGGCAGGGTAGCAGTCCAGTAAAATGTTAAAAACATTTATGCAATTTATCATATGTTTTGTGAGAGGATAAAGTTACATTTGTATTGATGCCATACTATGAATCTTCAATGAAACATTTTCTTCAAACTGAGTTATCAATTGGGGGGAACCTGTGCAAAAAAGGACTATATAGCAGTCATAGGTGTGCCCCATTGAGTGTTAGGGGTGCACATGCACCGCCTATTGCTGTGCCCACTCAACCTTATGAACATCTCCCTGCCGCTAGCAATAACTTTTACCAAAGACTTTTGCTTTTTAGAACTGTATTATATTAAAATAAGCGCCCATCAATTAATTATGTGCGTTTTGCATGGTCAATTGTACTAGAACATTGTCATATCACTACATACCAGTGTCATCCATATACATTTTTTACTTTATTTGCATGTACTGCTACACAGAGAAAGAGAGATGTTTTATATTGTAGTGAGTGCCAATAGATGATCATAGACAAGCCTGATTGGCAGTGTTAGACACACCCAATGGGTGGTGTTAGACACACCCCCTAATAAAATGTGCTGTGCACACCTTTGATAGCAGTGACTATATAGCCCAAATCTAATACAGGCAGTTGTATACAACAGATTATTAGTATTCAACCTCCATCCAATATAACTCATTAGTATTCTACTGAGCATGACATGGGTATGTGATCAGCTGTTTGTGGAGGTTATATGTGATGGCCATGGGCCTGAGTTGCTGGGATAATTATACATTACTATGTAAATTGACATAAGCATGTCTAGTTTTCTGTTATGTTATATGCAATACAGTTACCCATATTGTACAATTTGAAGGACAAAAGAATCATAATGTGATCACAGGTCACATCATTTTGCCATGTACTCTATGGTGCTGTGCATGATATATATTAATACAGAACATGTATTAAGTACAACAGAATTAACATTGTTATTAATGAGACACTTGTTTGGGAAAAAAAAAACACAAAATCAATCCAGAGTATTTATATTTTCAAAACCGTTCCATGGAATATTCACCTCATCCCACATAAAGGGATACAGTATATTAAGTATTGATTGGTTTGTGAAAGACAGTGATCGTTGCGGAATTGATGCTAAATGGGAATTAATGCTATATGAGTCTGATTTATCATTGACATTGTTATTGCATAGCTATTGGTCAAATTCATCTATAATCAGTGACTTTTAACAAATCACTTTAAAGCAGGTATGGCCAAACCCTCCAGCTGTTGTAAAACTACACATCCCAGTATGACATATTTTTAGCATTCCTATCAGTCATGATGGGAGTTGTAGTTTTACAACAGCTGTAGGGCCATAGTTTGGCCATACCTGCTTTAAAGTAAATATACAGTAGGAGCAAGTTTCATCTTTGCTCCTTTGGCCATGGCTAGCCATGGCTATTCTATTGTTATCAGCTGCAATACGTATTGTATTGCAGCTGAGAACAATAGAATAGCCATGGCTAGCCATGGACAAAGGAGCAAAGATGAAACTTGCTCCTACTGTACCGCTAGTTTTAAGATGACTGAGTACTCCCCCAATCACAACACCAACAGTATATATTAAGCATCATCCCACTTCCCTCTATGCGTAACGCAAAATATAACAGTTGATCAGAACAGTAGAATTTCATATACCAGAAAAGGGAAACAGAAGGCTAACAAGGAGAGTATTACTACATATATATTTTCATGTTCCTATGAAAATCCAGTAGTGAATGGGATCACATTTTACTCATAATTGGTTCAGTTTTATTATTGAAAGAAAAAAAGAAAAAAATCCCTAATTAAGGATTATTAACAGTAACTACCCTCGTTATACTTTGAAAATCCAGTGTGAATAAATTATTCAAACTTCTTTACAAGCTAGAAACATCTTTAATTCTATAAAGATTCATACTATAAGTATCAAACCTCTGATGAAGTCTCATAAAGAGACGAAACGCGTCGGGTACTTGGTATGATCCTGATCCCAAGAGAATACTTCTTTTCCAAGAGTACTTGCTTTTTATATGTTTTATATTTAAAATGAGGTCTTGGATGCTAATTTTACATTAAGTGGAAAGTCTAAGCTTATTGTACTGTTAAATTATATATGGGCGCTAAATAACACTATTGGGTTGTGTATTGGATTGTGTGTATCCCTCTAATAGGGGATCTAGTGTTATTAGCGACCGCCCCTTATCTACCGCAAATTGTCAGTGATATTGTTTTGTTGAGAGAGAGAGAGGGGGGAAAAGGGGGAGAGGAAGAGCCGGCACTCCCGCTAAACAATGGTAAGTGGCCCCGGGTGCCTTCCGAATTGATAAGGTAGTAGACAGAGAAATCATCGTCACTCCAGGGGACTTTATAATGAAACTTTATAGTGCAGAAAAACATGTCAATTATGCACATCCATTAGGTCGATCTGCAAAATAACATATTCAGCTACTCTAGAACCCAGATATGCTCATCATCATAAATGAGTACAATTTGTAACCTGACCTCACACCTTAGAAATGAATTTGGTTGTCTGCTATATACAATAGTTTAAGGCCAATAATATTATTTTCTTTTGTCAATCGCAAAGCATAAGATAAGAAATTGATTGCAAGGTTTTTGTTTCCAAAGAAATTTCTATTGAAAGGAACATTTATAGACAAACAAAAGTTCCAAGTAATAAGGCTAAATGTATATCAATATATTAAAGCTCTTACTTTGACCTTGGGGAAAGGATGTGAGGGGGGAAGGGTTTACAGTGACATAACATATAAAAGGGTTACAAAATGTACAGTAAATGATGCCGTATTATTTTTGAAACACAACAGTCTTCTTTCAAAACTACAGTTCAATTCAGCCTTTGATCCATTTTATACTTTTGAAAGCAATTTGTATTTATTTTTCACTTCAATGTTACCTCTACAAATGTTTCAGTGAGTGCTCTATAGTAAGAATGTGTACTTGTGCAAGAGATATCAGCATTACCATCTGAAAGCTGGTAATACAGTAAACACTCTAAAGGTCAATACAGCAGGAAAACAAAACTACCGTGTGAGTGCTACACAGAGGAATCAGTACTCTTTAAGTGCTAAGGATACAAGGCTAAATCTCGATGTACATTGGTTAACTGAAAGAGTAGTCCAACAAACCCATTCTACTGTACATCTTCTATTCAATCCATTTTCTTTATTCTGGAGTACAGTAGGTGACACTGTTACAGGTTATCAACAAAGGTCACTCCATCATTTTGAGGGCTTAGTATACATGAATTATTTTGAAAGCATTTATTGCATGTTCTAAAGTCTTATAAATGTGCTTTGATGAAGTCAGTTATGTAAAGCCATGTATTTTGTACATACACTTTGTGACTAAATTTTTCGGCAGCTTCAAAAGCGTTTACATTTGAAATCCCTACAGGAATATGCAGTGCCAGACAAAGGTGATCTTGCACCCTGTGCTGCAGGCACCTCCACACACATGATTATGTTATACCAAGGGGATGGGACCATGTCATCAAAAAGTACAGCACTCCCTCCTACTGACAATCTGGGACGCAGTACAGATGGCAGGGTATGGGGTGTATGGGAGTTCTATTGAAGATGGATGTTGCTATGAGAAACCAATCCGGTTTTATCTATAATCTTCTAAAAGGTGCTAGATAAATATTAGCTTCTGAATGGTGGCTATGGACAACATTATATCTTCAATAGAACTCCCATCTTAGTAAAAAAAAACCTATGGGTACCGGCAGTTGGAATCCCAGGCTGTTTTCATTTTTTCGACTGTAACTCGAAAGCCAGAATTCAATGTTCCAGCTGTCGAGTGTCAGAAAGTTCGCGGATTGGCCGCGGTTTGTGGTAAACGGCAGTGAATTCGACAATCCGTGGCCGTTTCCGTCAAAATAGATCTGACTTTTTTTTAAAAGTCAGATCTGACACTCTTCAATGCTGTTAATGGCAGCATTAAATAGGTGCGTACCGATATTTGCCATAGGAGGGTATTCACAGAGTATGTGTCTGGAGCATTACTTTGCTACCGGCTGACATTCTGGATGCAGCTGCTGAGTGGCAGTGGCGTGCAGTGGGGTGAGGCAGGTGAGGCACAGCCGTTCCTGTCATACTAACGTATATTCTGGAGTTTTGAGTATATAAAATATGTAAAAAATCTTATTTTTATTATTTTAATAAATTTTATAGTCAAAACTCTGGAGCAAAACGTCTATGACAGGCGAGGCAGTGCCCTTTCTGAATATCTCTTATTAAAACTCAGCGAATCTCCAGCAGTATACAGTATACTGCTGCACTTGTGTATAATGCCCACATGTACCCCATGGCTCATACATTGTGTGCAAATCTGGCTCTGGTACTTGCCAGGGACTCCTCAGCCATTTACCTCACTGCACATCCCTGCTGAGTGGCAGCAGCTGGGCTCTATGCCTTGACCATGGCACTACTGGGACGTACTGTAACTAGGTATGGCCCTGGGAATATGCTATGATGCAGAGAAGCCTCAATGTGCAGGAGCAGAGTACCTGGAAACCTACCTGTCATCCACTTGCACCTTATTGGATCTGGACCAGTTGCCAACACTAAGATCTGCCTTCCACATCCATTGACCATTGCCACATTCCACATCCATTGACCATTGCCACTACACATTCATTTCCTTCTCTCCACACCACCATTATGGAGGATACTGCTGCTATCTATGCATTACAAACTGGAATAATTCCCCAAGTGGACAAAACAGTGGTAATTATAATCTACAGTACCTTATTGATAAAGAGATCTTTTTCACTGGAGATTTATATATGTGGACTATCATTACTAACTGTACATATAGGAACGAATCCATTCAACTTATATAATATCTATTGAGTTGTCAAAGGTGCCTTGTAGTTTATATTGTTTTAATGTGTTTATTTCTATATTATTAAATACTATTAATTTTTAATTGTTCATTGGAGTACAGCGGTACTTATCTTTTCTATTTGTCTTAGGGTTTATATAGCCTCTGATTGTACTGTGGAATTGTCTAATTTGTAGAAATGAATGAAAATTCCTATTGGGTATATTGAATTTAATCTGTGGAATGAGTGCTATCCTGGCCTGATATAGCTTGCCTGCTTAATGCCATCTCTCACCCATACCACATATGTAGTAGTTGTTATATTACCTGTGATACTGTACCTTAAAGCATTCTGATTTATGATTGCTAAGCGTTTGCTGCAGCAGAGTATGATGACGCCAGAATATTATTTTACATATTTGCAGCCACCGATGCGTATCTCCATCACTTTTTGGAAAGGATTGGTATAGCTGGTCTACACTACACATACTGTATATACAGTATTGAATCATGATATCGGTATCTTAAAATGCCAAAGGTAAATTACATTTTCATTGTTAAATGAAATGAACATAATATACCACTTAAATGCCATTTTTGAGAAGAAGAAAATCTGAATAGTGGTCCCTTATCATTCCATCCGCAAATGTTGGAAATTAATAAATCTAGTCTTTGGTGTGACCTAGATTGAAATCCCTCACAACTGAATTCTTCTACACCACTATGGTTTGCTATTTTAGAGATTTAAACAATTAATGGTAATAAAGATCTCATTAAATCCAAGCAATTATCTATAAATTGTTTTATGCTAATCTGGAATATATGGGGTCTAAGCATTCAATGAACGTAGGTCTATTTTGAAAGGCTTTTTAGCTCTTCTATTGCAAACTAATTTCTTTCAAATAAATAATTACAGTAAAAGCCTTCTCATTCACTTACCTTTTACACGTTCACAAATCTATTTAATCTAATGTTAAAGCTCCATGCATAAAACAGTTGATGCAGCTCAGCCAATCGGGAACCATTAGTGGTGACACTTTCCTTAAAGGTGAAGTTATTTCACTAAACAGTAAATTGTCTTTCACTATCATTAGAACGCTTGAGGCATGGGCGATAAAGGTCTGCAGCAAAATACAGTATATTGTAGACAGAAAACCTTAAATAGAATCCCCAGGATTCTTAAATAGGATCCCCAGGTTGGGAATATTAAATTTACCATTGAAATTTAATCATAGATTATTTGATATTTCATGATGAAGGTAGTTGTTTTTTGTCAGTCCTTGAAATTATTGGGTTTTCCATACTTTTGCTAGGTCATTGCTGCTTTGATTTGCAGTAGATTTCCAGTACAGAATTCCAGTGTCTTGTATCTACTATACCTACCTTTGAAAACTGATGGATCATGGGGTGAAGTAGTAAGGAGAACTCTGCATTGCTGTTTTATCAGCCGTGGTCCCATATAGGATTTCATTTCAACAACTGAAAGGTCAAATAATGTTTCAGTACATACAATATGCATTCATTATACAGTACATTCTCAATAGTAGTTTGCAGGCCATAATTGTTCATGTGGAATTCTTCAAAAAGAAAAAAAGGTAAAAAGTTTTGTTAGTTGTACAACACCACAAAAATTTTGATTTGAAATTTGGCATAAAATGTATAAATCAAAGTAAAATAATTTCTTGTCTTTGCAAATGACAGTACTTGATTCAGATTCAGGTGTTCCATTTTCTTATGTAAATGTAGAAATGTATTGACATTTTTAGGGTTTCTTTTAGTTAGACTGGTCACTTAATGGCTATTAAACCCAAAGGGTTATGTAACAGGTTTACAGATTATAGAACCGGCCTGGTTTCAGCAAGTTTGCCCAAAAAAATTGAAATGATCAGTTATAATAGTGGGGGGTGGATAAGCCAAATTATTATGCATATTGTGTTAAAGGCATTGAATTTAGTACAGGGCATTCTTAGTGTATATTAAGAGATTTAGATAATGTGACATGGCTGTTTGGACCTAGTGGACTTTAGTGTAATTTTTTTAAATGGAGTCAAAAAAATCAAAATTTCACTATGCAGAAAACTAAAAAGATGTTTTCCTGAATACCAACAGATCAAGTTCATGAGCATAACAACACTCAATGATCAAGAGTAATGGTAAAGCAGTCTGGATGACCGAAAAACCAGGTGTTCTTTGCCGAGGGATGATTGCGTGTCGAAGAGCACCTAGAATTACAAAATTTGAAGATGGTGAAATCAAAAGATAATTTGGAGAGACACAAACCACCATGACAAGTCAAGCAATGTGCAATAAACATATGCCAATATGCCAAAGATGTTGGTTTACTTGCTACTGCATTTGAAGGCCTAAGGAATCCATATGAATTCATTGCATCAAAAGAGGTTGCTAGTGTTCAGGCTGTTGATGTACTTTACAGTAGTGAGGAAGAAGAAAGTTACTGGTAAGGAACAAATGAAGGAATACAATGCTTCAAACAAGGAAACAGATCCATATATGACACTTTTTTCCACAACAAGCTTCTAGTTTTACGACAATACGTAGCTACTGTTTTCTAAAAAAAAAATTGTTGGAATGTTTTCAAGGCTGTACACAGAATGTCAAACACAAGTTGGCAATCTGAAAGATATTTCTACTGATCATGGTCATGGTCTCGGAGTGGCGAATACCAGGCTGGAGATTGACTGGACCTGATGCAGGGGTGCAGAATCTTAAGGTTCTGATGGTTTTCGCCAGTGACCACTCCAAGCGGGATATGGGTTTTACTGCACCAGACACGCCGGTCGCAGTCCACTGATCAGGTTCTTCATTTAGGACTGGTAAACTCTGGTAGACAGGTGGAGCGGAGACAGGATTACTCATGGTTTTCATAGCCAGGTCAGAAACAAGCGGACAAGGCAGGCACCGAAGTATTAGGCAGGAGAAGTCCAAACTCAGGCTGGGTCATACACTGGGACTCACAGGAGGCAGTACACAGGGAGTAGGCAGGAGAACAGAACAAGCCGAGGTTGTACACAGGGTGTCACGGATGCAATTAACAAGGAGCAGGCAATAGAATGGTCACTAGTATAGCCAAGTCAGGAGATAGTAGTCACTGGGTTCGGTACACAAGGATTGAGCAGGAGAATGGTCAGGAGAATAGCCGGAACATGCACTGGAAACCACGAATGTCAGACAAAGCACTGGGACCACTGGAGCAGGTTAGTGAACCTATACTCTGGCAGGAAATACCTACCAGGAAGTTCCATTTATAAGGAGCTAATGAGCTCAGCTTTTAGCACTGAGCTAGAGCTTCACAGGTTACCTTATCAATCAGACTGTGCATGGACTCACTCAGCTGTTGCAATCAGCCTGCAGTGTTCAAACTAACATAACTGGTCAGCAGCATGAGACAGAGCAGAACCAGAAGGATTTCACAAGCAGGTAACACTTGTAATACTTGAATGTTGTGACAACCACATACTGTAGATGTACCATATGAAACCGTATGCAAGATGGAGCTGCGATTTTTCAGATGCTAAAGCCAACAACCGCCTAGAATTTTATGGATTCTGCGGCTGATGTGTTCATATGTCTCTAATAGTTTTAGCATAAGAATGCCATAATTTAGTGTGGGATGTTTCCTTAAAAAGTGACACATAAAAAAGGCATGGCACTAGAGTATGTCTCTGTGGGGCAGCATCAGTATGCATCCCTAAAAACTGGAAGAGTGTCTTACAAAATAACCAAAACAGAATTAAAATGTTTAATTCCTGTCAGATGCTACACTAAAATTTTTCAGAAATCATGGTATCCAGCTTGCTGTTTCCAATGGTGACAATGTCCAAAGTTTACAAATTTGGAAGATCTACACAGTATGTAGCACTGTGTACTCAAGAAGAAGCAGATGGTAGTGTGATTCTCCATGAAAGAAATGCACCCTGCAGGGTCATAAAAGCATCGTTATAAAAACACAGAGTCAGATGTTGTTGCTTTCTTCAACCAGTTGGAAGCAGCTATGAAAATCTTTTGGAACTAGAAAGCAATTTAGCTACTTAGCAGCTCATGAAATGACCAATTATAGAGTTGCTGCATTCTGCAGTGTTCATGGTGGCACCATTATGCATTTTCACTGAGTGATAAGGCAAAGAATAGCGGGTGTGCGCATATCCGCACAAATTATATCCCGTGACACACAAACAGACTAAAATGGACACCTGTATCTGTAATGGGTAGACTAGGACCTGAGAAATATATAGAATTGACAATGTTTCATGCACTTACTAAAATTGGTAAGAAAATAGCTTGATCTGTTTTGGACAGTGTTTCCAGAAGGTGCCAGAGAATTCATCGTCTTTGACTGTATCAGAACAATTGTGATGTTTGATGTATAACTGAGCAGCTACAGTACCTTCTGCAGTATACATGTACTGTAGCAAGAAAGCAAAATAGCAATGTTCAGCTGATGCAGGCAATAAGAGCTGCTTTTGAAGAACATGTGATGAGAGCTATATATCATGGAGAATATGGACCTTATTCTGGTCCATGCGCAAAGCTGCCCACCACTTGCACTACCAGCCGCCCCTCCTACACAGAGTTCCTCTGCACGCATGCGAATGAATGTTTTGCATATACTGTACATCCATTCGCAGGTTTGCGTATGGGAACAAAATCATTTGATGGTCGCTGACCATCGAATGATTTTGCAAACGCTCGCAGATCTACTGTAAGCCACCTCTGTGGTATTTTAGGTCTGCGGGCACCCTGTACAGGAAGTGGATGGGCAGCTGACATCTGCTAATGTCAGCTGCCCGTCCATGCATCACAGGCGCATTTACATGGGAACCCTGTAATGCGACCCCTAGCCGCCGCCCCATGCTCCACAACCATACTGCTAGGTGCAAACAGGATGGCAAACAAGCAGTTTGCCGTGCCCGCTCGCACCAAGCATCTGCACATGCACCTAAACATTGCTACCCCGTGCGTCCCATCAACTAGCAATAGAGATGTATGATGCACTTTATTTATTAGTAGTTATTTATATAGCGCATACATATTCCGCAGCACTTTACATAGAATATTTGAATATTCACATCAGTCCTTGCGCCAGTGAGCTTACAATCTATATTCCCTACCACATGTACATGCACACACCAACATTTTAGGGCTAATTTGTTGAGAGCCAATTAACCTACAAGTATATTTTTGGATTGTGGGAGGAAACCGGACTACCCAGGGAGAATATACAAACTCTGCACATCTAGGGTCATGGTGGGAATTGAACCCATGGCCTTATTGCTTTGAGGCAGTAATGCTAACCATTACATCACCTGTGCTGCCCCACGCTGCTTTTCTAATTCTAGGAAAGCCAAAGAGTGATATGTATAACTTTGTCAGAGAGATTTGAAGGGTGGACTAATACTATCTAAAGCAGGGCTGGGCAACACCGGCCCTCCAGATGTTAATGAACTACACATCCAGGGTGCCTTGCATCAGTTTCAGCATGGCTACATAGCAAAACTAATGCAAAGCATCATGGGATGTGTAGTTCATTAACATCTGGAGGGCCGGTGTTGCCCAGCCCTGATCTAAAGTAAAGCTTGCCTGTACATGTGCTCTGATTTACCCCTCACTCTAAAAACATACTGGGATGTTAATTGAATTAGACAATAATTAACCCTATTGTGTCTAGGTGTGTCCATGTGGTAGGGAATATAGATTGTAAGTTCCACTGGGGCAGGAATATGCAGTCATAATATCAACATTTACATAACATTGCCACCAGAAAATCATGTTATGATATTGGCATAGTCAAAATGTTGACAACGTTTCCAAACCTGAAAAGTGTTGACATGAACAAAATGTTGACATACAATACTGTATGAAATGTCCACATACTGAATATACCGATATAAGTGTTAGGGTTTGTCAAACCGAAAAACTCCTTTGACCTCATTGTGAAATTATGAAAATTGACCTGGTTACTCTTGACAAAATATTAAAACCTGGGGGCAGAGACTGATGTGCATGACTGAAATACACTTCATAAATATGCGTATGACATGAGGACACCTCAGGGGCGGATTGGGGACCAAAAGTGGCCCTGGAAAATCTCTGGAAGCGGCCTCATGTGGGCGGCACCAAAACAAAATGGGCGGGGCCATTATAGCAGTGGGCTGGGTTACTACATCAGTATAGCTGCCAAACTTGAAGCTGAAAGATGCATGCTTTTCCACCTAGGCTTCATGGGGAAGGGGCGTGGCAACATAACAGTACCAATAACACCGTAATGCCCATTACACATTATGACACACACGGTAATGCCACAAAGTACTGCCTAATTCACATTATGACACACATTGTGATGCGCTTACACATTCTTGCACACACCGTAATTCCCCTTACACAATATGTTGCACACTTTAATGCCCATATGACATTATGCCACACATTATGCTATGCATAATGCCCCAAGTACTCCTGCTTATACACACAATGCCCATAAAAGTGCCTTTCAGTATGCCTTCAGTACTGCTCACTCTGTAATCCAGTCCTGTTCAATCCTGAGCCCAGCAGAGCCAGCAGAGGCACTGAATTGATTTTCAAATAGGGCACCAGCTTTTGAGCCAATCAGAGCTCTCGGTCTGACAGTCAATCAATAACTGCAGTTGCTGGAGCACATGATGTACCCACAGTGCAAATAAGCAAGGCACTACTGGCACACACCTAGTTATTGCCCTGCACAGCAACTAGTGCCCCTTATTCACATTACTCTTCACAGTAGTGCCAATTAAACAAAATGTCCACAGTAGTAGTTTTGCTTATATATAGGGGTGTACACCGGCCACTTTTCATGTCTTGGGTTCTGATTCTCTTCAGGTTTTGTTTTTTTCAAAAAAGCATAAAAACTGCTAAAATCGCAGAATTCATTTCCACTCATTTCCAGTCTATTCTGAACACCCCACAATATTGTTTTTAGGCCAAAAGGTTGCACCAAGGTAGCTGGATGACTATGATAAGCGACACAAGTGGGTGGCACAAACACTGGACTGATATGGCACACTTAGCATCACCCCTGGACTGATACGGCACACTTAGCATCACCCCTGGGCTGATACGGCACACTTAGCATCACCCCTGGACTGATATGGCACACTTAGAATCACCCCTGGACTGATACGGCACACTTAGCATCACCCCTGGACTGATATGGCACACTTAGCATCGCCCCTGGACTGATACAGCACACTTAGCATCACCCCTGGACTGATACAGCACATTTAGCATCACCCCTGGACTGATACAGCACACTTGGCAGCAGTAGCACCCCAGGAAGTATTTTCCAGACTTGGCTTACCCCAGGAATTATACGGCACAGATGGTGGCACCCCTGACCTGATACAGCACACATGGAATTATACGGCTGATTGCTGACAGTAGTAGTGCTGCCTATATGTTATACCCACAGCAGTTGCCGACAATAGTAGTGCTGCCTATATGTTATGCCCACAGCAGTTGACGACAGTAGTAGTGCTGCCTATATGTAATTCCAACAGTAGTAGCACTGCCTATATGTTATGCCCACAGCAGTTGCCGACATTAGTAGTGCTGCCTATATGTTATGCCCACAGTAGTTGCCGACAGTAGTAGTGCTGCCTATATGTTATGCCCACAGTAGTTGCTGACAGTAGTATTGCTGCTTTTACCTAATGCCCACACCAGTTGCTGAGTAGCGCTGCCTATATGTCATGCCCACAACTGTTGCAGACAGTAGCAGTGCTGCCTATATGTAGTGCCCACACCAGCCGCCGACAGTAGTAGTGCTGCCTATATGTTATGCCCACAACAGTTGATGACAGTAGTAGCGCTGCCTATATGTTATGCCCACAGCAGTTGCCGACAGTAGTAGTGCTGCCTATATGTAATGCCAACAGTAGTAGCGCTGTCTATGTTATGCCCACAGCAGTTGCCGACAGTAGTAGTGCTGCCTATATGTTATGCCCACAGCAGTTGACGACAGTAGTAGTGCTGCCTATATGTAATGCCAACAGTAGTAGCGCTGCCTATATGTTATGCCCACAGCAGTTGCCGACAGTAGTAGTGCTGCCTATATGTTATGCCCACAGCAGTTGCCGACAGTAGTAGTGCTGCCTATATGTTATGCCCACAGCAGTTGCCGACAGTAGTAGTGCTGCCTATATGTTATGCCCACAGCAGTTGCCGACAGTAGTAGCACTGCCTATATGTTATGCCCACAGCAGTTGCTGACAGTAGTAGCGCTGCCTATATGTTATGCCCACAGCAGTTGCCGACAATAGTAGTGCTGCCTATATGTTATGCCCACAGCAGTTGCCGACAGTAGTAGTGCTGCCTATATGTTATGCCCACAGCAGTTGCTGACAGTAGTAGTGCTGCCTATATATTATGCCCACAGCAGTTGACGACAGTAGTAGTGCTGCCTATATATTATGCCCACAGCAGTTGACGACAGTAGTAGCGCTGCCTATATGTTATGCCCACAACAGCTGCCGACAGTAGTAGTGCTGCCTATATGTTATGCCCACAACCGTTGATGACAGTAGTAGCGCTGCCTATATGTTATGCCCACAGCAGTTGCAGACAGTAGTAGCGCTGCCTATATGTTATGCCCACAGCAGTTGCTGACAGTAGTAGTGCTGCCTATATATTATGCCCACAGCAGTTGCCGACAGTAGTAGTGCTGCCTATATGTTATGCCCACAACAGTTGATGACAGTAGTAGCGTTGCCTATATGTTATGCCCACACCAGCTGATGACAGTGCTACGCTACTTTTGCAGATGGTGCCAGCCTCATTGTTGCTGCTGGCGTGCCAGATGCTCCAAAAAAACAGGTGGCCCACCAGCATACATGGACACGCCAGCGTCTCGGACACTCGCATATCCATTGCCGGGAATGGGGCGGGCATTGGAGACGCACATATGTCAGAATCCTCAGCGCACCACGGCGATTGGCATGCTGGGGACAGGTACAATGAGAATGACTCCTTCTGCACATAATGCCCACACCACTATGACAGTACACTCTCTCACAAACGTTTTTTTTTACCTTGCAATCTGTGTGGCAGCCAGGCAGCTCACCCTCTCCTTTCAGCAGCCCTGCTGGTGTTCTTCCGTGTAGCTCCGCCCCTCGCTTGTGTAGCCCCGCCCACTCGCGGCCCGTGTAGCTCCGCCCCCTGCACAGTCTTTGCTAATGCTGCTGACTGTGACACTGATGTAGGTGAGGGGGGTTGAGAGACCTGGGATCTGGGAATTAGCTCAGCCTCTGCTGTCTGCTCTGCTTGATGCTGCTGCTGTACTGTGACAGACAGTAGCAGCAGCAGCAGCAGCAGGGGGCAAGGCAAGGGGTCCTGCTGTGTGTCACAGGGGGAGAGGGGAGGGGGGGTGATACTTTGACTAATCCCCCTGTGGCATCCCTGCTGTCTTCCCAGCAGCAGCTCCACTTACTACCTGATGAGCTGCTGCTGGTGTCCGTTCTAGCTGGCCTCCTCCTGCTCACGCTGTGCATATGCGTGAAGCAGGAAGAGAGGCATGAAGTCACCTGCAATACAGCTTTCGGCCTCAGGGCGGCCGGCCTCCCGGGAAACCTCCCGGTGACTTCAATGGCCAATCCGCCCCTGGGACACCTTATGTCATACGCAATATGAATACAGTGTTCACAACAGAGGCAGAACTCTGGGAGGCAATGGAGTCATCTGCGGCTGGGCTCCTGCTCCCAAGGGGGCACCTTTCCTCCCCTGTGAGTTTAAATATATTAATTGAAAGCCATTGATATAGCATCTGTGGCTGAGTTCTGAAATATACTCTCTCTCTCTCTCTCTATTTAGATATATAGATCTATATTTCATAAGATACATTTTATATATATATTACATGTGTGTGCGTATATGGGGCGACACCAATATACATCTTGCCTCCGGGCAACTGGGACGAACTTACGCCACTGGTTCACAACAGTACAAACTAACTTTGTTTCATACTGTGGTTGTTGCACAGTACAGTATATATGGGATCATCTAAGGCCGAGTTCCAAATTGTGCAAAATTCCTCGCTCAAGTGTGAAAGGAGACGAATATTTTTCACAACAGTTTTTAAAAATTTTACACCTCTCCTCTCTAGTCCCACAAAAGAGATTAAACTAATATTGTCTGGTGCAAAATTTAATAAACATCAGTCTGTTAACATTACTCCATTTAGCAATAGATGATACAAAAACATGAGTGTTTTTGTATCCTGACTTTCTAACATCGTTCAGATTTCATAAGATAGACAATAATCACAAAAAAAAAGGAAGCTAAATAACTTCTGCCAAACTGAATGCACTTCTGAATCAAATTAATTTCTTTGGATGGTGGCCAACTTCTCTCCTTTTTATTTATCCGTTAAGAGTTTGAGATAAATGGGTAATTTTGCAACGGACCGGTCAACCCAAGAATCCACAGCAGCCTCTTGATTTGTTGAACCATTTAAACTAAATTGTGGATCAACTAATCTCTGTTCTGCCAAATGACATAGTCTCATTTGCATTTCTCTGCTTCTGAATATAGTTGAACTAAAACAGATGTTGGATGCAACTGTAATATGAATATTTTGCTTGTTGTTATTTGAGCAGCAATATAACATTTTTAGGTAATTTCTTACAAATTAAAATAGATTTATAAATCCACCGAATCGATATAAAGAATTAGTATGGGAATGGGACTGGTTCTAAACCTGTTCTAAATTTGGTTTTACAGAAGGGAAGCAATTGTCACAACTCAGGTATGGTAATTGCAATACTCTGAAATTATTGCTGAACAGTATATTCATTCTATTTTGCAATCAGAGGCTGTGATCTCTACATTCATCCCCCGAGGACATTTCCTGTGACATTTTGTATAGAATGGCATTATGATTTTAAACATAATTGCATAGTTAATAGGAAAATGTATATTTCACTTTGCACTTAATGACCCATTGAGCTAACCAATACTACCTACGAACATTCATGTTAATGTTTTAAGATGACAGGACATGATTCCACCACTGTGTCTAGCGTTCCTTTACATTTCTATGGAATTATAGAATAGCTTGCTTATACATATATGACAGTGTATTTTAACCCTGGGGGCAATTCATTAAGTTGTAATCGTGTAATGGTGCTTTTATTGACATGAATGGAAGTGCTTGCAATTTGGATACAATGTATTATGCTAGTATTAATGCATATATGGTTTAAAAGTGCAAAGAGCAAATGAGAGATATGTTGAGTCTGTTATGCTCACAACCAGGGCTGTAGCTACATTACAGAACATTGTAGGCACACAGTCCTTTGTACCATATACTCCCTGTTCTCACCGCAAGCCCAAGAATATTGTAACACCACAGGATTGACACAGAACTGTACATACAGTGAGTAGCAGGGATAACACTAAGTAGTTGCAATTCTACTATGTGGTCACTTATGAAGGACTGGACACATTAGACCAGGGGTAGCTAACTCCAGTTCTCGAGAGCTACCAACAGTTAACATTTTCCAGGTCTCCTCACAGAGGGTCAGATGTACTAAGCTTGAAAAGTGATAACATGGAGAGTGATAAACCACCAGCCAATCAGCTCCTACCTGCCATGTAGCAAGCTTTGTTTGAAAAATGGCAGGTAGGAGCTGATTGGCTGGTTGTTTATCGCTCTCCATTTTATCACTTTTCAAGGCTTAGTACATCTCACCCAGAATCATAAATGAAGTAATTAGCCCCACCTGTGGATCTTTTGAAATGTGTTAGTCAGTAATGAGTGCACCTGGGTACCTGCGAAGTGAGCTGGAAAGCGTGAACTGTTGGTAGCTCTCGAGCATTGGAGTTGGCTACCCCTGCATTAGACAGTGGGCGGTATTCAATGAGCCTGATTCGCCATGTTTTTATGGCGAATTTGTGCTGTTTGGCAAATTTTTGACTAAAACGGTGAATCACCCTATTCAATGACCACATGGCGAATACATTTGAAGGTTTTTTTTCGCCATGATTCACCGAGTAGCAATCGCTATCTTTTTATGGAGAAGTGGAATGTGAACTTTTAAAATAAAGTGTTTTGTTTTTTACATTTGGTGTCAAAAAATCAGGAATTGTATTCTGAGGAGGGGCATGCTATTTTTATTCATGTGCTGTAAGCACATGAATATATATTTAATTTAAATTTTTTTTTTTTTTTACACAGCAGCCAGCAGGGGGCGCCGGAGCCGAGCCGCTCATTAGATATTCATATATTCACTGCACCCGATCGTTACGATCGGGTGTAGTGAATATAGCGGTCCCCTGCTGGCACCCCCCGGGGGGGCAGCCTGTGCTGCCTGGCACCCGGGGAGCCCACCTCCCCCCCACAAACGTTCTGGGGCAGGCAGAGAGACTTCCATCTCTCTGCCTGCCACCGTCCTCAGGCTCCCTGCGGCGTTCGCCGCAGGAGCTCATATTCGCCGGTCAGGGGCAGCGAGCCCCTGACTCGTTGAATACCGGAGCCAGCGAGGCTCCGGAACGTGGCGAATGTGCAGCGAATCCTAAAAAGGATTCGCTGCACCTCGCAGGTATTCTCATTGAATACCGCCCAATATGTCACTATACCGCAAATTGTTGCGACATATTGGGCCTAATTCAGGCCTGATCGCTGCTGTGCTAATACACACAGTGGCTGATCATCGATAGACTGCGCATGCATATGGGCTGGAATGAGGGTATGTGACACATCCCAGCAATGAAGTTCTGCTACTTTTTCCTTTGCTAGCCATTCGCAAGAGAATTGACAGGAAGCCAGTGACCAGGGGTGGTAACCAGTTGTTTAATGGGAGTGCCAGGAATAAAGGAAGGGGTTAACACTTTGTGCTAAAGGTGTAGGTGTTGCTCTGGAAGGTACCGGTGAACAATATGGAGACTGGACACACCTCTTAGATTAACATATAATATTTATTAATGAATAAAAAAAGCAATAAAATATGCAATAAAGCTCTTAAATGCAATAAAGTATGCAGTAAATCACTAAATATATTGCACAAGTATTAGTAAGCTGAGTATAGCATCAAAAAGCGTAATTTAACTGTCCATCACGTTTGCAATTTATATCTCCGCATGAATAGTAAAGAGTTAGTAATACAAGAGGGTTAATGCTCAAGCCAGAAAGTTAGTAGCTGGGAAGCTATAAGTGATAAGCTATAAGTGAGTGCCAGGAATAACACACGCATGACTGAATAAACATAGGCGTGCCTAGGGAGAATGAAGGCGTGCACAAGCATTTTAAGGGAGGGTGTATGACATTAGCTCAGAACATGATTAGGCTGATTTTATCGCTGCCACCGAGTACGTCAAAGGCTATGCGATGTTTGTGATCAGTGGTGACCAGTGGAAAAAATAATTTGATGGTGAGCATTTAATGAATGGTTTTAGACATATTGGCTTGGCTGCAAATTATTTGCTAGCTGTACACATCTATTTCCGCATGCACATTCATTCGCAAGGCAGGATTTCACTATAACAGCACTGCATCTACCTCGATGGCCTCTTCTAATTAACTGCTGTGCAATCAAGTCTGAATTAGGCCCCTTGTCCAAATTGTCTAGAGTGTACCCTCAATTGTGCTCTCCCATGGCAAGGCCGAAACTAGGGTTTCTGGCGCCCGGGCCAAGGCAGTCATTTGGTGCCCCCCCCCCTTTCCCTGACGGGGGGGGGGGGGGCCCAAACGACCGCCTTGGCCCTGGCGTCAGAGACCCCCCCTACCCCTCCCCGCTGACAACATACATACCTCCTGTGTGCAGCCAGCGGGGGTCCGGGGACAGGCAGCGGGGTTCCGAGGACTGGTGTAGCTGCTGTAGCGGCAGCTTGACTCCGTCCATCTCTCCTACTAGCGCAGCGGCGGGAAGCACTGGTGATGACTTTGAAAAGACTTGCCGGACGCTGATTGGCTGAATTCAGCCAATCAGCGTCCGGCAAGTCTTTTCAAAGTCATCACCAGTGCTTCCCGCCGCCGCGCTAGTAGGAGAGATGGACGGAGTCAAGCTGCCGCTACAGCAGCTACACCAGTCATCACCAGCGCTTTCCGCCGCCGCACTAGGAGAGAGTAGAGACGGACGGAGTCAAGCTGCCGCTACAGCGGCTACCTGGAACCCCGCTGCCTGTCACCGGACCTTCGCTGGCTATCCCCGGACCTGACAGCGCCCCCCCAGCCTGGTGCGCGTGACCCCCCCAGCCCCCCCCCCCCCTAGTTACGGCTCTGCCCATGGGTCATTAGTGATTTCCTCACATCTGATGTTCTGACTCAGCGAGCAACGGCAGGCTCCTGGATGCAGCCACTGGTATAAATCTAATATATGCACTATATCATTCTATATGTATGGGCAAATGACACATCTTTACATCAGATGTCCCGTCGGCCACGTTCCAGGTCATTGTAAGGTATTCCTGACCCCACATTGGGGGCCAGATGTATCAAGCTTCAAAAGTGATAAAATGGAGAGTGATAAACAACCAGCCAATCAGCTCCTACCTGACATGTCACAGACTGGGTTTGAAAAAGGACAGGTAGGAGCGGATTGGCTGGTTGGTTATCACTCTCCATTTTATTACTTTTGAAGATTGATACATCTGGCCCTTAGTTTCTAGTTTGCTCACAGTTACTGTATGTTTATCATCACAAATGGGCATTAGGGGATTTCTGATACATGTTGTCATTTGTAAAGGACATGCTATTTATTGTATTCATATTTGTAAATGGGTCATGTTTCATTGGGAAATGCTACAACAGTCCCCCTAATTGTGGTACCTGACCTAGCCATATGCTACAGTATGCTCCATCTATTTTGTTAACCACGCCCTCTCCTGTGATTAGGGAGGGCAGCATAGTGCAATTACTGTAAATGTGAAATGGGGAGATTGACAAAAACAGTGAAATGTCAGCAAATAATCTGTCACTTTTTTGTGCACGGAAGTACATTCTGTGTTCTATCATGCAGGTGTACAGTATGTAATTTTTCACTACTACACATACATGAGAGAAAAAAGGCAGATTTGCAGATTTCAAGAGTTTTCTAGTGAGCTACATACCCTTTCTATAAGCAAAATGCCATATTTTTTTAACATAAACTACAGTACAAAGAGGTATCCGCCCCTATTGTAATGGTATTACAGGCAAGAAAAGAGATACCACTGCAGAAAATATAAGATTTTTTCCAAGGCATGCCTCCTGAGGGGGCTACGTACAGTTTGTTTCATGATAAAAATGTGGGAAGCTACAGTTACCAAGTAAGTAAAGTATTGTTGAGATTTTGCATTGTATTTATTAGAGATGAGCCGGTTCCTAGAAAACCGAACCCCTCGAACCTAACTCATCCGAGCCTGGCTCGACGGGGATTCTAACTTCCACCGCCATTTTTTGGATCCAGAATGAGGCCAAATGTCCTCATCCTGCTGTTGGGATTCTATTGATACTCGGACTATATAAGTCCCGATGAATGGGCCTTATTCAGATATGATTGCAGTACAAATTTGTTTGGAAAATGGGCAAAACCATGTGCACTGCAGATGGGGCAGATGTAATATGTTAGAAAGAGTTAAATTTGGGTGGGGTGTGTTGAAACCTGAAATCTAAATTGCAGTGTAAAAATGATGTAGCCAGTATTTACCCTGCACAGAAACAAAATAGCTCACACAAATCTAACTGCAGTGCACATGGGTTTGCCCATTTTCCAAACAAATTTGTACTGCGATCAGATCTGAATGAAGGCCACTGACACCATTTTCTCCAGGACAGATCATTTTCCAGCTGCTGTTTTGGCAGTCAGACAGTGATAAATCAATGAGAAAATAAGGTCAGCTACTGTATGTGAAATTAACAAAGGGCGGACACTTGGATGAGACAGCAGTCTCTAAGATGAACAATATTATATAAAAAAAAAATCTAACTTTATTTAAAATAACAATCAATATATAACAATATATAGTAAAAAAACAATCAATCTCACAATAATACATACTAGTGTACGATAGCCAATTACTACTAAGAAACTGTGGAAATTACTTTGTATTCAAGTAGGTTAAACATGGTTAATTAAAGGATACCTTGTATCCAATGAGATTAACATTCAGAGAATAACCAAATCAGTAATCGTGGACTCAGGGTGTGTCTCTCACTGAGGGCCAGATGTATCAAGCTTCAAAAAGTGATAAAATGGAGAGTGATAAACAGCCAGCCAATCAGCTGCTAACTGACTTGTTACTTCCTAGGCTTTAAAAATGACAGGAAGGAGCTGATTGGCTGGTTGTTTATGACTCTCTAATTTATCACTTTGTTTATCTGGCCCGTAAACAATAATGGGGCAGATGTATTAAGCCTGGTGAAGAGATAAACTGGAGATAAAGTGGAAGGAGATAACGCACCAGCCAATCAGATCCCAACTGTCATATTTCAAACACAGCTGATTGGCTGGTGCGTTAACTCTTCCAAGTTATCTCCAGTTTATCTCGAGTTTATCTCTTCTCCAGGCTTAATACATCTGCCCCAATATGCTAATACTAGTGAGGATATAGTTTTTTCGTGAGTATTCACATAAATTTATAATACCCCTTTCACACTTGCAAAAATAGGTACTTGTTTCCTAGCACGGCGCCCAGATTTTCTACGTACGGCACCGTAGAGAAATCGCATCGCATTGCGATTTTTTAATGTATTTTTTTCTCATTGTACCCCACTACATTGCATCGCATTGCATCGCATGTCCTGCAAAATCGCATGTGATCGCATGCGATTTTATAGGGTGTGCGATGCCATGACATTATGTATACAATAATATGATTATATGTCCAAAAATAGGTTAAACACGCCCCCCACTATCCACGCCACCCCGAAGCGTGGCGAGCACAGCGCACCCCGTGAGGGGCAGCGGAACGCGTCCTCCGACTTTTTCATTACCCCACTAGCCACGTCGGTGTGAAGTTTATTTTATATAGTGTGGCGAGCGCAGAGAGCCACCGAGCCTGAAGCATAGCGAGCGGACGCGAAATACATGTAAAGTTATCCGCGTCCCCTTGCGGGGCACGCTGCGCTCGCCAAGCTTCGGGCAATGCGATGCGATTTCCCTAAGCAGAATAGCCCACTAAGCAAATTGCTTAGTGGGCACCGTTCTAGGAAACAAGTACCCAAAAATATCCCGGGTTTTTGCACATGAACGCTCATCAACCCGGGATTTAGCTCAGTGTGAAAGGGTCTTGTCACCGCATCCCGTGTTCAGCATTCCGGGATTTCTACCCATCTTGGTAGGTCATGGTTTTCATTTCATTATTCATCAAACATCAGTTTATTTAAGCATCAATTCCAATTGCCCACCTCTGTTCACCAGCAGCTCCCCGCAATCACACTGGACATATCATGTACCAGAGAAGTGGGTAAGAGCTAAAAGGAAATTTACACGGTTTCCTTCATCCGAACTCTAGCATATCTATGGACTTCATTAATTAGATACCCAGGGAGATACATAGTAATTGTGGGGTTAAGGCTGGACATGCCTAATTGGTTTAAATGTAATTTATTTAATTTGCCGTTGTTTATGTATATTTATTATTATTCTGAGGCAATTAATTATACATTTTTATTGCAACCTTGTGATCAACACAGTGCATTCTCTCAATTATTTTTTTGCTTTTTCTTTAAGAATTCCAGGTATTCTTTTTGGGAGCAGCACAATATTTAATTGTAGCTGTGGTTATTCATTATTTTTAATATTTTTTTTTGCTATAGATTTATTTATACTTTTTTCATACTCAACTCGTCCCACCAGTATTCATCCACAGCGTCCATCGAATTCATATTCAGCATCCCCGGTGCCAAGAATGCATTGGTGACATAACGGCACACCCTCGCACATGTGCAATGCATACTTGGGATTGGGGATGCCACTGAAAACAAATCCAATGGTCAACTTGGATGCCAGGGGAAACCGTGGATGTCGGGCCACCGCCAGGGGACCAGGGGAGTATGTAAAATATAATAACATTTATCCAAAATGCTTATGGTACTGAGCATTTCGGATAAGGGATACTCAACCTGTATATCCTTTTCATTTTGGACTTTCATAATTACAAGGTACAAATGATTGGTTACGTTTCTTCAAGTGGATCGGCTTCTTGTAAGATCTATTGTGCTGTATTTGTTTTAAATATTATCTTGAAAAACAGTTTTCATGTTTTCCTAGTCTTCATGTTCATACTATATCTGGGGACTGAGCTGATCTAGACCCAGCGTGTTCAGGGCTAAAATATAATTCATTAAGTCTTTTAAATGAAATGTTTTACTCTTTGGTTTAATTCGCATTTTTATCTTCGTAGAATTTGGTATTTACCTGTGACATTTATTTCAAAGTCACTCTAATTAGATCTTTACTATTTTTTTCACAACTATATATTATCTGATTGATATGCTGGATTTTAGTATAGATCTTAACATATACCATTGGCACCTTGTTAAGAGGGGAAAGGCTTAATACTTTCCAGTATGTATTGACTTTGTTGTAAAATTACTTACTCTACAGTGGTTTTAATCAATAATTGCAGTTATAATCAGGTGATTATCTATTTGGAACTATAGTTTCTAGTGCTGAGAATGTGTTTTTAATAAATCTGTGTAATTCATACATTACATCACGTAAAATGCTCCACCCTCAAATAAGCAGCGCAAAATAATACTAGTGGAATGTGGCACGTTGTAAAGTCACTGACAGACACTGAAGTTTCATGTAAAGCTTTGACCTGATGAACAAGGTGTTTGAGGTGCATTCCAGGCTTCCAGTTTGTACAATATTACTAAGGATTGACGATGGTAATGAGTGACTGCAGGATAAATAACTAAAAAAAGGTGAAACTCAAGTTTATTACATTGGAGAGTCCCATAAAATAAGGCAGTCTAACATCCTGCTTTTGCTTGTTTGAGGCTTAATTGTCCCTCCTCCTTGCCCTGCCCACGTGGCTCCTCACACTTACAATGTTACATGTTGCTCCCCCCGATCTCCATGAGTCGGTCTAAAGCCCCCATACACAATAAATGCCCTTCTGAGCGATATCATCTCATCCAGTGTAACAACCCTCTCCCTTGTCTGAACATAAAATGAAGAAAGGCCGTTGCTCCCCCTGCCACGCCCCCCCCCCCCCCCTTAACCAACGCTACTTTCCCCCTCTGGCATTGGCTAGTGTGCATGCACTTGCCGATGCCGGCGCCAAAATCACCACCGGCATGGATCGCCAAGTGTGCATTGGGCTTATCAATGCTGTTGATATTCTGGCACTGAGCACTAAACTTGCTGAATAATTGGGGTACTATAAACTGTAAAAGATGCAACTTTGTTTCCTTCAGAGCCGTTACTTTACTTTTTGTGCCATGGGACAGAAAAAGCATTGACACCCCCTCTCTTTTCAAATATAAGTAGAGCCATAGAACCCAGTGAAAGCTATGAGCATGACTACATCTGTACATACAGCATTTATACATTTATAGAACACCTATACTAACAGAATACTCCCAAGAAAATGGAATTGGACACTAATCATTTTTGCATTACAGTTATTTACATTATCCACTTTTTAAACCCTGCATTTCTTAGCAGTCATACACAGGACCTTTAGTTACATCCTCCTTTATTTAAAACACATTTTAAAATACTGTTATACTGAGGATACAAACCCATGACCATACATATTGCAGTCAGGCACCATACTCATGAAGCTATTGCGCCTGCATGTGAAGTATGTGAGTATTTTGAAATGCAGGCCTTAAATAAGGTAAAGGTGCTTAGGGGGTTATTCAGACATGATCATTGTGGTGCACATTAGCAGCACCCTGCGATTAGATAGCCCCTGCTCAGTCTGAGTGAAATCCTGCCCCATGCAAGCCTGCAAAATTATTGCATGCCTCTGATCAGCTGCAAATCCATTTGCAACTCACTCACCATTGAATTATATTCCCACTGTGTGCAGTCTGTTCATAGCCCAGGACCTACTCAGCCGGGGTGATATTAACATGAGAATAAAGGCCAGAGCTGACGTCACAACCATCTGCATATTTCATGACACTCCCAGAACACGGCCGAGTGACACCCTTAAACACCTGCTTCCTAACAATCACCTTGCGAACGACCAACGATCAAAAAAGTAGTAGGCTTTCAGCACAGGATGGCATTGTTTGCGCAATCATTCGATAATCGCTCGTGCTGCAAATTCGCAGCTGTGCAATCAGTTCTGAATAACTCCCTTAGAGACATGAGGGGGAGATACAGGCAGCCATGTGATGACAGGGATTAAAGAGAATAAAGGCACTGATTCTGGTTCACTCGCAACAGCAAATTCTCTCTCTGATGGACAAAGCCATGTGCACTGCAGGTGGGGCAGATGTAACATGTGCAGAGAGAGTTAGATTTGAGTGTTATTTTGTTTCTGTGCAGGGAAAATACTGGCTGCTTTATTTTTACACTGCATTATAGATATCTCTTTGAAGTGAAAACTCCACCAAAATCTAACTCTCTCTGCACATGTTACATCTCATCCCCCCACACCCTATAGTCCAGTGGTGTAGCGCCAAATTTGGCAACCCTCCCCCCTCTCCACCCTGTCTTACCTGTCCGCGTTCATGGCCGGGAGTCAGGACCACAGATCTACTTTGCACTCCTAGCCTCCTTCAGGCTCCGAGTCCTTATGACAAAATGTATCTCAAAAAATGGGCGCCCCCTTACAGCAGATCGTCTTGAAGGATGCTACCCCCTCTAGCATCCTAAATACTGTCGGCTGTAAGGGGGCAGCCATTTTTTGAGGGACATTTTGTTATAAGGAGCTAGGAGGAGGCTCGGAGCGCCAGGACGCAAACAAAGTAGGTCCCGGCCACGAATGTGGCATAGCTCCCGCAGACCCCGGTGCCCACATTACTCAGTGCCTCCCCGCCATGGGGTTTGCTGCACGGTGGCTACGCCAATGCCATAGTCCACATGGTTTTGTCCATTAAAGAGAGGGTTTGCTTTTGCGAGAGAACCAGAATCAGGGCCAAAGTTTGCAAGTCAGATTAATAAAATCAGAAAATGTACAGGTGCTGCAGAACATCAGCCTTGCGGTGCCCTGTGTGGTGATACACAGTGGCGTAACTCCCAGAGACAATGGAGCATTTGCAGCCGGGCATTAGCCATCAGGGGGGGCACAGAGAGCAGGCATTAGCAATAAACTCTGTCCTGTCTCCCCCCGCTCTGAAAGGGGCTCTGACCCGCACGCCGCTGCCCGCCTCCTACTGCAGTGCACTATGACAGCTGTCAGTGTTACATCAGGTGGCGGAGCCACTGCTGCATAGCAAGAGTAGTCTGGACAGCTGAGCGACGGCTCGGCTGTCCTATGATATTTGAAATTGCAGCCTGCGGCACCATGACTGGCTGGTGCGCAGGCTGCCCGGACGAAGGAGGCAAAATCCCAGAGTACTGGTATTTTATTCGCTGGGGCTGTCTCCCTCAGTGCTGCTGTGTACTCTGTTCTCCTCTCTGCTTAGGAGAACAGTCTAACTGTGTACCTGTAGTACTACTGTCTCCTCTGTGCTGGGGCCTACCTCTGGTGGTGTGCTGTGCCTGTAATATTATATATTATATATTAATTATATATATATATATCTAGAAAAATAAATTAGAGCGCTCCATAGTGCAGTATATCAAAGACATTTATTTTGTAAAAAGCAATTTTAGCCTTGCATAAAAACAAGCGGTTATAACGTACCTACGAAGTACGTGACTACGAAACGCGTTGGGGCGTGGCCTGGCGTTGGAGTCCTTGTCCCTACCTACTTGATGCAAGCAAGCGTCTGATGAGTGTAACCGCTCCTACTGCTCAGTGTGTGAGATCACTGTATATGCTGTTGTCCAGCGGTTGTTGAACCGCCTGTTGCGGTACGTTATAACCGCTTGTTTTTATGCAAGGCTAAAATTGCTTTTTACAAAATAAATGTCTTTGATATACTGCACTATGGAGCGCTCTAATTTATTTTTCTAGAAATCCCACACCTGTGAATTCAGGTGATTTGGAGCTGCCGGGCTAAATTGAAAAGACCCAGAGTGCTTATTGAAATTGGCTGAGACGGATTATCTCCCGTTGTGTGTGCACAAGTCACACTATTTCTACCTGGTCTCTAAGGTTTTGTTTTTGCGCACTTATATTTTCTTTGTATATATATATATATATATATATATATATATATATATATATAGTCTCGTAGGAAGGAACAGACAGCGGCACTCCAAGGGTTTTCAACAACGTGTATTAAAGCAAACCAACGTTTCGGGGTATCATTCACCCCTTTGTCAAGGTTTAAGTGCAATAACAAGAAAAAAGTGACTGGTGCTTACCTTAAATAACAAAGTGTGACAGAGACAAATCACGTTGCTCGGCATTCTGGTGCTGCAGGACCCGGAAGTGTGAGCACAGGAAGTGTTCTGTGACAGGATATCCTGTGTGTGAACAGCACATTGGAGTGCAAGCTGCATGGTCTCCATGGAGACACTGGTGAGAACAATCATAGGGGGTGTGTGCATGTCTCCAGCTAGCCGCTGCGTGATTGGTCTCTGCCTAAAAGACAAAGATACACAGTAAAGTAAATGCAAATAGCAAAACGTAATAGGAGGTGAAAAAGACATTCAATGTGTTGTATATACGTGTATCTAGTGCTATATATTGGTGAGAAAGACATATCATATAAAAACATGTCGAATAAAAAACATCTACACAAGGTGTGGGTAACACCTCTCTCTCCATGGGTAAATCTGGCAGTCTGTAAGGACTTGCATAATATTGGATGCCGTGCTTATGGATATCGGTGCATTTACTGTGATTAATGCACCTGGATGGCCAGTATCATGTTGCAGCATGGCAATCTGTCAGGACTGAATTTCCCCGTGTAGTACCGCCATGGACAAAAGGAGTCAACTCTTTTAGTGTCGACATCAAGTCAGTCATAATGCAAATGTCAAGCCCAATTCGACCTATGGGGTCTATACTGGGTAGTCGAAAAAATATAACTAACTGTGGGACAACTCAAGGTAAAACAGAAAGGGTAAAGTGATAGCGAGAAGTTTAAGAGGAGAGGAAGAAAAAGCACACTGGTCCTGTGGTTGTCGCAGGTATATATGTGGGGGTAATGCCCAAGTGATGTTGTATACCCTGTAGGTGTGTCTAAGTTGTCACTGTGGCGGGATGGACGGTGGCTGTGTCGACATGTGTCGATCAGAGTCAGAGATTTCACTCATCCTGTCACCTCTCTCCCAGTCATGAATGGGTAAAATAATCAATATAAGGTGGGATAAAGAAAATATAATGGAAATGGGTACAGGGACAGCAAGAACTAGCAGAGAAGAAGAAAAAGCACTCAAAACTTGGTGTCAGGTAGTACCCTAACCGGATCAGTGAGATGTGGTCCCGAAGGTGGATCAGTTGGTCCATGTCTCTAAAAAGGGGCCTCACTAGTAGTCTAGGTCATCAGGAAAAACTTAAACTTTAACGGGATCACTGAATATAATTGGAAAGGGTAAAGGGACAGCAAGAATAGTGAAGAGGAAGAAAAAGCACACTCAATCTGGGATCAAAGGTCACAGAAATATGGCATAACTGAATTTTTCATTAAGTCCATACGGCTTGGTACAGTTCAGTTTGTGGATCCAGGTAGCTTCTCTTTTAAGGAGCAATCCATCCCTATCGCCTCGTCTCAATGACTCTGGAACGTGGTCAATAATGATGTGTTTAAGGTCCGTGAGCTTATGCTTCATCAGGGCAAAATGTTTGGCGACGGGTTGCTCGTTGTCTTTTCCACTGAGTGCCTTGCTGATGGAGGACCTGTGTAGCGCCATGCGGGTGCGTAGAGATCTTATTGTCTTACCCACGTATAACAGCTTACAGGGGCATTGGATGATGTAGACGATGTGGGTGGTAGTGCACGTTACAACGTGTCTGATGGGAAAACATGTACCATTGGAGGGATGTGTGAATTCTGTGCCCGTTAACATGTGTTGACAAGTAGTGCAGCCTATGCACTTATAGCACCCATTGGAGCGTCGTAGGAAATTGCTCTGGTTGTCCGTGACAGTTCTGGCAAAGCCTGTAATATCATTATGGACAATCCTGTCACATATGTTTTTCCCCCTGGTATGGCAGATGAGGGGAGTTTTCTCTTTCAGTCCTGGTAGATTCACATCGGTTTTGACGATGGGCCAAAGGGCACGAGATGCTCTCGGAAGGATGTAAGAGGCAGTATTGTACCTGGACACAAATGGTAGTGCATTTTCTTGTTTAGAATTCTTTCTTGCATTATCTTGAACACTGGATAACAAGGAGTCCCTAGAGATCGTGAGGACTTCTTGTTTCTGCAGGAGTAACAGGTTCCTTTTGTACCCTCTTTTTTCAAACTTAGCAATCATATTGTCAAGGACTGAGGGTAGCATGCTGGCATCACTGACTATCCTTGCTGCCCTTAACATTTGTGATCTGGGTAGGGCTTTTTTCAGGGGGGTGGGATGGAAGCTGTTCCCCTTTAATACATTATTTTTGTCCGTAGGCTTGACATACAGACTGGTACTAATGTTGCCGTCCCTCAAATTGATTTGGACATCCAAATAGTTGGCAGTACAGGTGGAGGACTGGTATGTAAACTTTATCGGGGAGTCTCTCCTATTGATGTTCTGCATGAGGGATTCAAACTCCATCTCGCTGCCGTTCCATAGCATGAACAAGTCATCTATGTAGCGGGTTATAAGGATGACTTTGCCTTCAGCCTCAGGGTTATCTACGAACATGGACTGGGTTTCCTCAAACATAAAGATGTTCGCAAACGATGGGGAGACGTTGCTCCCCATCGAGCAGCCAGACAATTGTTTAAAAAAGGTCCCATTGAACAAGAAGTAATTCCTGGTTAGTGTCAGTTTTAAGAGCTTCAGGAATAGAACTCGATCTAGGGATACCATGTTTCACGGGGAAATTCAGTCCTGACAGATTGCCATGCTGCAACATGATACTGGCCATCCAGGTGCATTAATCACAGTAAATGCACCGATATCCATAAGCACGGCATCCAATATTATGCAAGTCCTTACAGACTGCCAGATTTACCCATGGAGAGAGAGGTGTTACCCACACCTTGTGTAGATGTTTTTTATTCGACATGTTTTTATATGATATGTCTTTCTCACCAATATATAGCACTAGATACACGTATATACAACACATTGAATGTCTTTTTCACCTCCTATTACGTTTTGCTATTTGCATTTACTTTACTGTGTATCTTTGTCTTTTAGGCAGAGACCAATCACGCAGCGGCTAGCTGGAGACATGCACACACCCCCTATGATTGTTCTCACCAGTGTCTCCATGGAGACCATGCAGCTTGCACTCCAATGTGCTGTTCACACACAGGATATCCTGTCACAGAACACTTCCTGTGCTCACACTTCCGGGTCCTGCAGCACCAGAATGCCGAGCAACGTGATTTGTCTCTGTCACACTTTGTTATTTAAGGTAAGCACCAGTCACTTTTTTCTTGTTATTGCACTTAAACCTTGACAAAGGGGTGAATGATACCCCGAAACGTTGGTTTGCTTTAATACACGTTGTTGAAAACCCTTGGAGTGCCGCTGTCTGTTCCTTCCTACGAGACTACCTGTTTGTTCCAGAAGGCACCCAGGTACTGAATCCCAGCTGAGGGAGTGCCAGGCCGTCTACCTCTCTATATATATATATATATATATAGTCCATTGGTGCTGCCTGCACTGAATCTGCCTGTATTATTTAGTTACTCAGTCCACTGTTGCCACCGGCAGTGCTACTGCCTACCTAGTGTACCTACCTAGTACATACTAGGCTGCTACAGGTATATCTAATTTAATTAAAAAATAATACTTGTGCTGTGTGGGACTGTAAAAAATAATTCCATGCTGCTGGTGCACTGATGTGTGCCACTGAGTGCCACTGCCAAGCAGTACCTTATAATAAAATTAATTATTATAAATTCTGCTGATGCACTGCATAAAGCTACTGGTGGTGTGTAATATAACTACCTTTTGTGGTGACCACTGGCAGTGCTACTGCCTGCCTGCCTAAGTACCTACCTAGTAGTTTATTTTCTCTACCTACTAGGCTGCTATATTATTAATACTTAATTAATTGAATTATATATAGTCCACTGGTGCTGCCTGCACTGAATACTGTGAATAGAGGTTGAAAGTATTATTTACTCAGTCCACTGTTGCCACTGGCAGTGTTACTGTCTAAGCGTACCTACCTACCTAGTAGTACAACTACATACTAGGCTGCTATATCTAATTTGATTACAAAATAATACTTGTGCTGTGTGGGACTGTAAAAAAAAATTCCATGCTGCTGGTACACTGACGTGTGCCACTGAGTGCCAAGCAGGACCTAATAATAAAAATAAACAATCAGATCATTAAATTAATTAATAATAATCATAATCACAATCAAGCCAAATAGGGGTCTTGTTGGATGTTAAAGTGATCAAAACAGTTACACACTTGCAGACAAACTCTGTGCTGCACAAAATGCCTACCGCTCCTTGGCTGCACATGGTAAACAGTGCACGATCAAGCCAGATAGGGGTCTTGTTTGTGCCTATTTTTTTAAACTGCCATCCTGTCTGCCGCTGCGGTGCCACTCTTACATGAGCCCCGTGTTTGTGCCGCACACTTGTGTGGCTTAGCAAAGTTATCCAGCTACCTCGGTGCAAGGTGCAACCTTTTGCCCTAAAAACAATATTGTGAGGTGTTCAGAATAGACTGGAAATGAGTGGAAATGAATATTATTGAGGTTAATATAGCGTAGGAGCAAAAAAAAAACACCCAAATTCTGCGATTTTAGCAGTTTTTTTGCTTTTTAACAAAAAAATCAGAACCCAAAACCCAAAAAATCCAAACACAAAACACTTAGGAGGTGTTTTGCCAAAACCCATCAGAACCCAAAACCCGAAAAGTGGCCGGTGCACATCCCTACTATCTATACAGCCGCCGGGCACCTCGTCTAAACTTATGCCCCTGGTGGTACATGTTACTCCACCCTATTTATAGCCTTGGTCTCCTTATACACCTACTTGCTTACTTTAATTTACAGATCCTGTGTATTTCATTTGGTTGCTTAACTTTTACCAATGTGGCTCTTATTCGCACAATCCGAAAGACCTCCACATTGCTAATCTCTAAAAAACTCAAGTCTTACCTGTTTACCTAAGCATATCATTAATATATCTCTGCTTTCTCAATACCAAACGCAGAGCTCTCCATTGTGTATTTTGTTAATCTTTTGTTTATTTTGAATCGTGTTTTTATTCTGCAAAATGTAAAGTGCTTTGGGTCCTATTATTACACACTAAAAATGTCATAATTGTAAATGACACCATCTGCCTATATTGTTTCTGTTCATATACACAGTCTAGCGAAGTGTATCTAACATTACCTGCAATGTAAACATTTTCACTTTTCTGTGTGTAAGCATGTATTGTGTGCATTCCACATATATGCCCGCACCCCTCCCCCATGGTGTCATCTGTCTGATGTCAGCTGGTTCAAGCTCCAAAGCAAACATTTTTAATAAAAAGGATTATTGCTACTCTACGTTTATTAATATACATAAAATATTTACAAAAAATATATATTTATGGTATGTGTATGTGATCATCATGTAATAATTGACATACTTGACTGTTTTAATGAAACAAATAGTAAGCAGAATTGTATGTTCACCACAGTTTATGCACATATACAGTACACGCAAATGAAAAATATTCAACATAAATTTGTCTGGTTTCAGGGTAATAGATCTACAGTGTCCATGGAGACAGTCAATAGGTCTAGCCCAAAGGTCAACATGCAATATCTCAACAAGGTCAAAAGGCCAACAGGGTCAAAAGGTCGACATACAATAGGTCTTCAGGGTCAAAAGTTTGACGAAATAAGTAGGCGCATGGCAAGGTCTACATGAGTATTACATGATCTTTTTCTAAAGCAGGTTGTTCTTACTTTACCATCCATGTCGGCATAGAGGGAGAATATAATAGTGTGCTCAGTGTAACGAGCCACTGAGCCCAAGTCATGGCGAGAGAAATGAGCCATGCGAGGGAATGCATATTGGGAGTCCATGTTGACACTTGTCCACATTTTCATGTGTCTACCTTTTTCATGTCGAACTTTAGAACTGTCAACCTTTCTCACTCGACCTTTCCCATGTTGAACTTTTGACCCTATCGACCTATTGCATGTAGAACTTTTGAGGTTGACTTATCTACAAACTGTCTACCTAATAATCCACACACTTGCCAAAGCCAAGTCTCTACTAATTCCGTGGCAAAAGTCTTGCCGCATTGGAATAAAATTCATACAAATGCATTTATAACTGGCTTATATTTTAGAACACCTTCCATAAATAAATAACAAGTAATGTGTCCCCCTCAGAGTGTCAGGAGGTTGTTGTCCTTTACTTTTCCTTGTACAGGCTTACATTGGTGCCCACACTGTTGATAATAAAGTGGTGAATATTGCTGTATACTGCGATTCAAAATAGAGTTGATGTCCAAGTTGTGGGCAGGGCCGCCAACAGGGGGGTGCTGTGGGTACAGCTGTCCCGGGCCCCGGGCCTCTAGAGGGGTCCGGCAGCTGCCCAAAGCAACAGCGGCATGGTGCCACCCCCAACCCCCGCGGCCGCACACCACCTCCCGTACCCGGTGGCCCTCCAGCCATGCACGCACTATACACAGTGCAACCTGCAGAGCACAGAGCCTAGGACACAGAAGGGCTCTGCAGGTTGCACTGTGCAGATGCGTCGCCGCAGCTAGGTAAGTAATGGTACTCGTGGGGGGTGGGGGGCAGGCCGTAATGGTACTGGGGGGGTGGCCATAACGGTACAGGGGGGCGGACTGAAGGCCCCGTGATTCCTAGTGGCAGCCCTGGTTGTGCGGCCACTTACAAAATGTTCTTATTACACCATGATGCTGGTAACACACTGCTGTCCCTCTCACTATACTGAGGCATGTGTTAGCTTACTGAGAAACTGTCACAGTTGTAATACGTTTCCTATGCATACCTCTCAAATGTGCCGATTTTTCATGACAAAGTCCCTTTTTGGGGATTGTCCCATTGGATAGATGCTGTGCGCATGCGAACAGCACATATTCAGTGAAAGGCGGGGGGCATGGCCAGCAGCATACAGAGCACTGGCCATGCCTTTCCAACAGCACAGAAAAACAAAAAATAATTGAACATTCAACTAACATTTTGGGCTTTACAGTACCCACTGGACCGGTCTTCTGGTTGATTTTCAAATCTTTTTTCCCTATAGCTAAATAGAAAAAGTCCCTTCTTAAACCTTTGAGTGTCAACATCTCTGTGAGAGATGCGCTACATGTCCACTCAAAATACGAGCAGCTTATCATATGCAATCCATGCTTGGGATCTTGATTATACCACGTCCTAGGAAAGCACAATTATAATTTTACTTTTGTACCAGTGTTTTCCCTATTTATCACCAGCACATTACCTGAATAGATACCATTAATGCACAGAACTTCAGGAGTCCATGTTGCTTTTCCATTAATTACAAAGGTGATTATAGCACATACTGTAGTTGCCTACCCTCCTGCATTCTGTAGGAGACTACCTGAAATAACAGCAATCTCCCTCTCTCCCTCATTAGTCTAGCAATCTCCCTCATTTCACCTAGCCCACATTACACTGTTACATTTTTTGGGGGAAAAATTTATGAGAGAAAGATAAATTTACATTTAATCATCAGCAGCATTTCCTAGCACTTTAGCAAGTATAGTATCTCTTACTAACTGCTTTGGGGCTCATCTACATTTAGATATACGTCATTTTAAAATATTCCTCTTAGATGTAGCAGTACACACCCACACTTCCAGGTGCCACTTTCACAATCTCTTTTCACAATCTTTCCATATATGTAATTGGACATGCTCCTTTGGGTGGAGCATGACACGCCCCCTCAATGGGGCGCTGTGCAAAATTCTACTACCAACTATAATCTCCCTGAAACTAGTTTTCAAAAGTGGGCAAGTATGTTACAGCAGCATCTGCAAAAAGAGAAGTATTGTTTATAGGAGCAGGGTTTGCACAGTGAGCTTCACCATATATCCTAACTATTATCCATGGCATGCCTTCAGCTTCATCTCCGGCGTCTCCAGCGGTCCCAGGAGTGCATTGCGCGAGTTCCCAGGTGCGCCGGTGACATCACCGGTGCGCCTGGGAAGTCGCACAATGCACTTCTGGGACCGCTGGAGATGCTGGAGATGAAGCTGAAGGCCTGCCGTGGATGCCGGAGGACTCCATGGATGGCGAGGGACCATCGGGGACCCACCAGGGGACAGGTAAGTATGTAAAAAGAAATACTCCAAAAACCGTAAAAATCCCTTATCCAGAATGCTCGTGGTCCCGAGCATTTCAGATAAGGGATACTAGACCTGTACATACATTTTTGGAAACTTTATTTTTGAAGCTCCTGTACAGTAATAATTGAACCTTTGGAACTTGTACTTCGTGCATTTTTACACATATCTTCTAAGACTCATGCCATCCAGTCTTCTCAAGGAGTAGCTGACACCTCAATGTAATTGTAAAGGCCCCCATGCACTAGTTAGACTTATCTTAAGGGAAAGTCAGAACCGATTTTTCTTGAGCTCCCCCCAGCAGGGCTAACATCTGACTTGGCACTTGATGTGCCATTTTTTACATGCAGTAATTCGCATTTGATATATCGCATGTAAAAGAACTCCTGGGAGCTGCCATGGGAGTGCAAGGGAAGTCGGATGCGATACATTGCAGGTGCTAAAAAGCAAATGTGATGTGCCGCCGGGGAGTGCACATACGTTTTATGTTGACTGCAGCATGTCCTTTGACTAGACCTGATGCGTACGGGACCGCGCAATGGGTAAGATATAGATGGGGCAGGTCCCATCCTTGCCGCCAGGCCGCCATGGCGGAGGCTCTGGCGCTCCGATATTCTTCTTGCACCGGCGTCCGCCAAGGGGCGTGGGTGCACGCCATGCAATACAATCCGCCACCACTGGGTGGCTAATGCTCCATCAAGCTAGAGTCGGAGTGGTATACACATGTCAAACACATGCGATTTGGCCTGATTTCATCTGATTTCTTTGCCATATTCATCATAATTGGGGGAACTTAGGTAAAATCGCACCAGTGTATGGGGGCCTTAAGTGTTTATGTGTATTTGATACTTATGTGTCCAAAAATCTCCTTAAGAGTAATTCAGTGCATTTGCATCCAAAATATTTGTGTCCTTGGCAATCCTTTCCTACAATGGATTGATTTTGCAACAACTAATGTACAATAGTATTGAATAATTTTTATATACCAAATAATTTACCCTTACTGTTAAGCCCCCCATACACTACACCGTTGTATTGCATGCAGCCTCGCATGCTTTACCCCAGCAGGATAGCATATGATACACCATGTGGTGCTTTTGCTTTTGCATACAATGTATTGTATGCAGGATCGGACAAATTCTCCTGGCAGCCATGACAATCTCTGGATCCAATCATCTTGAAATCGTGAAAAAAAAGGCCATATTGTATAACTTTATTGGAAGCATGGGCAGATTCGGGGGGGGGGCACCTGGGCACGTGGCCCCCCCCCCATAATTTCATTGTATCTGAGGACCAGTGCTTTCCAACGAGCCCAGCCCCGTGTCTCTAGACCCCCCGGAACCGGAGATATCGCCTGGCAAAGCTGTAACGTTTTTCCCCATAGGATAATATGGGACCCGTTAATTCCGACCCCCACCCGGTACTGACGGCTGCCAGTTCCCCCCCTGTGGTTGATCTCATTCAATTCCAAATCACAGGCTGGTCCATATCGGTCAATTGGTTCCAGAGATATTGTGGGGAAAACTATTTTTTTTATTTTTGAAATGTAATTTCATGGCTGTTCAAGGACACGCCCCCTGTTGAGTGGCCACACCCCCTTTTCCCGAGTGCGCTTTCTGTGCACGCACAACTACTTCCTTCAATTTTGTTCGCCATGGTGGGCATGCATACTTTAAATGCCAGGGCCTATTTTTAATCCCATTCCCACCCTCTCTCTGCCGCTCTCTTAGCATGTACACTGGTACCACTAACACCGCCCCTCCCCCACCCAAACCCTCTTTTATCATGGTGCCCCCCTGTCATTTTATCCTGGATCCGCCCCTGATGGGAAGCTTTAAATAGTAATACTACTACTGCTGTACTGTCTCCTTAATGTGCATACATGCTGGGTACTAGGACCCAGGGAAGTCTATCCTCCAATCTGATGTACTGTAGCAATATTGTAGATTCTTTTTTGTACAGTATACTATGTAAAAAGAGATGTGATGCAGACACAAGTTATCCACTGACATGAGTATATATATATATATATATATATATATATATATATTTATATTTTATACCTGTATGTCTGCATAAACAACACCTGCAAATACATCATTCCCAACACATACTGTACCAAATATGGACCAAAGGTTTCAAATTTAGTGGGCAAGAATACAATACTTTTCTTCTCAGGAGTTACCATTAGCGATTGCAACATTTAAAGTAATGTAATGTTGTTATGTTGTTCTGCTAGTGAGTATTCCAGTTCTGATGATTGATATTGCTACCTTGCCAAAATATATAGTATGTGTTCATTTCTTTCATCTGAGAAATATAAATTCTTCGCTAAGGTAAGGAATTTAAAGCAATTTGCTAAGGAAAGTGATTAATCGGCAACTCCATTATCTCAGTTTCTAAAAATAAAAATTGTATACTGTATACAAAAAATATGTAAGCACAGAAAGTGCAGCTAATATAGTCCAACATCTATGATGATAGTTATGCTGCACTAGAAACAAATTATGGTGTTCAGAAAGTTTGAAGGACTGAGATGAAATGCATTATACGCAACAGCAAATTTGCCTGTCAAGTTTTTTTTTTATTACTACTTGTTTCCATTTATTTTATTCTAAATCTCATATTTGTGACGCTATTGCCTTCCAACAGGATATTCCAGATCAGAGCATACTGATTTACAGCTTCAATCAACAACTGACAATTGCAATCCCTGCTAAGTGAGCGCTGCTCCATACCAGGTATTTCACATTTTCATAAGTCAAAACATATCACCCTAAAGTAAAGAGGTTCATTCGCACAAACCAATTTTTCTGAAATCAACCAATATCAAGACCTTCTAAATGCAAGTTCACAGACAAAAAGTAAAAAAAATAAAAATAAAATAAAAGACACGCTTGAACAGACAAGTGGATGGCGATGTTCTTGTTTCAGTTAATATTTATTTTATCTTTCATTTAAATCTTCTGCCTTTCATTTCTTGAGGTATTTTTTTTTCCTTTTTCTTCCAAAAATAACCTGTTTTATTAATGGTAATGTTCAAAATATTTTAAGATAAAAAAAAAAAACATATTTTAAACAAAAAAAATTGCAATGAAGTTGTACAGGTCCAATCTCCCTTATCCGTATATATTCCAAAACTTTTTTTTTTCATATTTACCTCGTCCCCCTAGTCAACAACGGCCATCGGAATCCTCTTCATCAGCATCCACGGTCCCAAGGATGCATTGCCCGAGCGCGCCGGTGACGTCAGCAGCACACCCCTGGGAAAGGAGATGCCGCTAAAGAGGATTTCAAAGGCTGTCTTGGATGCCAGGGGACACTGTGGACATTGGGGGACCATCGGAGACGACCAGGTAAGTATGAAAAATAAATATTCCAAAATCTGCAAGAATCCCTTATCCAAAATGTTCGTGGTCCCGAGCATTTCGAATATGGGATACTCAACCTGTACTAGTTTGAAATACATAAAAAAAATTATATTTACAGATGTTTCCATTTTGGGCCTAATTCAGCAAGAATCATATATGCCAAGCTGATAGCAGTAGCTTAGTTTATATGATCTATAGCTATGCAACCATACCACCTCCTGCCCGTATTTGTGATTGCTAGAAATGCCAATGGTCTCAACATGCCCAGAAAACTTGGGCGATACGCTCCTGTTTTTGCCTCCGGCCGCCTCTACCCGGTTTTTGTAATTTTTTCCAATGTTTAACCAATATTAGATCTTAAAGAAAAAACTATTTGTGTGAAAACATACTGGGTCAGCGAAACCTGTATTTTTGCCACCGTGCCCCGAAAAGCTTGACAGCACCTTTAGCGTAACATCTGCATGCCTCCCAACTTTTGTCATGGTGAAATCGGGACCTGCCACGGCAAATGTGTGACCATCCCAAAAAAGGGTGGGTTTACCTGGTTGGTGGGCATGGCCTCTGGTGGATGGGGCATGGCCTAGCGCCACGACCCCCGTTTTCACCATTTTCAAAAATGGCTTCCTCCCTTCCTGCACTGAAGAGATGACAATATCTCTTCGAGGGTGATCTCCGACTCCCCCCAACTGAGCCTCCCACCAGCGAGACATTGCCACCCGTGGGAGGGACAGCGGGGCACAAATAGTGGGACTGTCCCGCTGTAATCGGGACAGTTGGAGGTATGCATCTGAGTCCCTGCACTCATGTGACTGTCACTTCCATGTATTCTTCTAATGTTCCGGTATTTCTCTGATATCCCTAATCCTAATCCCTCTTTTAAATTCTTTCCTTATACAAAGCTAATAATAACGACAACAACAATTATAATAATAATAATAATAATAATAATAGATAAATAGATAGATAGTACTAAAAAATAGGTTGCAGTGCTCAAAGTACAATATACTGAAAATGTTTCTTCTATAACTAAATTGCATCCCATACTATTACTTGGTATTTCTTGTCCTGTCTCGGGAGCATTTTATTCCACCCTCCCTTTGTAAAATTCTTTTGATTTGCACAGCACGAACCTCATTATTTTCAACTCTTAAATTATCCACAATCATCAGAACAGCACTGCAAAACTGCTAGGCTGAGAAGGAATTGGACAATGTTAATAACAGAATAATTGTACAATGTAGGAAGCATTATATTACTATTAAGAGAATATACTGTGTTATAATATCTGTGGTATGTGGTTTTCCAATTAAAACTAGGCCTTTTGGTTTGGTGGTGATTGACATGATAAATTACAGCATACTGGGATATAAACACATCCCACTGTGGAGACCTCGGAAAATCAGATATACTGTTTATGTTTTACCACAAATGTAACTGTGAGACTCTCTTTGCATTCATTGTCAGGCTGGCAAAAGAGCAAGGAGTCATTCTGTACTGGGGTTTTCTGCATGCTGTCAGTGAGTAAAGGGGAAACCTTCTAGAGAGATAAAGGGCCTTATTCAGACCTGATCGCTAGGCTGCGTATTGTACCCAACACCACCCCGCTGAATGTATGCTCCCATCACCGGTGTTTCTCCTTGTACGAGAACACATCCCCCTTGCATGTGGCCAAAGGGGAGAGAAATAATTTGATGGTCGCCATTTGCAGCCGTGCACAGGGGCAAGTTTTCACTCTGGTTGGGAGGCTGCTAACTGATGGCTGGGCTCAGAAAAGTTGCTGCCCAGCAGTCAGATTTGAATTACCCCCAATGTAACATATGTATAATTAAACACATGATGGTGACCCTGTCTACTTATACCAGATTGATGCACTGCTGCTGACCAGCCAGGGTTTAAAAAAAAAAAAAACAATGAAAATGGCATTACAGTAGGCCTAGTAAAGGTGAAATACATGCTATTGTAAAAATATTTAACTAGCTAGGCTCTTAATACTACGAAGACTTAGCTATACATTAGCAAATTAATGCAGAACTACAATGCTATTCAAATCAATGTTAGAAACTATGGGCCAGGTGTATCAAGCTTCAAAAAGTAATAAAATGGAGAGTGATAAACAACCAGCCAGTCTCAAACCCTGGTCAGTCTGCGAATGTGTCCCTTATCTTTGTGATGGTCCTCCTTGCGTCGCACAAAGTATGAAGTATGAAGACAGCCAGAGAAGGCTAGCCTTCTCCGGCTGCTTGCAGGCATTCCCCAGCTGTTGGGAGGGAGGGCTGCTGACATCATTAGCGGCCCTTCTTCTTCCCATGGCCTTCGCAGTGCTGAGTAAGTCTAGACTTATTCAACTGTTGCAAAAAGGGGGGAATCCATTTGATGGTAAGTGATTCCAAATGGATTTCCCCTTGTGTGCATGACTGCAAATGCATTTACAGCCATGCACATGGGTGGTATTTCAATCAGGCGGGGCAGTGTGAGGTGGGACCTTTATCTACTTCAGGGTTGGCCAAACAAACAGAGGCGAAGAACCAAAAAATTGGTTCTGGTAAGACCTAGGCCCTTATTCTGGATCGGACGGTACGGCCCGCGTGCGGCCGTACCGCCGATGCTTTTATTCTGCACATGCGCAGAGGTCAATCTGCGCATGTGCAGCCCCCTTCGCCGCAGACGTATTTCGTCCGCCGCAAAGGGGGCGTATAGGGGCGTGAGGGGCTTCATACCCTCATTTCCCTATGTGTACGCCCCGCGTTTCATGGGCATTCCCATGCAAACGCGGGGCGTATGCATGGTAATGAGGGTATGACGCAACTCATGGGGGCGGAAAGCTGACGTCGCCGGATGTCAGCTCTCAGCCCCCATACAAGCTAGCACACGGACGATTGTCCGTGTGGTCTCAGCTTGCGGGAGCTGCTGGGGCGTGCGGACCTGCCTTCGATGGTCGACGACCATCGAATGCAGGGGGCAGCTCCCACCATGGTGGAGGCGTACGCCTCCACCATTTTTATGCGGATCGCCAGCCGTCCGTGTACGGACGGCCGTGGCGATCCGTCTCGTGGGCGGGGATTGGTTTGTGCGGCCGAAACACCGTGTGCGGCTTCGGCCGCACCAACCAGAATAAGGGCCAAAGAGCCGATACCATGCCAAAGTGGGTGTGGCCTGGCTCACAAAAGGCCACACCCCATTTTAAGTGGGCACACACAAAAGGTATGGGCACGCTGACACACACACAAAATGTTTTGGCGCACTTACAAACACACAGATACATTTTAAGGGCACACACACACATAAATTGTAAAGGCACCCTGAGACACACACATATAAGTTGTAAGGACATACACCCCCCTTCCCACTCCCACCACCAAGAATTCCTCTGTACTGCAGTGCTTAGTTGGTGTCCCCAGGCAATGGACTAGGAGCAGTCAGTGGGGCCTGCATATCCTGCAGAAGGACTTGGAGAAGGTGTATGCACAGTTTTGTGTGGGCGGGCCGGACGGAGCTGTGCGGGATGCAGCGGCTGAGCCGGGTAGAGACAGCTGGAGTGCTTCATAATCCATCACCGCAGGACTGGGAGCTTTAAGTGGCCAGGCAGGATGATCCTGTGCACGATGCGGCAGGTGTGAAGTGGGATCGGCGTCGAAAGAGATCCTTCTGATATGCTGCCAGCGGTGGTGGTCACATAAGAAGGAGCTGAGACACATTCACTGACTGCCCTGTCCTAGCGTACTAGCGCATGCGCCAGCCACTGGTCCTCTCCTTGTGCTCTTACTGCTGTGTCCCGGTGGTGCTGGCCTAGGACAATTTGAATGCCGAGCCGTAGTTTGGCCACCCCTGATCTACTTGATGGGCTCTGAATATTCGTAGCCCAGTGAGGAGGTCTGAATCGGCCACATTATAGAGATGTTACATTATACTGTACAGGACTATTGCATTCACTACAGTGTATTACTGGTGTTAATCTACTACATTATCATGCATGCACTAGCATTATGTAATATGATTATTTATACAGTATCCCAAATCACACTGGGCCAGATGCACTAAGCTTCAAAAAGTGATAAAATGGAGAGCGATAAACAACCAACCAATCACCTCCTGCCTGACATTTTTCAAACACAGAATGTGACATGGCAGGTAGGAGCTGATTGGCTGGCTGTTTATCACTCTCCATTTTATCAATTTTGAAGCTTAGTGCATCTGGCCTACTTAATACAATCATCCACCAAGCCTCTGTGGTGGATGGCCAAACTGCTAATCAGGTCACTGCTGTACAGAATCATGACTAAAGCACTAGGACAGGGGTTCCCAAACTTTTTTGAATCAAGGCACCCTATGTCATCAAAATGTGTTCAATTCAGGAAAAAATATAAAAGTAAGTGTATTGTGTTTATATGTCACAGGTATCTGGTGAGGGACAGGATTTGCTTCTGTTTGTCCACATATATTATGATTGGCAGCCAATAGCACTGCTTTTGCCTCTTACATTGCACATAACTAATATGAATTGATCCTGGTCCACCCACCCAAGGCATCCCTGTAAGTGTCCTGAGGCACCCCAGGGTGCCTAGGCACACAGTTTGGGAACCACTGCACAAGGAACATCTTTTTGTATTTTCTTTCTTGAATAAATGCTGGGTATATAAGCTACAATGTCAGATATCAGTCAATTGCCCATAAAATGCAATGTCTTCTAAGTTTAAAGTCGCAATATTGGGCATTTTATACCCAACATTGGCTGACCGACAGGCATTTCCCCTGTTTTCTCACAAGGGAAAGAATAGGAGAAATCATAGGCCGGGTGATTATCGATAGGCTGCACATGCGTACAGAATGTAGTGCACATGCATGAGGACATCCTGCAAATAAAATCCTGCTACTGTACTTGTTTGATTACTTGCTTTTCGCAGGACCGTCCCTTTTTTGAGACGGTCCTGCATCCCGCCCAGGGCTGGCAGTGTCCCATGGTGGGGGTGGGCAGTTGATAATCCCCCCTGCCCGGAACTGCAAGCAGCTGTGAATAGACGCTGTGCACATGTGCACATGATCTATGCCTGGAGAGAGAGGGGCTGGTTGGCATGGACAGCAGCTCACAAAGCCACTGGCCATGCCCCTCACAGTGGCAAAAATTTTGCGTGGCCTTGTGGGTGCATCTCAAGCATAGGCCATGCCCCCCTGCTGATAGGTCACGCCCCCCTGTTCTTCGTAAGTTGAGAGGTATGCAATAACTACTCTACATAAGATGACATTTGTGCTAATGTGTAAATTGTACATACTGGATGACCCTGTCTAAAATCTGTTTACAGTCTAGTAAAATGTCATATTGCAATTTTGCCCCAACCCTTCAAATTTTTAAGTTTATCATTCTTTATTTATATCACTGCCTGCGGCACACTCAAAATGAACTGACACCTCTTTTGTGTCCTATGCTATATCTACTTACAAATTCTTGACTTAACTAAAATCTCTGTGTAGGCATTTGTGTATAAGTTTTGCCCTGTGATGTGTACTTGCAATCCTCAGATGACCCAAGAAATCATGTCACGCACAAATACATACCGCCTGTCAACATTGTTTGTTTCCTGTGAGTCGTACTTTTTTGTTATAGCATTATACAATGATTCAACTATTTTAAAAGAAATGGTGTAAATGATTTCTTTAAAAAAAGGAAAACCCTACCAGTATTACCACATACTTAAGCAAACATGAATCTGATATAATTTATCATATTACAGGCTCACTAGATGCACTTTAACTCAAATAGAGAAGTACCTTAGATAACCCCATACTAATATGATCATCAACAGCTTTTGTGTCAAGCGAAAGGAATGGGAGTAAACCTTTTCAGTTTGTTTCACACATTCAAAAACCACAAAAACAATATATGTACAGTAGTTGAAATTGTTCTCTCTTCTTTCTTTCTTTCTTTCTTTCTTTCATTCTTTCTTTCCTTTTCATTATACAGATGGAGCCGGCTCCATCATTGCAGGGGCTGGTGGTGGATTCGCCACGCGCCATCCTCCACCAGACTTTGCAAGAGGACATGAGCACACGAGATGCGCGTACGCCCCCTTACAACGGAGCGCCACCGCCGGTCCCCGCTATGTTCCCCGCCACGTTTCCCCCCCTCCACGCTCCCCCCCCCCCCCCCCCCCCCAACGCTGCCCATCTCCCTGAAGCGGAGACGGGCAGGGTTCCCGTCCCCTGTCGACAGTAAACTGGGACGCGCGTGCGTGTGGGACGCTCGCGTGTCCCAGTCAGAGGTAGCTTCCGCTGGCCAGCGGGGGTGGTCTGGCTTGCGAGTGGCGATACATCTGTACGTATTTTTTATATGGTATTTTAAGTTATTCAAGGAATAAGCAATGGATTCCATTAAATTGCCAATTTTTATAATAGAAAACTCAGTTTTAACACTATTCTCTGAGTTTATTCTAACAAAATCTCCCTCATGGAATAGGTACAAACTGATGTTCTTTAAACGCATATCCAGTGAGTCACTGAAATTATTATTATTATTATTATTATTATTAAAAGCAGGGGGCAGGGCAGTAATGCAATTATCAGGGTGGCAGAGATATATTCTAAGAAAAGTACATGAGGAGAGACGGCCCTGCTTGTGAGAGCTTACTTTCTAAAGAGATGGGGCAGACAGACCAGAATGACACAGAAGCTGGCGTCAGCTGCCCGCGTCATCAGTCACCCGCGTCATCAGTGAATTACCATTTCATGGGAATGCTTATGAAATGCTGGGTGTTCCCATGGTCGCGACTGCTGGCCACTGGCCCACACTCCCTGTCCGCAGTGCTGTGTGTGAGTGACTGGCGAATTGTCAATTTGCACCAAGCGGCTGCACATGTGCATAAAAGAATATGCACATGCGCAGTCGCCAAACATTGCTTACCATTAAAAATTAGCAACGGGGATCACTAACCAGAATAACTTCCAAAGTCTTACTTAGGGCCCAATTCACACCATCACCCTGGGCGACTTGCGTTCAGAGGCCAGTGAGCAGGTTAACGCCATCCTGGTGAATGCCCCTGAGCCCCCCAGCCACGCCCATGTCCAGGGCTGTGAACGGATGTGCACATGTACACATACTTTCACATGCAGCCACACAGAGGGGAAATCATGTGATGGTTACTTACCATTGAAGGATTTCTTCTACTCTACCCGGCACTCGCAGCTTCCCCGTGACTCAGGAGCTGGGTGCTTGTATGGACGCTATTTCTATGGGTGCACCCAGCATTTTTGTGAGCACACTCATGAAACGCCGGGAATCCACCCTGGATAGACCCCCCACTTGTCAGTCACCCAGCGTACGCCCAGCGAAGGCTACCCTTTGCGCGATCGCACGCAAAGGGTCCCCGTGAATGCACACAGGGTATGGTACGCATGTGTATATCAATGTTCAGATGGGCTGCGAATTCACAGCCCTCCAATCGGGTCTGAATCAGGCTCATTGGGTAAAATTGTGAGAGATTTGTTGAGAAATCACCAGGTTTTTTTTAAGTGGCAATCATTTACACTGCAAAATCAAACTGGTTTTGCTGTCGAAATGATTGCCGCTTAAAAAAAACATGGAGATTTCTCAACAAATCTCTAACTTTTTAATCTCTCTATTAAATGTCACCCTTAGTATCTATCCAGGTTTATAACCAGTGGAACTAATACATTATTTTTGAATTCCCTAATAAGCGCTTTAAATAAAAAAAAATAGGTACACACAGGGATTGATTTGAAATCTTTATTATTCACACATCTTTATTTCTTTATACTCTGTACTCTGTGATCGCATGCGATTTGCGTGCGATGCGATCGGCTGGCAGGGCTGCCGTGAAACTGCACAAGTACCATCGCATCGCACGCAAATTGCATGCGATTGCATGCGATGTGATAATACACAAGTACCGAATAAACTATTGATTTTGTAATCTATTCTGTGAAGGAATGAATGTGTCCTCTTCAATTGGTTTCTCTTGTATCTTTCTATTGTATTGCACTTTTTATAAACCATTGGATGGCACCAAGGGCCTGATTCAGACCTCTACGCTAGGCAGCGTATATTCTTTGCCTAGCAAGCAGGCAAACGCCACCCCACCGAACACCCCCCACACACACACCTGCCGAGAGAATCCCCACACTAGCACACTTCACTGAGCTGAGCCTTGTGTCTCAACTCATTTCAATGAATCGTTTTGGCCGTGACTACTAGCATGCAAGTGGATGTGTATGCTTACACATCCACTGGCATGTGCTGCTAGGAGAAGAAATTATTCGAGGGTCACAATAGGCGTGCGCAAGGGGGGTGCACAGGCACCTCCTAATGACCCCCAGCACAATTGCAGGCAGCACCTCCTATGACCGGCAGTGCCCCCTCCCCCGGCCGGCTAGCAGTTGCTGCGCTAGGCTGGCCTGGCTGACTGGGCTCCTTCAGGCTTCAGCAGTCAGCACGAGTCTCTTCAAAAGGGGGCGGGGCCATGGGGGTCCGTGATTAGGCCACGCCCCCTGCAATTTCCTGTGCCCGGGTGGACTAGGGTAGCTGAGCTGCAGGCTGGCTCCTGGCTGAAGATGTGTGCAGAGACTGGGGACCAGTGAGTAAGTGTGTGTGAGTGTGACATATATTGTGATGGAGTTGGCTGTGTATGAGAATGTAGTGAGGGGAACAGGGGGCCTAATTCAGGATTGCTCACTAAGCAGCAATCTTTTGATGCTTAGCAAGCAGAACACCTCCTGCCGAACCCCTGTGTAATGTGAATATGGGTCAGTATGTGCTAATATTATTCACTACGCTCTGTGTAAAGTGAATATGGGTCACTATGTGCTAATATTAGTCACTTTGTGCTGTGTAATATGAATATGGGTCACTACATGCGAATATTGGTCACTGCGCCCTGTATAATGTAAATATGTGTCACTATGCGCAGTGTAATGTGAATATCGGTCACTATGTGCGAATATTGGTCATTACATGCTGTGTTATGTGAATATCGGTCAATATTGATCACTGCGCACTGTGCAATGTGACTATGGGCCCAAGCGCTGTGTAATGTGACATTTACCGCTGCTCTGCCGGACCGATGATGAGGTAAGTAGAATCAAATGGGTGAACAGTGTACAGCGTGTGGGGCCCCCAGCGACATTTATGTGGTAGCATATGTAATAGCCATTACAGTGTGTGATATAATATGTAATTGGCATTATGGTGTGTGGCATAATGTGTAATGGGCATTATGGCATAATGTGTAATGGGCATCACGGTGTGAGGCGTAATGGGCATCACGGTGTGAGGTGTAATGGGCATCACGGTGTGAGGAGTAATGTGTAATGGGCATGGAATAATGTGTAATGGGCATCACGGTGTGAGGTGTAATGGGCATCACGGTGTGAGGCATAATGGGCATCATGGTCTGAGTCATAATATGTAAGGGGCATCATGGTGTGAGGTGTAATGGGCATCAGTGTGAGGTGCAACATGTAATGGGCATCACAGTGTGTGGCGTAACATGTAACTGGCATCACAGTGTGAGGTGTAACGGGCATCACGGTGTGAGGCGTAATATGTAATGGGCCTTACAGTGTGTGGCATAATGTGTAATGGGCATTATGGCATGTGGTATACTATGTAATGGGTGTGTGACGTGTAATAGGCATTACGTTGTAAATTTTTGGCACGCGCCTTCAGCACGCACTGTCCCTATTATCCCTATTTTACAAAAATTTGTCAACCCCTGGCATAATGTGGAATGTCCATTACTGTGTGGCATTATGTTTGATGGGCTTTATGGTGTGTGGCATTATATGTAATGGGCATTATGCTGGGTGGCATTATGTGGAATGGGAATTACTGTGTGTGGCATTATGTGTGATAGGCATTATAGTGTGTGGCATTATGTGGAATGGGCATTATGGTGAGTGGCATTATGTGTAATGGGCATTACAGTGTGTGGCATTATGTGTAATGGGCATTACTGTGATAGGCATTATGTGTGATAGGCATTATGGTGTGTGGCATTATGTGTAATGGGCATTATGGTGAGTGGCATTATGTGTAATGGGCAGCACAGATATTGTAATGGTTAACATTACTGCCTCACAGCCCTGAGATCATGAGTTACATTCCCACCATGGCTCTAACTGTGTGGAGTTTGTATATTCTCCCCGTACTTGCGTGGGTTTACTCCGGGTATTCTGGTTTCCTCCCACAATCCAAAAATATACTGGTAGGTTAATTGGCTCCCAACAAAAATTAACCCTAGAATGTCTGTGTGTGCGTGTATATGTGTTAGGGAATATAGATTGTAAACTCCACTGGAGCAGGGACTGATGTGAATGTTCAAATATTCTCTGTAAAGCGTTTCGGAATATGTGTGCGCTATATAAGTGTGTGGCATTAGGTGTAATGGGCATTACAGTGTCAATTTTTGGAGCGTGCTTCCGGCGCACTTTCCCTGTTTCTGGTGTGTCTGGTGGGAATGATTAATTCTGAAGCCCATATACATAAATAAGTCACCTTCTATTTAGTTTGCATTGGTGCCCAGTAGGCGGTGATGTACACGCCCCTCCAATGGTGCACCCCCTAATAAAATGGGCTGCGCACACCTATGAGGGTCACACAAATCGCATGATTTCTCCAGCCTTCACTCTGAAAAGTAAGTCTATACTTAGTTTTCAGATGCCAGCTATCCGGTGAATTGGGGGCGGGTGCTGACATCATGTGACATCAGCCATCCACCCCAAGTAGGCATGGACATGCCTGCATTCACAGGGGTATGCCCAGGGATTCTATGGGTGCACCCATAAAATGCTGGGTGGTCCCCTGCATTTGCCCCCTGTCAGCCCATCCTGGAGCGAACGTCCCAGCAAGTGTGAAACTCACCATAGGTGTTCTCTCCGGGAGTTTGCACATGCGAATATTAGCGCATGCCCAAACCCCAAACATAAGCCAGGGTAGCGAATTCGGCCCACACCGAGTGGATCTAAATCCAAGTTACCATTAAAATTGTAATATACTTGGAAAATGAAGTTCAAACAAACTCATAATATAATCCCGGAGCGGGAACCAATTATCTATATAGACCACCTTGAGATTATACGAAAACCCCACAATCTATGATTTGTTGGAATTTTTTAAATAGTGCCTGTGTACGAATAAACAATTTTATACGTTAAGAGGCTGTAGGAAAATATATCCTTTTTCCATCCAACCCTTGTTTTAAAAGAGTTAATCAGGTGCTCATTTAAAATAGCAGAAACAAAATTGTGTCCAATCTCTTCTGAGATCAAGAGCAGGTGCCAGGGATATATAAGCCACTTTCTGGAATCCCAATGACATCACATTACATAAACCATGGCCAAGAATGCATGTGATATTATGCCACAGATATGTCTCAGGGACTTTTCCCAGTAGAGGGCAGTCTTAGGACAGTGAAGGAGACACCTGATGCTAACACCAATAGGACCTTGTAAACTGAATGCAATGGAATGGAAGTAGCATAATTGCAGTAGATCCAGTTTACGCTGAATCATCTAGTCACGAGTAAAGTGTAATAATAATGGTAATAGCAAAGGTGACAAAGTAAACATAAAGACATTAGTTATTGTTATATTCAGGAGATCTAGCTGACACATGTAGGAAAATGATGAGGTTTACAGTACATTGAATAGAAAGAAAAATATGAATTACAGTATGGCAGTAAACAACTAATTTGCAACTGGTCCCAATACCAGAAGTCTGGAATTGCGTCTGCTACAAGAGGATCAGTTTCAGTGTTGTGTCTTCCCAGTGGCGGAACTTGTGGGTGGGGAGGTGCAAAAATATAATTTGCCCCTCCCCCGACTCCACCCCAACCCTAGTTCACAATATGAAGCACCACAGTGGGTTGAAGGGGAAGACAGATGGTGACAGGGAGAGGCTAGTGGAAACAGATGGTGGCACTGAACCTGCTGCACCAATGGTATTTCTGCCTCTGCTGAGTTAGGGTCACAAAAATCTGCATGCTCCTATCAGATTCTTATAGTCCCATTCTAAATAACTTTTTTGTGGGAGAAAAGGTGATTTATGATTGGGACCCCCAGAAAGTCAACCTTACCACTTTATATAATACCAATACAATGAGCCCTCTGCTCTTTATAACAAACCACACTCGCCAAACTCTTTCAAATGAACCTTATTGGATAGAAGGCTACCCAGAAAATATTATTTTATTCTTTTTTGACATGTTATAGTTTACATAGAAAAACCCTGGCAAATATATACTCACACACTACCTACAGCTGCTAAGTGATCAACATTAGAGGCCAGTCTCAAGTATTGTCTTGTGCTGGTGGCCACTATAAATGTCTTTTGTGAAAGGAGTATGGAATTATTATTTTTGTTTATTAAGCAGTAAATAAAGTTTCAGGAACTATATTTATTTAATAAAAGTGTCAATAAACATAGCATATATTTGTTTTATACAAGTTTTCAATAAGCTTCCATCCATTTTACTGCAGTAGCTTTAGGGTTCCAAAACTAGTTAAGTACCCTTCCCAATAGAGAGTACCAGATAAGCCCTAAGTCTTTTTATCATGAGACTGGTATCCGTTTGATAGTTCATTGGGGTGTAAGTCAATACCATATTGTTGACATGGAATATTGACCATGTAATATTGGCAACCATTTAACACTGTTGACCTTAGTCATTGTTGTCCAATAACCTGTGGATTTAATGTCCCTGTTGACCTACAAATAGAGACCCTCTCATTCATTGTCAGCGCTCGCCAGCATGTCCCTGCTGGTGAGCGCTGGCAGTGAGGGACTCCACTAGACTGGGACGTGCGAGCATCTCACATGCACGCGCGTCCCAGTCACTAGGGAGTGGGACCCTGCTCGTCTCCGCTTCAGGGAGACGGGCATGGTTAGGGGGGTGCAAGGGACAGCGGCGACCATCGGGACAGCGCTGCAAGCCCCCTTCCGGCGGATGGTGGGCCTGACAGCTGGCAGGGGCTGATGATTCTATCACCAGCCCCTGCAAGCATGAGACCAGCTCCATCTGTATCCACTGTAAACCAATTGGAGTAGACTCATGTTAATGTTGATCTATTAATCCACACCCATTAAAGGAATGCAGAGTTTATTCTAGAGATATGCAGGTTCGGATTTACACAGATGTACCCAGATCTCAAAACAGGATCTTATTAGCTATTGGCTCCAAAGCATGTGACAGCCGGATAGCCAATAAGATCCCTTTTTGAGATCCAGTTAAATCCGGATAAGTCAGAACCTGCACATCTCCATGGAATATCCTGCCTTTGGTGATGAGAACTTTTGTTGCAATTATACAGTACATCCTTCATTTATTTTATCTGACTTATATCTGAACAGTGCTGCTCATGTGAAATCAGGGTGTAACTACTGAAGTCAGTTATCTATTTACTGGGAATTTAATACCCCCATCTAGATTTATAAAATCATTGTGAAATATGTTGAAATTATTATATCCCAAGTCAAGTTTCAAACTATATTAAATTGATCCACTAACTTCATCTGAAGCTCCCTCGCTATTGACATTACTTATGTTGTTTCCTCAAACAAAGTAATGGATAATTGAACTATATTTTAGAGTTGTAGGAGCAAAGTTGTTCATGCAATTTTTCATATTGCTCTGTGAGTGATGTGGGTAAATTTAAAATGCCTATCCAGATCAAATCTATAAGTTCTATACAGTATGTGTGTGTGTGTGTGTGTTACATTCAAAAGGGGATGCACTGTAGTCATAAGGTCAGCATTTATAATGTTTACATCAAAATGTTTAAATGGCTACATTGAACATGTTAGTATATGCAGAATGTTCACAACATCAAAATCTTTCATGTTGACATGTGGAATGCTGATATTTTGCATGGACCAGGAAGGTGAGGTGTGTGTGTGTGTGTGTGTGTGTGTGTGTGTGTGTGCATGCGTGTCCCAGTCAGGTGGAGCTCCTCTTCACTGGCGCTCGCCAGCGGAGGCATTCTAGTGAGCCTCAGCGCTAGCTGAGAGGTGCTCCATCTGCTGGTGTTCAACGAGCATCCAATATCCGCCATTAGTGCAGTGGGATTTACACAGTTGATTGACGTACTGTGTGCCCACTCTGGATTCAATTTCACTAGACAAGCAATTCCCAGACTGTACAAGGGACATTTTAAAAAATTGTCAATAGTGTCCTCACTCAGAAATGCTTAATATTAGAATTCCCTTACCACATGTATTATTGTATGCAAACACATTAATTGTAGGGATAATTTATGATGTTAGCGGAGGCTAATTTTATTCCATAACATGACAGGGGCATGCAGGAGATGCTGTCAGCGGCCCGAAAAGGGTGGTTAATCTGTTGAAACAAGATTTTGGCCACTGTACTTATTCCCAGGTATTGTAAACCTGTATCTTTGTTTCTGATGAAAACATATCTGCAGAGGTGCAAAGAGCTGTTGGTGAGAAAATTGTCAGCTCAAGCGGAACGTGACATGGCAACATCTACTTCTTTCAACTGCCGGAGAAAACTACATTTTCAAAACACACCTGCTACAATGACGGACATGTCTACTGTCACTGCATAAGATGTTGTCTCTATTGAAAGAATTGTGGAGCATTATTTCGTTTTCATTGGCAGTATCCAACTAGGCATGTTAGATAGTCCATTTATTATTATTTAAAGTTTCTTAAATAGCACATCATAGTAACAGACCGATATAGAGGTAGGAGGGCCCTGCTTGCAAGCTTACAATCATGTAATATATTGGCATGAATAAGATGCAATATTTCAGCTGGACCTTGCACAAAGGACCTTTTTTTTTACTCCAGTGTGTCTACTCTTCATTGCAATTACAGCACCACCCCTCTCACACAGTGCTCGAATAACTCTCCAGTTGAAAATGTAATGTGAAATTTACAACAGCACCCCTCTCCCGTCGGACTGAAAATATACAGCAGTGTCAATGGACTGGAATTATAATGCAGTATCACTGGACTGGACTTTAATGGCAGTACCACTGGACTTTAACAGCAGTACCACTGGACTTTAATGGCAGTATCACTGGACATTAACGGCAGTACCTATGGACTTTAACGGCAGTACCACCGGGCTGGAATTATGCAGCAGTATCACTGGACTGGACTCTAACGGCAGTACCACTGGACTGGAATTTAACAGCAGTATCACTGGACTAGACTTTAACAGCAGTAGCACTGGACTGGACCTATACAGCAGCACCAATGGACTTATGGCAACACATGACACCAGCACTAGGTAGCACAGGACACCAGTAATAGGCAGCACAGCAGAACTGGATTGGACTACACCAGGTCACCACCCCCACAGAACACGACAGACCACCACAGCACCAGAGACCCATCCACCTACTTCACTCTCCAATGTTGGAGTGAAAGATGTCACAGACAGCGTGGGACTAATATCGAGTCCGGATCTCGCGAGATTGGATGCAGGATGATGACATTTTTCCATGTTCTGAGCTCTGAGTCTGGTTGGGAATACCCGAGCAGTGCTTGGGTCTGGGCTCGGATTGGGGGTGTCTGGGTGTATTCGGATTCCCAAAATCCAAACTCGCTCACCCCTACTCAAAAGCACATAAAATTGTATTTATTCCTCTCAGACATTGTTACCAGGATATCAATATGCTGACATTTAAAATGCCGACTTGGTCAAAAAAAGCAGACATGATGTTTTACTTTTTTGGGGTGTCTGTGTCAAAATAGGTCGAAATAGACACCATACAGTATAAGTACTGCTGCACTCACCATTCTTCGGGCAAGGTGCATCGATGCACTAGGCACAATTATATTCTCCCTGCATGTCCACTGGGATGGTAAAGTATGAACAATTCAGTTTCAAAGAATAGATGATGAAAACTAATTTTGACTTTTGTCGGTATCTTGACCATATCAGCATTTTTACCACGTCTGCATAATAAATGTTGATATTTTGAACATGCTGGTATTTTGACCATCAGACAATGGTGGTTGGTATTTTGACCACAGGGATTCTGATCGTAGGTAAATCAAATGCATCTTAACTTGCTCCCACAAGTTCCATGTTTTCCTTGAATTTCTCAAGATGAGAAACAAGAATATGGTCTTTGAGGGACATCCTGCAACCCATTGTGCTGGAGTTCTTCACCAAAGTCTCATCCAGCTGTATATATTTTTCAGCCTTGTAATTGCCTATGAAGCCTGAACTATTGTGATAAAACTGGTTCAAGCTGCTTCCTCTTTCTGAACAAGCTATTTTGGGAATTACTTGCACTGCCGGATCCTAATCTATGGCCCCACAAAAACACTGACTTTGACCTTTGCCTTAGACAGCTTGGGGAAGAAGTCTTGGAGGCTATTGAATCTTTATGTTATGATGCGCCGCCAATGGATCTGTGTAAATCTGCTGTATGTATTCTGTTGTAGTTTGTATGTTTTCCCGGATCAGTATTCTGGGTTTTGCTGATCCAGCTCACTGGGTTTCATGCATACCCTGCTTCTTGGGTGTGGCTCCATGCAAGGTTATTTAATTAGGTTCTCAGCATGCAGACCCTGATGGTTATAGCTCTGTTTAAGTCTAGTCAGATTTCTACTTAAGTCCTGTCAGAGTTTTGTTTAAGCCTTGTCTGAGTCCTATCATAGTCCTGAGTATTCCAGAAAGCACTCCTGCCAGATGTCCTGTGAAGTCCTGCCTGTGCCTGTGTGCCTTTGCTGCAGTCTGAGAGATCCTGCCAGATGTCCTGTGAAGTCCTGCCTGTGCCTGAGATCCATTGCTGCAGTCTGAGAAACCCTGTATGAACATAGACCCTGTCTGACAGAGAAGTGATGTTTTTTCCACCTTCAGTATTTCAGTTTATCCCTGTTAGAGTTTAACTGTGTGGAGTATATGTACTCTCTTATTAGGGGTTTTGCCATCCAGCTTCACACATGTTATATACTGTTGATTATTAACATCTTCATGTACTGTAGCATTTATGCCATTATCCAGGACATTCTGTGTTTGCATCCGTCTGTGTCTCTGTAGTGATTAGTTTGTTTTTTTGTTTTTTTAGACTAGTGTTATTCCCAGGTTCCAGCTGTGCATTGTTGCACCCGTGGGTTCGTTACCCCACATATTGGTAGACTTTTGGGGTATCCCATCTTTTTTGTGTTCTTAGTAAGCAATCCTCTTGCATTCTCTCCGCCTCGGTGGACACATTGTCTCATGTAAGGCCTGGCGGCATCGGAGTTGGAGCCGGCATAACCAGCTCCTTCGAATGCGGCTGTTAAAGGTGAAGCCTAGCACTGCACGTGTCCGCCGATCACAGGTAGAGGCAATAGAGTTTAGGGGTCAGGTTTGGTGACCCCAGAGTCCTAACACTTTATCAAGAGCTCCAACAAATATAGATATATATTTTTTTGAAGATTATTTTTATTGAAGCTTTTACATCAAAATGAGCCATACTGTACAGTTCAGCATAACATGAACAAACCAAAAAAGTACATACCCTAATACAAGCACTGGAACTGAAACATCAGAAATGTGGTATGATTCAACAACTATATGGCTTGTGCTAGACATAATGTAAGTTATTACCTCCTAGGGAAATTAGATGAGGTAAAATGTTTCAGTAACTATAAGTACAAAGATTCAGAGCTTCCACACCATGTTTTCGAATTTTCCAGACCGTTGCAATTAAACAGGAACCGTTTTTCCTATAGCCCGTGTAGTGTCTATAATATTTTAAAGTTTTAACCTGTATCTAAATTAGAGACTAACTATTGTAACAAACAATTGTAAATACACTAACCATATCAAACCAGATGAGGGTGGGAGAACTAGACTAGTGTTCGTTATATAACCTATTACAAATTATAATAAGATAATAATTTAAATGATTAGGAAATGTGCTAGTTATGAGCACTATGTGGGTTATTCTAGTTCACTCTTTCTGACAAAATCCTTCTTAGATGGACAAAACCATGTGCACTGCAGGTGGGGCAGATATTACTTGTGCAGAGATAATTAGATTTGGGTGGGTTTTTTTTCAAAGTGAGATCTATATTGCAGTGTAAAAATAATGCAGCCAGTATTTACCCTGCACAGAAACAAAATAACTCACCCAAATCTAATTCTCTCTGCACATTTTACATCTGCCCCCTGCAGTGCACATGGTTTTGTCCATCTAAGAAGGATTTTGTCAGAAAGAGTGAACTAGAATAATGCCCTATGTTCCAAATAATAGAAGTAATAGCCTAGCTTCTATATGCAAAATAAATGACTAAGGATTAGTAGGTGGACAGGAGGGACACACACATACAAACGCCCTATTGCGTTAACGTCATTAGTAACCAAATGTATTGAGAAACTGCTTGTAAGACAGATTCAGTCATTTCTGCCGGTAGAATTTGATCCCTTTCAATTTGCATACAGGAAAAACCGTTGCTCTGACGATGCTGTAGCTTCTGTTATGCACTCCACCCTAACGCACTTGGAGCATAAATCAACCTATGTTAGGATTCTTCTGGTTGACTATAGTTCCGCATTTAACACAGTGATCCCAATGTCACTAGTGTTGAAATTATTTGACTTGGGCCTGAGCGGATCTACCTGCAATTGGATTTTGAATTTCCTAACTAACAGACCCCAGGTGGTCAGAATGGGGAACACCGTATCTGAGGAGACCATAATTCAGACCGGAGTGCCGCAGGGATGTGTCCTCAGTCCCCTACTATACTCGCTGTTTACCCACGACTGCTTATCGTCCTCTGACTCTGTCAAGATTGTGAAATTTGCTGACGATATAGCAGTTGTGGGGTTGATTAGTGAGGATGATGAAACCCACTACAGAAAAGAAATAGCGAGACTGGTAGCCTGGAGTGAGGGAAACAACCTAGTGTTAAATGAGGGAAAAACTAAAGAATTAGTGATTGATTTTAGGAGAAAGTTAGTGGTGCCGAAGAAACCAGTGTGTATAAACGAGGCAGATGTTGAAATTATGGAGTCAGTCAAGTTCCTGGGACTTCAGGTCTCAGCCAATTTGTCATGGTCTGGTAATGTTCACACTCAGACAAAGAAATCCCAACAGCGTCTTTTTTTTCTGAGGCGTTTAAAAGCGGCCGGTGTGAGCAAGCCCACCATGACAAACTTCTATAGATGCTCGATAGAAAGTATTTTGACCTTCGGCATTATCGTCTGGTTCGGCAATTGCACGGTTAGGGAGCGCTCAAAACTAGAACGCATTGTAAAGGCCGCTGGCAAAATTATAGGAGTCCAACTGCCAACCATACTGGAGCTCTATAATTCTAGAATTTTAAAGCGTACTAAAAATATTTTAGCCGATTCCAGTCACCCGTTTTTTAGTTCATTCGAGCAATTACCTTCGTTAAAAAGGTTCAGAACCATGAGGGCACGTACCAGCCGCTTGCACAACAGTTTCCTTCCATCAGCAGTGCGTATGTTGAATGTTTGAAGTGATGTTTGATTTTATGTATCCCTTAAGTATTTTTCTTCCCTTTTTATATGTATTATACGGATATTGCTTTTACTGTATTGGTATTTATGTACTACACAATTTCGTCTGCAGTGAGAGTTCTTCTCCCGCTGTTGATGACAATAAAATTGACTTGACTTGACTTGACTTGATGGTTATAAGGCTTTACATCATAACTGCAGATATGTCTAAACAAAATCAAACAGTTTAGATGTAAATTGTAGTGTCGGAAAATTTTTTAATAAATATTCATGTTATCAGGCCAAAAAGTCCCTGAAACAATAATAAGGGGTATGAAAGGAGGCTTCATGTAGTATTAAATCAGAGATGTCTGGCATAAACAATAAGGATCAACCATCAATTCAAAGACGTATCATAGCTTAGGGATTCCAAAAAAGGAGTCACCTGATTCAGTCTGTCCACCCTTTTGTCCCCCCAAAAGGGCCTGTGGCAGCCCACAAGAGTTTAGTACTGGAATCATCACGATGTTGCAGCTAAAATATGGTGTTGGTAAAGATGTATGTCTACCAACGCGGGGCCTTCGGGTGGTATTGTAACACCACCATACCATTGTAGGAGGCCTGAGTCTTAGATTCCACTACTGTTTCCTGATAGGCAGCAGTGCCCACAATAGGGTCAGGGGTAACAGAGGTGGGAGCCAGCCAAGCCACCAAACAATCAAAGCGCATATCCAAGTAGGGTAATGTAAGGTCACACAAGGACTGGAGGTCCAGAGGTCCTCGCTATAGAAAATTAGCAATTCTTATCTCTTGCACCATTCAACTGATTCCTCAGGTGCCAACTCCTTGGGTATTGATTAAATCTACAGCATGCACAGACAAGTGAGTCCCAGGTCTAAGTTTAAGATCTATCCATGGGGGGGTGGTGGAGGGGGGTCTCTTAAGAGACTTGTAGACAGGAAAATTAGGTGTGGGTTGAGTTGCGGAAGACTTTACATCTTGGGCCGGCCCCTCCAATGTAGGAAAGTTGAGATGCTCCTTAGATTGCCCACTCCTTAATGACGTGAGCACCACAGCCAGCTAGTGATGTGTCTCAAGATTGGCTTAAGCAGATCCAGGGTAGCCTTTGATCCCACACCAGTATTTGCACCGTCAATGAGGCGATCATGCAGGCTGCCAACCTGTTTGGCCGGACTCTGGTGGCCAAAAGTGCTCCATGACCAATATTGGGCTATACTGTGAAGTGGGTTTAGGCTCCAATGTTTATAAATAAAAGCAGATGTGCAATTATATTCTCCTCAATATCTCAGGAGCTTAGCTAAAATGCCCAGAAGTCCCCTAACAAATAGATTTTATTGTTGCATAAGGCCCAACCTGATTGGCAGTGGAGATATCAACAGCTTCCTGGAGTCCACCAGTGGCTCTTACTTGACGTAATTTATCCCCACACAGACATCCACCCACTGTGAGTGCATCATTTTTCTAGTGCACTTTGGTGCCCCTGTTATTCCAAAGGCAAATAAAGCAGGATATTTTGGTAAAAATTATCTTGAAAAATCATCAGGCTTCTACCATTTTGAGATAGTGTGTGAAATTCTTGGTGCTGAGAATATACAAAATGGTGGGAAGTGTTATACATGTTAAGTTTAAGAAATGCTTGGACATCCAATTATAGGTAGCAGTGAGACAGTTGGATATACAGCTGAGGAAAGGGGGGGGGTCATGGGAGGAACAGTAGATTTGAGTATCATCATAGAGATGATAATTGAAGTCAAAATAGATAATGAGGACATAAAGACAGAGAAAAGGTAAAGTTCAAGAATAGAACCTTGGGGGACACCTACTGTTAAGGTTGAGTCATGAGAGGAAACAGAAAGAAGTGTTATGCTTCACTTATGAGACTTAATTTATGTACTGGACTATGCTAATAGTCCAGAGAGTAAGAGGCTAATTGTGTATTCAATACAATAGTCATTTTAATGAGAGACTTTTCTTAAATTATCTGCACTCTAATATTAGTTGTTATTAAAAAGTACCATACAGTCAGAGAGGGTCTAATTGTATGCTTTAGCATAGCCATTTTAATTAGAAATTTTTCTTAATATATATGTACTTCAATATTAGTTGCAAGTACCATACAATGAGAGAGGCTAATTGTATTGTATATGCTTCAATAAAGACTTTTAATTAGAGATTTCCTACACTACTGCACAGTGCAATTCATTGCAAGTATTACATTGTGAGAGAGACTAATTGTATATGTCGCACCATAGCCATTTTGATGAGAGACTTCCATAAGATGTTTGCACTCAACTATTCTTAGCAATACTACCATACGATAGTAAGAAAAGATGTTATTGTCACAACAGGGTCATTTATGAAAGACTTCCTTTATGCATATTACATTGCTAAAAACAAAAAGTAAGAAATAAAATGAGAAGTTGCTTCGGGAGTCATTCATGTCAGCCACCAACAAAACAATATGAGCTAAATAGGGTATTACTTGAACATGGCAGAGGAAACAGATAACAAGTTATCGTGTGGGCACTAGAGTGTGAGTTGCTTCACCAGGCAGTAGCAAATTAGTTGGGAGTCAATCCCACAAACAAAAACAAGTAAAGGAGAGGGTATGCTGCGCTAAAAATAAAGGTGTGCAGTGAATATTTCAAAATATATATTTAATATAGGACGTACATTATAAAAAATAAGAATAAAATATAGTATTTAAAAATATTGGTTGTGCAAGGCCCTGAATATAGTCACCCTTCATCCATGGTGGACGGTTCTGTGAGTGTCTGTTCCGATTGTGTCCCTCTTATGAAATAAGAATAAGGTGGCTCCACTTGCGTTATTGGGATACCTTTTGTAAAGTCCGGCTTCTTATTGAAATTGAGTTCCCCTCAAGGTGGATGAGCCAGGCAAATTTAAAGGCTCCTAGGTCAGTGTGTCAAGATGTATGTACTGTGCCAATCCAGATTTAAGAGGGTCTGGTTTAGTCACTGGTTTCCAAATCAATGACCGAACCAGCACCTCTTTAATTTGGAGGTTTCAATACACAAGGGCTAGTTTCAGGCTGTAAGCTATACAGGGGGTAGGGAATTTAATGTCCATCAATAAATATTTTGGTGACAACTGAAGTATATGTTTAGAAAATAGTTTTTCAGTAAAGGATATTGACATTATTTAGGAGAGTAACGAATAGTATATTCACAATCACACTTACCTTTAAAAGATATATATATTTTGCTATTGGTTATAATGTGTATGCCTCAACTTATTGGGGATTTTTTTTCACCTGCCTCATACAGGTGTAACAAAATCCCAGAAATGTGCCCGGTTATAGGGGCTTTGGTAGTGAAACACACAGGTTTTATTGAATCTGTGTGTTTTTACATGCAAAAGTATTTTTTTACAGGAGATATCCCATATAAAAATAATGGTGAAACATCAAGAAAAAACAGAAAAAAATCCCATCTTTCTCTCCTGATATTTTGTCGCACCTAATTGTATACCCCCATAGTGTTCACACCTGTCTGTTATTGTTTTTGTTTTAACTATGCTTTTCCTTAACCTATTTTGTTTTTTACTATTTTGCATGTTATTTTCCTTACCTCAAATAGTTTTTTTTATTATTTTTAAGTTTTCTCATGTGCCAAACTAATGTGATGTCCTCTGATCAGCAGACATGGCTGGTTGGTGAGTCTTTGTGAAATGGCAAAATACAGCAAGAATACATTTTATATATATCTTAAAATCTCCACTAAAAAGTGTGCCTTTGAATTAAAATGTATTATTACTGTAAATCTTTGTTTATTCATGGTCAAAATAAATTATTGGTGTTTGATCTGTTTTTATCTACGTACATTTGCTGATTAACTATGTTCCAGCTTTGTTGCTCTCCTTTCAAATATCTTTTGTCTAATAGAATTTCATTTGAGTCTTAAAAACTCTCTATTAGGAGCGCTTTCAGTAATTATGGTCATAGCACTGATCATCTCAGTAAACATAGGCTTACTCAAACTGGCCGCCAGGGCTCGGAGCCAAGGTATCTGCTTTGGAAGATGCGTGGCCTGGCTTCGGAAAGCCTAGTAAATAGGGGTGACACATGCCTGTTTTCTAAATTAGTCCCCGCCCCTGCTGCGGCTGCAGATCACTGTGGCTTATAGGTCACTGTGGGCAATGTAGCAGGACCTTTCTGTGCCAGTGCAGTCTTTCAAGCATCTGAGTTGTATGGTTTTATACAACTCTGAATAAAGACCTATGCCAAATATACAACTATATATTTCATGAAGCTCAATGTTAACTTCCTTTGAAAAAATGGTGTAAATTTCTGGATAACATCGTGGGGAAAAAATGTAATGGGTCCAAGTTTTCCAGGGGTGTGGGATGCCAAATGTTCCTGGCCTTTTTTTTTTTTTTAAAGAGGCAAACATTTACAACGACAGGTTTTGCCTTGTAAATTATTGCCATGTTAGCAAATGTCCAGCATTCAGCACCTCTGGCAAAAATGGACCTTTTTACATACTGATTTATAGAAATCGAGGGTGAAATGTATTAGGATGAGAGATTCAGTAAATGAGAGATTTGCACATCATTTACACTGCAAAATTAAACTGGTTTTGCAGTGTAAATGATTGCCTCTTTAAAAAAACTGGAGATTTCTTTCCAAATCTCTCACTTTCTGAATCTCTCATCCTAATACATTTCACCCCTTGATTTCTTTATTCAAGGGAACTTTTTGTTTTACATTTTAAGTTTGGAGTCTATGGGCCAAATGTAATAGGGTGTGAGAAGCAGAAAGAGAGAGATTTTGGGTTTTCCCATTTTTTTTAAGCGGCAATCATTTAAATGGCCAAATCAACCTGGTTTAGCAGTGTAAATGATTGCTGCTTTCAAATATGGGAAATCTCTCCCAAAATATCTCACTTTCTGATTCTCACACCCTTTTACATTTGGTCCTATATCTTTTTAAACCACAAGGATTTATGTGGTTTTACATATTGTAGTTCAACATAATGGCAATCCTTTTTGTATCTTTTCTAAGCATACACTAAAGTTGGCTTTATTTTTAAATGATATTTCAATGAATTGCCTATCACACCCAAACTAGTGCTCCCCAGTCTAAAAATATAATACTCACTTAGGGGGGTATTCAATGTGAGTGTCACGCAGTCGAGCTTGCTCAACCGCCGTGACCCAGTCCCGTTCTCGGTCAGCTCGACCGAGAACATGCAGGCGGGATTCAATGTCCCGCCTGCCGGGGAGCGAAAAGGGGGCGTGGTCACGAGTTGCGGCCGGGAAGAGGCGAGCTGCAGCCGGCTGCTCGTCACTTCCCGGCTGTTCTCGGCAGAATGAGCCCGACAGCTTGTGATGTTGGGCTCGTTCTGCTGAGATACCCTGCTCAATGCTGTAGGGGAAGACAGCATTGAATAGGGCCTGGCGGGCATCCCTCCGACGAGAGATGCTCACGGTGATTGAATACCCCCCTTAGTATTAAGTAAATATTCATTTTACACTCCTAAACACAATTATTAGTTACAAGTACACATTGTTATTATATTTTTTTCATATTTCAGAGAACTTTGTTTGACATGAGAGTAGTCAGACATTTGTTATTGCATGGATGCCAAATTGACTAACAATACAAATGTTCCTTGCTTTTAGAAAAATAAATTAAAGTAATTGAGCATAGATAAATGGCCTTTTGTAACAATACATTGTTAGAATATCTGTTAGAAGTGATGGTGGGTTTCACTGCTGTAGCTGTAGCAGTCGATGCTTGGCAACAGGGCAGTGCACATTTATGTTGTAAGATATCGGGTGTGACCCCGCAGCCGGGACTGCTGTTTAGAACAGCCACGGCAGAACCCTACACTGCCTCTGTTGTACCCCCCAGGCTGGGTGACCGACTCCTGCAGATATTCTAGGCTTCGCCTGTAGCCGCCACGTTTGAATGGGAGAGTTAAGCCCGCCCAAGCTCCGGTGCAGCCAGGAGTTAAGGAAGGACAAGGAGCCAGGGACCCCCCCTAGGGTACGGCCAAGAGGAAAGCTGGCTAAGGGTCCTAACTAAAATTAACAATTGGCAGCTTGCCGAACCCTGGCTAACGCAGCTATGCGCCAGCAACCTGGTCGCCACAACCCGCGACACCAGTCGCCCAGGGAACCAAAAGAATAAGATACAATATCGCACAATAGAACAAACGGAACAGGGAATCCCAGATGGGCTGGGAAATGGAGAGGAAGAACCAAGTAGGAGCACAACAGGTACTCCAACCTAAAAGATTTGCCTAACCAGCAGACAAAAAATGGGGAACAAAGCAATAAATAACAACTGAAAAAGACCAGGGGAAACTACCCCAAGTGGGGCAACTCACGGTACCCGGAGAGCCCGAAGAAACGGTGTCCACGAGGGTAACACTGGGAACAGCTAGGAACAGACCGGACAGGAGCTGAACCCAAAGGAAGCTATCACCGGCGAGGACTGCTGGGCTGACTCCCTTGATATGGTAAGCAGGAGCCAATGGAAATGGAGCCCAGTCCCGCCTACACTAATTGCCCCCTCGGACATCTGCGGTCCGTCTCCTATTCAGCCTATTAGAGGCTGTCCTGTCTCTCTGCCCGGCAGCATCTGCCATTGCTAAGCAACGGCGCCACCGCAGGCAGGAAGTCCCCCCGGTGTCCTGCAGCGTCCCAGGTTGCTGGGAGACGCTGGGTTGGAGGGCGGGCGTTGCGTCCTGACGCCGCGTCCTCCGACATCCCTGGTTGCCTAGCAACCGGACGTCAGACCCGGAAGGACAGGCGGCTGGACGGACGCGCCGCTCTGTCCTTCCCGGAGCGCTCCTGCAGCGCACAACATATGTAAGTCCTGGTCCAGCTGTAAACCTGGTTGCCAGGGAAACCATATTAGCCCCTTCCTTATATCCAAGCTGACCTTCTCTCCCCAAGTATAGTGGTAATGGACTGAGTGAAACTGCTCAGCCTAATGATTCAGTCAAATTTAAATAGCTTGTTGTGGGTTTCCCCACACAGGTTATACAGTAGTTCAAACTTTGTTGTGTTGCTGGGTACACACTAGAAGGTATATCTACAGATATATATATATATATATATATATCTCATTGGATTGGGCAGCATGCTCTTCATACACACTGCACCTTTATTGTGATGATGCAGTTCCATATATAGAATGTAATTTTGCTGTACTTGACTATTCTTATGATCAAAATTTGTTAGCTACCAGAAATGACCTCAGATGTTATTATGGTACTGGATGATTTGGATTAACAATGTCCTGCGCTACCTTCTTATGAGGCTGCCTTAGGTTTGTCACGGGTCTCCCTCAGACCTTGAGATACTGTAGTGGCATTGGTTGGTGTGACAAATATACCGGGCGCCAAAAGATAAAATCAGGGAGATTTATTATACAAATAGACATACACAATTAAAATAACTTGAGTGGATTCTTACCCCTAAGAGTTTTTGGAGCCAGCAAGGGATGGTGTTAGGGCAGGGATGCAGTCCGGAAGTGCACCCTGCCTGGCTCCAAAAAGCTTAGCACTGAAGTCTGTCCACAGGTAACAGGTGGTGTCAGTCACTTCCAATGCGTTTCGAGCATCAAAGTGCTCTTCTTTCTGGGCACAGTGACTGGCATCATGGTCTCCATGGTTTCTATAGCAATGGGCCGGATGAACGAACTTCCGTGTCCGGAATTGCGGCAAACGTAAATTCCGGTTTCGTAGCCGGGCTGAATATCCTTGTAAAAACACTATTGGGATATTGGTTGGCCTCCCAATCGTGTATTGTGTCTGGAAACAGTATATGTGCCTCATACTGGAGTGTCTCTCTTTCCCCCATATATGGAATCAATCCAGTGTAAGAAAAACATCCTAAGATATGAATGGACTCAGCAAACAAATTTGCCAACCAAATATACAGATTGCCATCCACGGACATATAAAGCCATACTTCCGCCAACCACTATTGACACATTGCCAACCGGAAGTGGCTATCCCGGACACCCAAAACAGGAAGTCGCGGGACCTCCTTTTTTCTTGTGCTGCCCACACAGAGAGACACTCCAGTATGGGACACATATTCTGTTTCTAGACTCAATACACGATTGGGATGCCAACTAATATCCCAATAGTGTTTTTACAAGGATATTCAGCCCAGTTACAAAATCAGAAGTGACGTTTGCCGGACTTCCGGTCACGGAAGTTCGTTCATCCGTCCCATTGCTATAAAAACCATGGAGACCATGATGCCAGCCACTGTGCCCAGGAAGAAGAGCACGTTGATGCTCGAAACGCGTTGGAAGTGACTGGCACACCTGTTACCTGTGGAGAGACATCAGTGCTAAGCTTTTTGGAGCCAGGCAGGGTGCACTTCCAGACTGCATCCTTGCCCTAACACCATCCCTTGCTGGCTCCAAAAACCCTTAGGGGTAAGAAACCACTCAAGTTATTTTAATTGTTTATGTCTATTTGTATAATAAATTTCCCTGATTTTATTATTTGGCGCCCGGTATATTTGTTAATGTTATTATGTCTGTCTCGATATGCACAATTGGATTTGTTTTATTATTATCAGTTTGCACTTAGAAGTTTATAGTAAACCTTTATCTGCACTCCAACATTATTTTTGGAATTCATGCAGCCATATTTTGGAATATACTGTTGCTGCCAGTGCTCAGTTTGTAATTCTGCAGTATATATATACAGACGGAGTGCCTGTCAGCCAGCCTTCAGTATCACCAGATGTCCTGAGCTGGTGCAGGCTGGCTGACAGGAGCTCCATCTGACAGGAACGTGCGAGCATCTCACATGCTTTCGCGTCCCCGTCAGCAAGGTGGTAAAGAGCGGCTTCCCTGCCCGTCTCCACTTCAGGGAGATGAGCAGAGAGTGGGGGCAGCTAGTTGGAGCTGCAGTGGAGCTGCAGGGAGGTGCAGGGGACTGGCAGTGTGTGGCGGATGGCTCCAACGGAATGGAGTGCCCCCCTTTTTTTAAATGAGGTGGCGATTCTATTGCCAGGAGCAGCTTCATTGAGAGCTACTCCATCTGTTCCTATTATGCATACTTGCATAGGACCAGAGGCTTGTGATTTTATGGAGTAGTCCCCAGCAGGCCTAAAAGAGTAAGTGATTCTACCACATTCTGCCCACATTCTAGTGAAGAGGGCAGGATGGTGTGACATTCACCGGCAAACTAATTGCATCACATGGCTCCACACCCTCATAACGGTCCCATGGTTTGCGGTTGTTTCTCTGTGTTGGGGATGGGCCCAGTACATCTGATATAAGACCTGGTTATTGTCCTGTCTACCTTTAAACCACACCTAAATAGGGAAAAGCCTCTACCACTTGGAGCTGTGGTCCCAGTTCCGTACAATAGAATTTACTTTCTTTGGAATCATTTTTATTAAATAATATATGCAAATTAATTTGATAAAGATAAAACTTGTTGCAATATATCGCATATATTTCAGTGAACTAACAATCTTTAATCGTGTTTGTTTTACAGTTTTTGATTCCAGGGTTATTTACTTTGTTCCTTGTGGTACAAGTCAATTTTGATAATTGATATTTTTGAATCTTGCGAGTTTAGGAAAGAGTTACAATTAATGGAGGGTTTCCAACCTCCAAACTATTCACCATTGGCCATACTGTAAATGTCACACCTGAAAAGCTTTGATTTCAGTCTAGGCTACACTTCTATAATAACATGTAAAATTATTTTTAAAATGGCTAGCTAGCAAATGCTGCAGGAATGTATGAATATATTTAAGAATCATTTAGATACAGACAATGTAATGAGGAGAAAAATGATATTCATTCTAGTCATACAATGCAAAGTGAAACTTTTAAAAACTGAAGGCCCATGAGGCCACAGCTTAGCTAACAGACATGTTTCATTTTTTTTTAAGTTGTCAACAGCGAAAACTTTATTTGATCCTGACCCTTTTATCCTTTCTCTCCCAAGCTGCCCAAGGCCAACCAGGTTTGTGTGCTTTGAATAAAAGACGTATGGACTCAACTTTTATTTACTGCATTCACAACACTCAGAATTACTGTGCAATGTCAAAATAAAAGAGTAAACAAAGGTCCCCCAATTCCCCTGATTGCATTAATCATTCAAATGACGTATTAGCATTCTTCAGGCTTTGCTGTTGTGCTTGCAAATTAACACCTCCAGGTTCAAGGGAATAGAAATTAACAGAATTATCTGGCAGCCCCAGATGTCCTGGTGTGCACATCCTCCTTCCTGACTTAATATTCCTGCATAAAGATGCACATGCAGAAGAACTAGTAATGGTCAAGAACATGCTAATCGCAGGATACAATATGAGGCTTTTTTCCATTGCAAGATTTTTCAGTGTAAAACTACAATTATGTCTGAATCCAATGTACTGATCTGTTGTAAGGGTTAAATATTGATGTTTAAATTATCTAAGAAAAAAATATTTCTTTGTAATTATCCTCCTGTTCCCCGCTGCTGGGTAAATTGCCAAACCATAACAACAACATTTCTTGGCATGGGTTTTAGCACTAAGGACGGAGGCCCTCTGCTGTGTACCATGACTAAACTGATCTTTAGATGGCTCCTGGGAAAATATCTATAAACATCTTTAAGTATGTTCATTGTGCTTGACAATTTTTTTTTATTATATTTTGAGCTTTTCAAGTTTTAAAAATGTAGCCTTTGTGTATTTCAAATCTATTCTATTTTATATTATGGTACCCTGAGTGTTTAAAATTCATTTTTAGAGGCGCCTAAACTACATTATAACAATGAGCAATTAATGATTTTTTGTTATTGTTGTTGATGCTTGTGAATTACTGTACTTGATTTAAAAAAGCAGACTGAAAAAAGATTATTGAATTAGCAAGACATACTGTATCAAACTTCTTAAGCACACTAAATTGCCTTTGTGAGCAACATGGTGTCACAGTGGTTTACAAAGTTGCGTCCCGGCCAGTGGCAGGTCTTGCCTTAGTGGAGAAGAGTGGCTGTTGCAATGCTAACCCACCCTCCCATCCCCACAGGTCCTCGCCGCCGCCGCCACCTGCTTGACCTGATCACCATCATGGGACCAGCGCATGTGCAGTAGCCTCTTCCGTACTGCGCATGCACTGGCCCCAGACTTTATGGGGCTGCTTCGGGAGCAGACCCGTAGAATCGTATTGACGGTCCACGGTCTGGTACATGTTCATTAGTTCATTGCCAGTAATTTTCACTTTATTTTAACAGCACTGCTCACAATTTTCTTCTCCAATATTGGCCAAAAGCTGGCAGACTAAATTAACTAAATAAGCAGCACAAACTGCATCCAAATATCTCACAGAATGGCCCAATTGGTTCGTGAGAGAAGTGACTGATGGAAGTCCCAAATGTAGGTCCCAATATGTCTCTAACCAGGCCTGATTTTCGGCACCATCCTAGAAATTGCAATTTTTGTGGGGGTTTTTCTTACAAATATTTTGAAAATGTTGCTTCCAACATAGGATACTGAGCTGATGTTTTGACTTACAGAGTCAACTTTTCTGGGCTATTCAAATATGAAAAAAGGGCTACCAAAGGTAAATCAGGCACCTACAGGGATGTTGTGTCAAGCTGCTCACTCAAGGGAAGGTCAGTTCCCAAATGGAACATACAAATTACGAAAGGGGGTGGAGTGGAGCTCTAAAACAATATATAAGTTGGATCAATTAGATACAACAACTATTTATTAAAATATATGTAAAATGCAAGTAAAACATATAATCATATGCACTTCCAAAGAAAATAATAAGTATAGGGCACATAGAAGAATAAATTATACTTAGTAAGAGTCCTGCTTAGGCCTATATTGCTCAGTCCTTTAGTATGGTAAAGTCTGACTTAATACAGAAGAGATGTTCACAAAGCATTTTACACAATGAGATAATTTCAGGTGTAATCATGTTCAGCTACATTGCTGAACTCACTCCATACTATTAAAAGCTACCGTAGGCACCTCCCCCCATGCTTTGACTTCTGCAGTTACTGTGCCCTGCATCCACAAGCTGCATTAGTTGCTTGAAAAGAAAGTGGGTAAAAAAAACACTTTTTTGCAGAAGAGACACTCACAATGCATTTTACATTTTGTATTTTGAGCAAATATAACTTGACCCCCGCTCAGTATTAGAAAGAGCAATGGAACTCTAAACTGTAATTCTGTTCTGTGTGGAACTCTCTGCCACCTGCTTGTTCAACAACACCCCCCCACACACACACACACACACACAAACACACACACACACACCCCTGCATCAGTCCTTAGTTTTCATTCACACTGAGCCTGAGCTAACTGCATGGTCCCTCCATCCCTCATACCTTGATGAGATTCATAGTTACAAAGCATCCTGTGATTTCCACTTTCATTGGCTGTGGGTGTCCTGGATGCTGAAACATCTCGGTGAAGGCAAATATTTTATTATGTCGTCATTCATAGTTATTACCCTGGTGAATTTATAAAGCATCCTGCAGCCCAGCATTCATTTGGATGGCAGGCGGAAAAATACGCTCAGCGTTTGTAATACTGGCACAAGTTAAAGTTTGTATTAAAATGAGCATTATAATGTAAAACATATCCAGCATGAAATTGATAACCAAGCAGACTTCTACATTATTTGTTAAAAGTGTATACCTTGTGTCCTTTCCGGGAACTAAACCCTAAAGAAAAGGCCGGGTAACCATTGGTGAACACACTAAGCTAAGACAGCCACTGAGGCAGGTGATGGTTACCTGCAGTGATATAGTGATTCTCAGTAAATTTCATTGACTGTGGCCATCCTAGATGCTCAAACAGCACAGTGAAAGCAATATTTTACTTAAGTATGTTGACTTTCATACTATAGTTATGACCCTAGTGAATTTATAAAGAAACCTGGACCCCAGCATCCATGATAGGCAGAAAATAATACTTGGCACTTTTACAGCCTTTACTGTATGTTAGCATTTGTACTTTCTGTGCATGGTCTGCATTCAGTGATCCTGTAGCACAGTGCTTATATGTAAAGCATGTTATATCACTGTGTATCTGCTGCCACACCTGTATACTTCATTTAACATAAAGTAGGTTTTGCACTATATTATACTGACATCTGGTGGATGAACATAAGTACTACACTCGCCAGTAACTCCATACACCACCCAAAACCAAAATGCGCCATGCTGAAACATAATATGCCTCCCTGCAACCCGGCACAGTGTGCTTACTGTATTGATCTATGCCCCATAGAGAGGATAGATGAGCATGGCTACATCTGTATATTACATTATATATTAATAAATGGAATAGTGCAGACTTGTGCTTGATGGACGTGTGTGTGTGTGACGGTATGACACTAACAGAATCTATAGGCTACAATGGATGAAGGACAATAATGTCTTAGTTTAAAAAACTCTTTATTGGTCACAATGCCAGTAAAGTACAAGTGAAATTGCAAAAAACAAAAAGGGAAACGATAGTGTCACAATTACGCTGCACAAAAAGGGTGTCTGCGGTCTAATTTTGTGGTGTGCTGGGTGGGTACCGTATGGTGTGGGTACCTTGCCAGCACTTGCAAATGAGTCTGTCTCTTCACAATTCCCCCATCCGTTCATGCACGTGGTAAGCAGTATTAAACAGGATGCCGCTGGTGTATTGGGCACTCAGTGTATTGCAAATGGTTGCAAGGGGAAATGGGTTGAATGGTGAGCAGATGGTAATTTGTGGGAAAGGGGGGAGAAGGTTGCAAAGAAAAGTCAATAATGGGTGGTGGTCCCTCACCTCTGATGGTGTACCTGGGTTCCTGCTGAGCTTCCTCTATGACCGTCCCTTGGTGCTTCCGTCCTGATTCTTCTGCTGGGGTCTGCAAGCAATGCAGCACTGCCTGCTGTTGTTCCACTGTGCGACACACGGAGCTAGCACCACTTCCGGGTAGGCTGCATCAGTGACACTGCGTCTGCCCGGAGTGTGCCATCTGTAGAGTGCTGTGCGCTCTGCTCCACAGGGAGGAGGAGACTTGGTGAAAAGTAAATGGATAAAGCAACTGTTCAATGCATATCAACCTTGTAGGTCTTCTTCAGGGAGGAAGAAGCTGTAAAAACAGTGTATATATATATATATATATATATATATATATATATGTATATATATATATATATATAGCAGTGAAGAAAAGCTGGCATGCCAGCCCCGAAACATTGGCGCATATTTTTTGCACAATATAAAACTTTGATAAATTCCTCTGGAGTGCCATCTTTTCCTCACTACTATTCACCTATTCTGAAGGGCACCGGGATTTGCTAACTTTGAAGAATAGTGCCTGACCGTGGAAGAGAGAGAGAGAGAGAGATATGCAGTGGTGCGGCACTCTGAGCCATATTAAAGAACTGAAAGCAACACCGGTATAATGATCAATGTTTTAATTTAAGAATACATTTTCATCAGGTTACATATAGATAGATAGATAGATAGATAGATAGCACCTTCTAGAAGGCAATAGATAGAATCTGATTGGATGCCCATAGAAACATCCCATTTTCAATAGATCTCCCATCTTAGTAAATAAACCCATTTGGCTGTTCAAGAGAGGATAGGCCCGCATGAAGTCTCTACACAGGCTTCTCTCCTAAAATGCCCCCTAAGTAATTAATAATGAGCAACATGTAAATTATTTTTTGAAAAATATATTAATTATTAATTTCATTCAAATACGAAACAAACGTGAACTTTCTTAAGTGAATTAGAACTTCTTCTGGTTATGTGTGTATTAAGCAGAGTAGCCTAATGGCGCCTGATTAATATTCCAAGTGTCGTTTTTCCTAATATTTACCCAATACTAACAGCCTTGTTGTGGTAACAAATGCAGGGGTTTTAAAATGTTGATGTAATGTTCCACAACAATGCTTGACACTCCCAGGTGATTAGCTCTCATTTGGGAGTTTATGGCAGGCTGTGATTATTAACTGTTCAAATAACTTTTAAACTAAAGTTTTCTTAATGGTGAGGTCGAAGCCATTGCTTCTTATAAGACAGACAAATAAATAGCTGGTGTGCAGTGTTTGTTGGTCTACATGCAAAAAATATGTTCATTTTCAATATGAAAAGTGTGTGCCTACGCAGTATATGGTAACTGTGTTTTGTTGTGGTATGTTTATTTAAACAGTTACCGTATGTATATTTACCAAAGTTTTAATTCCAACTTTGGAATTATTCAAGTTATTTAATATGTAATTGGGATTGTAATTGAGATGATTGAGTTGCCTACTTTCTATAAAGCATTTAAATGAGAGTGTGAAAGTGTGATACTTCTGTGTGAGGTGCTGATCTTCATCTGAGAAACATGAGATATATATATATATCTCAAGCAGCCCCCTGGAGTGCCGCCCCTTCAAAAAGTGATAGTGGAGAGTGATAAACAGACAGCAAATCAGCTCCTCACTTCCATGTTATAGGCCAGATTTGAAAAGTGACAGATAGCAGCTGATTGGCTGGTTGCTTATCACTCTCAACTTTATCACCGTTTGAAGCTTGACACATCTGGCCCTATATGCAATTCATTATTTCCATCTAATTCATGGTCTATTTTGGTCATCTAATGATTCCTCATGGCAACAGTATGATGAGGAATTTAGGTGCAAGAATGGTGGCTCTAGGATTTAGGGATGTTGAGGTCTTGCTCAATGTCAGCAACCGGCGGCGAGGCGGCGGGGACCCGGGGGGTCTCGTGTGCGCGTGCCCCCTCCCAACGGCAAGTGAGATTCACTTGCTGGATGGATCCCTAGGTGAACACACATCCCTCATTCACAGGGAATAATTTCACTTTTCGGGGATTATAGTATCACGGAATTTGTGTACTGGAATCTCACCAAACTCTACCTCACTAGGTTTCTAACCAAGATATTACCTAATACACTTCCCTATCGGGGTAAAGTGATACAATATAGAGATTTAAAGGCTTCTCTTTTATGAATTCAACCATCTACCAGAAGTGCCTTATTTTGATTCTAGACATTGAATCACTCATCCATTGAACTGTGGCTCTTTATCCCTGAACCCAGAAGGGTTTCAATATGTTATATAAGATCATAAACTCCTGATGAAATCTCTAAGAGACGAAACACGTTGGGTACTGGTCACGTTTATTGAACCCATTATCTTACCACCCCCCACACCCTCCCATTTTTTTTTGGTTATAGGGCACATAGGAAAAAGATTATACGATTAATTCCATTGGAGTAAAAAAAAAAATTGAATAAGATCTACTCAACTCCACTCTTGCATCTGGGCTACAGAAAAATACCCCATGAATGGTCTATAGGAGAGGCTTATTAGAACGTGACACATAAAAACAGGGTATGTATCCTGTAATGTCTCTCTGATTTAACAAACCAGTGAACTGATTTAAAATATCTGAAAATAATTATTATACATTTCTGGTAGGTCACGTCTATACCGCCATACTGTATGTTCTGACTAGACGAAAATGTGGACAACACCAGTATAGTCGATCTTTTAGTACTTTATTACAGGTAAAGAGAAAGTTACA